>NC_060130.1:635529266-636154266 GCF_021461395.2 Schistocerca americana
CAAGTCTTTCTGTTGAACACTACTTCGGTGGTTTGAGTGTCCCTAACCTACCCCAGTTATGCAGCCAGGAAAAGGGTACCTACAGTTCAATGTGGTATCCGAATCACGTGTTGTTTCTGGCAACTTCTCAAATCGCCAAGAGATGAATGCTAGGTTAAAGCGAAGGTTGAAAAATCCATGTCCTGACCGAGATTCAATCACTCGACCTCTAGGTTTCCAGGCACGTGCTCCACCGCAAGACCACCGGGCCCGCCATGTCCATCTATGTGTTTTGATGAGTGAGTCTGCGATATTAAAATATGTGACATACACGGCCGTATCTTTTGATTGCATTGACTTAGAAGCTTTAATTATTTTTACCGCCATGGAGCCGTGGACCTTAGTGTTTGACATAAATTTCAACTTGATACCTCTACCTCTTCCTGAGAAAAATAGGGCTTAACAGACGGACAGACAAACTGAAGGCAAAACAGAAAGCAAAATAAATAAAGAAATTTATATCATGTAACTATAAACTTAAAAATTTCAGATGTTTTAAATTTGCACTGTGAAACTTTTCTGTTTGTCAAAATTACGTGATTATAGGTCAGCGGGAAGTAACCTATATGGTTTTATGAGTGTGTTTGCGAGTGCCTAAATACGTGACATAAATGGCCGTATTTTTTGAATGTATTGACTTAGAAGCTTTAGTTTTTCACGCCGCCAAGGGTCCATAGAACTCAGTATGTACCGAGCGAGGTGGCGCAATGGTTAGCACACTGGACTCGCATTCGGAAGGACGATGGTTCAAATCCGCGTAAGCCCATGCTGATTTAGGTTTCCCGTAACTACCCTAAAGCGCTTCAGGCAAATGCCGGGATGGCTCCTTTGAAAGGACAAGGCCGACTTCTTTCTCATCCTTTCCTAATCCGATGGGACCGATGACTTCGCTGTTTGGTCCCCTCCCCCAAATCAACCAATCGACCTTAGTATGTGACATAAATTTCAATTTCACACCTTACCCGCTCCTGAGAAAAAGGGCTCTTAAGAGTAGGACAGACACATAGACAGCCAGACGGTCAATAAAGTGATCCTACAAGGGTTGTGTTTTTACCATTAAACGTACGGAACCCTAAAAAGAGCATCTCAGGATCAACCTCTCCACCATACAAACATTGCAGTCGCTAGTTACAGTGCTGATGTCGAGCAACGGTGTCTGAACTGGTCAGCCGAGGCACTACCATTTCTGTATCTGTGCGCAGCTCTATGAGCAGATGCTGTTCACACGCCAATCTGAAGTATGGAATAACGCAGCGAGTTTCTCGGACTTAATTGCAATTACTAAACCATTTCTAATCGTACATGGCTTAGCCGATACGCCACCTGCCAAAGTCCGAGTAGCGGGCCGGAGGGTATGCTGTCTCTCGGGTACTGGTTCCCTCGCAACGCTGGACTCAGCTCCCGCTCTGAGCACTATGGGCCTTAACATTTGAGGTCATCAGCGCCCTAGAACTTAGAACTATTTAAACCTAACTACCCTAAGGACATCACAAACATCCATGCCAGAGGCAGGATTCGAACCGGCGACCGTATCGGCCGCGCAGTTCCGGACTGAAGCGCCTAGAACCGCTCGGCCACAGCGGCCGGGCTGGACTCAGCGCTTGCGTCGTTCATGAACCGCGCTGTATGGTATACTTTGTTATGTTTTGTAGAGCTGTAACACAACGAATTACGCATTGCGGAACGACATCGTCAAATATTTTTCTTCGTTTTTAAAACTGCAGAAATAATTTCTGTGACCTACCATGTGATTCGTATTTGCTCTCAGAACGACAAGTGTAATAGGAATGTAATGTGACTGGCCGGATACCGGACAGTTTCGCGCGCCGGAATCCTTATAAAGCCGTAAAATGCACGCGTTACCTGTCGGCATTTATAATGCAAATCCAGAACAGTAGCCTTTAAAAGTTATCCTACGGGCGTTGAATGGCTTCGCGAATCCGGATCACCTCCGATCCCTTTAGTTAAGCAAACACTTTTGAACTGAAAACCTAGCAGGCTACGCGTAATGTTCTTATGTCGTCGCGTAACTCTTGCTTTCAAGACGTGTCTTGGAGATGTAGGTCTTTCGCAATAGCTGATTATACAAAGAGATGGATCATTATTTTAAATTGTAAGGCAGAAGCAATTCTTAGTCTAAGCTAAGTAATGATGAGGAGAAGAATGGTAGAAGACACTTTCGTGGTAGCTGTTTGAAATCCTAAAGCGAATGGGTGTTAACTTCAAGCATGAATCGGAAGTTAATGACATGGTGAGACTGACCATTTGCTTATCAGTGCGGTCGTCTTGGGGAGATCCTACACGTCAGGAAAAGCGACACAAAAACTAAATATGTCCTACCCTGTTGCCAAGCATTTGAGCATTGGACGTTGTATTAGCTCATTGCATGACTACACGCCTATCGTAGATGTCACACTCCCGTATCATCCAGGTCCACCAACATCTGGAGTAGCGGCTGGGTTGGTGTCAGTGAAGCGAATCTAGAATGCTTCCGAGCACACAGTCCAAGACGGTACACCTACGTATGCTGAAATGGATTTGGAGAAAACGAACATTCTGATATTGTACAATTGGTTGACAGTAAGTATTTTGTTCGAACCGCCGTTCACAGCTGGAAGCAATTGGGCCGACCACACCTATGGAAGACACAGCTTGTTCACGGTAGTTATCTGACTTAATGTCAAAGGAAGGAAAGTGCGCTCTGTCCAAACCTACATCTTTCCTACTATTAGACACGTCCGATGTTTAGCGGATACATAGTGTACCACAATGATTTTAGCTCTTGTGGTTCCATGTGCGGTTGGTGTGCGCTAAGAACCATGAAGGCTACCCATCCGGATACGTCCGAATTTCTTTAATTTTGCACTTGTGGTCAATGTGCGACGTACAAGGTTGGCGAAGTAATATTTTAATTGACTTGTGTTTGAAAATAAGTTCTCTAAATTTTCGAAAGGAAGCCTTACATAGTCTGTGGTTTGTAGCGTCTCTCATAAGAGCTCGTTGAACACGTGACACGGACGCGCTGAAAAAACAAATCCGTGGCAAAGTGTGCAGCTTATCTTCTATCATGTCTACCACCGTCATAAATCCAAGTCGGAAGAAGTCGCAGAACCAAGACCAACACTCAAGAATTTGTTCAAGAGGTCTTTTTTGAGTGACCACCTACGTTCTGTTTGCCAGAAAATCTTCGATCCAATGCAAAACCACTTCGATATTCCTGAAGCATGTATCAGTTTAACTAGACAATGCTGAGGGACTGTATCGAGGACTTTTTGTGAGCATACGTAAGTGACTAACATTGCAAGATTACAGGTTAATGTGCTCACGAGATAAGCCACTGCAGATGTAGAATGCTGGTACATTAATAACAGCCTGAATGTTGAATGCAAGGATGTAAATGTGTATGCATTATGTTGTACATGTGCCGGATGTCAGTCTGTGGGGTAGAGTTCCACGCCTGTTTAATTTGGTCAGTCAATACAGGAAAGGTTAATGTTGTTTGTGGGTGAAGCTGAATTTGTCGTCCGAGGATGTCCCATATGTGCATGATTGGAGAAAGATCTGGTGATCGAGTGAGCCAAGGCAACATGTCGACACTCCGTAGAACACGTTGAGTATGTGGTCGAGAGTTATCCTGTTGGAAAACACTCCCTCGAATGCTGTTAATTCTAAACATCAGACTGACGTAAAAATTTGCAGTCAGGGTGCGTGGGATAACCACGAGAGTGCTCCTGCTGCCATACGAAATCATACCCAAGAGTATCACTCCAGGTGAAAATCCAACATCTCTAGCACCCAGAAAGATTGGCTGCAGGCCCTCAAGTACCCTCCTCCAAACCAACACACAGCTATCACTGGCAACGAGGCAGAACCAAATCATCAGAAAATACAACAGATTTCCATCCTGCCCTCTAATGCGTTTTCGCTTGACCCAGTGAAGTCGCCAATGACGGTGGTCTGGGGGCGTCTGGCTTGGAGCTGTCCTTGAAGCAACGGATTTGTAACAGTTCGTTGTGTCGCTGTGAAGCCAACTGCTTCTCAAATTGTTGCTGCAGATGCAGTACGATGCGCCAGGCCCATACGCCGAACACGATGGATGGTCTTCCCTCTCGATAATGTCATGTAGCCGTCCGGAGCCCAGTCTACTTGCGACCTTACATTCTCGTGACTACCGCTGCCAACAAGCACGTACAGTGGGTACGTTGCTGCCAAGTCTTTCTGCAATATCGCAGGAGGAACATCCGGCTTCTTGTAGGCCTATTACACGACTCCATTCAAACACAGTGAGATGTTGATAATGACGTCTTTGTCGCCTTAAAGGCATTCTTGACTGACATCAACTCACTACGCTCACGACCGTTACAACGTGTATTTGAAGCAAATATGATTTACATCGTAATAGTGGCTGTACTATCGCCACTCTTATGCGAATGGCGCAAAATTTGAATAGATATTATCTCTCACACGTACAAACACGCCTACCAACTTTCGTTTATGTGGCACAACTCCTCTTGGTGTTGGGATTTTTTTTTCCCGTCATTGTATTTCATTGCCCTAGTGATCTAGGATAGACTGTAGGAAGAAAGGGTTTACATCTTCCGCGTAAGCGATATAGACTCTAGTGTGTAACCCATCAGAACCTGTGATCTTTGCTCTACCGAGCGTTTTCAGTTGGTATATAATTCCTGATATTTTATATATAAATTTGTCACGTGCGCAACCATGCTTCGGTGAAGGTATTTAGATAGATTAATTTAGCATTCACCCTTTCATTTTACTGTCTTTCGTTTTGCCACCCATTACGATTAACGATGGACGGACGACTTTGATCCACTGATTAATTTTATATAGAAATAAGCGCTTTTTTTTTTTTTTTTTTTTTTTTGGCAGCTCAAGAGGTGAAGTACTGCTTTGTTTTATAGCAGTCCTATGTTTTGTTTGGATTTTGTTCAAATATTCTTTATGAGCAAGGATTCGGCTTCATTATAAGCTACTGTGCAGTTCTCTCAGTTTACATAGTAATTAGCCGGCCGGAGTGGCCGAGCGGTTCTAGGCGCTTCAGTCTGGAACCGCGTGACCGCTACGGTCACAGGTTCGAATCCTGCTTCGGGCATGGACGTGTGTGATGTCCTTAGGTTAGTTAGGTTTAAGTAGTTCTAAGTTTTAGGGAACTAATGACCTAAGATGTTAAGTCGCATAGTGCTCAGAGCCATTTTACATAGTAATTATCTAACCTTGTTACCTATGCGTAGCTTGCCCATCTCGCTTTTCACTACCTTCAGCGACACGGGCTCTTGTAGTACATGGTCCCTCCCCCACCGCTTATTTCTATATTTGCACCATTTGTACCAAATTTCCTCAAAGATGAGTCTTTGCCTCTTAACGTCCCAGGTAGCTTCCATTTGCATCATACATCTGCTTTAATACATGAACTCGGCTCAAAATCAAAGGAACACAGTTATTCGTGAGAGAAACACTACATACCATGAACTTCGGTTCCACCTCGTGAGTGAAGGAGGTATCGAGCATATACAGTGAAAGGCGATGCGAATGGTCAGAATCTTGTTTTGAACTGAGAGAGAGCTAGACATAAATGGTAGTCACCTGAAATAACATACCACGTACCTCGTGACAATCTGTTTGGAAAAGTTCAGAAACCATGTTTCAGTGCAAAACTAGATCACTCTGTAGAAACTCTCGTGTCTGTCTCGTAGAAATCGGGGAGACAAGATGCAGCAAATACAGGGGTTGGACAAAAATATGGAAACACCAAAAACACAATACAGTACCATGCCCAATACGGTGCAAGAAAACTGTTGGCGTTCAAGACAGATTGCAGTCGTCTCGGAATGGATAAATACACTCCGTGTATGGCTTTCAAGGGAACCATATACTTCCCGCAAAATAGAAGCAACTTCAGAGAAAGATGATGGAGGTGGATAGCGATCACACACCCTTCTCTCCAAAGTAGACCACAAACGGTTAATACTATTGAGATCTGGCAGCAATAGTGGCCATGGGAGACACGAAAATTCTTTCCTGGGATCACAAAACCAGTACTGGATGATGCGAGCTGGTGAATAGGCCATCACCACTGGGAACAAACATTGTACCAGGGAATAGACCTGACCAGCCGAAAACGCCACATAATCCTTATCAGCAATGCGACGTTGCAGATGCCCATTAGTACGAACGTATGGCTGCCCAAATCAGCATCGAACCCCCTCTATGTTTGACTCTTGGGACGGAAACCTGACCGGAAGTTGGAAATAGTGTGATTCAAGACTCATACTACCAAATGACTTTCGTCAATTCTTTCATAGTCCACGTTTTATGGCTTTATCACCAAAGATATTTACATCAGTGATAACTCGTTTTGGAATTCCAGCTCGCCCTTCAATTCCCAGCTTATGGAGCTCCCTTCGTGTTATTTTGGCGCTGACAGAGTTCGCGGTTGCGACATTCAGTTCTGCTGTGTCTTTTGCATATGTCGTCTTATTATTTTTGGTCAGAATCCTCTTCAATGACCGTCTGTCTCTATCAATCGACACACACTTTCGTCCACGATGTGATTTAGCAGAGATCAATTTACCTTCCGTTAGGAAAGTGGAATGCGCTCAGCGACTGTGATATTACTTTCTAAATGATAGAGAGCAGCTGTCAGTAGTCATATCCTTTCTAGGTTTATTAAGGTAGATCCAGATATCGACTAGTAATTAGCCATTATTAATTCAGAAAATACAATAATTTCGTGGTCGTGGGATAGTATGAAAAATTTCCAACTCATGACATAACCTACATCGCTTGTACATTAAATTACATACCAGTATTTCAGTACAGTAGTGGCAGTTAGTCAGTACAGGAACATCAATAACTTTATTTTAGTTTACTTTATTCCTACGCAAATTTTAAGTTTATTAGAGACCGTAATTGCTTTATTACGTAGTTCATATAGAGGGCGCCATACAGCCAACCGACGTGTTCTCTGCAAAGCCTACCTTCTTTATACAGTAATCTTGAATGAACTGTGACAGCTGGCCGAACAACAGGTGTAGATATATTAGAGGATGTACAAAAACTCTGAAATACCTGTATGTAATTTAATGTACAAGCGATATAAGTTATGTCAAGAGTTGTAATTTTTTTATAATGTGCCCTGACTATGTACTTCTTGTGCTTTTAGCATTGACAGTGGTTGGCTACTAGCCGATAGCTGGATCTGCTTTAATAAAGCTAGAGAGAAAATGACGACTGATTGCTGCTCTCTATCATTTTGAATGTTAGCAGATGATGTTTTGTCGCTTTGTCTGTATGCAGCATAATCTTCGATATGGTGCCTCTTGAAACACTAAACACTTCGACTACCTTCGTTGCGGAATCTCCCATCGTACGAACGCCAACGATTTTCCCACGTTCGATCTTATTTGTTTGCTACATAATGCACTGACAACAACTCAGAACACTGTTCTGACCAAGACTGACACTTGCAATGTATTGAGGACATGGCATAGTTGTCATTCGTGATCAATTACAACAGCGCAACCTGTAGACTTGGCTAGCATTTGCCTTTATGTACAACCGTGAATTTCTCCCTGTGTTTCCATAATTTTGTCCAATCCCTGTTCGAGCTTACACAGAAGTGTGCAAGCAGTCGCTCTGACCTGTATCATGCGCTATCCGTGAATAGAAAGCAAAGACACCTTAATATCTGATAAAATGAAAAGTACCTTCTATCACGAACTTCACAGTGATTCACAAAGTGTAAATGTAGACGTAGATATTGATGTCACGTCTCACTGCCGTGTTGCCATTGCAGTTAGGACAAATAAATTAGCTGAAGGAAGAAAATTTTTCGAGGACTTTCGTAAGATCTATCCATGCCTTCCTCTGCAGTTGTTTAACCAGTCTAGTGAAAACTATTAATGTGGATGTAGTGGGGAGGATTTGATTCTCTCTCTTCTATAATACGATTCCAATGACTTGATCATTGCACCACTTCGTTCTGTGTACCTGTAGCAAGTACAGAACACTTGAGACTGCAGGGCTTTAGTCCGCCCAAACCTTAAGAGAATGTGCTACGATCTTCCTTCACGCTACTTTCTTAGAAAACAGTTGAGGATGGAACAAATGTCTGCGTAACTCTTTTCCCTAGTGGATCACACTATTTCATCTACATCTACATCTATATCATACTCCGCAAGCCAACTAATGGTGTGTAGCGGAGGGTACTTTCGGTACATCTATCTGATCCCTCCAACCCTGTTCCACTCGCGAATTGTGCGTGGGAAGATTGATTGTCGGTAAGCATCTGCATTGGCTCTAATTTCTCGAACTTTCTCCTCGTGGTCAATACGCGAGATGTATTTGGGGGGAAGTAATGTGTTGTCTGACTCCTCCTGAAAAGTGCTGTCCCGAAATTTCAGTAGTAAATCTCTCCGTGATGCGCAACGTCTCTCTTGTAACGTCTGCCAGTGGAGTTTATTTAGCATCTCCGTAACGCTCTCTCGCCTACTAAACGATCCCGTGACGAAACGTGCCGCTCTTCGTTGGATCTTCTTTATCTCCTCTATCAGTCCTACGTGATAGGGATCCCACGTAGATGACCAATACTCAAGAATCGGGCGAACTAGCGCCTTATAAGCCACTTCTTTGTGGATGAGTTACATTTCCTTCAGATTCTTCCGATGAATCTGAGTCTTGTGTCTGTTCTTCCCACTATGTGTTTTATATAGTCATTCCACTTAAGGTCGCTCTGTATGGTTACTGTGGTGTCACCGCCAGACACCACACTTGCTAGGTGGTAGCTTTTAAATCGGCCGCGGTCCATTAGTATACGACGGACCCGCGTGTCGCCACTGTCAGTGATAGCAGACCGAGCGCCACCACACGGCAGGCCTAGAGAGACTTACTAGCACTCGCCCCAATTGTACAGCCGATGTAGCTAGCAACAGACACGGACGAAGACTCTCTCATTTGCCGAGAAGATAGTTAGCATAGCCTTCAGCTAAGTCAATTGCTACGACCTAGCAAGGCGCCATCACCAAGTTATACTGAAATGATAATACTGTATCAACAAGACCAATGTTCTCCAATTGTGGATTAAAGTTAAGTATTCCAGCAGCTACGTACTTTTCTTTATAGCATTCATTACGTATCCTGTTTCAGACCTCACGCCATCCTGCGTGAGCTTATAGCGTGCATTTCGGCTTCCTCAAACAACACGGTGTTGGCACTTCTGCCGACACTTCAGTTACGCCTAGATATTTTACGGCAGATGCTATCTCCGGCTGTTTGTCATCAATAGTGTAGCTCTACAGTACTGGATTTCTTTTCCTATGGATGCGCAATATGTTAAGTTTATTTACGTTCAGGGTCAACTGCCAGAGTCTGCACCATTCATCAATTCTCTGCAGGTCGTTCTGCAATTTCTTACTATCTTCTGTCGTTGCTACTTTGATATAAACAACTGCATCATCTGCGAACAGCGTTAAAGAGCATCCGACGCTTTCTACTATATCATTTATATACTATATTGTGAACAGCAACGGTTCTATCACACTTCCCTTTGGTACTCCGGATATTACCTTTAAACCTGTCGACTTAGTTCCGTTAAGAACGACGTGTTGAGATCTACCTGCAAGAAAGTCTCTAATCCAATCACAGGTGTGCTCCGATACTCCGTAAGCTCGTATGTTTTACATTAAACGGCAATATGGGACGGTATCAAATGCCTTACTGAATTCAAGGAACATGGCATCAGCCTGAGCGACGTTGTCCACTGCGCTGTGGATCTCATGGAGGGACACAGCGAGCTGATTTTCGCAGGATCTCTGTTTGCAGAATCCGTGTTGGTTTTGTTGATTTATATAGAGAAGCTGTTCATTTTCCAAGACCGTCATAATTCTTGAGCATAAAACATGTTCCATAATTATACAACAGATTGCCGTCAACGATAAAGGTCTATAATTGTGTGTATCTATCTTACGGCCTTTTTTAAAAATGGGAATGACCTGCGCTTTTTTCCAGTCGTTAGGTACCTTTCGTTGCTCAAGCGATATACGATAAATTACTGCTAGAAGGGGAGCAAGTTCTTTCACATAATCTTTATAGACTCTTTTAGGTGTCTCATCTGGTCGTGGAGCCTTTCCAATACTAAGCGACTGTAGCTGCTTTCCAATTCCGCAATCGGTTATCTCAATATCTTCCATCTCGACGTTCACACAACGACTGAAAGGAGGGACAGTGTTAACAATCTTCCGCGGTGAAACAACTTCGGAAGACCGAATTCAGTATTTCGGCCTTTCCTCTGTTATCTTCCGTTTCGGTGCCGGTGTGGTCGCTGAGAGAATGAATAGATGATTTTGACCCATTTACTGATTTTACATACGACTACAATCTCTTAGGGTTTTTACCGAGATCGGTTGACAACGTCTTACTTTCAAAATCATTGAACACTTCTCTCATTGCTCTCCTTACGCTCATTTTCGCTTCGTTCAGCTTTTGTTTGTCAGCTAGGATTTACTTCTCTTGAATCTGATATGAAGTGCTCTTTGTTTACGCAGCGCTTTTCGAATACGGCTATTAAACCATGGTGGATCTTTCCCATCCCTTAAAACTTTACTCGGAACATACTTGTCTAGGCATATTGAACGATGCCTTTGAATTTTTTCCATTTGTTCTCCACATCTTCGTCCTTATCACCGAATATTTGATGCCGACTGCTGAGATATTCTGAAATTTGTATCCTGTCACCCTCGCTGAGCAAATATATCTCCCTCCCTTTTCTATCATTCCTTGTAGGACCCGTCGTCATAGATGCTGTCACTGCCTTATGATCACTCATACCTTCTTCTGCGTTAACTGATTCGATAAGTTCAGGTCTGTTTGTTGCCAGGATGTCTATGACGTTACCCCCTCTAGTTGGTTCTCTAACTGTATGCTCAAGGTAATCTTTAGACAAGACATCCAGAACAATGCCACACGAGTCCCTGTCTCTGGCACCAATTTTGATGACATAGCACTCCCAATCTGTACCTGGAAAGTTGAAGTCACCCCCTATTACAACGGCATGATCAGGAAAATTACTAATGTTATTCTGCAAGCTCTGGCTGAAGTGCTCAACTACAGATCCTGACCCAGGTGGTCTATCAAAGCATCCGATCACCATTTTTGGCTGTTCTTTGATACTCAATTTCACCCAGATTAATTCACATTCGGAATCCGTGATAACTTCGCTAGATTTTATCGAATTTTTTGCTGCAATAAACACGCCGCCACCATTGGCCACTAACATATCCTTACGATAAATATTTCTGTCTGAACTTAGAACTTCGTTGTCATTGACATCTGGCTTCAACCAGCTTTCTCTTTCCAATACTATCTGTGCATTATAACCTTCAATAAGCGATACTAATTCTGGGACCTTTCCTTGGATGCTCCTGTAGTTTATTAAAATCACATTAATCTTTTCTAGCTCTGATCTGCGAGGGCCAAGATTCTCCGAGGTCGCCGTGGCTGATTTAACAGGAAAATCGTGTTTGCTCCCAAGCGAGGGGTCCTCTAACCTAAAAAAGCCATATGTGCACGCCACTTTAGAAAATGTTTCGGAATCGGAAGCGAAAATCAAATCTGTACCCCTTGATGACGAATACGGGGGAACATATACAGAGCAACCAGCTACGGAAGTAAAACCGGTAGTTTCCGGGAATTTAACTGATTTATTGAATGTTTTGATTAATGAAATCAAAAGTCAATCGGCAGAAATTAAAGCTCAATCTGAAAAAATTGACAGGAAGCTAGACAACCAGAACAAAGCTATTAATGTTGTTAACAACAATGTTGGAGTTGTTAACACAGAAGTTGATAAAATCAAAGAAGATATTGTTATGATTAATACCGAAATCGGTAATCTTAAACAGGAAATGATAGGAGTTCAGGCGGAAATTGCGTGCATAAATACTCGTTTTGATTCCGAAATTAGCAGAATCGAGAAAAGTGTAGGAGAAGCAGTTGCTCCGATCATCGAGAATAAGGTGACGGAACAAATTCAATTAGTGAAAAATGAGGATCAACAGAAGATGGAAACTTTAAAGGCTTTAGTATCCGAGGTAGATACTAAAGTGACGAAGCAGGCTAATACCTGCGAAGAGAAAAAAAGGGAAGTAGGAACGCTTGCGACAACCACTTGCCAAGTAATTACGAGAGTGTCGGAATTAGAAAAGAAACTTGACGAAAAACAGAGCTATGTGCCAATCTGTGCACATAGTTCGGAATTGTTGACGAAAGAGAAGCGGTTCGACCCCTTGAAAAAAGGCGTTATACACGCGACAGATTTCATTAAAAATTGTGAAAGAGTTTTACCCAGATCATGGACTAATGAGAGAAAAATTAATGCGGTTATTGACGTGTTGGCTGGTGATGCCAAGCGTTGGGGCTTAAACCTCAACATCACGAACCTGAGTTTTGGCGAGTTTAAAAATTTGTTTGTGGCTGAATACTGGTCAGAGCAAAAACAACAAAGTGTCTGGCGCGAATTTCTCGTATCGAGGCCTTTCGATGCGAATTCGCGCGGCTCGATGAAGGAGTTTTGTGAGGGCTGGATCCGCAAGTTGGAATATTAGCGTGATCGCCGCACGGAATCCGAAATAGTCTGGGAACTCTGCAAGAAGCTTCCAGATGATACAAAACGCCACGTAGGAAGCAATTACAGGACAATCAATGATTTCCTGGAAAGAGTTGAGGACAAGGACAATTGGCGCAATAATCGCGACAGTGGTAGAGGCCGTGGTAACAACAGCGGGTACCACAGCAACCACAACAATGATAACTATGGGAATAATGCATACCGCAATCTTGGCAGCAATAACAATAGTGGTTCGGGCCGTAATGACAAACGGTACAATGCAAATAATAACAGGAATGACGGAAACCAGTATCATACTAGCGTGATACGGGCTTCGCAGAATAGTAATAACGCTAGAGGGTGTGATCAGCCGCCTCAGCAGCATCCGGGGAGCGTATCTGCTGGGACGAGACAGGGAAACCATTAGCCGCGCCGGTGAGGGGCCGACCGGGCGTGGAGAAATTTTGGCGGCCCAATAACAGTAGAAAACCGAGGTGTCGTCGTTATGAATATTCCGTATGGAATAATCAACGGCGGGAGAGTGTGCCAGTGTTAGGACAAAGGAGTGCACCCACAAGTAGTAGATCAGGTGTAGACACGGCAGCAGAAAATACATTCACTGTCAGTGAGAACAATTTAAGTAGTGTCCCGGAAATCGATTATAAAGTGGCAGCTGTAACACCCACAGCGGAACTGGAGATTGAGTTTAAGAATGATTCGCAATTGTTGAGAGAAGATCAGATGTTGGATAACACGTCCGTCATCGAACGAGGGGATGCAGAGAGGGATGAGGTCTGGTTAAGGCAGTTCGGTCGCTTATACGACGAACTAAGAGATTATAGGGGCCTGTATGGGAGAAGTGTTTATGTGGAGAGCGTGCAGGATTTTCCGCGTCTCGTCCCGCAGGAAGATAGTGTTTGTGAAATGATAGAAAGTTCTGGCCTTAACCGGCAGACTTTACCAGAAATAGTTGATGTTAATGGGGAGCACGAGCAAGTTTCGTCGTGTTTCATACCGCGAGAGCTGGATGTTGAAGTAGAACGGAAAGTTCTGGCCCTGACCGGCAGACTTTACCGAAAGTTATAGTGTTAGAAGCGGCCAACCCATCCGACGCAAAACTCCAGTTTAAACATTGCGAAAGTATTGAGGAGAAAGATTACGAGAATTTTAGTGATAGCCGGACACGATTGGTAGAAAAGCACGTAGATTACAGCGTGTATGAGGTTAGAGTTGACATTATACGGTCGGACGATAGCAGTGTGGGTTGCGCAGATCTAGAGGAAGTAATTGCAGATACTACTGGGCACATTCCTCCAGGTAGATTGGCAGATGAGATCAATCTGACCAAAGAGGAATCAACGAATGTGACAATTAGTGAATTGATAGCAAAGCAACACTCACTAGTTGACGAGTTACAGGAAAAGGTTTCGGTATTGGAGGCGAAGCTACAGACTAAGCCTCAGGACAACCGTGTTGAAATTAAAACTGTATGTGAACAGAGGCCGAAAAAGCCGCCAGATAAGCCGGATTTAGGATCAAAGCCAGATGGTTTTTTCTGGAATGACCTGGATATAGACGAGGATTTACTGTGGGAAAATAAAGAAACAGTCGAGGTCAAGTGTAGACAGATAGTAGTGTCTGTTAATATGCACGGCCTAGTGCTGTATCTGGGAAAATATTTGAGTTACTGAAAGACAGACCTGGTATCGTAGTTATGCCAGTAACAGGAGTGAAAATTATCGGTGCTACTGGGAAGGCCAGTAAACCGGTCACAAAACAGATTTTTGTCAACTTCGAGTATGTGGGGCACGATTTGAACAAGAGTTTGTCGTCGTGCCAGACTTAACTACGGAAGTAATTATCGGGTTAGATTGGCTAATAAGGTACCGTGCTGTGATTAATTGCGAAATCAAAACTTTGACATGTACGTCACAAGATAAAACAACAGTAGTTAGTTTTGACGAGGAAGGAGACGGTGTGCATAGGCAATACCAGCCTATACACATTGTTAACTGGCCGGATGCTATTGACGTAGGTATGAATTTGAACTACTGTAATGTGAGGAATCTCAGCAGTGACAATAGTGTAGAAAGTGAATTGGAAAGTATTGTAGACGGTGTGTCAAACGTAACACACGAAAAAAGACGAGGCCTGTATGAAGTAACAATGAGGAATAAGAGTGTGTTTTCAGACAAACCGGGACTTGTGGAAGAGATAATCAGATTCCCTCCACGCTTTGACATTAGTATTGGTGTGAAAAAAGATCGTTTGCGAGAAATAATGAAGCTAAAAGCCGATGCTCGCATACGTCGTCATGACGCTAAAGCGCGTTTTGCTAAGTTTGCAATCGGAAACTTAGTACTTGTAAGAGCTCATGAGAAATCGAGCGAGATAGACAATGAAATCTCTAAATTTAAGTTTGTTTGTAATGGACCATATAAAGTCATTGGTATACCTCACACAAATGCTTATTGCTTAGAGTATCCAACCTCTGGAAAGCTATTAAGTATACGGAACATTGTAGACCTGAAATTGTACCAACCAAGGATTGATTAATACCACAGAAAGGGTAATTTGTAGGTGGTGGTGGTTAGTGTTTAACGTCCCGTCGACAACGAGGTCATTAGAGACGGAGCGCAAGCTCGGGTTAGGGAAGGATTGGGAAGGAAATCGGCCGCGCCCTTTCAAAGGAACCATCCCGGCATTTGCCTGAAACGATTTAGGGAAATCACGGAAAACCTAAATCAGGATGGCCGGAGACGGGATTGAACCGTCGTCCTCCCGAATGCGAGTCCAGTGTGCTAACCACTGCGCCACCTCGCTCGGTTGGTAATTTGTACAGTATGTAAATATAGAGTGTAAGATTTAAGGATGTGCCATGTTGCGATGCTTTTGCCTGACCTAGAGGTCGTTAAAGAAATTGTCAATAATAAGTAATTAATTTTGATTAAATGATTTAAGAGTAACTGATTAGTAACCAACTGAAAAATCCAAGCTGGTAGTTTAAGTTTTCAGCTGAGTCACAGTAGGTTAAGGAATGTAAATATGATTTTGTAACTAGCTGTAAGGTTTCATAAATATGTGATTTACTAGTCATTGCGGATGTACTTAGACGCTGTTTTAAGTTTCAGGCTAGTACATGCATGTGATGATGGACAGTGTTGAGTTATTCACTGTGATAGTGTTAATGGACTCCTTGAGATTACTCGGGAGTGAGTTTTTCCGAAATAATTCAGTGAAACGGACGTTCTGGAAATGCCGTTACAAGGGCGAGTGAGATCAAGCGTGCCGCACAGGCGGGCGCAACAATACTGGCGAGGCGGAGCCGCTGTCGGCTCTTGTGCCGCTGTCGGCAATTTTTGTACTTGCGGGTACGGAAGGCGGAGTTGTTTTTCTTCCCGAACAGCCTATGTGAAAGAATTCTGTTGTCAATATTTATGTTTTTGTCGATCTGCTGTATATTATTTTCTTGTTTAGCGTTAAGTGGACTCTCATGACGAGAATATTAATTATGAAAAGGTTATATAAAATGTGTATTCTATGTAATTAATTATTAATTTGCGTATTTTGATATACCCGTTTTTTATGACCATGTACTCTGGTTAATTTTGTAAATAGAATTCCATTTATTGATACTGTTAGGAATTTTGATGATTTTAGAGTAGCTAAACCATTTTCTATGTTTTCTATGAATTTTAATATGTTGTCAAGCTGTTTTATTTTGTGCAAGATGACAGAGTGGAATAAGATTAGGAGTGTCTCCACTCAATTATTATGGTCTAAAAATTGGTTTATGGTTAATCAGCCTAATGCTCAAATTTCTTGATGTTTTGAGCATATGCATTTCCGCTGTTTTTTTTCCTTTTTGGGACGTTTTCTGAGTCTGTTTACGTTACACGAACATCCTCAGACAATGTGGGGCACGTGTAACGCCGGAAATGCATATCCTCCTATTTCCATCTATTGTACTATAAATTTTTTTCCTTGTTTTGTTACCTCAAGATATGACATTTCCGTGTCTTTATATATTGTAATTGTTATATATATATATATATATATATATATATATATATATATATATATATGCATTGATGTCGATGTATGATTGGTTTGTTTTGTAAATATTATTTGTATTTTTACACTGGGTCTTGCCTAGGGAAAACTGTGCTATCGAACGAATACATCGATAGGTCGTGTGGAGAACCAAAGTGTTTAGGATCTTTGGTAGCGTTAACTCTGCCGCGTGGAGCGCGGGCAGAGCAGACGGGGTCTGGCTGAAGGAGGGCAGTGGAGCAGGGGTGTTGTGTGACGCTCCCGCGAGTTGCCGCGCTTTCGGGGTTTGGCAGCATGTAATTGCGCTCGATTTGCTATGATAGTTTCTGACACGGTGTCGCGGACGGGAAGCATTGGCTGGCTCACATCAAGACCCGTTTCGCCTGGTGACCGTGTCGAGAAGAAGGCGCGCCACCATCCAGCTTCTGCAACAGCGACGGCCGACAATGAGTGACTGTCGCCACCTCCTCGATCGACGGCTTCAAACCTTCAATCAACCAACAAGGAAGACTGGAAGCACGTAAAGTTTTAGAACTGTATGGTAGACCTCAGCTTTTCAAACTGTTCCATTTTCGTACCTATAATTACAGCAACTTAGCATGAACATTTGTTGCTCATTGTCCCAATTGCATTACCAAGCAGGATCCCTTCCTTTTCCGGAATGAACCCGAGTGTCGTTGAAATACAAACGCCAGCATTAAAGTAATATTATTCCATTTCACTGTTTTAATTTCAAAGTTCAGTTAAAGTATTCATAGCTGGCTACAATATTTAGATTACACAAGCACAAATTAAGAGTGCGAGTTTTGTTACCGTATTTTAACTTACCTATGACTGCAGCTCAGCTTGGTACGTACTAAATTTTACTATTGTTAATTGTTCAGAATCATTTAATTCAAGTTCAAAGTTAAATCTCTTATTTCTAAATTCCGTAGATTCAAGTAGCTTTTGAAGTGATTTTTGAGGTAGCCCAAGACTAACAGTATTTTACTGAATTTCGATGTGCTTCAGAAACAAAGCTCACTATTAATTTCGTTCACTAAATTAACTTTCAGTTTTCCGGTTTTATTAATTCTTTTGCTAAATTAAGTCAGAGTGTAGCGAAATTTATTACTTCTGACAAACTTTCAGTTTTCACACTACACGTGTCAACCTTCAGTTGCCACGCTTCTAGTGCTAATTATATGTGTAATAACCTTTCTTTTTCAGTTACTATAGTAATTGTCCATAGGAGTGGCGACCGTAATTTCCCCCAAATCTCAAATATCTAATTACCGCTAGTTAATTGTTAACGTAACGGCCACACATTTACTTTCATTATTAACTTTACCCCTTTTCAAAATTAATTTCCACCAGTTTCATTTGCATTTTTCCTTTCATTTAGATGTAACCCTTTCCTCCCTCTTTACCGACAGATTAACTTCGGTGACGATTGCTTTTCCCAAATTTCCATTAGGTACACGCGGTTTAATTTTTCACTGTCATTAAGGTCGATAAGTGAGGAGGAGGTTACAAAACGAAAGGTAAAGAACTGGACAAAATAGCTCTTATAACGTTTTTGCAAGCTAGGCTCGTCTCATTATGAAAACGATGCAGATAACTCTCGTATAAAGAAACACATGTTACAACTACAAATAAAAATATTTTTCGATTGTATCGCTGATCGAACCTGAGAGATAAGACCCCACTATCATTAACCAGCACTTTTAAGAAAGTAAAGTCGTATGGCATTGTTGGCTGGGAGACGCCGAAGAACAGTTTTAGTCACCTAACTGTAAAGATTTCCCTATCCTTCGTGCATAACGGCACTTTTACTTTGCGAAGTATGAGATTTGGGTGCTTCAGTGTACCCTGTAAGTATAGGTGACTGTAATGGGTGTGTATGTATTGTAGTGTTATATTAATGCTGGGCGATGTTGAGAGAAGAGAGAGAGTCAATCTCGGTGCCGGCATATAGCCTACTCGTCTCAGTGAGTACGTTGGGGGGATGCCGAGCTTAACGTCCGCTTGCGACGCACGGATCACCCTCAACAGTGTCACGTGCCCTCGTTTTATGAGACACTGCAGAGAGGTTTGAGATTTAATGAAGGACATTGCCGCGAAGACTGGTGAATCGGGACATAAGGCAACTTCCCCTCGTCCTCTTTATCGTAAAGGCAAAGTGGAAATAGTCAACAGTTCATGGCTTACCCAGGCGGTTTTCCACCCAAGTACTGGCCACGTCCGGCGTTGCTTACCTTAAGTGTTCTGATGAGAACAGATGCATTCAACGAGGCAAGGCTGTTTGCAATCAGTATTTATAAATGTAGTGCTTTCCAGAACTCAATTTTGGCAGAGTATCATTACCGGTACAAACAGTGGCGAATCCACGATTTTGTTTTCGAAGGGGCTTGACCCAGCTGAGGGTAGGCTTTATCAAGACAATCACCAAAACACTAAAATAGCACACCAAATTTTATTTACTGATTTAACGCGTAGCGAGTCTTCTCGGATAACTTTTTCCAAATTCTTCGGTGACTTCGACCGGTTGTAAGCTGCCAGATATAGCTAGGTGAACAGTCATGTCTTTGGTCATTGTCGTACGAAGGCACGATTTTATTAGTTTATACGAAGATAAGCTGCTCTCCGTACTACAACTGGATACCAGTAACGTAGAGAGAATTTGTACAATAATTTTTATATTTGAAAAAAGCTCATATATTAACTTCTGTTGTTACTCTCATTGCACATGTTCATTCACCCAGATCGCATAAAAAGACAAAAAATGGTTCAAATGGCTCTGAGCACTATGGGACTGTAGCGCCTAGAACCGCACGGCTACTCAGGCCGGCCATAAAAATACACAGTGATTACCAGTGTCAGCGAAATTTAATCGCCATCTTCAGATCATTTGCATATAAAATAATTTTGCAGAGCCATCCATTTCGTCGGCTGTTCGCGCTAACTGGACACAACTTACAGAGACGACATTCCATAGTACCGTGTCTCGTCATATAATAGAGAATAGCTGTACGATCAGTGCACAATAGGAACAAATAAAATTCATAAGACGTGTATAAAATGTTATTATGTTGTGTCCTTGTTGACACCTCATAGGAAACGGGATATCATTGTGTATTTTTATACGATCTGGGCGAATAAACTTCTATAATAAGATAAACAACAGTGTTTAGAGTTTTAGATCGCCTCCAATACAGCCGAAATGGTCAGGTAATCATTATAACTCATATACTACTTGATGCACCTTGGGGGAGATGTTCTCTGTCTCTCCAAAGCTCCTTCTTAAGAGTTATTTCTCTCGATAACGAGAGAGGATGAAGCAAGTCGCTGCTGTAAACGAGTGCACCTGCCACTACCTGACTCAGATTGTCTGTTTTTACGATGCACTCGGTATAAGGGTGAACAGGTCGAGAACTGGAGTCTCAGCTCTCAAAAAGTGAGTCCTCAACTGTACCTAAACAAAAACGGTGAAAGAAAGGAGTATATTCAGTCTGAAGCAAAACACGACATTAAATGTTCTTGAGTTCGAATGAACATAATAGAAAAGAAAGAAGTGCTGCATCACACACAAAGATACCTGTAGTATTGCTTTCCGTCAGGTGTTTCCGTGTTTGAGCACTGAGTTGATCATCTGGTGATTCTGGGTGCCCTCACTGGGATGTCCGAAGGTTATTCAATACGACATACCTCTTGGAAAATATCTTCATATTTGGTATCTCTGTACCTTTCCAGTGTCTTATTACACTGTCCACAATCCTATAGCAAAGGTTAAGACCTAATGCAACAGCCTGAAGTTGCCGTGAAAGCGAAACAGTAATTCCAAATACAGTGGCTGTTACTGGCAAATCCGTCATAATCTTGACCTTTCAGATTCCCAACTTGTAAGCCGACTTGCTTTAATTCTTGAACGATTTGATCGCTTAATGCAGCACCAGTCAAGTCAACTGCAGACAGAAAACATATTAACGCCCGCATCTCGTGGTCTTGCGGTAGCGTTCTCGCTTCCCACGCCCGGGTTCCCGGGTTCGATTCCCGGCGGGGTCAGGGATTTTCTCTGCCTCGTGATGGCTGGGTGTTGTGTACTGTCCTTAGGTTAGTTAGGTTTAAGTAGTTCTAAGTTCTAGGGGACTGATGACCATAGATGTTAAGTCCCATAGTGCTCAGAGCCATTTGAACATATTAACTCTTTGTGCATTGCGTTCTTTTATATATATTCAAATACCCGATACATACACTGAGCTGTCCTGCACCTCTGGCGCTGATTGTTTCGTCAGCAAGGACATCACAATACTCGTTTTTTACTTCTTTGTCTTTGTCGAGCAGCTTTTTCATTATTACAGAATGACAACAATTAATCAGCTGATTCTGAGTCGTTTTGCTCAGATATGTGGCAATTTTCGGTGCTGTCTCTAAATGTTTTTGGAGAGATGAACCACCTGAGTCAATGCGAATTAAATGTGCTACAAATCACTTAATATACTATAAACTCGGTGGCCTCTTAACGATGTATTTTCTCTACCACCTATTCTGATCGTCTTTACTGGGGAAACAACCGTTCTGAATTTTATTTACTCATTTTCAGTTTTTCAGTTTCGATTAAAATATTGATTGAGTTTTCAGCGTTTCCATATGAACTTATGAAATATGTACTTTTTAACACCGCTGTTTTGAGGTAAGTGATAGCGGAATGGTTTCTGAAGATCTTTAGTGCTTGTTTTGTATTTGGACACTGGACGAGTAACTAAAGATCCTAGAGCTACAGAATGCTTCCGCACTATATGGACCAGAAAATAATACGCAATACAAGCAATATGAACCGTACTGCTAATGGGTATAGACTGGCCAAGAGTACTGCTATAGCCAATCAGATTGGAGCTTTTTCTCTTCATCCTCTGTCTGCTTTGGATATTCATAATTACGATGTGGTTCTGAAGACACTGTCAGATGTTTATACTTTTCCTCGTCACTAAGTATTTTTCTTAGTACATAAGATATATCAAAACGATTTTCAGCGCAAGTAATGGATATACCAGCCACTCCTACTGGCATTTGGTTCCGGCTTTGTAAAAACAGCAAACAAAAACTATAGCTTGTACATGAAGTAGAGAATCATACATAATCGAATCAAGAATTTTCAGTCCGGAACCACGCTGCTGCTACGGTCGCAGGTTCGAATCCTGCCTTGTGCATGGATGTGTGTGATGTTCTTAGGTTAGTTAGGTTTAAGTGTTTCTAGGTCTAGGGGATTGATGACTTCAGATGTTAAGTCCCATAGTGCTTAGAGCCATTTCAACCATTCTGAAATCAACAACTTACCAACAACTAAATTCACTTTTCAGGTCTACTCTATGGAGTTATTTAAAAATGGTCAATAATCTTTTAAACGGTTAAAATAATACTTACAATCAGTATGAAAAATTTTTGTTTTATTATGTGACCAGCTTCGAAATCGTAAAAAGAAAAGAGTAACTGGTCTCTACAAAAGTTACGTAGCTACTAATCTACTAGACCAAAATGTATGAAACTGCTGATATTTCTTTCGCGATCTCGTAGTTGACCACAAAGTACAAGTTGTTTTTATTCACGAGTACTTTAACCTCTTAAAAGATGATTGACGAATTTTAGGTAAATAAGGCGGAATAAGATCATGAAAATCACTTCTGCGGGAGCGTAAAGAAAGATAGTTTGAAAAGAATTCAGAACCGAACAAACCCGATGATTGATATTACGTTACAGTATTTACCTTAAACATTACTTTAAGCTGTCTCTTGTGAGGCAGGCAGAGAGGATCGAGTGTCCAGAGTTCAGTCCACAGCCACCCACACTACACCGACCGAAAGATCAACGAACACAATCGAATAAAAGGTCACAAAACATACTCGCTGTGTTTATATAATTTCATTTAAATACAGTCCGCCCCCAGTAGCTGAGTTGTCAGCGCGACAGAATGTCAATCCTAAGAGACCGGGTTCGATTCCCGGCTGGGTCGGAGATTTTCTCCGCTCAGGGACTGGATGTTGTGTTGTCATCATTATCATTTCATCCCCATCGACGAGCAAGTCGCCGAAGTGGCGTCAATTGGAAGACTTGCAGCCGGCGAACGGTCTACCTGACGGGAGGCACCAGTCACACGACATTTACATTTATTTATTTAAATACGACCAGTATAATCAGTAGGACGTGTCTGATGAACTTTGAGTTGACAGTATAGGCCTCTAAAATTGTTACTAGGTAATATTGCTTCATTCCAGCTCGATTCACCCTCTCCTTTCTTAATTTTCAGTAAAAGAGACGCACCACCTTTCTTGCGTTTCGATGGCATTTTTTCATAATTTGACAAAAGCTCGCCTCGATGACAGTAAAGAAACACTTGAATGGAGCATTTTATTTTGTTCGATTGCACAAACCAAAGATGAAAAGCCTAAGTGTACAGCAGCGTGGCGCGCTCTCTCTCAAACTGTGCCCTCGTATCTCAACAAACAAGCGCAATTTCGGCGCCAACTGGCGGGTGGAGGTGGTAGCAAGGTATGGGGGTGGCTGCTTCTCGAATAAGTCCGCGCACGGTTTAAGAACTCGTCACGTGAACATATTCTTACAGGAATTTAAAATTTGAAAACGTACTGTAGGTACATTTATCTTCAGAAAAAAACAGAACATCTTGAACGACTGCTAATAGGACGTTCATATTCACAGGACGTGAACATAAGTATGTTCCGTTGAAACGATTAGCATTTCAGTCACCTCGGTTCAGCATGTGTCCTGTTGCCTAGTAGGTGCAGGGTCGACCATGGGCCCTGATAAATTGTGCCATGTGTGATGGCATCAGCGCGTCTAAGGTGCTAATGGCGTCCTGTGGTATAGCCATCTATGCTCCAGTCACTTAGTTCCAAAGTTCATCAGTCGTGGTTGGCACTGGGTCACAACGCTGCGCCTGTCGTTTCGCCATATCCCACACATTTACGACTGGCGACGGGTCTGGTGACCTGGCGGGCCAGGACAAAAACCTGACACACTGTGACACCAGGAAGGAACGTGTTTATGCAGGAACATGTGGTCGTGCATTGTCTTGCTGAAAAATGGCGTCTGGGGTGTTGCGCAGAAAGGGTATAGCTGTGTGTCACATAATGCCATTCACGTAGGTCATACTGGTCACAGTGCCCTGGACACGCACCAACTGTGATTTGCGGTTGTACCCAGTAGCACCCCACACTATAAGGTGTATGTCTTGTGCGAATCCAGCCCCTGTGATGCCGCTCCCCCTGTCTGCGACGAACCAAAACGCGACCATCATTTTCAAACAAACAGAACCTGGATTCGTCCGTTAACACTATTTGATACCATTCCTGTCCCCAATGATGTTGTTCCATACACCATTGCTGTAAAGCATATTTCTGCACATTTGTCAAAGTTAGGCACAGAAGTGGACGACACGCACGTAACGCATGCCTTCATAAACGGCGGTGGCCTGTCACACCTGATAGCGTATGATGTTTTACTAACCCATGCTGTAATAAATGGCGATGCACTGTCACTCCTGGTAGTGTACGACATGTTACACTGTTGAGCCAGAGCTGAGGAGGACGCAGATCTGTTCTGCAATGCCATTCGGATGAGGTGCCATTCTTCTCGGGTGGAAGGGGGCGGGGTCGTGTTCTAGGGCCTTCCGTGAACCGTTCTGCACGCACCCGTTGCACAGTCAAAACACTTCGTCCCACACGAGCAGCGGTTTTCCGGATGGATGCATCACATCCTCTCATGCCGATAATGCCCCCTCTTTCAGACTCACTGATTTGACGGTACGGATCGAGCATACATCTCTGAGGCAGCCTGGACGTCTGCTCAAGTCACACTGGTCCATTACCTTCGGTTTACAGCGACAACAAGAACCGCAGGCACATTTTATCGGTAGGTGGTGTGTCGCCGCGATATCGATATTGACGTTGAAGCTGTGGGCCGACATCGTTCGAATACTAATGATTTCTGTAGAACATATTAATGTACATGTCCTGTAAATATCAACGTCCTATCTCTAGTCGCTGAAGGTGTTCTGCTTTTTCTGAACATGAATGTACTTTAAATGGATTTTAATAGGAATACGTGATGAAAATTGTACTGTAGGTAGTATAGTACGTAAGTAGGCTGTTTATGTTTTCTTATTGGCAACGTTACGTAGTGCTCTGTATGAAAATCACTGGCTGTGCTGTGTGCAGTCTGTGGCTAGTTTGCATTGTTGTCTGCCATTGTAGTGTTGGGCAGCTGGATGTTAACAGCGCGTAGCGTTGCGCAGTTGGAGGTGAGCCGCCAGCAGTGGTGGATGTGGGGAGAGAAATGGCGGAGTTTTGAAATTTGTAAGACTGGATGTCATGAACTGCTATGTATATTATGATTTTTCAACACTATTAAGGTAAAAACATTGTTTGTTCTCTATTAAAATCTTTAATTTGCTAACTATGCCTTCCATAGTTTGAATCTTTTATTTAGCTGGCAGTAGTGGCGCTCGCTGTATTGCAGTAGTTCGAGTAACGAAGATTTTTGTGAGGTAAGTGATTTGTGAAAGGTATAGGTTAATGTTAGTCAGGGCCATTCTTTTGTAGGGATTTTTGAAAGTCAGATTGCGTTGCGCTAAAAAAAAATATTGTGTGTCAGTTTAAACACAGTCCTGTACAATTTTTCTAAGGGGACGTTTCATATGGCGACCCTGCCAGGATACCTCACTGGAATCTTCTGATTTTTCCTTGTAGTTTGTGTAATTAGTGTAGCTTTTGTTTATTGCTAGCACGTAATTGTAGAGAGAATTTCCTTTGTAGTTGTAGTTTTTCATTCTTGTACAGTAAAACAGTTGTGGCATGCATGTAAATTTGCACCAAGTATTTCACAGCTGCGCTTGCAATTAACGAGATACCATTTTCAATGCTATGTTAATGTGTTTTCTTATTTTGCTCTTCAAATTGTGCTTTTCTGTGTTGCCGTGTGAAATATTGTGACAGTAATGGCGTGTGAAAAACGTAATACTAGGCTCCAAAGTAAACTGAGAAATGACAGTGAAGACGAAAGCAGTGTGTTAGCGCCACCATGTAATGAATTAACTAATGTTCAAAGTAGTAATTTGGTAACTGTGCATAGGGAAATGGAGTGGGCGGCAAACAGTGGTGTAGACAGTGAAACAATTAGTGAACAGGGAAGCATTATCAATCGATCGGTCGGCAACAGCCCCCTCAGGAATCGGGTATGACAGGACACAATTTTGCAAATACTGCAGATTCAGGTTTTGGGTCCTCACCGTTTTCTCAAATAAGTCAAGACACATTTTCTGCTTGTCAAAATGTGAATGTTGCCGGTGCAACTTCACTGCCGAAAAGCAATGAGGAACATGTTTCAGACACCAGTGCATTGTTATTACAGTTAATGCAACAAATGGGACAAAGGCTACAAAAGTTAGACACAATGGAACAAAATCTTCAAAAGTTAGACACAACGCTTGAACAAAATCAGAAACAAATGGGACAAAATCTTCAAAAGTTAGACACAATGGAACAAAATCTTCAAAAGTTAGACACAATGGAACAAAATCTTCAAAAGTTAGACACAATGGAACAAAATCTTCAAAAGTTAGACACCACACTTGAACAAACATGTGAAGATTTAACTACTGAGTTACATAAAATGGAATCGAAATGTCAAAATTCTGTAATGACGTAAAACCACAAATTTGTGAGCATTTCCAACCTATTTTTTCGCGTCACGAAAATGCATTACAGAATCACGAAGCAGCCATAAAGGAACTGCAAACTATAGTTCATGAAAATAACGACACCTTGCAAGCTAAAATTGACTCAGTTGCATCTACCGATTCGGTTACGCAACTTGCAAAAATTCAGGAAAACTTAAAGGACACAGTAGATACTCTGAAAATTGGTTCAAAGACAAATGGAGGAAATTAGTTCATTATCAGAGAAAGTAGTTGAACTTTCGGATCAGCTAAATAATTTATCTATGAAGGTAGATGATAATCTGAATGACACAAAACGGGTAGTCCTTAATGACACAGAAGAGTGCGAACAAATTAGGAAATTCAAACAAAATCAGAATCAAATTAATACGCAACACCAAAGAGAAATCCGGGAAGTACAAGATCTGTTGACACAGGTAATACAGGAATTACATATTTTAGAGGCCACTCGTGCTCCAATACGGGAAGAGGGACATAGAAATACGGAACAGCCACAAAATAATAACTCAGGGCACTTCGGAAATTATGAAAGAAATTGGCAAGGTACACCGAATTTTGAGATGGAACCGCCGAAACAACGTAACAATGACCGACATGCGACTCGCCGACATAATGATTTTGACTATAAGCTGTTCATTACTACACGTAAATTCCAAACATTTATGAATTCTGGCAACGACATTCATCCACAAGCATGGCTCCATCAATTCTCTCATTGTTTTCCTCCCAACTGGTCATTAGAGCACAGATTAGAATTTATGTGTGGCTATTTAGAGAATGAACCAGCTGTAAGAATGCGATCAGTCATTCACGATTGCCACAGTGAAGGAGAACTTTATCATACCTTCTTCTCAGCATATTGGTCTCAAGCTACACAAGACCGAGTAAAACATAGCATCATAATGATGAAACATTTCGAACAATCTTAATTTTCCAGTCTTGTGAAATATTTTGAAGACATGTTGCACAAGAATCAGTACCTGTCAAACCCATACAGCCCCTCAGAACTCATCCGCATTTGCTTACTCAAATTACCTGAACATTTACGACATATTATTTTGGCAGGACATTGCAAAGACGACATTGAAGCTTTTCAGGGACTCTTACAAGAATTAGAAATTGACACTGACAATCACGGAACGCGAAAACAGGAACACAATAATTACAGGTCACATCCGTCGGAATTCCACGATGAAAGAAATAATAACTGGACACGACAAGGCTATTCTCACAACACAAATCGTGACCAAAACAGACACCACCCGTATGACAACCGTTGGCAGAGTAGTAATAATTACAGGGAAAGATCACCTCTCCGCAGTAGTAACTATCACAGAGACAATAAGAGAAAAAGACAATTTGGGAACCAAAATAATTATTATCAAGGGAGACAGAATAACTTTAGACGCAAAGGTCCAGCGCGCAGTTACGATTCGGGGAGAAATTCTCCACCACGTGACCAACAAGAAAGAAACTATGGTATCTACCGACATGACGACAGACGATATGATCGTAACGACAGACCTGAATTGCATCAGAACTGGCGGGATTCAAACAGAGCAGGGCCCTCTCGACAAGGTGAATTTTCAGAAGTTAGGTCTCCAAATCCCAACAATGACGCACGCCAACAAAGAGACAGACAATGACTCCTACCGCAGGCAGCCACGTGCGCCGGCTGGCTCAGGGAAAAATTACATAGACGCTAACCTTGAGAAAAATTTTAGCATTCTTTACCGATGTACCATATACCACATGATAATTCCACTGAAGCTGGAACTCTGCGTACTAGGAAGAGTAAAGGTTTACACCACATTTCACATGTAAAACCGTTTATTGAGAGATAATTTGCTTTTTAACTTAGTCTTTGCTATAAAACTTTTCACTTTACATTACCAGTATGCTTTGTCAGACTTAGAATCTGTTAACATGCAACAATGTTTGAAGTTAAATATCCAGTCAAGAACCAAGAGAACTTATTTAAACAGAAATTACGAATGTATTGTTATAGTGAACAGACGACACAGTGTTATTATTTGTACATTCTTGCTTGTTAGTTGCACGATCATGTAACGACTATAAGGCTCACATACTTAGAACATATACCGGCACTGCTAATGAGATTTTCAAGCAACATTTTGGTTTACTTGAAAATACATTCTTTATTTGAAGTACTTTCTGTGGGATTAAAGATGACTTAGCATTTGGTTTCTTTGACAGCTACACAATTATATCACGACGCTACTAATGTGTGACACAATTTACATTGTTGCTTTTGTGCTGTATCTGCTTTATATCTGCACAGTTTTTCTGAATTCTTCTGGAAAGTAAAACATGTTTAATAGTAACTTCGTGGTATAACTACAATAAGACAGCCTTTTTTTTGTAGCACAAAAATACGTTACAGTGTAGTACTTTCTTGATCACGGTACTGTACGTAATAACTACGATATCTACGCGCAAAGCATTTCACTTTTGTTTATCATGAGGTAAGTACATTGGCTTCTGCAGAACTTAGCTTTCGGGGGACAATAACTACGACACTTCCACAGAGATTATCTTACAGCAAGACGCACATTTAGCGCTACAGGACACGTATTTGAGTGATTAATTTTCTACTTAAATCATTTATTTTTAAAGATATTTGAAGTACAATGATACAAAGGTTTTCCGTCATACATTTCATTCCGTTGCTGTAATCTGTAACACCTGAGGGTATTATTCATTAATCCTCAGGGAGGTACACACTTACTTTGTGTACCATGTGTGTGGCAATCACAAGGAGCCCTAGCTAATATGGTATTTGCTTATACAACTTTACACATCGATACCATATTTCTCTAACACAGAATTACACAGCTATCTGATCATTTAACTGAGAGAGACAACAATTTTTTTTCTACGTCAGTGACAGATGTTTACGCAATTACACCGTTGGATAACTTCACACTTATGAAATTGTATTTCGTCTGTACTTTGTGAACTGTTCATATTTTTTCTGAACCATTGTGATACTATGAGAGCTTTGAATGATGTATTTGGTATGGGATCATGATTTTTAAAGTACGTTCAAGGTAGATGACACTATTGAAATGAGCAGAGAATTTTTGTTACGTTTTGACATTATTGCAGAAAGCTACGACGTTTTTGAGATTTGACTGAGGTGTTATGATGTTATTTTTACGACGGCGATGTGTATTATGCTGTTGATGTATGTTTATGATCAATAAGCTGATGCTATATGAGGAATCTGATTATGCTACGTATTAATTATGATGAAATATTGAAGTGTCGACGCAAGATTGACGTGTCGACGAATATGTATATGTGTAATAAGGTAAGGAATAATGAGTAGTGGTTAGGGACTCTGACTTTTGGAAAAGGATGTTGGAAACCAAGAATCGTACTTTAAGAGTTATGAAATGTGTGTAAATGCGTGAATGTATCACAATGCCGACGAAAACTTTTTGAACACTGTTATACTCATAGGATTTTGTTTCTACACATTTGCAACGCAAATTCTCGACCTGTGAAATTTTTATATGAGACTGTCACTGTAAGCAAACTGGTGTCGTAAATATTTCGGTAAGAAAGTTAAGTGACCACCTGCACGTAATGCGTCATGGGCACCCAGCTGCCGACAGTCGCCTGGGAAAAAGCATTAGTGTGTGCCTTTCAGAGGCATAGGTGAAAAAAAAAGGGGCCATTATCCTCGCTATTGACATTCCTTTGTAGAAAGCATCGCAAATACGACACGCTCAAACTTGAAAACATATGATAACACTGTGGAGCTCTTAATTTATGATATTTACTGAAATGTCTAATGAAATGACGAGAAATATTTTTATGTCTATACACCCAATTATGACTACTGTCTTTCTAGTTGAGAGATTTTTTTACTACCTTATGAAATGCCATATGGCTAATGAATGATGTTTCATGCCTTCCTTTGTACATATTTGCTCATTTTCTTTAATATCTAGTTTCTAGCTGCACTGCAGCATTGGTTATTATAAAATTTAATAGATGTACTGATATCACTATTTTCTGTCTACAGACCCAGTAAAGAATACGTTTCTCACATACTTTCTTAGAAAAGAGAGCACAAATAGACATGTCCCTTCACAGGAATTGCATAAATAATTTTTTTTAATGGCTTGGTAACTTTCTTGCAGAGTAAGTTTTTGTGATGCATCACTCTAGTGATAAGATGTGACATAGGTATTAGACATGGCCATTTTTAGTGTAATATTTTTTCTGCTTGAGCTATGTCATGTTTAGATATAAGTTATTGCATTTGCCAGGCATAGTGCTACTAAATTTCACTTTGTATTACTCTGTTAAGCCAGTTTTACTACAGATTTATTTTTCTTGTTGCTGCACATTGGCTCACATTAGTTGTAATGTTGCATTTGCTTGGTAATTTAGATTCACTGCTGCTAGCTTTGCCAATTTGCATTTTTTCGTTGCTGTTTGTATTAATTGTTTTGTACTGCTGCATTGCCTCGTCCCTTAGTATATATATCTGAGATCAGTAGATTTAAGTTAGCTTAAGAGGGGGTAGACTATATAAGAAACTAACTATGCAGAATAGGGAAAGAATGCATTGAGAAGTAATATGAAAAAGATTTGGGCCAAAATGAGTATTGTACACTGAGAAATAATTATTTTGAAAGAAATATGAATAAAATACAGAAAGCAGGTATAGATAAGACTTTCTGGGAATAATGATGAATGAAGGGAGACCTCCAACAAGTAAAAAAAATTTTGTTTGCAAAATACTGCAGTAAAACAAACCCTGTCACTTCCTTGTATTATTCCGCTATGTGTTTGTGTACCCTTGTGTTTTTCCTGTCTTTATGTGTAGAATTTTTCTAATAATATGTTATTATCTTTGTAAAGATATTGAGACATTATTTATTCTGTTCTGTTTTAATGCTCATGTGTGAAGTTGATGTATCAAAAGCTATTCTGATCTTTTATGTATTTACTTATATCATAATTCCTGTAACACTGCTGTATATGTTATTTCGATTCTTTTGTAAAGCCTGTACTACAAATGTTATCTGTATTGTTATGTTCTTTAATGATGTATTTTGTACCTTTGTAATTGTATTCTTGTTATAAAATTGTAATTGACACCAGTTCATCATATTATTAACTTGTAAGTTCCATTTCACTGCACACGTTTCTGTTGGTCATAGTATATGGACAATATGTGAGAAGTAGGGACTGTTAGTGTTTGCACGTCTGTTAATAATTCAGCAAGGGACTGGTTAACACCATTGCTGGTTCTAAGGACAATTAGATAAAAACTTTGTGAGTGCACAAGTGATGGTTTATGGACTTGCTATATTCTCCGCAAGACTCTTTGATGATGATTGTGCACCTGCACAGTCGCAACGGATGGCTGCTAGCCATCTCTACAAGGACTACAGTGGGGCTGCATCTTTGATGGCCCACCAATACCATTATTTCTACAAGGACTACAGTGGGTCTGCATCTTTGATGGCCCACCAATACCATTATTTCTACAAGGACTACAGTGGGTCTGCACCTCTGGTGGCCCACCAATACCGTAATCTCTATCAGGACTACAGTGGGTCTGCTCTGTGACGACTTACCTACCAATATTCTTCAAAACTTCGACTGATTCTGTGGTGGGTTTGCTCTGTTGTGGACCATTACCTGTCTGCATGTCAAGAGTCAGCACTGTCTTTCCGTTGGAAGGACAACACTACTTCTTCAAGACTGCATGGAAGTACACTACTTCCGTGTGCATTTTCTTTTACTGCTCAGCCTTTGAGAAAAACACTGCAATTTTACTGTCATGAATGATCAGGGCTGTCTTTATGGACTGTGAGAAAATTTTAGCTGTTGACCAACATTGTATCAACAAGTGTGTGCATTTGATATCTTTGTTATTGTAATTATGAAAAATTTTATCAAATCATTATTGGCCACTGCCCAAAACAATTTGTAAAATTATTTGTGAGGAGCATGGGGGCTATGTAAGTAGGCTGTTTATGTTTTCTTATTGGTAACGTTACGTAGCGCTCTGTATGAAAATCACTGGCTGTGCTGTGTGCAGTCTGTGGCTAGTTTGCATTGTTGTCTGCCATTGTAGTGTTGGGCAGCTGGATGTTAACAGCGCGTAGCGTTGCGCAGTTGGAGGTGAGCCGCCAGCAGTGGTGGATGTGGGGAGGGAAATGGCGGAGTTTTGAAATTTGTAAGACTGGATGTCATGAACTGCTATGTATATTATGATTTTTCAACACTATTAAGGTAAATACATTGTTTGTTCTCTATTAAAATCTTTAATTTGCTAACTATGCCTATCAGTAGTTAGTGCCTTCCGTAGTTTGAATCTTATATTTAGCTGGCAGTAGTGGCGCTCGCTGTATTGCAGTAGTTCGAGTAACGAAGATTTTTGTGAGGTAAGTGATTTGTGAAAGGTATAGGTTAATGTTAGTCAGGGCCATTCTTTTGTAGGGATTTTTGAAAGTCAGATTGCGTTGCGCTAAAAAAAAATATTGTGTGTCAGTTTAAGCACAATCCTGTACAATTTTTCTAAGGGGACGTTTCAAGTACTAAGAAAGTGGGATAATATGAAGTGTGAGATTTGTCAGGGGTGGATTCCGGTACTTTTGGGCGGGGAGGGTAGGGGGGGTTGAGTCCTTTATCTCCCCCCCTCTCCCCCCCCCTTCCGATCCGCTACTGGGTACACGAGCTAACCTTCAAATGACTTTTGGTGTCATAATACTAGTGACACAGTTGTGCATGTTATGTTCAAGGGCACTGGCGGCACGTGTCAAGGTTCCCTGTGGGAACGGGAGTGAGGGGTGGGGGATCGTAGCGAAGGAGGGAGAGGGGAGTGGGTGATTGGCCAATCTGCATCATTTGAGGTCTGTATGCAGTGGTTGGTCAATCAGAATCTATTTTGCCCACCTCCTATTTGCTCTAATTCAAAATGAATCATTTGAGGTCTGTGTTCGGTAGAGAGAAGACCACTACAAAACCCCATCAGCAGGGAACAGTCACTGTTATCAAAATGCAAACTCAGACTGAAACTAAATATAATAATATTAATAACGGGAAGGGGAGGTCGATGAATCGTTGGAACCCCTTCTTCTCAGGGAATTTGCTCAGAACGACCTGAATTGTTTAACAACAACAAAAAAATGTCAGACGCCTATTCTCAGTCAGAGCCTAGTTCACTAATACAATGCAGCCTCATGTAGTATCCGAATTGTGTAAAAAATAACGTTATCATCAACATATATTCGTGTTATGCTTTTCGCAGCAGCCCAGTGCACTCCAGTAGATCTGCAGGAGCCCGAGGATTTATCAGACTATTCTGCACGATAGATGGCAGAGTAGCAGCAGTGCAGTGATATACGTCAACTATACCCAGACACTGAGTTCCCCCTATGACCATCATCCGAACCACTCGTCAGACCTCTACCATCACCTACTGAGGTGATGTTATTGTGTATAATGTACATTCTAACTGTATGTGTTAGTGAACATTTGCTTGTAGGTTTCTCCTCAGATCGAGGGTGAATATAAAGCTCACGATTGAAAATGTAATGTTTTCACTGAACGAAAGGCATGTATAATATAAGAATTTCTCAGATCTATGTGCAATTTTCAACAATTAAACATGCCTTGTTCTACTAGACTACCACACTGTATGGGTTGGCGACTGTCTGAAAACAGTTAAGGTATACAACAATAGGAATACTGAGGACTGCACTCACATTCCGTAATTAATATCTAGAAACCTAATGTGTACTAACCCAGCCATTCACAGTGCTGTAAATGAGCGTCTTAAGTAGTGTGAGTATGTGTACGACTTTTTTTTAAAATGCTGTACATGGTATGCACTTACAGAAGTCATTCACCAAAACGCCTCAGAGAACGTTTCTACAAAGAACGTTTATGAGTGTTGTGCTTATGTACGTTGTATGTATCGCACATCGTCGCTACCTGACGTAGGTAAATAATTACGTGTGTATATACATTATGTGATCAAAAGCACCCAGACACCCCCAAAACATACGTTTTTCGTGTTAGGTGCATTGTGTTGCTATCTACTGCCAGGTACTTCATATCAGCGACCTCAGTAATCGTTAGACATCGTGAGAGAGAACAATGGGGCTCTTCGCGAGACTCACGGACTTTGAATGTGGCTAAGTGACTGGGTGTCACTTGTGTCATCCGTCTGTTTGCGAGATTTCCACACTCCTAAACATCCATAGGTCCACTGTTTCCGATGTGATAGTGAAGTGGAAACGTGAAGGGACACGTACAGCAGAAAAGCATACAGGCCGACCTCGTCTGTTCACTGACAGAGATCGCCGACAGTTGAAGAGGGTCGTAATGTGTAATAGGCAGACATCTATCCAGACCATCACACAGGAATTCCAAACTGCATCAGGATCCACTGCAAGTAGTGTGACAATTAGGCGGGAGGTGAGAAAACGTGGAGGGTGGCCGAGCGGTTCTAGGCGCTACAGTCCGGAACGGCGCAGGTTCGAATACTGCCTCGGGCATGGATGTGTGGGACGTCCTTAGGTTAGTTAGGTTTAAGAAGTTCTAAGTTCTAGGGGACTGATGACCTCAGCAGTTAAGTCCCATAGTGCTCAGAGCCATTTGAACCATTTTGAGAAAACTTGGATTTTATGGTCGAGCGGCTGCTCATAAGCCACACATCACGCTGGTAAATGCCAAACGACACCTCGCTTGATGTGAGGAGCGTAAATATTGCACGATTGAACAGTGGAAAAACGGTGTGTGGAGTGACGAGTCACGGTGCACAATGTAGCGATCCGATGGCAGGGTGTGGGTATGGCGAATGCCCGGTGAACGTCATCTGCCAGCATCTGCCACAAATGAGTGAACGTCTCCATTCTGCAGCCTATTATTGAATAAAAAAAGTGCATGTGAAGTAATGAATGGGTAAAAGCCTTCGATATTATAGTGTGCTTGTCGTCATTCCATATTCATGACATTAGAAGTCCCAGCATGTGAGGGCATGTCGAGACGATGTGTAAATGCAAAGCTTGTTGAAGTAACGTAATTATATTCCGTAATAGAGCAGTTGTCACATGTAGCAGAACATGCTTATGTTTCTACGCTGTTCCTTGTGAATAGCAGATTCCTCCCATATCAGAAAGAAAGAGCTTTCGTTTTCAGAGGAAATGTGGCATCTGAATTGCATAAAAAAGGTGACAGTAAATATTAACGTTTACCAAAACAGAGGCGATGTACCAGCTCTCTAATGACATCGCAGTCTTGTTGCAACCTTGCTGTAAGATTGCTGCAATCTTATTTCAATTTTGCCGCAGTATTAGGCAACCATGCCCCCAAGGCAGCCCTGTGGTGACGTTGGTTGAGACACACATGCGACACTGACATCCGTGTAGTCAGCAACAGTCGCTCTTCTGGCAGAAGCAGTGGCAGAGCAGCAAGTCACAGAAAAATCATGCACCATAAACAGTCAAAGTACCTGAGCTATGCGTTTAAATAATGCACTGTGGTGGGATATTGACATAATTGTTTGTTAAATAGTATGCTGTCGTAATTGATTATCATGCGTACGTATACAGTGCATGATGCGTGTGTGTCTGTGAAGCAACGCATGCAAACGACACATGGCAGTGTGGTGCGATATCTGACTTTTGCGCTGCAGAGAGAGGTAGGGCAGATGCTGATCTGCAGATGAGAAATGCATCACAATCTGGCCTCTCAGTGAGGACCTTGGCTGAGAGATGCATGTATGCACATCAAAAAAGCTGTACATCACCCCGGTTCCCAGAACTCCTGACTGTGGATATTGTATGACAGACACAGTCCCTTTGACTGTCCAGAGATGTCACTAAACCCACCCAAAGATATAAATGAATGAGTAGCGTCTATTAGATAGAGGGGATCCGACAGCCGGTCAGCTACAGTCATTCCAAATGCCTCTGAGCACTATGCGACTTAACTTCTGAGGTCATCAGTCGCCTAGAGCTTAGAACTAATTAAACCTAACCAACCTAAGGACATCACACACATCCATGCCAGAGGCAGGATTCGAACCTGCGACCGTAGCGGTCGCTACAGTCATTCCACCAGGAAGGAGATGCATGGCTCTTGTTGTCTGTAGTTCAACCATGCCTAGACGGTTAATACCGGGGTTCGATTGCGTCCGCGTTGTTACTTTGTGCCAGGAATGGCTCTCAACAAGGGAAGTGACAACATGCAGAATGGACCGCTCAGGATTGGCATCATGTTCTCTTCACCGATGAGTGTCGCATATGCCTTCAACCAGACAATCGTCGGAGACGTATTTGGAGGCAACCCGGTCGGGCTGAACGCTTTAGACACACTGCCCAGCGAGTGCAGCAAGGTGGAGGCTCCCTGCTGTTTTGGGGTGGCATTATGTGGGGCCGACGTACGTCGCTGGTGGTCATGGAAGGCGCCGTAACGGCTGTACGATACGTGACTGCCATCCTCTGACCAATAGTGCAACCATATCGGCAGCATATTGGCGAGGCATTCGTCGTCAAGGACGACAATTCGAGCCCCCATCGTGTACATCTTGTGAATGACTTCCTACAGGATAACGACATCGCTTGACTAGAGTGGCCAGCATGTTCTTCAGACATGAACCCTATCGACATGCCGGGGATAGATTGAATAGGGTTATTTATGAACGACGTGACCCACCAACCACTCTGAGGGATCTGTGCCGAATCGCCGTTGAGGTGTGGGACAATCTGGACCAACATTGCCTAAATAAGCTTGTGAATAGTATGCCACGAGAATACAGGCATGCATCAGTGCTAGAGGACATGCTACTGGTTATTAGAGATACCGGCGTGTACAGCATTCTGGACCACCACCTCTGAAAGTCTCGCTGTATGGTCGTACAACATGCAATGTGTGGTATTCATGAGCAGTAAAAAGGGTTGAAATGATGTTTATGTTGATCTCTATTCCAATTTTCTGTTCAGGTTCCGGAACTCACGGAACCGAGGTGACGCAAAACTTTTTTTGATGTGTGTATGTTGTTGCGCCTCTGATGTATTTGATGTGTGCATACGAGTGTGTCAGCAGCTGGCTCGCCCTCTTCCAGCAGTCGCAGTAAGAAGAAGAAAAAATTATTCTACATCTCTACTAACATACATTAATAGAACGTGATTGAAACCATAATGTGGTGCAGACAATTTTCTCAGATCTGCTTTAGCTATGTTATTTGACATATTTTCATAGGGCTTTGCTCACACATAGGAAACTCACAAAGTTTTGTTTTTGACTGATCCCAAGTGCTTCATATGTGGCCCCCCTACTGATTCTGCAGATATGAACTCGAAAACCAAGTTCTTCTCATGTTTGGTGCAACATGACCCTATCAGTCGGTTCAGAAGACTGTTGATGCGAGCACATAGTTCTGTTATGTTTGTTGATAGAGGAGGCGTAAACAATGAATCTTTCACATAACTCCACACAGAAAAAATAGCATGAGATTAGGTCAGGAGAGCGTAGAGTCCAGGAGATCACTTGCTGATCATCAACCCCACCATGACTGATCCTTCAGTTTCTCAGTTTCCTGTTTAAGAATTCACAAACCTCGTGATGAAAGTAGGATAAAGCACCGTCTTGTTGCTAGATGAAGTTCACACTGTCGGTCACCAGTTGTGACATGAGCAAATTTTCCCGAATATCCAGAAACATGTATTCTGTAACGGTTTTTTCACAGAAGGAAAAGGGACTGTAAACTTTAAACCACGAGACTGCACAGAACACATTAAATTTTGGTGAATCTCACATGTGTAGCATCATAGCGTGGGAATTCCCTGTCTCCCAGATTCGCACATAGTGTCTATTCGCTGTACCATTCACAAAAAAAGTTACTTCATTACCGAAGATGAGTTTCTCACAAAACCCGCCCCCCATAATCTGTTGGAACTGAGCCGAAAATTCAAAACATCTGACTTTGTCTTCTAGAGTCCCCACCTGAGGAAATTTCATCGTCGAGTTGCAGGTCTTTTCAGTTGATGCCACATTGTGTGACTGATGTGTCGATGACGATGAAATGATGATGAGGACAACTCAACATCCAGTCCTCGGGTCCGCTGTATGGCTGTCAGACATGCGGACCACTTCGCTATGGGGGTGGAGAAAACTTCTCGAGTTTTTCTATATGAGTGTTGAATTTTGTGACAAAACATCAATTATTTAGCTACAGCGAATTTACGAAACAGCTTCATTGATTTATAATAGCCTCGTATATATCAACAGCTATTGGTAAATCGCTCGCCCAGTCATGCGAAGACTTTCAGAGGCTTACAAAGTCGAAGTGTAACTCATCGCAGCTGCCTGTTGTTTAATGCTGTAATGTCCGTCACAGCTTAAACAAGAGCACCTGTAATGGCATCAGCATGGGAACGACGTCTGATGATAAGTACTATGCAGTGGTCTAATTCTAGAATCTGTGGTATAGTGATGTTGAAGTAAAATCATCACTAGTTGAGTGGAATCGTCTATATTGTGTCTCAGTGGAGATTTATGCATTGTTCCATGGAAAAACTCTCTCCTCCTCAGTGATACTTAGTGATCGTACTATCACAACAGTAGACTTCCTAAGAACAGTTAAACTATTTCACGAGAGAGAGCGCACTCACCTATAGGAGCACACTTTTAAGAATTTAATGCATTTCAGTCATGAAATTCAACACGCTCTAGGCTGTCGGCAAAGCTGGAGACCATAAATCTGTCAATGCTGCAAGAGATGTCTCGCAAAACTCCTCACCCATCAGAAGAAACTATCGCTCAAATCTACGATTCATATTGTGCAGCCGGCCAGGGTGGCCGAGCGGTTCTAGGCGCTACAGTCTGGAACCGCGCGACCGCTACGGTCGCAGGTTCGAATCCTGCCTCGGGCATGGATGTGTGTGATGTCCTTAGGTTAGTTAGGTTTAAGTAGTTCTAAGTTCTAGGGGACTGATAACCTCAGAAGTTAAGTCCCATAGTGCTCAGAGCCATATCGTGCATTAATACAAGAAGAAATGCATTATCTAGATGTCTACGATCTTACTTAAGTTTTTTCGAATACCATCCTATAAGTAAGAGCATATGAACAACAAAGAGTAATCTTTTCTTTTTTCTATAAAAGCATCCTGTATGCTAATATAATTGTAAAGTTGTCACCTTGACTGCTTGGATGAACCAACCCCATCACAAGAGCCCTGTAATAACCGACTGGTCCTGTAGGGATACTGGAAACCGGGGCAAGAAGAGAAATTGTTCACTACTTCCCAATAGTACATGTACTTCGATTGTTGGGATATCTGACTGCAGTGAGACTAAGCTTCTTCTGTCAATGTCAACACATCCTGAGGGGATTCGCTTCGAGTATGTATATATATATTTTCAAGAGCTGTATTTCAGACCAAATATCAGCTATTACAGGAGATTTTGCGTGGCACTGAAGAAGTAACCTACCAGACATTTAGTGACAGCAGCGACATTCCACCACCTGAGCAAGTAGAACCAAACAGTGTATTCATATTTGATGATGTATTGAAAAACCACGAACAGACGGGCAAATATTTTTTCTTTCGGCTGTCATGTAAAAGCTGATGTCTTTTATTTGCGCCAGATATATTCCAAAGCCGTTGGTAAGGGACAATGCAAATCTTATTATAACATTCAAACAGGGCTCTATAAATTTAAAACACCGGTGTCAAAAATTAAAGCAACAAACTGCTAATCCCGTCCTGTGCCTAATTCACGATATAATCACACAAACTGTCAATCAGATGTCCGTACGATCGGGTTCTGCGCGGTATATGGCATTCCGGACAACGGACAACCATGCCAACGACGACGTCAGGGCACCTACGAAACGATGTAGTGTTTACCGGGTAGTCCCATATCCACGATCTCTGTGTACACAGTCACAGAGGGTGCAGTATGGCACAGAGAAGATGCCTGCCAGATTCTCTGCGGTGGAGGGCCATAGAAAGAAAGGAAGCAGGACAATCACGGACTGATTTGGCCCGATGGCTTAAAGTGAATCGTTCTGTTGTTTCTCGTATATGGCGACGGTTTATACAGACCGAAACTGTATCCCGAAGACCACGATAGGGCCGACCACGTGTGACTTCAGAAGAGAGTGCCATAATTTGCGTGTAAGGGCATGACATTACCGACTTAGTACTGGATGGCAACTGGCATGTTAGCTAGCACCATCCACTGCACTTGTTGCATCGAGGAAAACGGTATTGGTAGAGTGGCCTTTACTCTCAGAGACATGCTGTATGTCTATCTCTGATGCGTCTTCACAGAAGGGAACGTCTAGAGAGGAGTCTTCAGCATGCCACCTGGACAGTCGAACAGTGGACCAGTCTCGTTTCACATATGAGTCCTGATTTAGTCTGGAGAATCTCGATGGATTCGCATCTGAAGGGAATGTGGAACACGATTTCGAGACCCAAACATTGTGGAAATAGACCGAGATCGAGGAGGATCCCTAATGGTGTGTGCAGGGATTATATTTACCACTCGAACCACTCCTCATGAAATTGTACAGATGAATCGGCAAGTTTTAACTGCTGTCAGATATCGTGACGACATCTTGGGACCTCATCTGCGGTTGTTGTGAGGTGCTGTGGCCCAAGACGTCGCATTGATGGACAATAATGCTCGACCTCATAGAGCACGGGTGGCTAATGTTTTCGTAGAAAAGGAAGATGCTGCACGCATGGTGAGGCCTGCTCGTTCTCCCGACTGGAATCCCATAGAGCATGTCTGGGATGCACTAAGGAAACGGGTTGCATCACGTCAGCATCCACCAACCACTCCCCCAGACTGCGAGCAGCTCTGCAGGAAGAATGGGCGTTACTGCCTCAACATGAGGATGATGACATCATTTACAGCATGCCCCGTCGTTGTCAGGCCTGTATTGCTGCCACAGGTGGTCACATCCCATGCTGAGCACATTAACCAGTTGTCGGAATGTGTGTACAAATCCGTTAAGTTGGAAAAAAACCAAGAACATTTTTGTCTACCGTTATGCATGTTGCAGTCATTTGCGTTCTGTATTATTTACACTGTTTACACTTTAACCCTTTTAGTGCCAAATACGATCTGATCGTGATACAGATTTTCGGCGAAAAATGCCAGTAACGATCTGATCGTGATGCCTTTCTCATTCGCTAGGAAATACTAACAACTTTGCCTTCAAGCGCGGAAAAAATGAATGAGAAAGGCATCACGAACAGATCGTTACAGGTTTTTTTCGCCGAAAATCTGGATCACGATCAGATCGTATTTGGCACTAAAAGGGTTAATATCACCTGTTTACACTGTTTTGTGACAAAATAAACACAACCTTGCCAAATATCCTTTTGTTGCTTCAATTATTGACATCAGTGTACTTGTAGAAACCGACATAACATTCAATGAATTTGTTAGCATATTAGGAGATTGCTGGCATCACACGCTGTATGGCTTTCTGGTGGCTGATCAAATGAGGAACCTGATTGAAGGTTGACAAAGACAAAACTTCCAGGCATTTCTACTTAAAAGGTAGTGCACTAACATGCAGCTATATCAGTGTGCTGTATACTACGGACAAATTCGCACGCATCTCATATACTCATTCTGAGGGTGTGGGGAACAGAACAAACGTATGTCCATACAGTGATAGAAAAATAGAGATACTTAATACAAAATTAACGGAACTGAAAAGTCTCATCAAAACAGTAGCTAGAAAAGGTGAGATGTTGAAGGACAGAATTGAAGAAGTCAGTGTAATACTAACGAAATCAGTTAGTTTTATCAGGGTAGACTGGTGTAGTGTCAAAGTATATGCAATAGACGCTGGGATACGGAAGTTGAGAAAACACCAGGTTCATTAGAGCTAATATTCTTCAAAACTTCAATTTCTGAGAACCATCTGCCAAAAGAGAAAAAAAGATGCTGAAATATAATGCATGACCAATGCACATAGGAAAGGTAACGACCCAAAAGGACAAATAAAAGGCTGTAAAGTAAGAAATACAATAATAATAATAATAATAATAATAATAATAACAAGTTTGTGTGGCTCAATGGTTGGCGTCTTTCTATTGGACGCCTCTTTGGCAACTTGTGTGCCTCTATCCCACCCCAGTTATCCAACTGGGGAAAGTGAACCTACAGTTCAACGTCGAATCCAAACCATGTGTTCTTTCTGGAGACTGCATACATTGTTGAGAGGTGAAGACTATGTTAAAACGATGACTGAAAAATCCGTGTCTGGCCAAGAATCGATCCCATGTCTTTTTGGTTTCCAGGCACGTATTTTATCACTACACCACCTGATTTAAAAGGTGCATGTCGCACAGGCAAAGGCATCGAAGCTCAGCATAAAAGACTGAATAAATCTGAAATACGTGTGCTAAGGTGATCCGAACAAAGTTGTAGAATGGTTATGACTGCTCACAGCATTGACCACAGCAGGGAATGAAATCGTATCAATCATTTCAGAGCTCTGAGAAAAACATCTCATCAAGTAATTATGAAGACAGTCATTAATGAGCTCCACAAGCCTGTGAGCAAAACATTCTCACATAGACATGTCCTAACATGAGGTTTAGATGATATATGGCAGGCTGATCGCACAGACATTAACCATTATTCATAATCGAATATATGTTTCAAATATATTTTAATGGTCATACATACGTTTTCATAATTTGCTTGGGCCCTGCCTATGACGGCAAAGACAGGCAAGGATTTGCGCAAGTGTTTGAGTAACTGCAACAGCCGGGGAACAATGGATGTCCTGAAAATCTTCAGACCAACTGTGGGATAAAGTTTATAATACACATTCCAAGTCGGTAATGGGACGATATGAAATAAACCACTACTTGATATTCTCCCACACGAAAGCACACATTGTGGAATGTTTGAACAAGTTGGTAGAAAACCATATGTCAATGAGATTTAATCTTTGTGGGTCATACAAATGACATTCTTCCACAAATAGTTGAGCAGTATAAATGAACAAAGTATCATGTGACTAAAATAAGACCTATTGGTTTATGTGATAACTGACTTAAGAAATACAACATACAATCATATTAGCATGGTGTGGCTGTGGCTAAGCCATGTCTCCGCAATACCCTTTCTTTCAGGAGTGCTAGTTCTGCAAGATTCGCAGGAGAGCTTCTGTAAAGTTTGGAAGGTAGGAGACGAGATACTGGCAGAAGTAAAGCTGTGAGGACGGGGCGTGAGTCGTACTTGGGTAGCTCAGTTGGAAGAGCACTTGCCCGCGAAAGGCAAAGGTCCCGAATTCGAGTCTCGGTCCGGCACACAGTTTTAATCAGCCAGGAAGTTTCATATCAGCGTACACTCCACTGCAGAGTGAAAATCTCATTCTGGATATTAAGATGGTGGATCCACGCAAGCATAAATTCTGTGTGGGTGATTTGGTATTTATCTAGAAATACAAAACTGCATTTGGGAAGTATCAGTCAGCAGAGATATTCCAAACTGTAGTGCACAGACCCGAGAACCTACATCTTAAACGACAGTGAAGGTGAAACTGCCGGAAGGTTTCACACAGAGGAATTACAGTGTCTAGCTCACAATGATAACGGAATCAGTATACTAGATAATGTCTGCAAGGAGTCTGATATTGCATAAACTACAAATACAGATCGTCAAATTGCAGATCGAATATTAGCTGATAAAGCTTTGTAGATAAGTGGAGGAAAGGATATAGGCATAGGAAAATATATTGGAGCATTCATAGTTGACAAATCAATTCATGTCAAATATACCTTGGGTGCTGGAATAAATTTCAAGCAAATTGCGAATGCAGCTAGTTGTGCACCAAAGGACAAAACCTGTAGAACGTCCAAAAAAAATTACATACAGTTAGCGGTGGCAGTAGCTGAAAGTGCCTTGAAGCAGAAAGGAGTAGAAAGAAGAAGTGATATAATGGCAAGGGATATCTACCAATACCTAAGACATCAGGTGAAATCATCTCACTTCTAATTCTTGCTCTCATAGGACTATCAGCAGTCTGTTCTTTGGCTGGAGGAGCTGCTGTCAAAGCTCAAGCAGTGAAGAAAGCACAGGACACAGAGTAGCAACTATAGAAAGTTAAAAGGCGTAATAGGCCAATGGAGGCCATATCTGTCAGTAAAGGACTGTATTTGAATTTACACGGGAAAGGTCTTGGGCTGTTCATGGAAAAAGGAGCTCATATTGGTACTACAGGACAGGCCACTTATTACATACCCCCAGCTTACAAAAATTTATTGTAATTCAAATGGTCAGGATGAATAGGGTACTGAAATGAAATATTGTTCAAAAATGGTTCAAATGGCTCTGGGCACTATGGGACTTCACTTCTAAGGTCATCAGTCCCATAGAACTTAGAACTACTTAAACCTAACTAACCTAAGGACATCACACACAGCCATGCCCGAAGCAGGATTCGAACCTGCGACCGTAGCGGCCCTGCGGTTCCAGACTGTAGCGTCTAGAACCTCACTGCCACCGAGGCCGGCGAAATATTGTTCTCTTTAGACTTAGTTTATTACAAATACAACATGTGCATTCCCAAAATTAGCAACAGATCAAATTACAAAAAAGAAAGATGTTGATGCCTGGTAAAATTATTAAAGGGAAGAGGGTCAAGCTAAATTGATGCCTCCCTCGAGGTAATGGTAACACCTTCTGGGTATGTGTGAGGTACTGACCAAGAATTTCAACCGCTAGCTGAACGTGAATACGACTTAAGTTGGTTGAGCCGGCCGAAGTGGCCGTGCGGTTAAAGGCGCTGCAGTCTGGACCCGCAAGACCGCTACGGTCGCAGGTTCGAATCCTGCCTCGGGCATGGATGTTTGTGATGTCCTTAGGTTAGTTAGGTTTAACTAGTTCTAAGTTCTAGGGGACTAATGACCTCAGCAGTTGAGTCCCATAGTGCTCAGAGCCATTTTTCAAGTTGGTTGAAATACAGGACAGCAGGTCACATGGATTCGCTGCAGTGAAGACTAAATCCTGAGACAAGGACTGCTAATAGGCCCAGGCTGCCGATATGCTCTACTATGAACTGTCCCATATGTGATGTTGAGACTGCCCGTAGGCGTGCAACTGCAAAGGCTGCGACTGGCGTACCCTCGCGCCGAGATGTGCAGAGAATCACACCTGGAGTGCCGAAAAAACGAAGACCGTCCTCTGCGGCGGCTCTCCGCCAATTTGCCGAGCGTACAGCGTACCTTGGGCGAACTGCCCAGACCATCCTCTATGATGGACTTCCACTGAATGCCATGGAAATCACACGTCCCTTCCCTTCTCCATACCAGATACACGTGGAGTCGCCAAAAATAGTCCCCTCAAATGGCCAAGTAGCTAGCCCCAATTGCGTCAGTCGTGTACTTATAACACCTACATATGACATAGCGGTATTCATAGAATGATAAAGTTTGCCACCAAAATCTGTCCCTTCCCCTACTACACTTGGCGTCAAAGAAACGCACGTGCGTTTCACGTCTGCAGCGGACAATGCGCTCCTCCCCAGAGCAAACCATAAACCTCAGCTCCCGTCTGTCGGTTGCACGCCAGAGGTGGACAATACGCCTCCATAATGCAGGCCAACGGCCATTGTCCTGCTGAAAACTGGCCGCCCTTGTGGGCCGACTTTATGGCGAGACTCCACCGTCTGCGCTCAGAAGCAAAGCAGTCACGGTTTTGTAAAGCCCGAATACTTTCCTGGAAGAGCCTGTGGCTGTTTCTTTGACTTCTGCCAGATCTCACTGCCGTCCTTGCCGACACAGAAAAAAATCTAGTGCCACAACCACTACTACTAGTGGCAAACTAAACTCTGTAATTCTCTGCCAAGCCTACAATTAATTGTTCTGATGGCTCACTACATAAATGAGGTGGCTGCAGGGACTACTTAATTAACATGGGGTGAAACATGGTGAGACCAAATAGTTGCCACCTTTCACACTTACAAATACAAAATTTCGAGGACCTGTCAAGTCATGAAGTGAACACTCCAAAAACGAATTCACAGAATCCAGATATTGATGGCTCCAGGTATGCAAGTATCGATGTATCTGACTGTCTATACATGGAGTGCATACAGGCCTAAAGATGACATTAATGAGATGCCAAAATTGTTCGTCTAACTAAAATAAATTCATAAAACGTACGACTGTGACGATTTTTCTTTGGTAAATGAAAGAACTTATTTAAGTTTGAATCGTTCATTTTGGAAGCAGTTAAGCTTAATTTTGAAGATATCGTTGGTATTCACATGTCTATTACGAGTATTGTCGTTTTTGTTGAGTTAAAATTTGCCGAATTATGTGACAAAGTTATTCAGTCTTGCGGAGGAACATTGAAGTTGAGACATAGTGACAGAAACATTGGAGATGTAAATGTTAACCATTCTGGGATCGGCATTAGAATAGTAAGATTATTTTAACTGTCCTTTGAAGTTTCGGCCGAGCAAATAAATGCAGTGATATCAGTTTATGGACAAGTTTTCACAAGGGACGTCTTTGACCTCGAACGCCTGGGGAACTGCAGGAAACCATGCTTACAGTTAGACTAGCAGTCGATCATAAAAACAGCCGTATTCTGTGTCATTTCTATGTAAAACTCCGCGCTTATCTGCTAGTGCCATCAGACGGTGGCTTGTTGTAGCTGCACTAACAAGCACTCTAGTTCAGTGAAAGGTATAGCTGCAGTACAAATGTGTTCCTTGGAGTCTTCACTTAGGGGTTACTTTGTAAACTGTTTACTGTGTTATCATGAAGTCAATTAATCCTAGAAATGTGGTTCAAATATTAAGGACAAAGTTGCAGCGTGCTGAATACTGAAATTAAATCGAGGTCGAAGATAGAGAGTTCACAGATATATAATATAACATAATAATTCAGAAATATAATGGGGATGACAGAGAAATATATGACGCTACGCTGGATAAATATATTGATTTTGAAGGACAGGAAGAACCTAAACCTGAAGCTGGCTGTTCAAGCAGTACACGTCAGTCATCTCCGGAGCAACAGTGCATTAGAAGATACTGATGATAGTGTACTAGAGAACATTCATGAAGACTATTACAATTGTTGCTTCAGTTCCTAGAGCAGATAATGAGGCGTTTTAAGTGCATTAAAATGAAATCAAGTTGCAGATTAATTCTAAACTATGTGTCTAGAAAAGGCGAGCAGGAGCTCGTTTCAAAAGGAACAGATTGTCTGCGTACTATAAAAGAGCATGTAATATCGCAATTTGGTAGAGCAAGATCGTACGGATCTACAGTTCACTCTTGGCAACTGCAAATGTGGGCACTAGAAGTGTCTGAAACGGTTGGCTTGGACAATTTCAAAGTCTCGATTTCTTTTAGACAATATTGAGGTTGAATATGGTATTTCACGCAGGCATATTACTGCTCTTGTCACACGTAGGGACATAGAAGACGCTGATAATATGCGTCAGGAGGCTGAATATGGTATTTGATGCAGGCATATTATTACACTTGCCACATGTAAGGACAGAGGACGATAGTAGTATACGTCAGGAAGCATGGAGGAAGTGGACGTGTTTATGATCGAGCAGCGTATGGAAAAAGACAATCTTTGGAACAGTGACCAGAATCAATTCCAGGGTGAAATTTTTTCATCATCAACACTGTCTGACAGGCGAGAGAAAACTACAGCTAGTGCGTTGCAGGCTGTACATAGCTCTACCCACAGCTACACAAATGATGTGGTTTTATCAATTACAGGCAAACTAGCAAACAAGTTTTACATCTGATTTCAAAAGGCACAAGGCACTTTCGGCCCAAATATTTCAAAGAAACTTGAAACAAGAAACATTCATGTGGAGGCAAGCAAAAGTGGAAAAATGACTAAAGCACACAGAAACGTTTTCTAACTTCAGTACTTGGTGAACATGAAAATGTGGAAAGGACCTAGTGCTGTGTGATGTGTGATTTCTGGTCGGGTCATACAGATTGTGCCCTTCTAGATGCAAGTTTTCTGAACAAAGATGTTATACTGACACGAAAAAAAAAAAAAAATTGCCTACCTCTTAAGGTGGCAATATAAGCTATGCATCAGAAGGATTGCTGATTTGTAAGTGAGACGACATCAGCCAATTGCACGTTGACCGACCACTCTCCAGGACGACAACGCGATGGCAGCGCCCACTACACAAAGAGGACATTAGCGCCACGCCACGTGGCCGTGGCCCAGTTCTGCGAGTCCTACAGCAGCGAGTTCAAGAACACCATCAAGGCTAGCCATTTCGCTTCTACTGTGTAGCATTGTCTACACTGAAGAGATTTCTTATTTTGACCTTCGCCCTTTGATGTGACACATCTGTATTTCACAATGTTAAGTATTGTGACCATTTCTTTTGTAATAAACTTCATTAATACGATTTGCTTCAATTGTTGTCTAGAGATCCTAGAAAGCAAGTTACCTAGGCACCCCATTTTTGATGAGTGTGTAGGATACAACATTAGCGACGAGTCTTCCAACGAACCTACATCCGACAGCGACCACAGATTCTATGTTCTCTTTTCGTGGGTTTTTGTATGTTGCTGGACCCTTAATTCTATGTGTTTCGCGTGTTATCTGGTGCAGGACTAAAGTGTAGACTGGACAAGTGTGACTTTTTTAAACTTGAGTTACAGTCTCATGGTCATGTGATAAACAATCAAGGTGTACATCCTCTTCAGTAGCATTTGTAAGCCACATGAGATTTGCCAGTTGCTTGCGATGTCTCAGAATTGTAATCAGTCTTAACGAAAATGAACTATTATATTCGGTTCATACCTAATGCTGCCCAAATCGCGGCTCCATTGCATCGCTTGCATCGCAGGAATGTCCCCTTTGTTAAGACAGATGAGTGCCTAGAGCTTTACAAAAACTTAAAGATGCATGGCATAGTGATCGATGTTTGGTGCACTTTGATCCTGACAAATCAGTCGTGTTGCAAGTTGACGCTTCTTCTTACGGAATTGGCGCATTGCTTTCGCACAGAATTGGGCGTTGTCCAAAGCTCAGTTTAATTACTCACAAACAGAGAAAGAGGCATTGGCTATTGTGTATGGTGTCACAAAATCCCTTGGCAGAAAATCACAAGCCATTGCAATCCTTGTTTCATCCGACGAAGCCGGTTCCTGTACGAACTGCCCAAAAATTGTAGAGCCTCTGTTGTTGTCTTAATATCAGTATAAGATTGTATATCGTCCGACAACTCAACATTGTGATGCGGATGCACTTTCACGTCTTCCGATTGGCCCTGATACAGACTTTGATGCCGGCCGCGTTGGCCGAGCAGTTCTAGGCGCTTCAGTCCGGCACTGCGCGACTGCTACGGTCGCAGGTTCGAATCCTGCCTCGGGCATGGATGTGTGTGCTGTCCTTAGGTTAGTTAGGTTTAAGTAGTTCTAAGATTTAGGGGACTGATGACCTCAGATGTTAAGTCCCATAGTGCTCAGAGCCATTTGAACCATTTGAACAGACTTTGACGCTTCTGTTGCATCTTGTTGTCACATCGATCCTGATGATTCTGAATTACTTCAATCCTTTCCTCTGAACTACAGGAAAATTGCACAGGCCACGGAAGCTGATTCAGATTTGAACATTTTGCTAAAATACATTCGCACATCGTGGCCTCGCTCATTGCACAGGCATAAAGAACTCTGTAGTGCGCCAGTACTTGGCACATCGGCATAGCCTAGATATAGAGAAAGGAGAGATTCTTATTCAAAATTAAAGAGGACAGTCATGTGTGTTGATTCCCAAAGCTTTGCAAAAAGAAGTGTTGCAGTTACTTCACCAAGGACACTGGGGGATTGTTCGTACGAAACAGTTAGCGTGTCAACACTGTACTTGGCAGGGAATCACACACAAATGGGACAGATATGGTCACAGTGCCACGCATGTGCGGAAAATCAGTCCGCTGCGCTACAAAAATTCTCTGCTAGGCCTAAGTCGCAACCACGATGGCAAAGTGTGCACTTTGCGGGACCTTTTTGGAACACTCGTTGGTTGATTGTGGTCGACTGTTATAGCAAGTGTCCTTTTTCGGTGCCAATGAACTCGACAACGTCACGTAGCACAATTCAGGTCTTACCCTCTACTTTTTGCCTCGAAGGTTTGCCTGAAGTCACAGTGTCGGACAACGGCCCTCTGTTCACGTCACATGAATTTGAAACATTATGTGAACGCAGTGGCATATAGCATCTAACTAGTGCACCGCTCCAGCCACAGTCAAACGGCGAAGGGGAAACTTTTGTTACAACATTCAAGCAGCAGATGGCAAAACTTCGCACCGCACACACAAGGGATCAGGCATTGCAACTGTTTCTCGCTTTCTATCGTTCGCAACCACGAGATGGACCGTCGCCGATGGAACCGCTTCACGGCCGCCGCCATCGGACACTGCTCCACCTGCTCCACCCTCCTCAGCATACGGTGCCGAAGGAAGGTCGCAAGTTTCGCTTCGTGCCGCACGATATTGTGTTTTACAGGGTTTTTAGCTGCATCAGATGGTGGGCTCGAGGAGAGTTCCTTCGTCGACTTGGCGCATGCATGTATTTCATTTCACGCCCAGGCGCCGACGTCACAGCCAAATTCGCCACTGTTATGTGCACGGTGATCCTTCTGTACCTCTTCCCTCAGATTCACGGATCCCAAGAACAGCGCGGCCACAGCAGCCGCCAGAAGGTGTCGTCACGACACCGCGGGACAACCGCATGGAGCCTTCGCCTTCGCCTCCTCCGCCTCCTCTCGTCCTTCCAATGGAGCTGGACCCGCCCACACCGCAGCAGCCGACGCCTTGTACATCATGGTATGGGCCTCAGGAGGTGAACGCGTACCCTTGTGGCCGTTTTCTGGGAGACATTTCCGACAGAGCGAAGGCCGTATGGCGCAGTCCGACCGGAAGCCTGATGTCCTCTGCAGCCACAGCTTCCGGTCCAGCGCAGAGTCCACGATTCTGTCTCCCCTCCCGTTGCCGAACTCCTTATTCCACGACGCTTTGGGGGGAGGGATGTTCCGGCGTGAAGTCAAGCGCCGGCGCGCCAGGCGGGAACGTTAGAGTAGAGAGGGCTGTGAGACGACGTCAGCCAATGGCAGGCTTACTGACCCCTCTCCAGGACGACAACACGATGCCAGCGCTCTCTACACGAAGAAGACATAAGCGCCCGTCACGTGGCCGAGACCCAGCTCTGTGAGTTCTAAAGCAGCGAGTTCAAGAATACCATCAATACTAGTCATTTCGCTTCTACTATGTAGCATTGGCTATACTGAAGAGATTTCTTATTTTGTCTCTCGCCCTTTGATGCGACTCATAAGTATTTCACAAAGTTAAGTATTGTAATTATTTCTCTTTGTAATAAACTTCATTAATACGATTTGCTTGAATTGTTGTCTAGCGATCTGAGAAAGCAGGTTTCCTAGGCACCCCATATTTGACGAGTAGGCAGGATACAGCAGTAAGCCTACAGTGTGCCAAACCACAAGTGATCGTTATTTCATCATCAAACTTCACCCTGTGATTTACAATCAATTTGCAGCACCAAAGTACGTTGCGGCATTTTTTTGCGAAATACCGGTTATAATATTAATATACTCATATCATCATTTGAAAATATAATTTGTGCGGCTTTTTACAATGGGCTTCTTGAATTCGAAAGTGGTTTTAAATTTAAAAACGCGGCTGTAATGAAATGTGCACATTTTTCTCTTCCCTTTTTCTTAACCACTTCATCGATTCCCGCTTCTGCACTATGAGGACTAATATAAGCACTATCAGGTGGGTAGGATATGTGTGTTTTGCGCTATTATATTTAATTTAAGCAGAGAGTTTTTGGCACTGTTGGTCGAAAATATAATAATCTAGTGACGTCACTGAATTACGTATAATTTCCTTCCCATGGTACTGATATCTTGTTACTTTGTGTCTCTCTATCAAACCACCACTTGTGGTAGAACGCATAGTTTTGCATGAAAGTGACACAGACCACTTTTTATTGTGATCGAGTGTTATTCTAAGCATTGTCTCGTGAGATTACAAGCGATTATGGTCAAAGGTATACCATGTCAGTAACACTGCTGAAAAGTGATAACATGTTTGTAAGTTTGCGGTATTGAACGGAATACGTCAGTTGAAGTTCGAATTCCACAAGCATACCTCTTTTTACATAAAAGTTTGCGGGTACCGCTCCATAGTGTCATGACAGGCAGCCTCGTACGCGCTCCGCATGCGGATCACCTGGTCACTCGCGCGCCCAGTCTACACAGTGTGTATACAGCGTCACGTGGTCCAGCTGCCAGTCAGACCCTCCGCCATGTCAACGATACCTTTGACTTACGTTACTTTTATCGGTGTTCGAAAGTCTGCATCACCGACCTTGGGATCAACCCAGAATGACGCTTTCGTTGATAAAGAGAGTCCCATGGACATCGGGGATATTGTGGAGAAAATTGCTGCTGCGCTGCAGTATACCGTCCCTGTAACGAAATCCTCAAACGATCCGTTTCCAGAAGCCTCCAAAAAAGTGGAGAAAACATCTGCTGACGGAATCGGAACATGGTACTACATTATACAATTCTCTTTCTCCAAATAAAATCTCTTACCTTAGGAAAAATAAGAAGCGTACCATCGGGTGCTGAGGAAATTGTTCCTTTACTACAGAAAAAGCTCAACAAATAGTCAGCATTTTTCGTGAGAGCTCAGAAGAAATTTGCGACGATCTTACGTCACGATCAGTTCCAATATCACTGATGACAGAGCACCAATCCACGTAGATGATAACCAAGAATCAAATGAACCCACCCACACATGTATTGATATAAACCTCCTTGAGACAGGTACAGAGAGTAAGGAACACCGTTTATCAAAGATTTAGGCAGTCGATCTCATGGAAGACGAAGAAATAAACGAACCAACGGCAGCTCTCAGAGAAGCGCAATCGAGTGCCGATAATTACCCCGTTAAACCACTCCCCCCTCCCTCCCGAAACAAGCAAAGGCAAGCGGAAATGTATCTGACACGTAATGAAGCCTTATGCTGTCTATAATGAACGAAAATATCCTATATAAAAAGAGTACAACATTAACATCGTTTCTCAGGCCTATAGAATTGCTACTTTGAAACACAGTATGCGAAGTTCGATGAAATTCAATAGTTTAATCGATTTTTTACATGCCGTGGATTTGATTTCGCCTTACTCCAAGAAGTGACCAGGCGTGGCAATACATAACTCCTGCAGCATTCTCCTCCAGCAAGCGCTGCTCCCTCCAACACGACTCGTGCGTTGCCGTCATGGCCATGTCTCATCCACGCATGCCATTTGCAGAGATGACTGTCAATCGTAGATCGTGAACCCTGTGTACTCCCTATACGCAAGTGTTAATCCAAATTATGTCAGTGATTTTTAAAATCTGTTAGAAATACTAATGCTGATAAGTAAGTGAATTCTACAGTTTATTTTCAAATTCTGTAGTATACGATTTTCCCTTTTTATCCAAAAACCTGGAAAGTTATTTCCTATGCGCAAAAAACGAGCTAAACAGCTTTCTGTACACAACGAACGATTTTCGGAATGAAAAGATGTATCTGAGTGCTCAGCGTCAACTTTTACTAACAAATGCTTACATTTTCGATGAGATAGTGATAGATTTCCTCCACTAATTATATTCTTGAATTTTCGTTACATCTTTTGCTGCGGGAAGTATTGTAACACTTTTCTCACACAGTGCGTCTTGATGAATAATGCAATGAAAAGTCAATTAGCCTATTCCGTTTTAGTCCATAACTGACTAACTAGGACATTTTCACTACGGAGTAAGTGTGGCGCACGTCAGTATAAATTGACGAGCATTTTTGGTAATCACCGGTTTCGTCAACATGCTTTTTAACCCGGAAGTAAAAATATTCAAACCTGTTGTCCCGATCAAAGGAACTAAAGCGAATAATTCTTCCACCACAGAAAAGTCATCCATTATTACGCGAATAAAAAGCAGTAGTTGCTTGACATCTGTTCGCTCAGTACTCTCGGCCAACAGTTTGCATATATTTTTTTTTTGTTTGTTTCTTATGCTGTGGGCCATATAAAGACTTTGACTTTTGCAAAGCTACGTTTCAAAGCAGCAAGTTTTATGTTAACTCGTACAGTATAACTATTGGTGGCTGAATGGTCGATGTAGCGTAATGGCAGAATAAATAAATAAAAAACAACTGTTTTAAAATGTTCATCAGCATCGTCGTAACCAGTTGCTTTTGCCGTATCTATTACACATTATTTCACGAACACCGTCACAGAAGCATTTCTGATCTTTCGATAATTCACGAGTAACGTATACGATACAGTTAAACATTTTTCTTCGTGACTTGATGGTTCAGGCAACTCTTTTATACATTTTTTTAACTTTTCCATTAAAGGGCATCTTCTGTCATGAGAGTAACGCCTGTGTATTGCTTCATGGAGCCTTTTTTTTATTTATTTGCAACTTGCTCCATTACAGTAGTTGTATACTACATGTATGTAGTGTGTGTAGTGTGGTGTAATGTTCGTGTTGCATGATGATGGGAGGAGATAGAGGGTGAAACACGGTGCCGACACATAGCCTACTCCCCGCAAATAACACTAATGGGGCCGCCATACTTAACGCCCCCACCTGATGGACGGATCACTATGAACAGTGTCACATGCCCTCACTTCATGAGGCACTGTGGGAAGGTTTGATATTTAAACTAGGCCACTGGCACGAAGTCTGGTGATCAGGAATTATACGCCACCACCTCTCTTCCGCTTGGCGGCTAAATAATGGCAGTGAAAATTTTTTACACCACCAGGATTCGAGCCTGCTTATCCCCAGGTCGACGGGCGCTCTGGCAAATACGGCATCATAGTACATTCCCGGAGAATGGTAAAACAGAATTCCTGAGTCCGTCGCCGCCACGCTGCAACCTCCCTTCCGTAACCAATCAAGGCCTTGCGGAGAGCAAGCTTTGCACAGAGCACACACCATGACAGGGCAGACTGATAGGCATCATGGCGTCGACGACAAGCTGCCCACGTGGTCCCGATGAGCTGCCGGTAGTCGGGTGAAATAAGGTGAATGGTGTTCAGTTTCCATGGTCCACGGCCGCGCCACACCCTTTGGCGGCAAAGATTGATGGCGCAGATATATGCGTCATAGTCAGAGACTTCAGCAGACTGCAGTACAGTGACAATATCACGGGAGATGTAAACACGATCCAGTCGGCTGGAAGAATGGGAGTGAAATGCATAAAACCTCGGACGATTGCCACGAACATGGTCCCAAGATTCCTATAGGCTGAGGTGCTGGAGAATTGCCGCTAGCGCCGCGCACGGAGACTGACGTGGTACTTGGTCTTTGGGTGCCTGGGTATAGTTGAAATCGCCTCCCATGATCAATGCATAATGCAGACCCAGGAAAAGAGGCGTGACTGTGTCTGTGAAGAAGGTGGAACGTTCAGGCGGCACCCGAACCAGATGGTGCGTAGACGTTGACGATCCCGACGCCACTATCTCTGGCACCAGGGGGATAGGCCACTGCATCAACAAGGATACCGTCACGTAAGAGGATCGCCACAGCACTACCTGTAGGGGAAGCATGAGAGACATGTGCTGTAAAAGCATGTGGAGCACAGAAAATTGTAACATGCACCTCCTGAAGGAGAGCTACGTCAACGTCCGTGGCATACAGCATGCCGTGGAGTAAAGCCAGTTTTAGGCGTACGCGAATAGTGTTGACGCTGACCGTGGTTATGCGATAAGTGTGGAAAGTTGCCATCGTCAGGAGGACAGACGATTCAAACACATGGGAAGCTCAGGGAATACCCATGTAAGAGTACATCACTATGACGGGAATCCATCGTTCTGTACACCTCCAGAATGCCAATCGCCAGCAACGACGTCGTCCGCCCAGAAGACAAACGAGCCACGGGGCCGGTTCAGTGGAACATTATCAGAAGCGCGCCCAAAGGTAGCGTCAGATACAGAAAGGGGGGCATCCGCATCATACAGACGCGGGGGAAGGTCGGTGTCCGGAGGTGGACGTTGACTGGAGGTGGATGCGGGAGGGGACGTTGCGTCGACAGGTGTCAGGGCGTCAGTGGGCAGCGCATCGTCAGTAGCTGGGTCGTCATCCTGTGCAGAATCCGATGGACGCAGTCATGAGAAGGGGTACGGCGTTGTCTCTTCCGTTTCCTCGGCGACCGTTGTTTCCTAACATGCTGTTCCGTGTCAGATGGCGGGCGGCTATTGTCCGACATGTGGCCAGATGGCAGAAAGGCGGAGGCAGGTACAGCTCCACGATCGACAACCGTGGGGTCGGGACAGGCAGCTTGTGCCTGCTGACGGTCGTCGTTCATTTGTATTGCCTCCGGCAGGGATGTAGGAGAGACAGGCGAAACGTCCATCGAGTCGTCGAGAAGTGTCGATACCGCTACCGACTGATTCGGAGGATGCGTAGCAGGCAGCATCGCCGCAGCCGCGTAAGACGGAGGTAACACACTGGGCTGCGCAGGAAGAACCACGTCTCCGATCGGTGTCTACGTAGGAGACATTCAGAACGGACATGGCCTTTCTGGTCACAACCTGAACAGGTGCGCGGTCGGCCATCGTACATGACGACAGCCCTGGAGCCGGCAATAACCAAGTAGGAAGGCACGTGTTTCCGTAGTTCAATTTTTATTTGACGGACACCACTGAGGACACGGTATGTTTCGAACATTTTCCACGTCTCAGCCATGTAAATGACGATGTTGACGTAAGGTTTAAAAGCGGCCACCACAGCGTGCGCGCCTCACCACAGCCAAAGGCCAACTGCAACCTCGGCCACAGAGGCGTGCTGTTTTATACAACGAAGAGAAATATTGAGCAAGATTACTACCTTTGTTTTTGACTCAGGCATTTTTTACATATTTAACATTGAGATTTTTCATTGGTGTTGCGGACAAAGAAATGCTTAATCCATCACTCCTCGCTGAAAACACTGCTTTCACTGGTCTTTCTTTTCACCATTCTCAGGAACTGTAACAGAAAAAGAGTCACAGCAATAATCAGAATCTAAACCAGAATGTTAGCGGCAGTAACAACCAAAACGACAACCTGAGGTACAGCGTAATACTGCGGAGAGTAAATCTGAATAAGTCGCTTACAGCAGCTGATGCCTGTCAGACAGCGAATGAAGGTGCGAGAATCTATGGTTTCGGAAATAACTGAAGAGGCGTTGCCCCTCTTGACTTCTGATAAACATGCTGATCGTATGCTGCAGCGCGACCGTGGCGACAGCGCGAGCAGGGTTGGTGGGGGAAGCACTCGCTGGACGGTCCAGGCCTGCCTTGGACAATATATGTGAGTATAAAGTTCACAGTAACGTGGGTAACGGAAAGGAACTGGGGATTGCGATTTTAACGAAGAAGGGTATAATTGTGCACCAAGTCGAAAAAACTGACAAACAGGAGACAAATAGCTTGTACCGTCCATAACACCTGCATTATTACATGTACTCATCATCTGGCAGCAGTACTCGACAGGGGGACGTTTTTTAAGTATGAAACTGTTCCACTCTTAACAGTAGGTTACGAGAACATTATTTTAATGGTGATTTTAACAGAGTTTTACATCCAAAGGATTAGATCCCTAATTTTAACAAGTGTCTTGAACTGGACTATACAATTAAAGAGTTCACCTTAACTCAGGGCCGGCCAGAAATTCTGCACGCGTGCGGTGCTCCTGCACATGTGTAACTTCCGGGTCACAGCGCGCACGCCGCAGCCGTCAGCGTTCATGTAGTGCATGTTTCTACGCACAGATGTCGCTCCTCTGTTACACAAAGTGCGTTATCGACACCTCGTATGTATATCACAACCTGGGCTGTATCTGTAAGATGTGTTGCTCCATCGAGCGCAACAGAGAAAGCAACAAAGTATTTAGCCTTATTTATTAGCTGCCTGTACAGATCGCCGGCCATAGCACTGATACGTCTTGTCACTATTTGTTTGGATAGACTGATTTCTTGAAACCTGCTAACGTTCGTGGGACACACAAGTTCTGCAGCATCAATCAGACACCCTTTCACAAACTCCCCTTCGGAAAAGGGTTTCCCTGATTGTGCAATTCTTAATGCGATTTTAAAACTTGCTCGCCGTGAAGATTTAGTGTGGTTGTCATTCTGGAAAATTGAAGACAGTACATTGTACAGCGTACAGTGAAGCAGACATAAATGTAACACAAGAAACTAAGAGTTCAAGGAGTATCAGTTACTTTGACGTACAGTAAAATCGAGTTGATGTGTCTCATCCATTTTCTTAAGGACTTTTAATTTTGCTGGCCATCCTTCACTGTTGAGTACACTACACTCGTCTTTGTGATATGTATTGTAGTGTCTTTCAATTGAAAACTTACGCTGGCCGCCTATTATTCTGCGGCACAGCAAACACTGTGAGTTTTCGCCAACGGCTACAAAAAAGAATTGCAGTTCCCAGTCATTTTTAAACGACTGAGAACATAGATCTCCCGTCCTTTGCTTTGTCACAGTACTTTCCATTTCTCAGTACTTCTCTGTTAAGGTTATGGTCACCAGGGGTAAACGGGACTGGATATGTTGCGCTCTTGCTTGTACCACAGGGAAGTGGAGACGCTGTCGTTCATTTAGGACACATGTCTAGAAACAGATGTCGCTGTCGCTCGCTGTCGCACACGTGCGCAAATGTGCAGCACTACCGCACGTCTGCACACCGTGCCTTAGCTGATACGTGGGAGTACAAAGATGATGATGCACCAGTTTTTACATTCATAACGAGCGCTTCAGCAAGTCGGTTACATCCAGTTTACGTATCGAACAATATTAACTACCGAATTTTGCAGTCAAAAGTGTTGGCCCATCAGATTACCGATCATGCTGCATATATGTGTGCACTCAACATGAAAAGGCAAGAAGCCTACCGAGCAAGAGGTTATTGGAAATTAGACGTCATGCACCAGTATCATGCTGAATTCCACGAGAGGTTTAATAAGACATGGGTATAATGTGAAAGCAGTTAACCCTGCTCTCAGCTGGTGGCTTTATTGTGCCAAACCCAAACTGAGAAAAATGGTAATTGAATGTTCCAGGGAAAAACATTTTGATACGGGAAAATATCCGAATTTTATTTCCAATGTTTGAGGAACCTATACAATCTAGACGTATTAGTAATTGACAATAATGTTAAGATAAAGAAGATAAAGTGCAAAATTTTGTCCCTGTAGAGAAAGCAGTTAAAAGAAAATCAGATTAGGGAGCGAATGCAGAATTCCGTTACCTGCAAAGAAACACCGATTTTCCACATTATCCGCGAAAAGAAGAGAGGACAAAGGAAAATATTCACTGAAATTGAGGAAAATGGTGGCACCATTCTCACTACACAGAATGGTATCAAAAAGAAAATTTATGACCATTTTATGGACTTCATTTCAGGCAATGCAGTTAATTTTGAGGCATAAGTCGATCTGTTACAAAATGTTGCAAGAAAACTTATCACTGTGGCGTCTCCCAGTCTCATGGCTGAGATCGACGAAGACGATCAGGAAACGGCTGTAGCACAAAGTCCCAGAAACAAATCACCGGATGCAACTGAAATTCAAATTATTGTTTATCTATAAAGAAGTAATGGATTTGGATGCCGAAATCTCAGAGGAACTCCTAGTGAGAATTGTATAACTTATCCCGAAAAAATCACGTTGTGCGTCAGTCGGAAACCTCAGACTAATTACTCTGCTCAACGGTCATTATGAAATTATGTCCCGCATTCTTGCGCGCATGCTTAAGATGATAATGGATGAGGTAACCGGTCCGTACCAGACTAATGTGGGCAAGAACAGATCTATTTTCGATCTGTGTGCGAATATCGAGAGATCATAGCGACGGCAAAGGTTTCTCTGTCTTAAATTCGCTGCCACGACATTAGATTTCAACAAGGTATTCGACAGGGTCGCCCATCACCACGTTCTCAAAACGATGCACGCTTCGAGCTTCCCACAACGTGATACCTCGACCACAAAATGATTTGCAGTCGGCTGGACCAAATGAAGAAGATTACACTCATTATGGACTTTTTTACGTTATTGTTTCAGTTTCTAGTTTCTGCTTCACGGAATTAAGATGTTTCTGTTTCTCTTCCATGACAACAGACAAGACGGTTCTTGATTTAGTTGTAACGAATGTACGAATGAAAAATTCACTTTTCTTTAGAGAACTGTGAGTTCATTTACATATTATTCACATGCTAAAAGTCTATACATACACTGAATTCAATTTAAATCCAGGAGGTGTGAATTTTTTCATGGTGTATTTTTCATATTATACGTATAAGGTTTAAGCAAAAGAAGAATTCGGCTTCTTTTCAAATTCTGAGTGATACTGATGAAAAGAAAGAACTCCTGGAAATGGAAATTAAAAAAAATTAAGTTATATGGCAAATGAAGCCGGCACCGATGAAGGCGAATGATGGCGCGCGGAAGGACGGGTTGCAGAAGAGGAAGGAGAGCAGTGCATATAAAATAAATTGTTCCTCACCTGTCTTGTGATGCAAGTTCTAACAGCGGTGCGGACCAGTGGTTTCTAGGTTATTATTTACCGTTTATTTAATGCAGTAAAGTAAACCTTTACACATTACGTCTTCTCACTTGCTCAACTCAGTAAACTGTGTTAGTGCTCATGGAAAAAAAAAATGATGACGTGCGCACTGACTGGCAATCCGCCAGCTCCAGTTCGATTCCAACTGCTATTTTTTTTTCATTTTCCTTCATTCCTCATAATTTCAAGAGACGAATTATAAAATTTAAATGTATTTAACCGTAGGACTCACTCTGCTAAAATTTCCCTAGTATTCCATCTGGGGTCATACATGACCCCAATCAATATATAATTGACTGTGTGTACTAATCATTCAGAGAACAACGTACTGTCGTTTAATACTGTTTGTTTACATTTTATTTATTATTTAGACACATTTCACAGCTTTTTAACAGGTATGTACATAGTAGAATTAAATTACACATGGCAGAGTAATTACGTATCAGAAGTTACAATATTACTCTAAGTCATAATTTGTTTCACTCATAAATGTTTCACAATGGCTTCAAATTTATAGAAAATGTGATGAACAACTCAACAGGAAACATAATTCTAACGGGAATCCGTACCATAGTCATCTGCACATATTTTGCAAGTAGTAACTGTTTCAGAATGTTCCTTGCAAACAAATTTGTTACATTTTTTGCATGTTGAACTGTATTTTGTGTCTTTTGATCGGGGGCAAATGGAGCATCTGCCTCGCTTTCTCTTCTGATTGTCGGGTATTACGTCTGGATGTTCATTGTCTAACAGATCATCAAATCCACACCGTTTGATACTGCTAATAATATCCTTGCTCCTTGCTTGTGGTAAACTCAAACGACGTTCCACTTGGGGCTTTGCCATTTCTTTGGCCATCTTCATTAGAAAAAGACGTCTCTCTGTTTTTTCAAAAGCAACACAGAAGAGTCTGTAGGCATTGAGTGCAGCTAGATCGACAAGATCATAAAATACTGCTAATGGCCAACGTTTTGTACCCTTTTTCACAGAATAGTAAGAGCTCATTTGATCTAACGTATCAACACCTGGTTTTGTTGAGTTGTAATACAACACTACTTCTGGTTTTCGTTTCAAGTTGTTTTCTTTGGGCACTTCAAATGATTGATGTTGTGTTGAAAGGAGTAGCACAGCCTCACTTCTTTTTGGAACATACGAAACTAATAGGGTTTTACCACTGTATGCAAATCTGGTAGTGCATTCTTCCCTAGTTTTCGAAGGCAAAAACTCTTTTGGGACTTCTTTTCTTGTAGAACGTAGAGTACCTACAAGTGTCAACTTCATTTTCAACAATTCTTGGCCAAGGTCATAGCTCGTGAAAAAATCGTCAGTGGTAATATTCCTACCAGATGACGCACTAAATCTAAGACCACTCTCTTGCCTTGATTCACTTCTCTCACATCACCACTCCTTCCAATGTACATTTGAAGATTTGTCAGATAACCATGTTCACAGTCTACTGCGCACCATATCTTGATGCCATACTTTCCTGACTTTTCTGGAAACTAGAAATCTACTGCGTAGGAATCAGCATGGGTTTCGAAAAAGACGATCGTGTGCAACTCAGCTCGCGCTGTTCGTCCACGAGACTCAGAGGGCCATAGACACGGGTTCCCAGGTAGATGCCGTGTTTCTCGACTTCCGCAAGGCGTTCGATACAGTTCCCCACAGTCGTTTAATGAACAAAGTAAGAGAATATGGACTATCAGACCAATTGTGTGATTGGATTGAAGAGTTCCTAGATAACAGAACGGAGCATGTCATTTTCAATGGAGAGAAGTAAGAGTGATTTCAGGTGTGCCGCAGGGGAATGTCGTAGGACCGTTGCTATTCACAATATACATAAATGACCTTGTGGATGACATCGGAAGTTCACTGAGGCTTTTTGCGGATGATGCTGTGGTATATCGAGAGGCAGGAACAATGGAAAATTGTACTGAAATGCAGGAGGATCTGCAGCGAATTGACGCATGGTGCAGGGAATGGCAATTGAATCTCAATGTAGACAAGTGTAATGTGCTGCGAATACATAGAAAGAAAGATTCCATATCATTTAGCTACAATATAGCAGGTCAGCAACTGGAAGCAGTTAATTCCATAAATTGTCTGGGAGTACGCATTAGGAGTGATATAAAATGGAATGATCATATAAAGTTGATCGTCGCTAAAGCAGATGCCAGACTGATTCATTGGAAGAATCCTAAGGAAATGCAATCCGAAAACAAAGGAAGTAGGTTACAGTACGCTTGTTCGCCCACTGCTTGAATACAGATCAGCAGTGTGGGATCCGTACCAGATAGGGTTGACAGAAGAGATAGAGAAGATCCAATTGAGAGCAGCGCGCTTCGTCACGGAGATTATAGATAAACTCCAGTGGAAGACTCGGCAGGAGAGTCGCTCAGTAGCTCGGTACGGGCTTTTGTTGAAGTTTCGAGAACTTACCTTCACCGAGGAGTCAAGCAGTATATTGCTCCCTCCTACGTATATCTCGCGAAGAGACCATGAGGATAAAATCAGAGAGATTAGAGCCACACAGAGGCATGCCGACAATCCTTTCCACGAACAATACGAGACTGGAACAGAAGGGAGAACCGATAGAGGCACTCAAGGTACCCTCCGCCACACACCGTCAGGTGGCTTGCGGAGTATGGATGTAGATGTAGATGTAGATGTAGATGTAGATTTCAGTCCGAGCGTAGACTGGTGCATCAGCATGATACATCAGTTGGACTTTGGACTTTGGTAATGGCAATGAGGCTGATGACCTCACTCTTTTGTTGGATTTTGACGACTTGATTCTAAGCACCTCTCTTCCATGATCAAACATGCGATTTCCCATAGACCGTTTGCAGGAAGGTGATTGAGATCTGTATACTACAATGTGTGATTGGATTTCGCAATTCTCGAACCAAAGTTCCTGGGGTATTCGTCCAATTGTGGAGAATCAGAAACGTAAGTGGTATTACTTCTTCTTCTTCTACAGCTAATTTTCCACTTTCATGCTATACTCATGATGATTTCTTGTTATAGATGCGCTTAATGGGAACATAGCCGCAGATGTAAGTGCCAAATCGGACCATAAAATAATGGAATATGCACATACTACTGCAAATTATAAGAAAGACGACGAGTGGCTAAAAATCTCTTATTGCCATCAGTGAACTACAAAATATCAGAAATTATTATTATTATTAATATTATTATTGACAGATGTATACGTCTGTTGTGTGTGTGTTTGCGATACTTATCAATCTGGCCTTTTCTTACTTTTTGTAAGAGTATCGGCGCCTTATGGATGAGGCTTTCAACATCGCAGCTATACCCGAGTATGATGTACTCATCATCAACCAGCTCAGGCTATGGAGCTCGTGACCTCAAGTACAGTGGTCACAAAGACTGTCCACAGCCCCGTCACTGCGATTACCCCCAGGCCTGGAGCTTATGTATGCCACGCTCACTTTACAATCAACCATCACCGCCATCATCATGGCAACGTCCTGGGCCCAGTAGCAGCAGTCCTACAGAGTGCTCTGTTATGGATCACCTAGTAAATCACACGGCTGCATTGAACTACTCTGTAGTTTTTGGCACTTTCAGCGACAGGACCTTGTAATTCCACAATGATAACACTAGTTTTGGATATCAAGATCCTGCTACATTCCATTGTGAGTGCCTAGCAGTGTTGGAAAGGGAGCTCCCTAAAATCGTCAACAACCTATTGTGTCCTGCCATCTTTCCGTTAGGTGCAAATCACTTCTGCACTGTGAGCTGATGCACCCCCCCCCCCCCCACCCCCGCCCTCCCTGGAGGAGACAATAATTCTGTGGAGTGAAGTATCGCTGGTCAGTCGACTGTAGAGTGGTATGGAAGTTTTATCAAGAGCAGGTGAAGCACTCACCTGTGTACTGCGGCTTTATGTTTTCGTGCCTGTTTTTGATGTTGTTTACGAGGGGGCGGCGGGGGGGGGGGCAGTTTCGATCCTCTTATCCTCTTCTAAAAATATTTCCACTCAACAGGTATGCACGTGTTAATATGCAGAATATCAAAAAGGAGGATAAATATTGATCACCATGGTCGCTTCTGGCTTTGCGATAGTAAATACTCAAAAATACAATGAATAGAGGTACATATAAATAACTAATGTCTGTGATCATTATAACTTAAACGACATCTCATTACCTGTCAGAATCCAGGACCTACCATTATTCGAGAGGCAGAACCATGATTATTCAGTCCACATTTATGGTCATCAGGAAGATAAGAGAAGCAAGCCAGGAGATGGTGACCAGGAGCTCACTGTGTGGGAAGAAGTAACTCAAAAGTCGTTGGACTCCTCTACTTTCTCAAAGTAGCCAGTCAGTGTCCAAAATACACAGATTTAATGCTATACTCCAAGGGTGAGGAGCATCAGTATATCTGGATCAAAAACATCTTCCACCTACTTTCCAACCACCTAAGAAAACATGAGCATAAACGGCATTTTTGCCAAAGATGCCTCAACTCTTTCACTATACAAGAGTATTTAGAAAGACACGTGATTAACTGTTCGAGACAGGAACCGGTATATGCCTATCCAGGATAAAACATTCTTACAGTTTAAGAATGCTCACAACCAGGAAAGTTGTAACTTCACTGTACATGCTGACTCTGAGTGCTTACCATTTCCTGTGGTGCATCGTTAAGGTGATCCCACAGCCTCTCACATCACTTTCAATGACGACATGAGCCATAACCAGCGGCGTTTCAAGTTGAATGCTCACATGGCTCCAATCTCGATCATTTCGAATCATATGTCAGGGAATATGCTGCGATATGCTTGATCTCTGAGCTCGAAAAGCATGTTGAAGAGATATACTGCAACATAATTCCTGTGACCAAATCGTAGCGCAATGACGCATTATACAAACAGCCAGTTGACTGTCATATTGGTGGGGTGGCACTAGATAGAGATGCAGAGACGCCACGTAGAGACCACTGCTATCTAAAGGGGAAACTCCACACTGCAGCTCACAATGTATGCCACTTGAAATACAAACTGCTACACAATTTGAGTGGGTATGATGCTCCCTTTCCTGTTGAGCACTTGGTTGACTTTGGGTTGAAGAATGATAAGGTCAGTGTCATACCAGACAATGTTGATAACCACATTTCATTCTCCAAGCGAATTATGCCAACGGTTACATTCTTCTTCTTGGATTCATTACGATTTATGCACACACCTCTTCAGAAACTTGCTGAGACAATGCATCAGGAGGATATGCATATCACCAGAGACACATATCCCGATGATGTCAAGTATCAGCTTGTGACAAAGAAGACAGTCTTTCCCTATAAATACCTGGATTCGATGGAGAGACTCCACGACACTATGTTGCAGATATAACCGCATTCACCAGCAAGCTCACAGGCATTATCATAATGGATGGGAAGTATAGGCATGCAGTGAATGAGTGCAAGAGTTTGACATCTCTGATTTAGGGAGTATGCTAAACTGTATGTGGACACAGATATACTCCTGCTCACAGACACTTTTGACAAATTCTGGAGTCTGTACATGGACAGGGCTTTCGTGGAACCCAATGTTAAAAAGGCCTGTGTCAACATTGAACTGTTGAGCGATTCTGATGTGTTGCTCTTTCTCAAACGCAGGACTCATGGGGGACTTTGTCAGCATGCAGAGGCACATCATGGCGAATAACTCTCGAATTAATGAGGAGGTAAAATCAAATGTTCAAACGTGTGTGAAATCTTATGGGACTTAAATGCTAAGGTCATCAGTCCCTAAGCTTACACTCTACTTAACCTAAATTATCCAAGGACAAACACTCACCGGGACCAGCCGCACAGTACATGACTGCAGCGCCTTAGACCGCTCGGCTAAACCTGCGCGGCAATGAGGGGGAGTACAGGCTATCTGACGTATTGAGTTACATCGTTTATTCGGATGTGAACAATGTCCATGGGCACACCATGCAACAATATTTGCCCTTTGGAGGGTTACAATGACTGTACGAAGATCAGATCACAAGCATGGAAGATGAGATCCATAATGTGACTCTGAATGCTGGTGAGAGTTATGTCCCGAATGTAAACCTGGAATATTCCACCAATTTGCATGACATGCACAGCGACTGGTCACTGTATCCAGACCATCTAGTCCTGTGATATGGTTCAATACCCAAACTGATGACAACTCTGCGCAATAAACAGAGATACAGTCTACGTTACAGAAGCTTCCAACAGTGTCTCAGGTTGAAGATGAGACTTATTAGAATCACCCTTACCATCTCCCTCAACCAGTAACCCATAACACCAGAAAGGGGCTCTCGTGATGTTTGATTTTGAAAAGGATTTTTACAAATTAATGAATAATCCTGTTTTCGGCAAAACGCATGGAGAATTTTAGAAACCACTGCGAAATTCATTTAGTTTACCGATGGGATGGGAATTATGTTTGCAAGAGATTACAGCTTAAGGCGAAATTTTAATGGGGCCACAGTTTTCAGTGAAGGGCCAGTCACTGTGGAGAGGGCTAAATTTTCAGTGGAGTTTACGAATCCTGTCTGTAACTATATGTGTAGAGGAAAAGGTGTAAATATGGACACCCTCTTTTGTTTTTGTCTTAAAGGCACCTTCAAATGGTTCAAATGGCTCTAAGCACTATGGGACTTAACATCTGATATCATCTGTCCCCTAGACTTAGAACTACTCAAACCTAAGTAACCTAAGGACATCACACACTTCCATGCCCGAGGCAGGATTCGAACCTGCGACCGTAGCAGCAGCGCGATTCAGGATTGAAGCGCCTAGAACCGCTCGGTCACTGCGGCCGGCAATGGTACCTTCTTCTGTAAAAATTCTAGATTTTACACCTTCATTAACAACTATAACAAGTTTAAGAAATGTTGAGTGGCGAAACAATGATTAGTATCCATTATTTCTATTCGAAAACAAAGATTTACAAAAAGCTTGTAAAATGGAACTAAAAAAAATGGGGTGGAAATACGGGCATCCACAAAAAGGCGCAAGAAATCTTTTGAAATATTTTAATGAAAAGGGTTAAAACAATACAAGATGGTAGACTAGTCTACAAAAAGCAACTTTCGCACATTTATTTATGAAATCTAAAATTATTTACAGTAATCGCGAATGTAAGTAGTTCTTTCAGCGCCAGCACAATCTAAGTGTACCGACATTATGCACATAACACATTTAATCCACACCTCTCCTTTCCTGTCTTGAGAGAACTTTTCATCACAAAAGATGCAGCTTGCATCCCTTGAGTCTGGTGTATCCCCATCGTTCACATCAAGATCATTATCGCTGTCCGCAAGGTGAGGGCTGCAGGAGCCTGAAGAGTCCGATGATGTATCAGATAGTTTTGTGGAACAGATTTTCTTTTTGAAGGGCTTTGGATTTTGCACCTCTGTCCGCAGGGCAGCCTCTAACCGCAGAGAAACTCAACAGCCTCTTCTTGACAGCACATTTGTCAAGCGACTTTGTCAACTGATCTTTGTATGGCGTTCCAGTGATGTGGCAGGTGATTGTTGTGGTTCTCTTCTTAATGTTGTGGACAGGAGATATCGGGTGACCAAAAAGTCAGTATATATTTGAAAACTTAATAAACTTCGGAATAATGTAGATAGAGAGGTGAAAATTGACACACATGCTTGGAATAACATGGGGTTTTATTAAAACAGAAAAACAAAAAAAAAGTATTGCTAGACGCGTGAAAGATCTCTTGCGCGCGTCGTTTGGTGATGATCGTGTGCTCAGCCGCCACTTTCGTCATGCTTGGCCTCCCAGGTCCCCAGACCACTGTCCGTGCGATTATTGGCTTTGGGGTTACCTGAAGTCGCAAGTGTATCGTGATCGACCGACATCTCTAGGGATGATGAAAGACAACATCCGACGCCAGTGCCTCACCATAACTCCGGACATGCTTTACAGTGCTCTTCACAACATTATTCCTCGACTGCAGCTATTGTTGAGAAATGATGGTGGACATATTGAGCATTTCCTGTAAAGAACATCATCTTTGCTTTGTCTTCCTTTGTTATGCTAATTATTGCTATTCTGATCAGATGAAGCGCCATCAGTCGGAATTTTTTTGAACTTTTTTATTTTTTTGGTTCTAACAAAACCCCACGTCATTCCAAGCATGTGTGTCAATTTGTACCTCTCTATCTACATTATTCCGTGATTTATTCAGTTATCAAATTTATACTGACTTTTTGATCACCCGGTATATCGAATGGTGAAACTGCATTTGTTGAAGTCCCTGGAGAACTTCCCGGTGTTTCCGTGGTTTCATCAACTGGCATAGCTAGAGCTTGATGTGACTGTACATCACGATAACTCGAAGAAGAAGCAGATGATGTTGATGGTCCAGAGATAGCAAATAGAGAAGCATGTGATTCAGAAACATTAGGTCTATGTTCCACTGTGGAGCAAGTTTTTCCTGCAACCAACTGAGCAGCTATGGAATCAGCGTCGGTGAAGATGTAATGGTTACTTTGAATCCGTGTATTGCTATCTCAGCTGATTGGGTACGAAGGTGAGCTTGGCCAAAAGCCTCAATAAATTCGTCACGTGGTGTTCTTTCGCCAAGTCAATCACATATGGATTTCGATCGTGGCTATAATGACCATCCAAGATGAGGAGAACAGGCCTTTGTTCAATCGGACATATTTTCTCAATGAAGTGAACGAACCATTCGGTAAACAAAATTGTTTTCAACCCATCCTGAAAGATGGGCTCTACCAATTGCACCAGGGAGACAGCCTCTCATTAGAGCTTGGATCTAGGTAAAATTATCGTTGGCGGGACATAATGCCCCGAAGTGCTCATGCATGTGATAACTGTGATTGTAACCTTTTTTCCTGCAGACCGTAAAACTTCCGGAATTTTGCTTTGAACAATAGACAGGCCTGTCTCGTCCACGTTATACACTCGGTCTGCTGGATATGAGTGTTCCAATAAATCAAAGAAAACCATTACATTCTCTTTATTGAAACCTAAGGCTCTGGCATATGAAGTTCCACAAGGTTTGCGATTTGACAGCTGACAATCGTGTCTTTCAAGAAAAAGGTCAGCCCAAGCTCGTCCTGCTTCTCCTCCTTTGAAAGGGGTTGTCACACTATTTCTCTGGAGATAAGAAATTAGTTGTTTTTCGAGGTCAGCATTATTCGTTCCAAGCTTTGTCTCTTGAATCGTTAGCTCAGGGATTTTATCAAGTTTAAGAAATCTGTGCAAAATGTTATGAGGCATTCCGAATGTTCTTGCAGCACCTTTCACAGAAGCCTCATTTGCTTTCACAGCTGCTATGACACGAACCATCCGAGATTTATCCCACTGATACCTCTGGTTCTTACATTCATAACGCTTCTTCGTTCTCAGCATTCTGCAATGACGAACAAAAGCACTGGAGTATATTATCGCAATTTGAAAATTCCATTTGTTTGTTTGTTGCAGTGTGAGTTGTATATATTCACTTTAAACAAAATTCTACTAACCATATCCCCATAAAATTATTTAAATGTTTTACATTGTTTAAAAGAAGAGATGATGTCATCATGGGCCCTCTTTAAATAGGAGCCCATTTTTACACCAACCCAATGGGCCCATAGTTTCACCAACAATGCTTAAGCAACGTGGCCACTATCACGTCCAACCTAAAAGCGTATGTAACGTAAAACGTGCTCCTAAAAGTAGCTTATGATTCCGTTATTCCGAATATCATCGAGAAATTGTTTTAAACTAATCAGAAGGATATAAAAAGAAAACGATTTCACATACCCGCCAAATGTTTGCAGTTCTGAACAAACAGCAACACGCACAATGACCGACGCTGTAACTACACTACTTGAAACAATGATTCCAACTGTTCACGGTTAGCGCCTATCAATAACAGGCACCGTCTTCAGTCGTGTTCGCCAGACTGCAGCACTTCTCATACCCTCTTCGTGAGGGGTGCCCATAATTACACCTGTCCCAATTTTTACACCTTTTCCTCTATTCTGGAACTCTCAAAACTCCACATGCATCGATTCCACTACGAGTTTGCAAAACCAAACTTGGCTGATACCAAGACACTTAATATGAATGTACTGGGTAAAGTACTGCAATACATATGAAATAGTTAGGTACAATCCTGAGGAATTCGACTGGTCTGGATACCTGGTTGTTAATCCTTATGGTCTAGCTCATTAGAACAAGAAGGTTATCAGTCAGATGAAAGATGAGACGAACGGCTCACAGATAGCGGAGTCTGTGGGACACAGATCCAAAACGTAAGTGTACCATGTAGATGCAGGTGCCATGCAAAGATGGGCTTAGGATGTATGTCATGTGGCCTCACACGCTCTCACAGTTGTGGACTGTTGCAGCACCTAAAAATAATTAACATGAAGAAATTAAATCTTGTGAATACATTTATCTGTGTAACTGGTTTAAGTGATTAACATAGCAAGATCACAGGTCAATCTAAGCACGAGATAAGCCATTGCAAATATGAAGTCCTGGTTAATTAAAAACCAGTGTAACCTCCGTAATGTTGAATACAAGCATACAAATGTGGATGAATTGTGTTGCGTAGCTACTGGACGTTGTTTTGAGCAGGCCAAGGCAATATGTCGACCCTACATAAAGCATGCTGGACTACAACAGCTATATGTGGGCGAGCGTTATCCTGTTGGAAAACACCCAAATGAAATTCTTTTGATGAATGGCAGGACAACAGGTCGAATCACCAGAATAATGTACAGATTTGCAGACAAGTTATGTGGGATAATCGCGAGAGCGCCTCTGATGTCATACCAAATCACACCATAGACCATAACTCCAGGTGTAGGTCCATTTCATCTAGCATTCAGATGGGTTGGTTGCACGCCCTCAACTGGCCCCCTTCTAACAAACACACGGCCATCACTGGCACTGAGGCTGAACCGGCTTTCATCAGAAAACACAACAGACCTTCGCGCTGCCCTCCAATGAGCTTTCGCTTGACACCACTGAAGTTGCAATCGGCGGTGGTTTAGAGTCAGTGGAATGCACGCTACAAGGCGTCTGGCTTAGAGCTGTCCTTGAAGTAACCGATTTGTAGCAGTTCGTCGTGTCACTGTTGTGACAACTGCTGCTTAAATTGCTGTTGCGGATGCCGTGCAATCTGACAGAGCCATACGCTGAACACAAAAGTCTTCCCTGTCGGTGGTGCCAAGTTTCCGTCCAGAGCCCGGTCTTCTTGTGAATGAACATTCTCGTGACCACTGCTGCCAGCAAACATGTACATGGCTACCTTACTGCCAAGTCTTCCTGCAGTATCCCATAAGCAACATGCAGCTCCTCATAGTCCAATTACTCGCCCTCGTTCAAACTCAGTGAGTTGTTGGTAACGTCGTCTTTGTCGTCTTGGACGCATTCTTGACTAACATCACCTCATCACGTCTGGTCTGAAAAGTAACTAACACTCACGACCGTTACAGCTTGTATTTAAAGCAAACCTGATTTGCATTCTCATATTGGTGCTATTAGCGCTGCTCTTATGCGACTGGCGCGAAATGTAAATAGATATCATTTTTGAGGTGTAGAAACACACCTACCAACTCTCGTTTATGATGCACAACTGCTTCTAGGTTATACATGCACGTGTGTCTGTGTTTGTATGTGTGTGTGCGGGAGAGGAGGTGGAATAGATAGATGAAGTATTTTCCATAGTTGTGTGTATCTGTGTTAATTGACTGCGCTCTTTCTGTGTAGATATTTATACTGTATGTATACTATGTAAACGTTTCTTTTACACATTATGCATGTTTTTGTCTAGAGTACCTGAATGTATGGTAAAAGTATTAGCTAGGCTACTGATGGAGACCATCTTGAAATTGCGAATTAGATGTTCAAAGCACCATGTGCAGCAAAAGATGGTTCTGCAACTCAAATATTAATTCAATAATATGTCGATGGCATGATGTAAAATATATCAGTACATCACCTGTGATGGAAATTGGGCTGTTGATAACGAACGCCTCACAGTGATGAAGTAAATGCGGGAGAGAACCATACGGGGTTGGAAATGGCCTGTAATGCACAGAGTATACCACAATATAATCAGTATCATTAATGTACCTGAATACTGGAAAACAGCAATGACAGCTGAGCTGTTGTGGAGAACATCTTACAATACCGAATCAAATTCTGAAGACACATATGAAGTGAGTGAGCCGGCCGCGGTGGCCGTGCGATTCTGGCGCTGCAGTCCGGAGCCGCAAGGCTGCTACGGTCGCAGGTTCGAATCCTGCCTCGGGCATGGGTGTGTGTGATGTCCTTAGGTTAGTTAGGTTTAAGTAGTTCTAAGTTCTAGGGGACTTATGACCTAAGATGTTGAGTCCCATAGTGCTCAGAGCCATTTTTGAAGTGAGTGACACTCCTTCAACATACAGAGTAGTTTCAAAATATGACGATACCGCAGCGTCATCAAAACCATTAAATTACTTGAATGTTTGAAAATAACATTAATTCAATAACATGTCGAGGCTACGCAACCATGATTCGCGATGTATGGACTGAAATTATTATCGTCCTGTACTTTACTTGTACAGTAACACTCTGTCATCTCCTAGGGGATGGAAACATCTTTAGCAGCAATGGTGTATGAGCTGCTTGCAATAAAGCGTCTTGGAGTAAAAGGATGAACCTTGGACGGCCGTTACAGACATCTGTTGATACCAATATGCAACGCAAAGAAGCTGAATCAAGTGCTGAAACTAACTATGTCTGGGAAGGGACGGTCCTGTAATGCAAGGAGTAATTTAACAATGTGTCCATACTACCACAAGTTACCTACTTTACACGATCTGAGTGCCTGAAAGCAGGGAATAAAATGTAGAAGATAATCAATAATGCAAAAGATAATTAATGAAGTGTCAATCCACAAAGTAATTAACATTAACGCAGTAAGCAGAAACTTGAAACATCGATGGCAGCTTGTCCGTCGACACAGATAAGGCCATTTTAGCGAGTCTAGAGCTTAAGCCCACCGTGAGTAGTAAATGATGGTCCTGTATCAAAAATGGCTCGGAGCACTATGGGACTTAACATCTGAGGTCATCAGTCCCCTAGAAATTAGAACTACTTAAACCTAACTAATAAGAACATCGCACACATCCATGCCCGAGGCAGAATTCGAACCTTTGACCGTAGTGGTCGCGCGGTTCCAGACTGAAGGGCCTAGAACCACTCGGCCACACCGGCCGGCTGGTCCTGTATCGCGAGAAGTAATTTAATTCCATGCCATTACCATGAAGTAGTGAAAAAGTGCTATGGTATGGTCGTGTTTTTTATGGATAGGTATTGCAGACCATGTTGTTTTAAGTGGCACTATCACAGCACAGACGTACATTGATATTTTAAGTGACTTATTGCTTCTCACTGTTAAAAAGCAGGACCTGAATAACAGCAAACAGCGATGGTAGCTTGTCTATTGATGGAAGCCACCTCATAGTGGTGAATCAAGTGCTGACGATAAACATGAGATGGTTCTCTGAAGCAAAGACTAATTTAATAACATGTTAATCCCACAAAGTAATCAGCGCCGTTAACCAATCTGAATATTGGAAAACAGCGATGAGAGCTTGCCTTTCGCCGGAGAACAATTTACAACGGCGAATCACAAGCCAGGAGTAATGGTTCTAAAATACTAAACGTAATATTATTAGGATGCCACATTGTAAACCGTATTATTACAGTACCTGAATGCATGAAAATACCTATGGCAACTGGGCTGTTGATAGATGCTACATCATTACTGCGAATCAGGTGCTGCAGATAAGCATTAGCACCTGGTCATGCCCTGTTACACAAAAAGTACTTAATAACATGCGGTTCAAATGGCTCTGAGCACGATGGGACTTAACATCTGTGGTCATAAGTCCCCTAGAACTTAGAACTACTTAAACCTAACAAACCTAAGGACATCGCACACATCCATACCCGAGGCACGATTCGAACCTGTGACCGAAGCGGTCACGTGGTTCCAGATTGAAACGCCTAGAACCGCTCGGACACATCGGCCGGCCTAACATACGGATATGCTGAAGTAACCAATATCATTTTAGTACCTCATACTTGAAAACAGCAATGGCAGGTGGTCTGCTGATGGAAACCATCTCACATTTGCCAGTCAGGTGCGGAAGATAGCTGTCAGGAGCGAGCAATGGTCCTGTAACACAAAGACTAATTTAAGAATCTATCAGTTCTACTAAATAATCACCATCATTGCAATAGCCAATGATGGAAAGACCAAATCGCACTTTGAGAAAGAGGACATTTGCTTCCCTTGCACAGCGTGTGATGGTAGGGTGACGAAAATAGCAATTTAATAACATGACTGCTTCGTGGATTCATTATGAACCATGGATAAAGCATTACGAAGCATTGTACTTGAGTAGTATCACTCATCCACCTCCTAGTACGATAATACATCTTCCAGAGTGATGGCAGTTGAGCAGTTGGCGCAGGCCATCAGCCTTTAATGGACACAATCTGAAGAATCACATGGGCAGAAAGGAGCGTTTCTGTGACCGTAATAGTACTGAATAACGTTTATGTGCCACAAAACCGTTAACATCCATGCATGAACTACGATCATAATGTCAGTACATTATATCTAGGAACCAGGTCGCAGTCCCTTTTTAAGAAAAGGACACAAATTGAAATTCGATGCCGATGAGGTTAACGATAACCATCACACGCTGATTGGTCAGTTATTTCTTAGTTAAATTGTTGGTTGACAAAATCTCACACATTAAGGACCACATATGTTGCTTCCTATGCAAAATGAGTGATTGCAATTCAATAATATGTTATCATCATCACAGTAAATGATCTCTTGGGGAGGAGCACTCTTACCTCTTGCAAGGAATACTTACTCAACAGTGGTTTGAGATGCATTGTTGAAAGAGACCACCTCATATGGACAGAGCCACTGCTTAAGCTTACAATGAAAGACGAGTGATAATTGTCCGTTTCTAACACTAATATGAGAATATGTCAGAACTATGTAACTATCATTTGTCATGCATGAATAACTTTTATCGTTATCCTGTAACTTACATATACAGCAGCATTCTGCTATCTCCAAGGGTAAGGTAACATCTTCAGCACCAGTGCTAGTTAAGATGTTGATGGAGACCGCCACATATTGTCCGACACAAGTCTGAGGTATAGCATGCACAGCAGATAGCAATTGGGTGACTGATACAGTAACAAATATCCTGTGGCAGCCAGACAATCGCCAGCCTCCGTGCATGCATTAGCATCTTCATTGCTGTACAGAGAGCCCACAAAAACCAGTCGCTGCTGCATCTTCAGAAAAGGATACATCTTGAACGTCACTGACGTTGGCGATTGTGCTGTTGTTTGGAAGCAGCTGCTGGCATTTATGGGACTGATTGAGACATCCTCACACAGTCGACTAAAATTCTGAAGATAACAATGTGTGGCAAATGATGCTTCTGCAACAAAATAGTAATTAGCTAACAATGCAAACCCTGTATACCAATCAGTTCTGTGAAAACCGCACATCAATAGCACTCTGTATTTCTGCAATATTTGCAGTGCAAGTTTTAGATGATTCAACCTGTATATGTAAGGGACGATCAAAATATTCCGTTTCAGTGCGTTGCTACAGCGTATATGCAACTCAGCTTGACTCTGATGTGGCTATATACACTATGTGATCAAAAGTATCCGGACACCCCCAAAAACATACGTTTTTCATATTAGGTGTATTGTGCTGCCACCTACTACCAGGTACACCATATCAGCGACCTCGTAGTCATTAGACATCGTGAGAGAGCAAAATGGGCGCACCGCGGAACTCACGGACTTCGAACAGGGTCAGGTGATAGGGTGTCACTTGTGTCATACTTCTGTACGCGAGATTTTCACACTCCTAAACATCCCTAGGTCCACTGTTTCCGATGTGATAGTGAAGTGGAAACGTGAAGGGACACAAAAGCGTACAGGTCGACCTTGTCTGTTGACTGACAGAGATCGCCGACAGTTGAAGAGGGTCATAATGTGTAACAGGCAGACATGTATCCAGATTATCACACAGGAATTCCAAACTGCATCACGATCCACTGCAAGTAGTGTGACAGTTGGGTGGGAGGTGAGAAAACTTGGATTTCATGGTCAAGCGGCTACTTATAAGCCACAAATCACGCTGGTAAATGCCAAACGACGCCTCGCTTGACGTAAGGAGCGTAAACATTGCACGACTGAACAGTGGAAAAACGTTGTGTGGAGTGACGAGACACGGTACACAATGTGCCGAGCCGATGGCAGGGTGTTAGTATGGCGAATGCCCGGTGCACGTCATCTGCCAGCATGTGTAGTGCCAACAGTAAAATTCGGAGGCGATGGTATTATGGCTTGGTCGTGTTTTTCATAGATGGGTCTTGCACCCCTTGTTGTTTTGCGTGGCACTATCACAGCACAGGCGTACATTGATGTTTTAAGTGACTTCTTGCTTCCCACTGTTAAAGAGCAGTTCGGGGATGGCGATTGCATCTTTCAACACGATCGAGCACCTGTTCATAATGCACACAACAATAACATCCCTGTAATGGACTGGCCTGAATCCGATAGAACACCTTTGGGATGTTATGGAACGCCCACTTCGGGCCAGGCCTCACCGACCGACATCGACACCTCTCCTCAGTGCAGCACTCCGTGAAGAATGGGCTGCCATCCCCAAGAAACCTTCCAGCACCTAATTTAACGTATGCCTGCGAGATTGGAAGCTGCCATCAAGGCTAAGGGTGGGCCAACACCGTACTGAATTCCAGCATTACCGATGGAGGGCAGCACGAACTTGTAAGTAATTTTCAGCCAAAAATCCGGATACTTTTGATCACATAGTGTAAGCACAGAAATATAGGCAAATGGTTAGTGTGACCTTCAAATGGCATGTTCTTGATCACCCCTTTGTGCGTTTATGTGTGTGTGTGTGTGTGTGTGTGTGTGTGTGTGTGTGTGTGTTTGTGTTTGTGTATGTGTGTTTTTCTTCCAGGTCTGTGCTGCTGCTCCCTCATGCAGTGAAAATATTGTATATACATTGAAAATTGTACATACAGAAAATAGACCCATAGTAGTATTTTAGATTCTATTAATATTAGCGTGAAAAAGAGATGCATCTCTGCACTCTTTTTTGACTGTGAATACTGTAAGTTAGTTTTTTTGTTTTAAAAGATATAAAATATTGTACGTGACTGAACAGAATACTTAGTTTTTTAAGTTTAAAAATTATACTCGTATATGATGAGTTTTTTTACTTTAACGAGGGTAATTTTGATCTGTCGTTGCAACTACAAAAATGCGTGATTTTTTCACCAGACGCGTTTTGCTTTATTGAGGTGAAGCATCATTAGTGGTTTGTAATTAAGTTTATTTACATTTTCATTTGCTTTTTAGGTCGAAAAATAGTTCGTTAAGAATAGGTTGGTTTGTAATTACGGTGATTTTTCGGCTGACTTCTCGCTTAAATCGTGGAATGCTGTCTGCTAGCACATCGTTGTTTTTCTGAGTTAGAGGCTGATAATTTTCGTCTGCTTTTTAGATCTTCTACTGCACTATGCATTTCTCACAGCACACTTTTTGCACACCACTGTATTCTGTTTGTTTTCGTACTTCAAGTATGTATTGCTGTTTGTGTTTTGTAGTGTTGCCATTATAACGTTTCCACTACTTTGTCTTTGACCTACAAATTTTCTTTTTTAAATTATTCTTTTTTAAATTTCAGAGCAGCTCCTACATACCTAGTAGCAAGACAAATGCAGCCACAGCTTACCCAGTATTATACACTAGATAATGATAAAACAATCAGAAATACCTCTCAACTGGTAGAACGTATAAAAGACACTAAAATTCCTGACACAGCAACATTGATCTCCTTTCATGTAGAAAGTATGTACAGTTGCATCCCTGTTAATGAAACCATAAAAATAATTGAAGAAAAACTTAAAACGCACAACCAGCTACCTCATGAACACACAGGTGAAACCATAAAATTATTACAGTTAATAACACAACAAAAGTATCTTGAATTCAACCAAGAGTACTATGTGCAAGAAGAAGGTTTACTCATGGGTTCACCTATCTCAGAAACATTAGCCAACATTTTTATGAATCACATAGAAAAACTAATATTTGAAGACATAATAACAAAGAAGAGCTACAACGTCATCTACTGGTACAGATACATGGATGACATAATATTCATGGTCGACGAACCTACAAACAGAATACAGCAACTACACTGACATAAATACGGTACACAAAAACATAAAGTTCACAATAGAAGAAGAACAAGTAAACACACTCAACTTTTAGACATAACCATAAAAAAGACAATAATAAACACACGTTCAACATATACAGAAAACCTACAACAAGTGACATTATCTTAAATGAGACTCCAAACCACCCACAGAACCACAAACAAGCAGCAATCAGATACATTGTAAACAGGCTGGACAAGATCCCCTAAACACTTCTAATTACCAAAAAGAGTTATCCATTATAAAACAAATAGCATTAAAAATGGACACAAAGAAACAATGGTAGACAAAATAAACAAAAAAATAAAGAGACAAATAAGGAAGAAAACTAACCAAACCACACTAACTCGTACAATTTGCACTACAACAAAAAATGGCATACAGTGACCTGCTACAAGAAATTCACTCATAAAATAGGAAACATATTCAAAAAACAAGGCATAAACATTGCTTACAAAACAATTCCATACAGAAGCACATCCCAAAACTAAATTCAAAACTAGACACATACCAGCATTGTGGTATCTGTCAGCTCAGTTTCAGAGATTGTGAGAAGGTATACATTGGAATGACTGGTACTACATTTGACACAAGATATAAACAACATATCAGAGCATTCAGATACGGTACAAATCATTCAACATTTACAGATCATCTAAAATAAGAACACCATAGACCAAGCAATATTGAAAACGATATCAATATCATAAATATCAGTAAAGACAGACACCTCCTCCCTTTCCAAGAAAATTTACTCATACAAAAAGCATTAACACAAAATAAACAGCTACTCAATGACCAGATAAATATTGGATACCAGGCACTATATAGTCTAATTGCTGAAATTACATGAAAAAGAAAAGAGCTTTTTCCATCCTTCACCCCTTCCACTCGCTCTTCACCTTCTCCTCTAACTCACATTGCATGACACTAATGTCCACTCATCATGGATTCACCCCAAAAAAAAAAAAAAAGAAAAAAAGAAAAGAAATCTCCAGCGCTATTCCTTCTCTAATCTTACACAGCGCATAAATACACAGAAACATACTTGAATAGAATCACACACATACAATAATCTAATTTAATAAATAATATTTGTTGTTCAAAGACAAAGTAGTGAAAACTTAATGATGGAAACACTACAAAACACAAACTGCAACACATACTTGAAGTACGAAAAGCCGGCCCGAGTGGCCGATCGGTTCTAGGCGCTACAGTCTGGAACTGCACGACTGCTACGGTGGCAGGTTCGAATCCTGCCTCGGGCATGGATGTGTGTGATGTCCTTAGGTTAGTTAGGTTTAAGTAGTTCCAAGTTCTGGGGGACTGATGACCTCAGAAGTTAAGTCCCATAGTGATCAGAGCCATTTGAACCATTTTTGAAGTACGAAAACAAACAGAACACAGGGATGTGCGAAAAGTGTGTTGTGAGAAATTCGTAATGCTGCAGAACATCTAAAAAGTAGACGAAAATTATCAGCCTCTAACTCACAAAAACAACGATGTGCTAGCAGACCGCATTCCACAATGTAAGCAAGAAATCAGCCTAAAAAATCGCCGTAAGTACAAACCAACCTATTCTTAGCGAACTGTGTTTCGATCTAAAAAGCAAATCAAAATGTAAATAAACTTAATTAGAGGGCACTGACGATGCTTTACCTCAATAAAGCGAAACGCGTCCTGTGAAAAAATCACGCATTTTTGTAGTTGCAACGACGGATGAAAAACACCCTCATGAATTATAAAGCAACTACGGACATTATGGCCGCACAAATGAACTATTTTTCTTTTAACTGCAAGAAAACCTCTGAAAATTATTTTCACTGCTGTATAGCACCCATATTTTTATTAGTCTAACAAAAATTGTTTATATGTATCTTGAAACTTATAAATATTATTTTCACTGTTATGTGTATATCTTTAAAGCACAAAAGCAACAAAAATATGTTGTTAAGAAAACCATTAGTAATTTTTATTATATCATCGTTATTATATACAAAAGAATACAATCCCTACAAATGACTAGAAGAAATGGAATTAATTTGAAAAAAAAATAGAGGCACCAAAATTATTATTATTCGCAGTGAGTACTTACATCAGCATTGCACGTGTCTTTTCTACAGGAATAGACGCATTTACACATCAGCATAAAGTTTACATTGAGGCGTGAGCGCTCAGGAAGTGAAAATCTAGTTCAGGATAGCTGAACGAATAACAAAATGTCAGTTCCCAAAAATGAACACTGAAGGGCTTATGTTTCAGAAAAAAAGGGGGTGAACGTCGGTGGCACCTAGTGATGTGGAAAGGAGACCACTAACAAGGGGCAGGCCTCAGAGACGGCCAACCGATTCGGCTCAGGTTTGGTAGGTCGCTTGTGTACAACCTAAAACTAAGGAATCTAAGATATTTTGGGTCAACACCCCCGCGTTTTTGAGAAAATCACCCCTAAAAGTTATGACGAGCGATCGACTCAAAGTTGGTCGCCGACAGCACCGATAGCGCAACGGCCAAAGTAACTGGCTGCGAATTTCGAAGAAACGGAGTGGATGTTATTCTTTTGGTTTGTATTTTTCCATATCTCAATTGATAGAGATAGGAGGGTTAGTAAGGTAACTAAATCAACAAGGAATGATAATAAGGTAGGCAAATAAATTTCTTAAACCTCTTGGGATAGTAAACAACTAAAATGTTACTCCAGGTCACTTTACAATGGCTCTTCCAGTCACTATTAAGTGTCCTCACTTTTCTTCGAAAAGCTACATGGATGGTACTTGTCGTATAAACATTCGAAACAAATATACTCACGGCACCAAGAGCATCTAATGAATGCAATCTTTGGACAGCTACACTGTTCCTTCCCTACGATATGACGAAGAGGCAACCGGGACAACATAACTCTCCCCGCGTGCATTCTATCCCGCGCCTCGCTGCAAACAAGCGTCGCACGGTTGGCTGTGATCCCTCGTGAGGAAGTCGCAGCACTTTTACTCGGAGTTGTTTTCATGTGACAAGGCTTAAAAGTTTAATACTTTCCTAACTCACGGCGTTTGGGAAATTAGTTTGCCTACCTTATTATCATTCCTTATTAATTTACTTACCTTGTTAACCCTCCTATCCCTATCAATTGATATATGGAAAAATACAAACGAAAAGAATAACATCGGCTAGGTTTCTTCGAGATTCGAACCCGGGTTTCCCGATTCCCGGCCAGTTACCTTGGCCGTTGCGCTATCGGCGCTGTAGGCGACAGGCGTTAACCATGTGGGTACAGACGCGGCAGTTGTAAAAGTTTCTTACCTCGATTTCTGGAAAAGTATGCGTTTTCGGACCCCGTACCTCATGATGAACAATGCTCTGTTTACAATTATCTGTCGTTCCCGCAACTTTAAGTCGATCGCTCGTCATAACCTTTAGGGGTGATTTTCTCAAAAACGTGGGGGTGTTGACCCAAAATATCTTAGAGTCCTTCGTTTTAGGTTGTACACAAGCGACCTGCCAAATCTGAGTTTGATGGCTCTAAGCACTATGTAACGGATGGCTTGGGTGATCGGGAGAGAAGTATGTTAACTGTTCAGGTGCCAGCGACCAAAAAGAGTGATAGGCCTTTGGTCAGTCTCCTGCGCCGTTTGAGTCCGAGGCACCATGTGTCCGTCTTATGCTACCGTTCCGTCCAAGAAGGGTGAACAACGGCCACTGACGGCGTTCCTTGTTCGGCGTTCTTTGCTGTAAGAACGTCAACAGGTCGGCATGTCACGCTGAAGATGTGAGAACTTGTAGGTCGTCTGCCCTGCATCCAAGCTAGTGGCAAAAAAATTACAAAGTCCTGACAGAAAATTTTAAAAAATCTACTGCCTCTACCCTCTCCAGATGTATGGTTCTCCCACATCCTTCCCCCTTCTGCAGGAACCGAATATCTATTTTGAAATGTTTAGCAAATATTTAATGATGGACAACAATGACTCTCTTGGACAGGTAGCCAGGACATGGGGCCCTATGAAGTAAATGGGGAATTGTTATCGTTTTTATTACTTCATTTCAAAAGAATAGGGGCGTACTTAAGAACTTGCCTCGCAGAGTCTTGCCTCGTACACTCGGATAAGTGTTCTGGTCGACGGCAAAGAGCTGTGGTGCGCAGTGGCGGCGGGTGGAGCATTCTATACGGCGGCTGAGGCCGCACAACTGCAGCGGCGTGAGGCAGGCCTCTATGTACGGTTGCAGAACATAGCTGCGCTCTGGAGATGTAGTGGATTAACGCGTATGCCAGGGTGATGTCACCTCAAGAATGGTCCCCAAAACAGCAACACTCTATCCGACTGGTATTAGTGAGAGGCCCAGAGGAAGCGTTTACACAATGAAAGGGATTGGATTCAATGGGGGTTTCTCCCCTTTAAATTACATTACTTCCGCTAGTAAGTTAGTAATGTGAAATAAAATTTTGTTCCCAAAAACTGTCGGAAAAAAATAGTACACCCTTTTAGAAGTTTCCAGTTCACTCAAGATTTATTGTTGCAACGCTGAATATGGAGTACATGAAATGATTACATTTACAGGTTAACAGCACAAGCGGTTCTGAGGTACCAAGAGTCGGCCCATGCTGAAACACCTATGTTAGCCCTTAACTCACGAGGTGTGGTCTCTCAGACTGCGAGAAAATGTTCGAACTCTCTCTCCAAGGCCAGTTGTGGTGGATCTTCTTTGCCGGTTTACGAATAGTCTTTAGGCCGTGTTTGCGTAATATACGACCGATTCCTGTGCGATACTGCCTGCCGATAAGGGAAATCCGACCGTTGAACTGACCACCAAAGATGGTGAGCAGAAGATCCAGAACCTATTAGACCCGACTACATACCGAAAACTAAGCGCAGATCCAACAAATCGGATCACACGGAATACGAATCGGTTAATCGAGGCGTCTTCTCTCCCAGCGGACATACAGAGGAACCAGCGCAACACAGAAGCCCTACCACCTCGACTGTATGGATTACCAAATGTGCATAAGAATAATTTTTCATTAAGACCGATTATTGCTAGGGCTCCTGGCGACCGACATACAAACTGGCAAAAAAATTGGCCTCTTTGCTCCAGCCACACGTGGGGAAGACTTACAGAGACATAAGGTACTCAGGACATTTCATTGAGAAGCTGAAGAAACTGAAAATTGGTCCAAACGACATCTTGCTTAGCTTTAGTGTTGTTTCTTTGTTTACCAAGGTGCTATTCAGTGCCGGCCGCTGTGGCCGAGCGGTTCCAAGCGCTTCAGTCGGAAACCGCGCTGCTGCTACGGTCGCAGGTTCGAATCCTGCCTGGGGCATGGATGTGTGTGATATCCTTAGGTTAGTTAGGTTTAAGTAGTTCGAAGTCTAGGGGACTGATGACCTCAGATGTTAAGTCTCATAGTGCTTAGAGCCATTTGAACCATTTGCTATTCAGTGACTGTCTGGAGCACATCGGTTCCGTTTTCCCACAAGATATCACCAAGCTCTTTGATGCGTATCTCAGGACGAGCTATATCACGTGGAATGACAACTTCTACGAACAGGTGGAAGGCGTCGCAGTGGTTAAGCCTCTCAGTCCAGTGGTGGCCAACTTCTTCATGGAACATTTCGAAGCACAGCCACTGGACTTGGCACCTTGTAAACCTAATGAGTGGTACAGATACGTCGATGATATCTTTATTGTGTGGAGCCATGGTGAGGAACAGCTCGGTGACTTCCTAAGACACTTGAACAGCCTCCATGCCAACATAAAATTTAGCATGGAAGTAGGAAAGGACAAGCAGCTACCCTTTCTAGATGTGTTGGTCACAAGGGATGGTGAAAATCTGGGACACGGAGTGTACTGAAAACCGACACACACGGACTGATACCTGCACGGACAGTTAAATCACCACCCGACTCAAAAAAGAGGCATGATTAATACGCTCGTAACTCGAGCAAGACGAATATGTGCGCCGCAGCACCTCAGACGGGAGACGCAACACACGGAAAGCGTTCTGAATAGCAATGGGCACTTCACCAGTTATATGAGAAGTTTAACAGAGTCAAACACTCGGCGAAGTGACACATCGGGAAAGGAAATGTCGGGTACGGCTGTTGCGCCATACATTTCCAGAGTGACGGACAGAATCGGCCGTATATTACGCAAACACGGCGTAAAGACGGTTTATAAATCGACATAGAAGGTCAGAGAGTGTCTCAGATCTGCAAAGGAGAAGTGGAACCCACTTGAACTGTCGGGAATATACCGCATACCATTCACATGTGGAAAAGTTTATGTCTGAATGACTGGACGATCAGTCAACACCAGGATCACAGAGCATAAGCGGCAATGCGGCCCGGGCAGGTGGAGAAATGTGCCGTGGCAGATCACGCCCTGTGTGAGGCCGACCATATAATAAAATTGGCCGACACTGAAGTTCTAGTCGTAGAGAAGAGCTATCATACCCACTTGCTCAAAGGAGCTATAGAAGTACACAAACACGAGAATACCTACTACAAGAAAGAAGAAAGCATCAAGGTGGATGGATCCTGGATTCCTGTGCTACAGTGAACGACCGTTCCATGTAGCAAGAGGAGAAACGCACCAAAAATGAGTTCGAAGAAGGCCTTGGACGTTGGCGCGCCGCGTACATATAGTCTGCGCTCGCGAGCTGGACTCCAGACCACCACCAGCAATGAAGGGTGAATCTTTGACAATGCCAGCTACTCGTGCTGGCGAAACGTCAGAAAACTTTTCAAACATACGTCGTCCGGTGAACCGGAGACAGAAGTCAACAGGCAGTTTGGTTGCATGTAGTTGATCTGCGTGGGTGTTGTAGAGAAGAATTTGTGTCAGCAATGAAGGGTGAATCTTTGACAATGCCAGCTACTCGTGCTGGCGAAACGTCAGAAAACTTTTCAAACATACGTCGTCCGGTGAACCGGAGACAGAAGTCAACAGGCAGTTTGGTTGCATGTAGTTGATCTGCGTGGGTGTTGTAGAGAAGAATTTGTGTTTCTCGTGCCACTTCTAGCACAGTGGTGATATTGTTTAAGCCCTCATATAGCGACAGGAAGTCTTGGACCACGGTGCTTTAACTTACTCATAATGTTACGTGAATCCAGTTGTGCTGTTCGGCCGGCCTGGTGGCCGAGCGGTTCTAGGCGCTTCAGTCTGGAACCGTGCGACCGCTACGGTCGCAGGGTCGAATCCTGCCTCGGGCATGGATGTGTGTGATGTCCTTAGGTTAGTTAGGTTTAAGTAGTTCTAAGTTCTATGGGACTGATGACCTCAGATGTTAAGTCCCATAGTGCTCAGAGCCATTTGAACCATTTGATACTGATGGTGTGGAAACGACAGTGGTGAGACGAGGACGACTTGGGCGTACACTCCAGGACCCTCACGACGATGGTAGGAACAGGCAGTGGGAACATTGGTGCAACGCGGTGCCAGGCTGCAAGGTGGCAGCAACCGGCTGCGAAATGAACAACGCCTGGGCTGTGGATTTGTGTCGGCCGGCCAGAATCCAGCACAGTGTCCAAGGAATAGGAAAGCAACTGAGATCACTCAACAGAAGAAAGTCCACTGGACCTGACGGGATACCAGTTCGATTCTACACAGAGTACGCGAAAGAACTTGCCCCCCTTCTAACAGCCGTGTACCGCAAGTCTCTAGAGGAAGGGAAGGTCCCAAATGATTGGAAAAGAGCACAGGTAGTCCCAGTTTTCAAGAAGGGTCGTCAAACAGATGCGCAAAACTATAGGCCTATATCTCTGACATCGATCTGTTGTAGAATTTTAGAACATGTTTTTTGCTACCGTATCGTGTCAATTCTGGAAACCCAGAATCTACTCTGTAGGAGTCAACATGGATTCCGGAAACAGCGATCGTGTGAGACCCAACTCGATTTATTTGTTCATGAGGCCCAGAAAATATTAGATACAGGCTCCCAGGTAGATGCCATTTTCCTTGACTTCCGGAAGGAGTTCGATACAGTTCCGCACTGTCGCCTGATAAACAAAGTAAGAGCCTACGGAATATCAGACCAGCTGTGTGGCTGGATTGAAGAGTTTTTAGCAAACAGAACAAAGCATGTTGTTCTAAATGGAGAGACGTCTACAGACGTTAAAGTAACCTCTGGCGTGCCACAGGGGAGTGTTATGGGACCATTGCTTTTCACAATATGTATAAATGACCTAGTAGATTGGGTCGGAAGCTCCATGCGGCTTTTCGCGGATGATGCTGTAGTATACAGAGAAGTTGCAGCATTAGAAAATTGTAGCGAAATGCAGGAACATCTGCAGCGGATAGACACTTGGTGCAGGGAGTGGCAACTAACCCTTAACATAGACAAATGTAATGTATTGTGAATACATAGAAAGAGACATCCTATATTGTATGATTATATGATAGTGGAACAAATAATGGTAGCAGTTACTTCTGTAAAATATCTGGGAGTATGCATACGGAACGATTTGAAGTGGAATGATCATATAAAATTAATTGTTGGTTAGGCGGGTGTCAGGTTGAGATTCATTGGGAGAGTCCTTAGAAAATGTAGTCCATCAACAAAGAAGGTGGCTTACAAAACACTCGTTCGACCTAAACTTGAGTATTGCTCATCAGTGTGGGATCCGTACCATGTCGGGTTGACAGAGAAGATAGAGAAGATCCAAAGAAGAGCGGCTCGTTTCGTCACAGGGTTATTTGGTAAGCGTGATAGCGTTACGAAGATGTTTAGTAAACTCAAGTGGCAGACTCTGCATGTGAGGCGCTCTGCATCGCGGTGTAGCTTGCTGTCCAGGTTTCGAGAGGGTGCGTTTCTGGATGAGGTATCGAATATATTGCTTCCCCCTACTTACACCTCCCGAAGAGATCACGAATGTAAAATTAGAGAGATTCGAGCGCGCGCGGAGGCTTTCGGGCAGTCGTTCTTCCCGCGAATCATACGCGACTGGAACAGGAAAGGGAGATAATGACAGTCGCACGTAAAGTGCCCTCCGCCACACACCGTTGGGTGGCTTGCGGAGTATAAATGTAGATGTGTAGCTGTAGCGGGGGACAACAGCGAGCGCAGCCGAAGTCAGCTGGCCCACCCGTGACAGGACAGCATGCCACACATGTATGTGTGTGGGGCGGCGGGTTAATAATAAAAATAGGATACATTGAAATATTGTTGGCCGTCTTTTACGAGAGCCTGGAAACTGTTTCTGTGGTCACCCAGAAAACGATGGAGAACATACTGACTATAGTTTCCACTCTGCAAGTCCACGTTCTTGTCCAGCCCACTGAAAGAAATGTTTCTATTCTCTATTTACTCAGCGGGATCAGGACTATGATTATAAATGAAGATTTCGAGTTCTAATTGATAGATATATATGGTAAGTTTTCTCACGCACAGTATCGTAATATTCATGATGTTAATATTATTAAATAATATCTCTAGGCTAAACAGCACTATAAGCAGTTCAGAGGCAACCTCTACGGTAAGTTCCCATTAAATGGTCTTTCACCTTTATCTTCTGATAATCAAAATAATTGCTCCCCACGCAAGTGGAAAATAATTTCACCACCTTCCACACGGGTTTGTTAACATTACGTGCGGCAGACTAACAGTTACTTCTGCGAAATCGAAGCGATTTCACTTCCTATTTGTACCGAAAACATGAATTTAGTTGCAGTCTGGCTGTGACGTCATCCGAAGCATTGCGTACTCCGGCGTTTGACTGACGTGGACCGTACGGTATCTGGTGCGAAATGAAGTCTTGCCTCTCGGGCCGTATTTATATACGGGCGCAGCAGACGGCGAAGAAACACTTGCTGTCATCCGCTCTATGCCCAAGGTAGTAGCCTCTAAACGCTCACTTTCTCAGACCCATAATATTTTATAACACTGTTGTGCATAAATTTTGAATTTTCGTAATTTTTGTATGAATGTAGTTAAGATGGCTATAGCCACTGAAAAACATTTAGCTCGCCTACATATAAACTTTTCCGTCTAGAATTTTTAGAACGGAACTGACAGTAGACCATGAGCTCTGAACTGCAACTTTAAGAGACCTTTTATTTGTTATTATTTACATCTAGGCCTTGAAACTTGTTACAGCTCTATAATTTAATAGGTTTCATCACGTGCTGTGTCCGCCCCAGTAGCTGAGTGGTCAGCGTGACGGATTGCCGTCCTCTGGGCCCGGGTTCGATTCCCGGCTGGGTCGGAGATTTTCTCCGCTCAGGGACTGGGTGTTGTGTTGTGTTCATCATCATTTCATCCCCATCCGGCGTGCAGGTCGCCCAATGTGGCGCCGACTGTAATAAGACCTGCGGTATGGCGGCCGGACCTGCCCCGCGAGGGGCCTCCCGGCCAATGACGCCAAACGCTCATCATCATCATCATCACGTGCTGTAATCAGAACTTTCTAGCATTAACATAACAGATACTTAATCAAATTTAGTTTTCAGTAAATTACTCGAAAACTACTAGAGTTAGCTTAGTGGGCTTACGTAGTTAATGGTTTTACACTAAACTGAAGCTTCATACAAATTTTCATAGTTCCAAGTCAGTTTTTCTTAAAAACGTGGATCCTGAGCAAAACATTGCTTTAATCACGTCAAGACTTGTACCAGTTAATTTTAACGTACATCTGCACATTATGATCAGTTTTTGATTTCCTAGCTTTATTATTTAGCGCCATTTATTTTTTCTTAAGACCATGTATTTAGAGAAAGATATTCGTCTGATCAATCTAAGACTAGACAGTTTAAACATTAATAGACTAAAGCACGTGTTGACAAAGTTTGGAAAAGCCACTTTAATTTTTCATTTCATTCTTAAATTATGGTGCAATACTTGTGTGCTACTCACAGACGCGTTATGGTGACGTGGCACTTGTAGCAGTGAACTGGGGTACGTTCCGGCACACTCGCTCGTCTCTGTATCATTCAAATGATACAACGCTTGTTTCGCCACACGCGGACCACTGGTGGTACGCACTGCGCGGCGATTAAATAGTCCAGCCCTCACAGCGCTGACTAACACGAGCGAGTTGGCAGAATTATGCATGGAAGCATGCGCCATCAGAAACCATCAGAAAGCTGGCATCCGGTTCAGGGTACTCGAATGAATAAGAAAATGTCAATTGCCAAAACTGAACAATGAAGGGTTTACTTCAGAAAAAGGTGCATTATGGTGGCACCTACAGAAGTGGAGTGGTGACCTCTAAGATCAGCGTGGAACAATAGTGACGTGTCTTCGCTCACTTCCCCGCTCGCCCGTGTCCAAGAGACCACGTGACACTCTGACACTAGCCAGTTGGAGAAGAAGAGTGAACAAAAGCCACTAAAGGCATCCCTTGTTCAGCGTTTCTTACTGTGAGAATGTTAACAGGTCAGCATCTCACGCTAAAGGTCTGCCCATCATCCAGGCTTGTAGGAGGGGCATTCAATAAGTACTGCAACATTTTTTTCTCAAAGTCCATGGTATAGTGTATCCAAATATAATTTGCAACTATAGAAAACGAAATTTACATTTCATCGCCTCTTTTATGAGTTTATGTATAGACATCTCATATCTGTACATATGCGCTTATTTTTTTAAAAATGCGAGTACATCCGTAAAAATTAAAATGTCTTCCAAAATGCATTATAAAAAATACATACTTGAAATGTGTATTCAAAAATGTATTCATAACTACCGTTTTGAAAATATTCCTGTTATGATAATACGGCAGGTATATTTTGGTTGCTTATCTACAGTATTTCATCAAATAACTGGAAGAAGCCATGTAAATAAATTTCTGTTGTTCGTTTAATAAATGTTGCGAGTTTTCCTTCTTTTTTATGAAAATTTCCAATTCTTCCAAAACACTTAACAGAGGAACTGCAGGATGGATAATTGTCATACTATCCTGCATATCACCTTATGTATGTTTATATGGATATGGTGTCCCTTCTTTTGGACACGTCCGAGAGAACAGACGCCATTCATGACCAGCAGCCGTCTAGAACGAAATTAGAATAATATTAATACCGTCAGCTGCTCAAGGGCTTTGGTGTATATCAACGGGGAGAGGTGAAACTGTGAGCCCCGACCGGGACTCGAACCCCGGATCTCTTGCTTACATGGCAGACTCTCTATCCATCTGATCCATCGAGTGCACAGAGAATATAATGCGACTGCAGTGACTATCTCGCGCACGCTTCCCGCGAGACTCACATCCTCACCTTGTATGTCCACACACTACATTCGTAGTGTCCCATCCCAACACACTCATTACTCGCGGAAGACAGTCTTACCAAGTCCTGTAAGAGTTCGGGGAATATGTGTGCATCCGCACAGAAGAAGAAAGTCATGGCCAGTATTGCCAGAACTATACAGAGTGAAAAGTATGTAAACCGACAAACTCTGGGAGGTTGTAGGGGATATCAAAACAAATATTTTTCCCTAATGTCATTTTCTCCTATGAGGAGTATCTAAACCGGTAGAGGAAGATTTCTCTGGAAGAAAATTAATTAAACCAACAAACACTTTTCCATTTTTTTATGAGCAAGAGACAACACATCAACACAACCCTATTTCAATTACAGTAGATTTTCAAAAATGCCTCCACTGACACGTAAACAAAGGTTACACCGTCGGATCATGTTCTGTCTGACACGGGCAAAAACCCCAGGAGTATCCTGAATTGTTCCTGCTGCTGCTACTATCCGGGCAACCAGATCCTCTTCTGATGCAACAGGAGTTGCCGAAACAAGGTTGCGCATCTCTCCCCACACAAAAAAGTCCAGAGGGGACATATCTGGGGATGGAGCAGGCCATGGTGCAGGACCACCTCTGGCAATCCACGCTTCTAGGAACCGTCGGTCCAGGAATCGAAGCGCACCATGACTGAAATGTGCCGGTGCCCCTTCATGTTGGAACCACATGCTTTGTCTTGTAGGGAGCGGGACGTCTTCCAGCAATTCTGGCAATGCTCTGGTGAGAAAATTGTAATACTGCCTGTCATTTAATGGCATAGGTAGCAGATACGCACCAACCATATCAGTGTACTCACTCCAAGTGTATCCATCCATTAGTAAACATAGGCAATGCACTACTACACTGGTGGACAGCAGTTGCCTACAACTGAAGAGCGTAATACGCCCTTTAACAACTGAAGATCGTAATACGACCTCTGACAACTGAAGAGCGTAATACTGCCTCCATCGGTTTAAATAATCCTCACAGGAAAAAACGACATTAGGGAAAAATATTTGTTTTGATGTCCCCTACAACATCCCAGAGTTTGTCGGTTTAAATACTTTTCAACCTGTATTGTTATATGAATATGGTGTCTGTTCTTTCGGTTCACAGTTGAACATGAAACTAATAGTAGCATCAAATTTCTCGATTTGTCAATTAGTAGATCGAATGGGTGACATATTTCTAAAGTTTACAGGAAGTCAATAAATTCAGGTAAAATTACTGAAAATAATTCAATTCATCCAATACAGCACAAAAAACATATTTCTATTCAGCTTTACAGAAAATGTTACAGCCATCACTCACAGACGAGGACAGAGCTACAGAATTACAGACAATCAAAAAGATAGCATAAAGGAACAGTTACCAAGAACGTGATATAATGAAATTGTATCATACTGTACAGAAAAATACAAGACGAAAGAAAAACAACGATATAAGCAAACCAGAAGAAAGAAAAGGTGTATTACACACACATACAGAGGTCCTATAACAGACCGTATTGCGAGATGTTTCCCAAGGCAGAAAGTGAAAGTAGCATTTCGAACTAGCAACTCTATTAGACACGTATTAGTTCGCGAAGAGAATGTACGTAAGGACAAATACAGTAACTCAAGAGTGTATCAAATGAATTGCCAAAATTGTCAGAGTACGTATTCTGGCCATACTGGAAGAGCGTTTAAAATACGTTATAAGGAACATTGCAATTTAAATTCACATCGTAGAACATTGGTTGAACATTTGAGAACAACTAAACATACGTTAGGTGATATGCAAGATAGTATGACAATTATCCGTCCTGCAGATCCTCTGTTAAATGTTTTGGAAGAATTGGAAATTTCCGTAGACAGTGAGAAAAATCCGCAACATTTATTAAACGAACGATACAAATTTCATTGACATGGGTTCTTCCAGTTATTCGATGAAATACTATAGATAAGCAACCAAAATGTAATTCCTGCCGTATTATCTTAACAGAAATATTTTTAAAAATTTTTGAATACACATTTCAAGCAAGTATTTTTATTTTCTGCGCGGGAAGGCGTGCCGGTCCCCGGCACGAATCCGCCCGGTGGATTAGTGTCGAGGGCGGCCGGTCTGTGGATGGTTTTTAAGGCGGTTTTCCATCTGCCTCAGCGAATGCGGGCTGGTTCCCCTTATTCCGCCTCAGTTACTCTATGTCGGCGTTTGCTGCTCAAACACTGTCTCCACGTACGCATACACCATAATTACTCGACGAAGCAAACATTTGGGGCTACACTCATGTGGTGTGAGACACATAATATGTGTGTGTGTGTGTGTGTGTGTGAAACGTAACGTCACAACACAACTCCAGTTTATTACTAAGTTGCATGATGGACCTGATTCCAAATCACTGAACAGGCGATATAAATAACCTTGAAGTGCACAAAGGTTCAAATGAATCGATAAACATGTACGATAATACCTCGGCACAGATGGGTGGAATTGGAAATGAAATGGTACAGTTAGCTTTGCCCATGTAAACCGCCAATGATTGCTGAATTAGTCAACAGATTAAAGAAAAGAACCAGAAAAGTACATATGAGCGCCAGTTCCTTCGTCTAAGCGCATCCTGAGTTCAGCTAGATAACTGGGTGAATAAACTCAGAAAGGCAAAAGCCTAACTCAAAGCACAGGACTTCGTGTTCCTTTCGTCACAATGAACGCCACTGGGCTCTTGCTTACCACCGTTCTAAGATTCAAGTGTGAAGGATGGCTGCAGTGGTAGTTGAGTATTATAAATTCACACACACACACACACACACACACACACACACATATATATATATATATATATATATATATATATATATATATATATATATATATATAATGTTTGTGTGTGTGTGAGCTATGATACCCATATATCACGTTTAAATGGGCCACCATGTTCCAGTTCAGATGTGCAACAGTTTCTGTTGCACGACATTATCTTAATATTTCACACGGTCTTACGGACAGCGGTCTGTTCATTGCATAGGTCACTGTGTTCAGATCTTGTTAGTAACACAGGGGTATGCTAAATTTCCCAACCGTTGTCTCACACCAACTCTCCAGTCAGCCGGCCGCGGTGGTCTAGCGGTTCTAGGCGCTCAGTCCGGAACCGCGCGACTGCTACGGTCGCAGGTTCGAATCCTGCCTCGGGCATGGATGTGTGTGATGTCCTTAGGTTAGTTAGGTTTAAGCAGTTCTAAGTTCTAGGGGACTGATGACCACAGATGTTAAGTCCCATAGTGCTCAGATCCATCCATCCAACTCTCCAGTCAATCTGTGACCATAATGGCATCGAAACGGGGAATGACAGGAAGGACGAAAGAAGAAATGTCGTTTTCAAACACCGTTTCACTGAGGAAGATCACACTGTATTTCCCCCTTTAAATTGTTGCACGAATGCCAAAATGACAGATATCGAAATAAGTGACCATGGGATAGAACAGTAACAGAATAAGCTCAACAGAGAAAAAGCCACTGGACTCTGCAGTGTACCGTAGGTCGCTGGAGAAGCGAAGCGTTCCTAATGATTGGAAAAAGGGCAGTTCATTCCCATTTTCAAGAAGGGTCGCCGAACAAACTGACAGAACTACAGGGCTGTATCTGTAACGCAGGTCTGTTCTAGATTTTTGGGAGATGTTTCAGGCTCGCATATCATGACATTTCTGGCGACCGATTATCTCCTGTGTTGGAATCAATATGGATTTCGAAAACAACGTTTGTGTGAAACTTAGCTCACTCTGTTCGTCCACGAGGCCCAGAAAGCAGTTGATACCGGCACCCAGGTCGATACTGTGTTGCTTGACTTCGGAAAGACGTTCAGTACAGTTCCTCACTGCCGTCTCATGAACGAATTACGGGCGTACGGAATATCATACTTATTGGGTGATTGGACTGAAAAGTTTATAGCAAACAGAACACATTATGTCATCCTCAACAGAGAGGAACATTCAGACGTAGAAGTACTTTCGGGCCTACCCCGTGGGTGTACAATAAGACCATTACTTTTAACGATAAATATAAATGTAATAATGGATAATGCCGGTAGTTTTATGAGGCTTTTTTCTCATGATGCTGTTGTATACACAGAAGTCACCACGTTAGAAAATTGTAGTGAAACTCAGAGAGACCTGCAGAAGATCGGCGCTTGTTGCAGGGAGTAGTAATTAACCGGGCGCTGATGACCTCGATGTTGAGCGCCCATAAACCCCAACACACACACAGTAATTAACCGCAACATAAACAAATGTAACATACTGCGCATAGATAGGCAGAAATATCTATTATTGTATGATTACAGGATTACAGAATAACCTCCGCAGGCAGTTAAATACGTAAAATACCCACGAGTACGAATATGAAGCAATTTAAAGTGGAACGACCACATACAACAAGTCGCAGGTGAGGCAGACGCCAGACTAAGATTCATTGAAAGAATCATCATGAAACGTAGACCACTGACAAAGGAGGTAGCTTGAAAAAAAGCCTCAGTCAAACAGTACTTGAATATTCCTCGTTAGCCTGGGATCCAGACCAGATAGGACTGACAGAGGAACTAGATAAGATCCGAGGACGAGGAGTGCATTTTGTTACATACTGTATTCATTTTGTAAGCACGAAAGCCTGACGGAGATGTTCAGCTATTTCCAGTGGCACACGCTGCATCTCAGTGTGTTTTAAAGTTCCGAGACAATACGTTCCTAGAAGAGTCAACCATCATAAGGCTTCCACCTTCATACATCTCACGAGAAGACCGTGAAGGTAAAACTAGAGAGTTTAGAGCCGACACGGAGGCTTATTAGGAATCATTCTTCCCGCCAACCGTTCGCTAGTGGAAAAGGAATGGAGGAAAGTGACAGTTGTACGCAATGTACCCTCAGCCACATATCGTAAGTTGGCTTGTGGAGTATAAATGTAGATGTCAATGTACCTCTGCTCACTGCTCCTTGCAGGACTCACAGATAACCATCGACGTAAGAACACCACTATTTGATACTCGAAGAAGGGGAAAAGTTGGCTTCAACTATCTTGTCATGCTACAAGAAAATACACGCTGATACAGGATACGAACACGTCGAAAACCACATGAGGCGATGCATTCCGCTTGCCAGAGGTCGCCCTCCAACTGGTGAAGTATTGTCGTATGGGCCATGTTCAGTTGGGATGAGACCGGGCTCTTGCTATGTTTGCCATCTTGTGTTACTGGTGAACGATACAATAATCTCCAGTCCAATAATGTGTATCTATTCGCTCGCTTATAGCACCACGAAGGACACGTGTACTTTGTGTCATACGTGAGGAACGCTCGACATGTCCGTGGAGCCAGCAACTAATTTTCGTGAGTAGTAAATTGCCGGTTGGGAGGTCAACACGCACGGCTATACCCTAACGCTACGTAATCGAATAGAATCTTCGCTCTCAATATGAGAAATTACGATCACAACAACCGTAGGAGTAAACATAACAAGCGATAAACAATTTTCCCTACGGCTAGCTCAGTTCTAAAAGTGCAAACACAATGGCGGCGAGTCCACGTATGCCAGCACATCTGGCTGGCTCTGCATCTTGGCAGCCAGCTGGAACACGCAGGTATGTAATCTGTAAATCACAGAAAACACCCACACGACAATCTAAATTAAATGCCCGATGTTATAATCAAATTGACTTCCCTGATCGGGGCTCTCGCATGTTACAGGAACGAGACCGCGACTGAAGGAAACATGTTCGATACCCAGAAACAACGGCAGTCATCCATTATGAAATATATGATTGCATCTATAGGTGACCTGTCGCTGTTGGCAGTATGATCCATAAGCAGCTCTAATACCCGTCTAGTAGCAGAGTTTGTTCCCCTCGGCTGCCCATGGCGCTTCTTGCCTCTGCTCTGAACAGCTACACTCCAAAAGCTTTGTCTACTCTCCTAGACGGGTCCGTATTAATGAGTGTGCGCACCCAGACGTATGATTAACATCGCCGACCTGGAGCCTGTCTGTGAATCCCCGATAGCAACTTATCATATTTCAGAGGTGAAAGTATAATTTTTTGTGACGGTCACCATGTAACTGCGGGCATTAAAAGTGTAGGATGATTTCCCAGCGCCTTGCAACACATTACCGTCATCAGGGGTAAACTCTGTGCTACGTTCAATTAGATTGATACTTTCGGTTCCATTACTCTCGAGATTTTATAAAGTATGACTTATCTCTTTAAATAATTTATATAACAATACAGGCTTCTCACGTGCAGCATATCGTTCTGGAGATGAAACGGTTGAAGTCACTCACAAGTTTTAGAATTTTATTTATTGTCAACTAGCGACCCGTCAGTGCTTCGTTGCGGTAGTACTAAGAATAAGGGACTTACAAATTAAAAACAGACAGATGAAAAAAATTTGAGAAACTGTTCATTCTTTGCAAAATAAACGCCGTAACTGTTAATACATTTATCCAACTGTCAGACAAGAAGGTCACTGTCTTCATGGAAAAATGTTCGAGGTTGCCTACGGAAGATTATTGTACCCAGGGATGCACTTCTTCGTCTGAAGAAAATCGACTGCCACAAATGTCTTTTTTGAGGTCTGTGAAAATATGGAAATCGCGTGGGGAGACGTCGGGACACTATAGAAGTTGTGTAAGAGCTACCCAGAGGAACTTCTGCATCGTACGCTACTGGGAAGCCGTTACGCATTCTGTGCAGCGCAGTCCGAACAACGGCGTTGTTTCGAGTACGCTACAGAAGTTTCGCTGGGAAGTCCTTACGCATCTTCCACACGGTCCCGATCTCTCCCCACGAGATTTCCACATTTTTAGAGCCCTCAAGAAAGACATACGCAGCTGACGATTTGTTTCGGACGAAGAGGCGCACGCCTGGGTATAATAATTATTCTACAATCAAATTATGTAGAAGTAATATTAGAGTAGATTGCCTCGCCTTTGCAGATGATCTGGCAAATATAACTAGGAATATTACCACAGCCGAAAAACAATTGAAATGCTTAAAGAAGTTTTGGAAGAAATTGGAAATTTGTGGGAAGGTCTTATGGGACAAAACTGTTGAGGTCATCGGTCCCTAAGGTTGCACACTTCTTAATCTAACTTAAACTAACATACGATAAGGACAACACACACACACACACCCATGTCCGAGGGAGGGCTGGAACCTACGACGGGGGGAACAGCGCGGACCGTGACAACGCGCCATGACCGCTCGGCTACCCCGCGCGGCAGTTTTGGAGTAGTAGGACTTCAACTATCGTGCAAAAAAAAAAAAAAAAAAAAAAAAAAGAATATATGACATGCAACAAACAAGCACCAAAGTTTTTGAACACGAAATGTGGAAAAATAAAAAGAGTTTCTCAGTTTAAATTCTTGGGGGAAACCATACAAGAAAACGGTCTGGAAAAATCTGCAAACGAAGTTCGCTCTCAAAAAAAGGCAACTGCATTCAGATTGGCACAAAATATTTAAAATAAAAAATCCCTTCCTAAATTTAGGAAACTCAGGCATTACAACAGTGTAATCAAACCTGAATGTCTTTATGGAGCAGGAAATTTAATTTTAAATAAAGAGAGGGATATTGAAGAAATTCAAAAGAAAGGCCCCAAAATTACTGATGGAGAAACTAATGGGTTGAGATGACGATGAAGTCCCATACTCCTTGACAGAGCATAGGGGAACGATGCGGGAGACCCGCACCGCCGTAGTAGGCAAGGTCCTAGTGGAGGTGTTTTGCCATTGCCTTCCTCCGACCGTAATGGGGATGAATAATGATGATGAAGACGACACAACAACACCTAGTCATCTCGAGGCAGGTGAAAATCCCTGACCCCGCCAGTTATCGAATCTAGGTCCTCGTGCTCGCGAAGCGAGATCGCTACCGCGAGACTACGAACTGCGGAGAACAGGTTGAGAAGGAATAAAGAAATAGAAGAATACCAAGACATACATGGTGACATGAGAAAACGAAGACTTAATGAGCACATTAAAAGATTGGCACCCACTAGGTTGACTAAACAAATAGTAGATTTCTACGAAAACAGAAGTAAGGCCAAAACTGAGCCAATTAAATAGATCGCTGCGATTAAGGACGAACTTAATGTAGTCTGTATAGCTCAGGCATACGTTGTGATTGGGAAGTTGGTCAGAGAGAAATTTGAAAACGGACTGGAACGCTGTGGTCTGACGAAAGTAACTTCATTCTGAAAAGAGGAACAAATTGGGACGCAAAGGAAGACCAACCATCAAAAACGACATTGATTTGGTACCTCGCGTGGTCCAATTGGGCCCATACGTGAAGAATAATAATAATAATGCCAGAGGTTGAAAATTCCTCTTCAGTTGTAAATTTCTTTTATTATCATGACCGGTTTCGGGCTCTCATAAGCCATCCTCAGGTGTTGAAACTGTGCTGTGGCCCCCAAGCGCTGCGGTGGACGCGTATTAGGCGCGCCTAGTACACGTCCACCGCAGCACTCGTGGGCCACAGCACGGTGTTAAAATAACAATAAAGTAAAAAAAAAAAAAAAAAGAGGACTGTCGGCATACACCTTGCTTGTTAGTGTGCCCTGTAAATAAAAATTATACTATGTTAAGTCCACGGACGTTAGGACCAGAGGCCTCTACTTTCCAGTCTGTCTTCAGAGAACACGTTGGTGATGTGGGCCATAGTTTGGTTGGATGTTTGAGCAATTGCTACATCTTATTTGGATACTGCATACAGCTTCTCTGCTTCTGTTAACTGTACATAGTAAGAGTAAAAAATCTCTAGATATCTGGCACTGTTTAAGATGTAACTGAAAAATGAGGGGCCAATAATACGCATTCCGGACAACGCACACCATCCACCAGTGTTCTCTGAGTGGAAAGGTCCTTCACGCAGACTATGTGGCTTGTCCAGCGTCTGCGATTGTGAGAGTTTACGTAACCCGACAAATGGAGCCAAGCTTCATCTGACATGAACTCAAGCAAGGGATCCAAGTAACCGTTAGCAACTGATGTTAATAGCTAGTTACAGTAATGCACTCTTTTCCTGATTCTCATCTTTCAGCTCTTGCACCGCACTCACGCGACAGGCTTTTAATTTCATACCTTTTAGTACACGGTGACATGATGTACAACATACGCCAACCTCATGCGATAACCTCCCTACCGACTTGAGGGGACGTCTCGTAATGTCCATGCGAATTCTGTCTACACTTTCAAAGGTCCTCGCTGTCGGTCGCCTATTTCTCTGTACATTCTGAACGGATCCTGCAGCCTTCCATTTTTTGTATAGATCTTGAATGGTACTGGTCATGGGGAGTTTCCAACCAGTATACTTCACTGGAAACATTTCTTTAAATTCCTCGACGGAGCCTGCCTTTATGTGATACTCTGCAGTATCAGTTGGCTATTCTAATGCAAACTGTCCCATTTCTGTAACAACTCAACAACACGAGCTTCTCACAACAACTGACGCACAAACACACAGCTGCACTCAACTTTCTGGAAAAATACAGTGTAGCCAACTATCGAGACAGTGTTGCTACTTCACAAGCAATGCGACAAGACATGATAAACCGGTGTGTGAGGCGCACCAGTCTTGCGTGGACACCCTGTAGTTGCTAGCGCAGTATTCACAAAATGATGACTAAGCAGTCCCTGTTGTCAGCGCTCTGTAGCCGCTGTACTCCCTTGCAAGACTGAAAGGACCTTACTGAACGCAGGGCCGACTTCCGCCGCATGATCCACATGCATTTGTTACTCTGTGTCTTGTCTTGATTGTTAGCTCGTGTTCTTCGTCAAATTCCTGTCTTTTCATGTGCTTCTCATGAATTTGCTCATTTATTAACACTGAAAGGTATCTTTCGTTGATGGTGGTGAGCACGTATAATCATAAGGGGCGACTCATTTTCGTAACTTCTTGTGATAATAAATCGACGTATATTGTTTTCTCACTTAATCTTCAACAGTCTTTCCCCTGAAGTGTTTCCACTATTACCACACTGTTTGCTGTGAGAATAGTTTTTATTTGTACACGGGTACTTCAGAGGAAGGTTTCTTTGTTGCACTGACACTCTAATCGTCTTTTAACTCAATCAAACGTGTATGTAGGGGCTTAGGTGCTGCTGTTTCGAGTTTACTGGGTGTACTCAATTTCGGCTTAGTTGACTTGAGAACCAAGTCGTACCGAAAATCTTCCGAGAATGATTTTATTCCTGGCATATAAGCGACAGTGTTAAGTAGTGGACATTTGGTCGTAGTGTGTCAGCTTTTCTGTGCCAAAGATTGCAATGGAGCAAAACCTCTAAATCAAGTGCTCAAGACATTCTCCAGAATGTTTACAAGAAGTGAAAAGTTTGTTCAAAGTTTTCCCGAACACTTTGATCTCCGAACAAAGACAACGACATCTGAAAGCCTGCCGTGACTTGATTAAAATGCAAAAGCGGGCAATTCTTTTATGGAAAAATCATCACGGGTGATGAGATTTGGTGTTATCAATAAGGACCTACCACAAAACGACAAAGTGCAGAAATTTACATGAAGATCATTGCTTTGACGACGTAACCGGCATTCAAGCATGGGTTGAAAAACATCCCAAAAAGGACTCTGCTGACAGTTTCACATGGTTGTACGAACGTTCTGTGAGTTGTACTCAAGTTAGGGGAGACTATGTAGAAAACTGAAGTATTAAAGACACCATTTAGCTGTCCCCTACTTTTATTAATCCAATCTCGAGAGATTTTGGACTGACGGGGTATGTGCGATCCTATTCGAGAATCTAAGAGCAAAACTGGCAGCGGAAACAATGAACAGCCTGTTAATTACAAGTACATGAGCGTTTCACGCTAACGGATTACTACAGAAGCACTGTGGTGAGTGTGAGATCGCCAGGGCAGCCTTATTATAGTGCACGGCGTGCCACATGCGTGAGAGAGTCGGAAAAGTCTTAGACACCGAGAGTAGTAGTGTCTCTGCCATCACGTCCGACTCGATACCACGGTCGCAGGATTGCCACAAGTTTTGTCTCTTTGACAAACAGTGTCGACTGTATTTCACAACGTGCTACACTTAAACTCCTGTCTCTACAATCATCATACTCCTCGAACGTCCCGGATGTGTTAATTTCGTACTCCTCTTCTGAAGATCGCCTCCACAGCTGAGTTGTCAGCGCTGCTGACTCCCATGCGGATGACTCGAGTTCGATTCCCTGTATTGCCAGGGTTTTTCCGTGGCGGGAGAAATGGAACGGGGTGCACTCATCCCGCGATGCAAATTGAGGAGCTACTTGACCGAACACTAGCGGCTCGAGCTCACGACGAGTAACAACGGCCGGGAGAGCGACGTGCTGAATCTACGCCCCTTCATACCGCAGCCAATGACGTCATTGTCGGAGGATGACAAGGCTGTCGGTCGGAACCGATGTGTCTGCCAAGGCCTGCCGAGGAAGCTGGAGCTCTCCTTCGTTCGCTGAGCAATCCTCACATGTAGATGTAGGTGTAGATTTTCATATTAATTGCCCATGTCTCATTAACTTATGTCAAAATTGATAAAACATATTGCTTCAAAACTTCCTTTTTGAAATATATATCGGGCAATATGTTTTGTAAATTGCCTCTTACTATAACATGTGACTTCATCAAAGAATAAACCCTGGTATTTAATGTGCTGACACGTTACCGCTGTATACGGGGTGTTACAAGAAGGTACGGCCAAACTTTCAGGAAACATTCCTCACACACAAATAAAGAAAACATGTTATGTGGACATGTGTCCGGAAACGCTTAATTTCCATGTTAGAGCTCATTTTAGTTTCGTCAGTATGTACTGTACTTCCTCGATTCACGGCCATGATTTCATACGGGATACTCTACCTGTGCTGCTAGAACATGTGCCTTTACAAGTACGACACAACATGTGGTTCATGCACGATGGAGCTCTTGCACATTTCAGTCGAAGTGTTCGTACGCTTCTCGACAAAAGATTGAGATATTTTTTCAGTAAAACGCTTGATGGATTGGTAGAGGCGGACCAATTCCATGGCCTCCACGCTCTCCTGACCTCAACCCTCTTGTCTTTCATTTGAGGGGGCATTTGAAAGCTCTTGTCTACGCAACCCCGGTACCAAATGTAAAGACTCTTCGTGCTCGTATTGTGGACGGCTGTGATACAATACGCCATTCTCCAGGGCTGCATCAGCGCATCAGGGATTCCATGCGACGGAGGGTGATGCATGTATCCTCGCTAACGGAGGACATTTTGAACATTTCCTGTAACAAAGTGTTTGAAGTCACGCTGGTACGTTCTGTTGCTGTGTATTTCCATTCCATGATTAATGTGATTTGAAGAGAAGTAATAAAATGAGCTCTAACATGGAAAGTAAGCGTTTCCGGACACATGTCCACATAACATATTTTCTTTCTTTGTGTGTGAGGAATGTTTCCTGAAAGTTTGGCCGTACCTTTTTGTAACACCCTGTATAGAATGAGACCCACAAGTGAATATACGTAACCTAATTTTGTTTGTGGCAAAGGAATAATTTAAGAGAGGTTTAACAAGAGTTAAACCTAGAGAATACTGAGACTGTAGTCCTTACGACAGATCTCATACAGCTACTCACTACACAAGTGTATGAATTACACCTTACAGACGTAATTCGTAAGAAATGAGTTTGCACACTTCATGCTACGATATCTAATAAGCTGAAAACATCTGAGCTCGTGTGAGAGTAGAATTTTATCTCGAAGCCTTCGTCTTCGCAAGCACGTGTGATTGGAGTTCAGGAGCAACACGAACTTAACTATATAGCTTAAAATTTCATTTGAAATAAAAATCTCACTATTGTTGAAAGACAGCTTTTTCTCTCTCGGTTTTAAATGTCCGAGAACGTAGTTTTAAGTGAACACGTAAGGTGATATGAAACGTGAAAGATTAACTTGAACAAATACCAAAGGGAGTAGAAAATAAATTCTTAAGAATCCCGAATTATATTTTAAATATGTTGTCTTATTAATCAATTGTTCGACAAAAGCTGCTTTGTGATAATATTTTATTTCACCGGACTACTTTCGTGTGTTGCCCATCATCTGCGGTGTCTGTATTACACAAAAGACACATATTTCTGTGATAAGGTGCTAACAATGTATGCTGGAGAATTTTATCTATCTGTGATTTTTCAGTTCACTGTAATTAGACTTGCCTCATATGTAATGTTCCCTAGCGAATCCTAATGACAATATTTCGTAACGTTCGTGTAATAATAGGATTACGTGATTTATATACACATATGTACTGTATAATCAGCACAAAGAAATTTTTACAAAATATGTGCCGTTTTCCTTTGCTTTTGCTGTACATGTGAAGATTATTTTTGGTATACATCATATAATATACGCAATGCTACCTCTAATTTGTATTACCTCTGTTATCAGAACAAATAAATGTGTTTTCATTACAATACACTAACGAAATTTTCGATGAGCTTTTTGTCTCTTAGATCGGTTTGTTCGTTTAAAATAATATCAGGGTGAAACTTCCTGGCAGATTAAAACTGTGTGCCCGACCGAGACTCGAACTCGGTCGGGCACACAGTTTTAATCTGCCAGGAAGTTTCATATCAGCGCACACTCCGCTGCAGAGTGAAAATCTCATTCTGGAATGTCAGGGTGTTTCATTATATATATTGACTGTGCCTTACTCTGGCATGTTATGGTGATTTTATGCTTCTGAAGAAGGCTAGGTTAATCTAGGCGAAACCTGAGTAAAGATCAGAAAATTCTTATATATGTGAAAAGTTCTGTTTCTTCCAAAATATTAAGTGAACTGCCTTTTTCGGAAATATGTGAAACTGATAGGCACTCTGTCATCGCTGGTTGTGTGGTTTTGCTCTTTTAAATATGTATTACATGAAGGGAGGTTCGTGCCAGTTGAGTTCAGATGTTCTTCAAATCTTGTTTTGAAATTTTTTCCTGTTGGTCCTATTTACATTTTCTCACAAAAAAAATGGCTCTGAGCACTATGGGACTCAACTGCTGAGGTCATTAGTCCCCTAGAACTTAGAACTAGTTAAACCTAACTAACCTAAGGACATCACAAACATCCATGCCCGAGGCAGGATTCGAACCTGCGACCGTAGCGGTCTTGCGGTTCCAGACTGCAGCGCCTTTAACCGCACGGCCACTTCGGCCGGCCATTTTCTCACAGTTATTAATTTTAACTTATAAACAACTGAACGTGCAAAGACAAGATTGTACCTTTTATCGACAAATTTGTGATCGCAATGTGTTCTGTATTCTGCAGTCTAAGTAACTTATTATAGGGAATCTATTCTTTTGTGTAATAAAGATACCACTGATGTTGGGCAACGCCCTAAACTAGTCCCATGAAATAAAATACTACCAGAAAGCAGCTTCTATCGAAGAATTAATAAATAAAATGACATACTTACAATTTCTACAAGCTGCAGAGTACCAAATGTACAAGAAATTCCAAATTATATTCACTCTCAATACGAGAAACGATTCGAAAGTAAGTTTCACCATTATTTTTCTCACTGAAACATTATTTCCAAAAACAAATACACCATTGCGTCACGACCTATATGCCTTACACTTTTTTCCCATATGGTCCCCACCGACATTGAGACACTTGTCGTAGCATGCAATTAGTCTGAAGAAATCACTCTTGCAAAATTTGGGGCCTTGTTATGCAAGGAATTGTCGCACAGTGTGCTCCACCCCAGCATTAATTTGGAAGTGTCATTCCGAGAGTGCGGCTATCAGAGCACGGAACAGGTGTTTTCTGAACATGCAACACTAGCGACCAGCCATCTGACGAGACATGACCTCTTTATCAAACACGGTTCCTAGGTGTTCAAGGATGATGGTCAACGTGCCCCTTTCATACCGGATAACACAACGCACTTCCATTGGTGACCACGTTGTCAATACATACCCGTCTGCTGTCGTGACGTGTACTCGAATAAAGTCAGGCACGCCGTCTGCTGCTACTCTCTTATCGTCGGCGCTCTGTGCATGCCCCATTCCTCCTTCGCTGACGCCCCTTCCGTCGTTGAACGAACAATGTTTGTAGGTTCATATGAAGTTTGTTTGTGATGTAATAAGGCTGTTTAGGTTTTTATGTTGGTGACGCCACATAGCGCTCTGTATTAAATTCGCTGACTGCGCTACGTGCAGTCTATGGCTGGTTGGACTCATTGTTGGATTATTCGCTAGTGTAGTGTTGGGCAGTTGGCTGTGAACAGCCCGTAGCGTTTGGCAGTTGAAGGTGAGCCGCCAGCAGTGGTGGATGTGGGGAGAGAGATGCCAGAGTTTTGAGATGTTAATATGAGCGGACGATCTGGACGTGTGTCCGTCAGAAAAAGGATATATATATATATATATATATATATATATATATATATATATATATATATATATATATACGAGGTGCGGCTAGAAAAAAACCGGACTGATGCTGGAAAAACATTTATTTACAATTATTTACAATTTCATGTTATCTCCTTCAATGTACTCTCCTCCTCGGTCTCTACACCGCTCCATACGAATTTTCCACTGTTCATAGCAATGCTGCAGATCATTTTCGGTAAGTCCATACATTACTTCCGTCGCTTTTTCTTTTACTGCTTCAACAGTCTCAAATCTAGTTCCTTTCAAAGCTGACTTGACTTTAGGGAAAAGAAAAAAGTCACAGGGGGCCAAATCAGGTGAGTAGGGTGGATGATCTAAGATGGGAATGTTGTGTTTTGCCAAAAACGTCTTCACTGACAACGCACTGTGAGCTGGGGCATTGTCTTGGTGAAGGATCCATGACTTTTTTCTCCACAAATCGTTCCGTTTTCTCCGTACTCGCTCACGTAGGGTAGCCAGGACGCTAATGTAGTAATGCTGATTCACTGTTTGTCCCTCTGGTACCCAATCAATGTGCACAATCCCTTTGATGTCAAAAAAACAATCATCATTGCCTTGAATTTCGATTTTGACATTCGTGCTTTTTTTTGTCGTGGAGAACCAGGAGTTTTCCAATGCATCGATTGGCGTTTAGTTTCGGGATCGTAAGTAAAAAACCACGATTCATCACAAGTAATAACATTTTGTAAGAAGGTGGGATCACTTTCAATGTTTTCCAGAATGTCAGAACAAATCATTATTCGGCGTTCCTTCTGTTCAATTGTGAGACACTTTGGAACCATTTTTGAACACACTTTGTTCATGTTGAAATTTTCATGAAGAATCTGCCTAACACTTTCCTTGTCAACTCCTGTTAACTCAGACACTGCTCTGATTGTTAAACGGCGATCTTGTCGAACAAGTTCACCGATTTTTTCAATGTTTGCATCAGTTTTTGCTGACAATGGTCTGCCAGTGCGAGTGTCATCACTGGTTTCTTCGCGGCCATCTTTAAATCGTTTAAACCACTCAAACACTTGTGTTCGCGATAAACAATCATCGCCGTACACTTGTTGTAACATTACAAACGTTTCACTTGCAGATTTTCCTAGTTTGAAACAAAATTTGATGTTAACACGCTGTTCCTTCTGTACACTCAACATTTTCCGACGCACAGACAAAACGTCAACTACTTAAAACAGACGCCACGGGCAGACTGAGTGCAGGAGGCAGATGAAACTCGAGCAGTAGGCGGAGCGAGAGTCACGTGATAGGCCACGCGACTTTCAGCCTTATTGCATTCGTTTTATTGTTTCACCAGTACTAGTCCGGTTTTTTTCTAGCCACACCTCGTATATATATATATATATATATATATATATATATATATATATAATGACTTTTGCACACTATTGAGGTAAACATATTGTTCGTTCTCTATCAAAATCTTCCATTTGCTAACTATATACCTATCAGTAGTTAGTGCCTTCAGTAGTTAGAATCTTTTATTTAGCTGGCAGTATTGGCGCGCACTGTATTGCAGTAGTTCGTGTAACGAAGATTTTTGTGAGGTAAGTGATTCATAAAGGGTATAGGTTATTGTTAGCCAGGGCTATTCTTTTGTAGGGATTATTAAAAGTCAGATTGCGTTGCGCTAAAATACTGTGTGACATTTTAGGAATGTCAGAATAAGTAAAGAGAAAACTGTCTGAGTACGTTTATTTTTACTCAGCTGTTTCTGTATCAAATAACGTAGAAGTTTACCAGCACAGTCTTTCTTTACATTCAAAGGGGAAGTTTCAGTGTCTCCTAGTGTACCTACTTTCCTTTCAAAATCAATGACTGATCTTACTTTCGGAACGTGGCTCGAATATTTTTCAGTATTTGAGAACAAAACCTCATGTTTTATATAGAAATCTTATTCAACGGACCACGTGTCTTTACATGACTATCCACATACAATAGGCAAAACTAAGTCACCACATATTAACATTAACAACCAAAATGTTATTTGAAGAGTGGAAGAACAATGAGATAAGCAACTTGCAAGCTCGGATTACTGAATAAAAAGTGAATATTTATATCTTGATATCCACATGGTCTAAAGAAGTTTTGAACTCGAACAGATACCTAGCGCTGCCCACGATAAATACAACTGCAAATTATTTCGCATGAAGAAATCTAATGATCCATAATTTTAACGGCCAAGTATAGTACCATTACGTCAATGTGGCGCCAGCATGCGAGCTAGCACCAATCACACAATAATCAACGACGAAGTCGTTTCAGTGTGCCCCTTTCATTATTACAAGATTAAGACAAAGCGTCTGTTATAACCAGGCCGGCACGTCCTCACAGCAGGAAATGGAAGAACAGAGAGTGGAGACGAAAAGTTATCTTTTGTCTGCCCAACACGTGGCCAACGGAACCGATTCTCCCCCCACGCTTTCCTATTGCAAGATTCACGTCAAAGGTTAGACGACTTGCGGATATCCAGCGATATACCACTTCACTAGACAGCAAAATGACTATCGATCCTTTGAGACGAAGGTCGATGCGCACCCGAATACGTGACATGAAATGTGTCCAAGAGCAGACGACATTAAACTCCATTTAGTTTACCGAGAGTGTTCTAGTTCAGTTCCGCTTTCCTGTCTTTTTCTCTTTTGCTGTCCGTCATATCGCTGCCTTGAAACGACCTGAATACTAGAGTGGCCCATAAAGTAATGCGACAAATCCTCTGAGAGAAAGGTTGTTCAGGAAATCAAAGAGATGCAAATAGTTCCTAAGGCATCAGTACATATTTCTTTTCGATATAGCATTTGTTCCATCGGTAAATCAATATGTAGAAACCAGCGTAAAAGAAATCAGAGCCCAATTCTATGAACCACTTAAATGAACGTCGGCAATGCTTCTAAAGTGGGGACTAGACAGGTGTTTCTTTAACGGCTCGAAAAGATGAAAATTGTTTGGTGCGAAATCCAGGCTGGATGGAGACTGTTGCAGTTCGATCCATTTAAAACGCAAGACCAAGTCATATTCAAGCAAGGTCGTATACGGTCGGGCATTGTCGTGTATCAACACGACAGTTTGTAAGAATATCGTAGTCACATCCTCGAATAAAGTAATACAGCGACGGTTGTAGGTTAGACTCGAAATAGTTGAACCTAACCGTTAATGTACTACAGCTGTGCTAAACAATGAAAACAGCTATTCGTTTAGTATTGTCAGTAAATGCAACGAACAGTTCGCGATGACCACTGAGGAGGCAGACCCATGTTCGCCCGCGCTGCGTATTTTGTTGGGAGGAAAACCTAAAATTTTACTGATGGGTGTTGTTCCAATTTAGTTATAGTTCGGTAGCAGAGGTGGCACATGATCAGAGTAATGCCATTGTTTCTGATGGAATGAATGAGCAAGATACGAAGTAAAAATTACGACTACGTCTAGTAATTCCTTAGTTTAATGGTTTGCGATAACAATACATTGGTGTCAGTCCCCATCCTCAACAAGCAACAGGGGTTTTTGTACGGGCGAGATGGAGCAAAACTCATACTCTTTGGAAAGAAATTTCGGCCGTTTACTCCGAATCGAATGCTGCAACCATTTGGGCATGGCGCTATAACTGACAGAATTCACGGTCTCTCCTCGTGTGTGGCCCAAACACTGTGGCCAAAACTTTCTTCGCGAACTGCGTTGCTTTAAACTTTTTGTTATTTGGTGATGGTGAGTTGGGGCAAATGGGGAGGGGGGGGGGGGGGGAGGGGGGAGCGGGTGTATTACAACGTGTTTCTTCGTGACACTGGTTTCTTCGTCTGTAGCTTCACATGATGAACGCTCTCTTCGTCCCCTGTGAGGATAGTTAAGTGCTGGAGAGAAAATTTAATGTAGCTGAATTTTTTACTGGTATATTTTTTCGCTAGAGGCCGTAATTTTCGAGTTAGTAAAAAAAAACCCTGACAAAAGTTACCTTCAAACGCACCCCCCTTTTCATACTCAGCCCTCCTGGTCAGGATTCCTAGTACGTTGTTAATGGCGCTCGTTCCTGCAACTGCACAAAAATTTGCGACTGCACGAATTATTTTCCACGCTCGACCTTCTTTGGTCTTCGTTGACTGGTCTTATAACGCCACTGGCTCATTCGAGCTCTTACAAGTTGTAAGACAGAGTTTGTGTAAATTTTAAATAACAGTTTAGTGAATTTTAACAGGATAAAATAAATAATTACATCTTTATATTCGTCAGTGCTTCTGACTACTAACTACTGTGCTTGTAAGGATTAAGGTTGGATCGAATTTTCAAAGTAATTAATTTTAGTGTGACGTTTACAAAAGTCGCGTTTCTTTACAAAAATATCCTGAGAGACCAAACTGATGAGGCCATCGGTCCCTAGACTTACACACCACTTAAACTAACTTATGCTAAGAACAACACACACACCTAAGCCCGAGGGAGGGCTCGAACCTCTGAAGGGAAGGGCCGCGCTGTCCGTGACATGGCGCAATTGACCGCGCGGCCACTCCGCGGGGCCCGTTTTTCTTTCATTTCCCTCATGGGCACAATTAAATTAATAATGTTAACGAAATAGCCGATATTAATATGCAGTTGATGATGATGACACAACTACTGAAATGCGTTCTGCTGTTTATAATAAAGGTGATTGGAACAATAAATCGACGATGCTTTGGTGCATACACGATCAGTACTTTTAATGGGCGAACTCGAATATCAGGGATAGCGCATGTAGTAGGAAATTTTTGTACAGTGGTAGGTTGGAGTGCCACGAACAACATATTAGAAATCCTGACTGGTGAAGGATGAGTGTGGAGTGGATGTGCCTTTGAAGATCACTTTTGTGCTCTAAAACCGTGGTCTCCTGGTAAAAAATTTAATTACATTAAATTTTATGCAAAAGAGGGCCTGCTCATTTTTTCTGTAGGACTGATAGCTTGCCCGTAGCGAGCGAGAGAATACGAAAATCTCGCTCTTGGCTTTTGAAAGCTCGATACAACATTTTGGGCTGCATAATACGACAGCGGTAGGGGCAGCTGAATCACCGTGTACATACACTCCCGGAAATGGAAAAAAGAACACATTGACACCGGTGTGTCAGACCCACCATACTTGCTCCGGACACTGCGAGAGGGCTGTACAAGCAATGATCACACGCACGGCACAGCGGACACACCAGGAACCGCGGTGTTGGCCGTCGAATGGCGCTAGCTGCGCAGCATTTGTGCACCGCCGCCGTCAGTGTCAGCCAGTTTGCCGTGGCATACGGAGCTCCATCGCAGTCTTTAACACTGGTAGCATGCCGCGACAGTGTGGACGTGAACCGTATGTGCAGTTGACGGACTTCGAGGGCGTATAGTGGGCATGCGGGAGGCCGGGTGGACGTACCGCCGAATTGCTCAACACGTGGGGCGTGAGGTCTCCACAGTACATCGATGTTGTCGCCAGTGGTCGGCGGAAGGTGCACGTGCCTGTCGACCCGGGACCGGACCGCAGCGACGCACGGATGCACGCCAAGACCGTAGGATCCTACGCAGTGCCGTAGGGGACCGCACCGCCACTTCCCAGCAAATTAGGGACACTGTTGCTCCTGAGGTATCGGCGAGGACCATTCGCAACCGTCTCCATGAAGCTGGGCTACGGTCCCGCACACCGTTAGGCCGTCTTCCGCTCACGCCCCAACATCGTGCAGCCCGCCTCCAGTGGTGTCGCGACAGGCGTGAATGGAGGGTCGAATGGAGACGTGTCGTCTTCAGCGATGAGGGTCGCTTCTGCCTTGGTGCCAATGATGGTCGTATGCGTGTTTGGCGTCGTGCAGGTGAGCGCCACAATCAGGACTGCATACGACCGAGGCACACAGGGCCAACACCTGGCATCATGGTGTGGGGAGCGATCTCCTACACTGGCCGTACACCACTGGTGATCGTCGAGGGGACACTGAATAGTGTACGGTACATCCAAACCGTCATGGAACCCATCGTTCTACCATTCCTAGACCGGCAAGGGAACTTGCTGTTCCAACAGGACAATGCACGTCCGCATGTATCCCGTGCCACCCAACGTGCTCTAGAAGGTGTAAGTCAACTACCCTGGCCAGCAAGATCTCCGGATCTGTCCCCCATTGAGCATGTTTAGGACTGGATGAAGCGTCATCTCACGCGGTCTGCACGTCCAGCACGAACGCTGGTCCAACTGAGGCGCCAGGTGGAAATGGCATGGCAAGCCGTTCCACAGGACTACATCCAGCATCTCTACGATCGTCTCCATGGGAGAATAGCAGCCTGCATTGCTGCGAAAGGTGGATATACACTGTACTAGTGCCGACATTGTGCATGCTCTGTTGCCTGTGTCTATGTGCCTGTGGTTCTGTCAGTGTGATCATGTGATGTATCTGACCCCAGGAATGTGTCAATAAAGTTTCCCCTTCCTGGGACAATGAATTCACGGTGTTCTTATTTCAATTTCCAGGAGTGTATATGCAATTTAATTCGCACAGGTTATCTGTACATCGGTGAGAGCTACTGCTATCATACTTATAGAAGTACTCTTGGATGAAACACATCATTCTGTGCATTCAATGTTATGGTGATGAAAAAGGCTACGTAAAATAAATTGCACGTCCTGCGGATTTAGAATAAGTCATTCTTGAAACTTCTTGAGAATTACGTACCTACTCTGAAATTTAACATGACTCCCGCATTAGCAAAAGTATATGTAGCGGAGACATTTGAGCAGTGCTAGATGGCAAAGAACTCGCAGGTATGGCGGAACTGCAGCGATACCCTTCGCGGTCAGGTGTGTGGCGGATAGGTCGACGTGCCCAGCCTCGGCTGGCCCGAGAGATATTAATCTTCAATTACTCACTCGGCCGGCAAGCTGAGCCGACCGGTGGGGAATTAGAGGCAGCACACGTCGCGCTCTGCTTCTAATCGATCCAAAGCTGCTCTTCGCTCTCTGGGGCCGTGCGCCTTATTGTCTGACCTACGCCACTCCGTCCCGAAACGCGTTCTGCTCATTTCTCACATATTGTTATGATTTTCTCAGCTTCACAACCGGAACATTTTTCACGGTTTATATGTACTTCAGTCACTTTAGTCGTTACATGTAAAGCATCAACGATGAGCTTATAAATTCCAGTTGACGATGTTTCATGAGAATGTCTAAAGTATCGTGAGTCAAGGCCAGTGGCTTAGATACTTGTAAGGACTGCGGAAGAACGTAAACTGCTGGCCATTAAAATTGCAGCTTTAGAAAAGAGAGGAAATTATGAAATTTTGCGCCGGCCGCCGTGACCGAGCGGTTCTAGGCGCTTCAGTCCGGAACCGCGCTGCTGCTACGGTCGCGGGTTAGAATCCTGCCTCGGGCATGGGTGTGTGTGACGTCCTTAGGTTAGTAAGGTTTACGTTTTAAGTCTAGGGGACTGATGACCTCAGATGTTAAGTCCCATAGTGCTTAGAGCTATTTGAAATTTCGCTGATTGTACGCATATAGCTTACTAGGACGAACATATGATTAAATTTGTAGGTGATTTGAAGGTACACAAGGACTGAAATTCAGTACACCGAGCTGTCACCTCACGCAGCAACAATGGTTCTAATTCGACTGGGCTTTGAGTCAAAATACTGCATCATATACACAGATTTCTCATTTTACGCTGCTTCAACTGTGTGCCAGCTTTCGTCAATCATAGGGACTGGCGAGTGGTGGCGTGCCAATCTCTCGTCTACCCATGATCAGACTGGAGAATGATATGGAGAACGTGCTAATCATGGCAAAACTCGGACACTGTTTTTGGGGAGGTAGTTCGCGACAGCATGGGCTACATGCAGCCTCCCATTATTATGTCGAAAGAGGAGAGACGTCTAGTATCGTTCCTAATACACTCCTGGAAATTGAAATAAGAACACCGTGAATTCATTGTCCCAGGAAGGGGAAACTTTATTGACACATTCCTGGGGTCAGATACATCACATGATCACACTGACAGAACCACAGGCACATAGACACAGGCAACAGAGCATGCACAATGTCGGCACTAGTACAGTGTATATCCACCTTTCGCAGCAATGCAGGCTGCTATTCTCCCATGGAGACGATCGTAGAGATGCTGGATGTAGTCCTGTGGAACGGCTTGCCATGCCATTTCCACCTGGCGCCTCAGTTGGACCAGCGTTCGTGCTGGACGTGCAGACCGCGTGAGACGACGCTTCATCCAGTCCCAAACATGCTCAATGGGGGACAGATCCGGAGATCTTGCTGGCCAGGGTAGTTGACTTACACCTTCTAGAGCACGTTGGGTGGCACGGGATACATGCGGACGTGCATTGTCCTGTTGGAACAGTAAGTTCCCTTGCCGGTCTAGGAATGGTAGAACGATGGGTTCGATGACGGTTTGGATGTACCGTGCACTATTCAGTGTCCCCTCGACGATCACCAGTGGTGTACGGCCAGTGTAGGAGTCGCTCCCCACACCATGATGCCGGGTGTTGGCCCTGTGTGCCTCGGTCGTATGCAGTCCTGATTGTGGCGCTTACCTGCACGGCGCCAAACACGCATACGACCATCATTGGCACCAAGGCAGAAGCGACTCTCATCGCTGAAGACGACACGTCTCCATTCGTCCCTCTATTCACGCCTGTCGCGACACCAGTGGAGGCGGGCTGCACGATGTTGGGGCGTGAGCGGAAGACGGCCTAACGGTGTGCGGGACCGTAGCCCAGCTTCATGGAGACGGTTGCGAATGGTCCTCGCCGATACCCCAGGAGCAACAGCGTCCCTAATTTGCTGGGAAGTGGCGGTGCGGTCCCCTACGGCACTGCGTAGGATCCTACGGTCTTGGCGTGCATCCGTGCGTCGCTGCGGTCCGGTCCCAGGTCGACGGGCACGTGCACCTTCCGCCGACCACTGGCGACAACATCGATGTACTGTGGAGACCTCACGCCCCACGTGTTGAGCAATTCGGCGGTACGTCCACCCGGCCTCCCGCATGCCCACTATACGCCCTCGCTCAAAGTCCGTCAGCTGCACATACGGTTCACGTCCACGCTGTCGCGGCATGCTACCAGTGTTAAAGACTGCGATGGAGCTCCGTATGCCACGGCAAACTGGCTGACACTGACGGCGGCGGTGCACAAATGCTGCGGAGCTAGCGCCATTCGACGGCCAACACCGCGGTTCCTGGTGTGTCCGCTGTGCCGTGCGTGTGATCATTGCTTGTACAGCCCTCTCGCAGTGTCCGGAGCAAGTATGGTGGGTCTGACACACCGGTGTCAATGTGTTCTTTTTTCCATTTCCAGGAGTGTACATTGGAAATGTAACAGCTGCTGATCAAGTCACCGGCTACTGAAAACGGAGATAATTGTATTGTGCATCCCGCAGTGACTCACACTGTCTCACCGGGTATTGGGCCGGTATGACGACGACGAACGAAGTCTGGCAAAGCTGTTTCACTTCCATCGTTACGCAGTACGCAGAGCCGGGGCTTGTCTGAAAAGACTCCCGTGTCCAATTTTGCCTTGCGGGCTCATCACTGTCGGCGTACCACACGAAACAACAACAAAGGTCTCCGTGCTGACACTCCGTGATGCTCCATGTGGATATTTGTCCGTCTCCAAACAAGCTCATCACCTCACTGAAGGTAAGTGATGTTGCTGAACGATTCCACACGGCCAAATGAACAATATGTCTACTCTCTCGAATACTATTCATGCTGCGTCGCTGAAAGAGATCCTACATGGGTACAAATTTGGTCTTTCCGAACCCATCAATTTCATATTCACGTGGCAGTCGTGAGATCCCGACTGAAGTGATCAGCAATATAGAGGATCGACGATCAGTTGTCTCAACAGATCACGATCCTGGCCGTGCACAGCTTCCGCAGGTGCTGGTAGACGTTTCTTCTTACACTAGGAATAACACGCTCTTCTCACAAACGAACAACATTTCAATGCGATTCCTGATAGAGAATGTAGATGGCACTACTCCTACTTACGTTTTATGGTTCTGTCAAATGCTAATCATTTGCATACCTAAGCTGTTCCGGCGTAACGAAACGCGCCGGAACGAAGATGAAGAACGCAAGAACAGTGAAGGCTGCGAGACGACGTCAGCGAATAGTTCGCTGACTAGGGCCGCACCAAGACAGGAACGGCCGCTAGCCGAAGAGAATGTAAGCGCCGCTCCTGCCACCCTCGGCCAGTCAGTAGAAGGCGCGCACTAGTATACCCGGACTAGAAGAGAGTACTCGAAAAGCCGTGACATGTGATCCATATCCATTACTTGCATGGACATTGTATACAGCGAAAAACATTGATTATTGGCATGCTGCCCATCGCTTGCGACACCATTGTAAAAAAGTTAAGCATTGTCAATCTACTTTATTGTAATAAAAATCATTAATGTGATTTGCTTGAATTGTTCTTTAGCTATCCGAGAAAGCAGCATCCTTTAGGCACCCTACAAGAGACGAGTCGGCAGGACATCACACAAGCATGTAGCACAAGCTATGACAGAATGACATATGTTATATTCCGCCGTCATGGTGTTGCAATTTTGGCAGCCAGTTGTGTATATTCATCATCATTGCCGGTACAGGGCGACCTACAAATGAATTTTGAAGTCATACTGCTGCTGATGCAATTATGTATGTCATATTCAAGGTCACTAGAGACACATGTCAGGGTCACCACATACCGTCATCCTCCCCTCCCCCCTCCACTACCCAGCGCTCCCCTCCCATCCAATCCCCATCTTCCAGTTTGCCCTCTCCAAATAAGGATCATTTCATGTCTGTATGCAGTATTAAAGGATCGTCATGAAGCGCTGTCAGCAGAGATTTGCCAAAAAACAAAATAAGGTTGAAACTATTTACCCATCAATTAATGATATTAGCAATATCGTTATTAATCACAAATATATTCCTTTATACAGCACCATAGCAGCAGCATCCCCGCAGACCACCTTCCGAATTGATCTGATATGCTGCCGTTCTACTGTTCTGTACCGCCACCAGAGCTTCCTCAACTCATCCACCCTTAGCTAAGTTCTACAAGAGCAGTATTATTTGCCAACATATACGAGTACAATGTGACTGATAGTGGTTCTAAAAACATACACGAAGTAAATTTTCTCTTTGTCCCACACCATCCCCACGCTATGATTTAAATGCAGGTGACCGTGGGTCAGTGCTCACACACGCTAGTTGCTGTCGGCGAGGTGTGCTGAACACTGGGGGTAGACAAGTTCCACATGAGGGCATGAGGGAAGACCCACTAGACAGACAAGACCTGCAGAGGTATGGCCTAGCTATCAGGTCGCCTGCCACATTAGGCCTGGAGACGCTTCTTGAATATGAGTTATTATCTGTAGCACTTCGAACAAGAATCAGCTCCTTTCGGCTTTCATAATGATGCATTTACTGTCCTCAAAGGTGTCCATTAACATTTTTTGCACAATGCAGTTGCTAAAGCGACTATCTGTCGATCCATCTATGAACCATCCTGCATTTTCTTATCATTTCAAGTTCCGAAGTTGATGCAGAGCCGTATGTTTTGAGAGTCCATGTGATTCCAACATTTCTAGTGCGGTCAAGTTCAATACCATTAAGTTTGTATCTTATTTCTTGAAACAGAAAAACGAATTCATTGCGTGTAAGTCTCGATGTTGATGACCACCGACCGCTTCCATCCTTCTTTGTGGTCAGAAATCTTCCTTCCAAATATGGAAACTATTGCTTGGAAATGTTAATTCATCTTGACGTGAATAACAATTCTTATTTGTCATCGTTATTGAACGTCATTGAAGCAAAAGGTTTAAGGGAGAACTATTCCTGATGAAGGAGCTGATCGGCATACGGAACTGGAATTGTTATATCAAGTGACATCATTGCACGGTTTCAATCCTGTCGATTAAAGAAACTCGTAATTCTCGCATGTTATCGCATTCTACTTCTGCTGTGAAGCGGTGTTCTGATGATTGTGTTTACTTTATTTATATTTTATATCTATGATGCTGCTTCAAATGAAGATATACTATTATTTCCTCACTGCCAAAATCGACTACATTCCAGCTGTGATTTATGATATTTAACTCCAGCGGTCTAACGTCTAGGCAGTCACTGGGAAGTATCTTGGATTACTCGGCATGTCAACGATTTCGTAATCTGAACCCACTGTAGGAAATAAAAATCTGAAAATTATGTGATTTAATCTATCATTAAGGTACGAATTCGTTGCAATATTATACTCAGCATGAATCATCCTAACAGGAAAAATTTATTCATAAATTTTATCAGTATTATCGTCGAACAACAGGCTCCTGAGAAACCATGCCTAAAGTCTTTTGTCTGCTATGTTGTTTTTATCTCTGGTTTAAGTGTATTAACGTCTGAACCTATCTCAATGCTTTCGTACGAGCCACGAGCAATTTCTACTTCCACTTCATAAATGTAGTTTATTCATCTTGTCTGTGCTGTTAGGTACACTGTTATATGTTTCCAGACTTATACATGCAGCACAGTACTCAACATCGTGTGGATCTACTGGGGAAAGTAGTTTGCTCTTAATATCGACAAGCACTTTTTCAAGGCAACATTGAATGACATCACATATAAATCTCAACTGACGTAGTGATATATATATACTGCGTGTTTCTATGCAGTCGACAGTAGAAACATTAGACTAATATGAGCACAGAGCTATGAATCGAAGTCTTGGTAGCGTCGAAAATTGTAGAGCATCTGATTCTTGTCTGTGAATTACCAGCGCAATTCTTCAGGCAGTCTTAAATCACCGTATTAGTAAAAGTAGTAGATGGTATTTTGGTTCTTTCTCTTCTACATACGCATCCCAGTGCCATTTCGTCCTGTAACATCTAAACTGACAATCCATCTATCCCAGCATTTTCACATCGCCTCTGGGAATGCATTCTGCATAGCTCCTACACGAAAACACAAGGATTTTGAGTTTTCTGACGAACATCTGTACCGGTAAGTAGACTATTCGGAATTATAATTAGGAGACAATTTTCATAAGCAGATGAAGTCCTTTTTGTATGGTTGTAAACATAGTCTTTTACCGATAGATATGGCCACCATTGCCCTGTTATGCCACTAAGCTTCCGGTAGTTCTTCCCTCGCGTTTTGTGGATCCTTCACTGTTCGAGTTATGACAGCAGCTCCGCCAGCCAAAGAACTGGCTGCTGATAGTCCTGCAAGCGCAGTAATTAGAAACAGTATGACCTCACCTGATGTCTTAGGTATCGGTAGAAGCCTTGCTACTTTAACTCGATATTTTCTTCCATTTTGTTAGAAGGCAATTTTAGCCGCTGCCACTGCTGACTGGAAGAAAATTTCTGTTTCTTAACACACTACAGGTTTTTATTTAGTGTACGACGAGCTGTGTTCATAATTTGCTTCTGATTCATTCCAGCACCCAATTTAATTTTGGCATGAATTTCTTTATCAACTACATATACGTAAAAACATTGTCCTCTGTGTCCTTTCTTTTGCGTATTTTCCTAACTTCACTGACTAAAACTCTATCCGCAAAGTGAAGATATTTATTTATAGTGAAAGCTATATCGTCTCCTTGCAGGTATTATCCAGTGTTTTCATTTCCTTATCGCCATGAGGCTGACACATTCTCAGCTTCTTTCCAAGTCCACAGGAGTTGTATCCAGTGATTCAACTGGTTACTTTTCGAGAAAACTGCTGCAAGTGCAGGGCTTCCTAGCACTCATGTCGCTTTACTGCATGCTTTGATGTTTATGTGTCCTATTTGTACTGGGTGTCTCTCCTATTGCTTGTCAGGCGCTTGTTCTCTGGTGTTTCAGCAGATATTTGGAATTTCTTTTCTGCAATGTGTAGTGGGAGACAGCCCAGATAAATACTGCTCATCACTTCTATGAGACGTCCAGATTTAACAGAAGGCATCAGTTTGTTTCCAGTTACAAACAAAATTATTTTTAAAATGAAATTTTACATGACCATTTGGTAGAGTAGTCCCTAATTAGTCAAGTGTGGTATTCGTTTTATCGACATTTTTTAACGGGAAGGGTAAAACATGAAGAAAAATCACTACTCCAGCAGCGACTGAACAGCGCTTCTGCACAGGAGTAGCTGTCAGCGCTAACCAGGGCGGTGTTGTCATTGTGCACTAGACTAATTTGAGACTGCCTTATCGAATGTTATCGTAAAATTTCACTTCAATAATAATTTTGTTTGTAAATGGAAATAAACTGACGCTTTCCATCTACACTGGACTGACTCCAGCTACATATTGCAAGAAATAAATTGCAAATATCTGCCAAAACACTAGAGAAAATGTGCCTGACGACTCTTAGGAGAGACACACTGTCTACCTGATCATGTATGTTCACCCAACTTTTGTGCTTATATGAGAAGCCGAACCTACTCACTAAAGCCTTGTGCCCTCAATGTTTTATAACATGTTCTATGAGAAACATATGTGGCTCAGAGCTTTCCTGTAACTATTCTCTGAAAAACGTCTGACAATTTCTTCAACCTCCCTTAATAAGTAAGTTCTTAGGATTGTATGTTGCACATTGGATGGGAGAATATCTAGCCATTGTGTGACTCTTAGAGATTAAATTACATTCACATATGGTTCTTTATTGTCCTGTTTAAACGTTCCACAATGCTTGCTTTCATGTGCGAGAATGTTGAGTGGTGGTTTATTCCATAATCATCCATTATCGACTTGAAATGTTTATTGAAAACTTCATCTTCTAGTTCGATTTGAAGATTGTCACAACATCAATTGGTTCCCATCTGCAGCAATTGTTCCAACTGGACCCAGGCAAATTTTGAATATGTGTTTATGGCCATTAAAATATAATTGATCGTGGATACTGGGTCATATTTAAGAGATACACTTGTTGTAAATTATCTAAACCTGGTATTACGACATGAGTGTGGGGAATGCTTTACATTAAGGCTTTTGAAGTAGATGAATGTCTGTCTCCATATTTACTTGAAGCACAGAAATTACTGATATAATTTCATTTCAGTGCGCTGAAAACCCTGCTGCAGCCAATGCTGTGACTGGATGTAGTCATTCTATGATTTTGTTCAAGCCATCATAGTATGTGCATAGCAGAGGTAGGGTGTTCAGTCTTTCATATTGAGCATCAATGCCTTCACCCACGCTATATATACAATTTAAAGCAGGTTTAATAATACTATCCTATTTCTTACTGTTATAGCCTTTTATTCATTCTTCAGTGTTTCAGTAGATACTTTACAGGACTTGGGATTTTGAACAACATTTTAACTCTAAAAAAAACCTGGCATTCTCTCAAATTTCGTATCCTCAACCTGTATTCCATCCTTGTTTAAACGTATAGGGTGTCTACCTAGCATATATGGCTCATCCTTGCTGACGCCACGTGTGCTACCTAACTCTCTATCACTGTGTTCATTAATGTAATAAGTAGTAGTGTTTCCTTCTTGTTCATACTCTTCATCTTCTTCTTCTTCTTCTTCTTCCGCTCTTTCACCTCCATCTATAGTTAGTGAGAGCCTTTTCAGAGTTTCAGGTACTGGTTTAAAAGTTTCTGTGAGAGACTATTCCCACTCCAGATGACTTAATTTTAGCGATCGTAATTTCTGCTGGGTACCTTTCCACACCTTGATAACTTTATATTTTGTCGACATGCTGTCGTATACTAAATCTTTTTGAGGTAGCATACAATTTATATATACTCTGACACTACTTTATGTCTGCTACCCTGATAAAACTAAGGACATCCATTAGTACTTAGTCAACATCAGTTCTGTCATTCAACATCACACCGTTTCTAACTACTGCCTAGATAAGACTTTCTAGCTGCTTTAATTTTGTGCTAATTGTCTCGATTTTTCTGTCAGTGTATGGATGCATGTTTGGTTTGTGCTTCACACTCCTGGAATGACTGTATGAGACCCATGTGACTTTCTCCATTGTCTACGGTATACTGATACAGTTGCGTATTAGAAAAATACCTTTTAAGTAGAATCCGCTGGAAGTTTCGCCTGCATCGACTTTAACTCAGTTTCCTCATTTATCGATCACCATACCGCGTGTGATTCCAGCATTTCCTACACATGCTAACATATTCATTGAACATCATGTCGGCTCCTGGATGTGCTTGGCAAATACGTTTTAAATTCATGATGTCCTGTCTGAATGTGATAATTAGATTCACGTTATCCCTTACCCACAACTGTGGAATCCTGGAGTACATCTGGCTTAAATACAAGATATTAACTTTTGTACTATGGCAGAAACAAAAATATTTGCATATCTGATCCTGAGTTTCCGCTATGACATCATGAAATAATGAGATGGTGGAATATCACCGATTTTGTTATACGTCTGCAATTACTCTCTCAGTGCTGTGCAAAATCTCCTGTAATACCTGCTATTTGGGTTGAAATAGAGTTTTTGAAAATACTCAAAGAAAATAGACTAAGGTTGTGTTAACAGTGACAGAATGAGATTAGCCTTCCCATTATCAGAGGATCTAACAATCACATAATATATATTATCGGAAACTAGTGGACCATTACTTGCCTTCTCCCAGTTTCCAGATCATTGCAGAACCAATCAGTTAGTAGAAGGTTCTTGTGATGAGGGTGTATTATGCACTCAGTCATGTTAACAACTATATAATTACATTATCATGCATGGGGCTTTTATTGCTACAGTTTTTTGTTTACAGTCTTACGTATAACAGGGTGTATGAAAGTACTTTAAGTAAGACTGTAGTTCTGTGCCTACATTTAGTTCATACATTCCCTCTTTGTCTTGAGTCAATGCGCAACATGAATTATAGATATGAGTGATGGTTTCTTCTGATAGGTGAGGAGTTTTGCATGCAATCTCAACAGTATTACCGACATTCTCTCACAGAATCGATAGACATATGGTTGCCAGCTTTGGCCACAGTCTAGACCATGTTGAATGAATTGACTGGAACACATTAAAGTCTTAAAAGTGTGATCTTGTAGCTTAGTGCATTCTCTCTCGTTAAACAGTTTAACTATTTGAGGGAAGTCTCCTACTGTGATAGTTTGATCACCTAGTACCACTGGGGGGAGGGGGGGGGGGGAGGGGAGGGAGTGTTTCTGTCGAATAAAGCAGAAATATGCATTGAGAGGACACTACGTAGACCATTTAACCCACCTAGGTATGATATTACTTTCAAGTCACTATATCGCAGATTTTCAAATATCACCATTTGATAAAACTCACAATCTGATATCATTCCCAAGCTGACACATTTACAGATGGTCTTGTTTAAGCTGCAACTGATCGTAAACAGTGTTATTCACAATGACATGGTTTGCCTTTGAAAGTTGTCGTACGACTGAGGGAAGCAGTTTATTAATAGCTGTTAATATATATTTAGCAACATTGTTTAAAAAGAAAAAAACACGTCTGTAAGAAAATAAAGTATCAGTTGCCTTTTTAATATTAATGTAGAGTATTTTTTTTCTTCTCACTGAAGCTGACACACACTCATCGGATGTATCTGAGGCTTTGCAATAAATGTGCGACTGCCTACCTGGGAGAGCTATAGAACAGCAGTTTTATCTTCATCCAGCGCTCAGCATCATGCCTCACGAATGTCTTGCTGACAGCTATGCATGAGGTATCATACGTGCATCAGGGCTGTCAGACGGCGGTTATCACCCTGTGGGTGACCTTGCCGTGTGTCGGAGTGAACTTGAATATGACATTCATAATTGCATCATCTGCAAAACGGCACCAAAGTCCATTTGGTGGTTGTCCCGTACCAACACTATCTTCCACTAAACATGAAAGATAGTAAAAATTCTTTTTCTACTTCAGGATATCACGAGTACCGCTGTGAACGATGTAGAATGTATTCAAACGATTCTTCAAACAGGTTAGTGGATAAAATCTTCTTCTGGCTTACAGAGAATGGAATGTTTAACCCATTTACTGTTGTTGGGGGAACGAGCACTGTCTCGAATTTGCTTTTTGTAGGTTTTTCATCTTTCATTCCTTGCCCATATGGGAGAAGGTGGGCACATGGTGTGGTATGCAACAGGATGGACAGTACGAGAGACTCATAGAAATGCTGAACAAATTCAAGTGCGAGACGGTACAACATGGGTTTTGTGAATCGCAAACTGACTAATTGATTAAAGTCCCCTTAAAACTAGAATAGTGAAACTTACAGTTCCCACAATAATACATATTGTGTAGCGTCTAACATTGCTGGGTTAACATAAACTGTTTTGTATTGAGGCTTAAAGACAGTAGTTCTTCCATCGTTCGATCTTCGAGAGCAGCATGAAAACGCTCGAATTATATTGTCAAAAATGAACCGCCTGCTTAGCACAGCTCTGTAGCTTGAGGCGTACAGATTGTGGCGGTACAGCCCCCAAGAAGGCTAGTTACAAACTTTAAGCGGACGCGTCCGAGAGCTAGGAGTTTGTTATGTTCCGTGTGACAGTTGTCGGCGCACGAGCTCACATTTGACAGATAAGCGGGGATGGTAGCAAGCCGTGTGGTGGCTGAGCGTGGCACTTAGAATTTTTCGAGGCTTTGGAGTAGGTGGGGACTTATCTGAGATACTGCCTGGATATTTAAATTCTAACATAGGATAAACGTTCATACATGGAAGTTGATTAAACATGTTGCCTCGGGCCGTGAGAAAAATAAATCTAACACTTCCTTGAAACTCAAACCGCTGTGAGTTGTGAACTTCATTACGCAAATCACTGTCTGAGTTCTGTTGAATGATTTGGGCAAACGTGACACGTGAATGGTTAGTCCCTAGAAGATAACGCAGCCAGACTTTAGAAAAACCCAACCTTTCACTGTGTTCCACGATGGTGTGATCCTAAGTAAAACTTTAGTAAAAAGGTAATTTGCACAGTAGGCTGGAGCTCACAGTTGTTTCAATGATCTATTGGACATTGACTTTCAAGTGACGTTTATTCAGTTCAGTATTTAGTGTCACGTCTACGTTTTCAAGTTGGCCGTTGCACATAGGAATTAGTGGACAGTCCAGTGCAGTCGCAAGATTTAAGTGCAGATTGTGTTCTTCCTGGCCAGTACCGACACATTTTTAGGCATATGTGTAAATAAAAGAGCTGCAATGTGTATACGCACAATAGTTGAAATACCTAACTTACTGCTCGATTGAGTAGTCCTAGGATGTAAGTACACAGGCTCATTGTTTCAAAACTACTGGTTTGCTGGATGTGTAAACTCATATGTTAAATTAGCGAGGTATATTTATTATTAGTTTATTTCGTAAGTAAACAGATAAAAGCCACAGTTACTTTTAAGGCCACTCAGCCAACATGTTGCCAACCTAAGACTCCTGCGAAAATTTATCTAGCAGATAACGATAGATACAAGTATGGTCCACAGGAGAGCTTAGCAACAACTTCACCTTGTGGATGATTCGAAATGCACTTTGACTAACATTATTATTGACTGAAGACCAGAATGAAATATAAGTAAACTGCTAGTTGAAATAATGTCTTTCGCAGAATTCTAGTCCTTTTGGTGTGGTATTTCTATTTAAATTTGTTTCGAGCGAGAGCTGCATGGTGTGCACATGTGAGAAAGAACAGATGCCATCTTCATATCGTTAAGGCTAACCGGCTGATGACCTTCTTCACTGCGGATGCACACGACTTGCCTGAACTCTTACGGGAATCGGTGGATTGTCTGCCGCGAGTAATGGGTATAACGGCAGGGGCACTACGAATGTAGTGTGTGGACATTAAGTTGGGGATGTGGATCTCAAGGGGAGCGTGCCGGCGATAAGTCCCTGCAGTCGCGCTACCCTCTGTGCCTTCGGTGGCTCTGGTCGATAGAGCGTCTGCCATGTAAGCAGAAGATCCCGGGTTTGAGTCCCGGTCGGGGCACACATTTTCAACTGTCCCAGTTGATTTATATCAACGCCCATCAGCAGCTAATCGTATTGCTTTAATTGTGATTTCATAGTACAATATTAGTGACATTAAAAAAAAACTACTTTCGCATCGAAATTTAAAAATGTCAAAATAAACTGCCGATACATGTCACTCCAGTCCTGCCGTGTTGTAATACATGTTTATCATAAATTGACGTCTGCTTGAAAATGAGATTTGAATGTCTATGGTGGCTTTATCTAGAGATATTCACACGATAAATGTATGTAGAGACGTGAAGGACCGTTAATAGGCGGTTCACAGAAAGTGGGCTGACCTCTGTACCTCAACAAGCCCGCTTGCGGTGGTGTCGGGCACATTCGGCCTGGAATCTCATTGTCTGGATTATAATTGTCTTCAGTGATGAGTGCCGCTTCGAATTGATTCCCGATGACCAGCAAAGACGTGTCTGAAGACGCCTTGGACAGCGACGGGATACCAGCCTGCCTGCGGTGGGATGGAATAATTGTCTGAGTTGCCATTTCATTTCGTAGCAGGACCGTTTTGGTTGTCATTAGCGGCACCCTTACAGCACAGCGGTACGTCAACGATATTCTACTTTATGAGCAGGGCCCTCCAATCATCTCGGGATTTTGACAATCTAATACGATATCCCACAGGAAGACATCCAAAGACTCTATCAGTCAATGCGAAGCCCAATGACTAGTTGGATAAGGGACGGAGGTGGACCAAAGCGTTATTGACTCGCTCAATTTGTGAAAGTCTTTCTCTTGAATGAATCATCAGAAACCACAAAACTGCAATAAAATTATATTATTGTCAGAACTATATTGTTTGTGATTTAAGCTTAACAAAAATGTTTCTACATTTAGGTTATCACCCAACGTCATTTCAGTATGCTTATATTAGTCAGTTATCGACCTCGTGTATGATCTTCCAACATGAAAGCCAACAGATAATAGCAATTATACTCCAAGACGACGTCACATAGAGGGAGGGCAGCCTACAGAGCTCGAGACAAAAAGCTTCGGTTTTGGCCTGCGCAGGCTACAACTCTGTACTATATTCACTATTGCGAAGTAAGTAATCAATGCAGGGTTTTCATCCGTTCGTGCTTTATTCTATATTGCGTACTGATAAAGCAGGAATACTCACTTTCCCTTGGAACTGTGCGCGCAACTCTGATTAAGTCTTATTAAGTGTGTGTGTGTGTGTGTGTGTGTGTGTGTGTGAGTGAGTGCAGGCAGAGGAATTTCGGAGGATAAACCGTGCGTAGACATGGAATTTTCACTGTTTGTTTATAGCTACGAAGGCGAGATAATCAGCAACGACAAACCCATCGCTTAAGATAAAGGGGTCATTCTGGTAAATTACCCTACACATTCGTTTTCGTTCCCTCAGATTTTAATGTCACTATCACGTGTCGCGCGCCAGAATACGCGAGCAGTTTAATTGTAATTGGTTCTGTAATTATGTACGCGTGGAAGATGGACGTGGCCGCGCTATCGCCGCCATCTAATTCACCGAATTTGCTGCCCGAGTTATCTTCTACATCGCAACTACAGCTTTGCCTGTGGAATTACACAGATCAAACGACGCATGAGACATTCAGGAAGCCACGAACATGTTTTGGCGCTAGATATCAGTCTTCGTGGGAATACAAATCGCAGTTCAGAGAATCAAATTATTTCGCTTTCGTCTGACCGATTGTTCCGTGCATTAACGAGTAAATCTTTTATGAGGAAGCAGTTTGGTTCTCGGTTTTTAGACCGACAGCAGTGTAAAATAAAGCCACCCCCTCATTAGTTTTATCAAGTGTATCGTTTCCATTGCTAGTTTCAGAACTTCAGGGTGTAAACGGTAGAGGATCGTCAACCGAGTCCACTAAGATTCGGAACTAACAGCCGTAAATGTAAATCTAGTTTTATATTGACATAAAACCTTCCAGCTTGTAAGAAAATACACTACTGGCCATTAAAATTGCTAGACCACGAAGATGACGTGCTACAGACGCGAAATTTAACCGTCAGGAAGAAGATGCTGTGATATGCAAATCATTAGCTTTTCAGAGCATTCACACAAGGTTGGCGCCGGTGGCGACACCTACAACGTGCTGACATGATGAAAGTTTCCAACCGATTTCTCATACACAAACAGCAGTTGACCGGCGTAGCCTGGTGAAACGTTGTTGTGATGCCTCGTGTAAGGAGAAGAAATGCGTACCATCACGTTTCCGACTTTGATAAAGGTCGGATTGTAACCTATCGCAATTGCGGTGTATCGTATCGCGACATTGCTGTTCGCGTTGGTCGAGATCCAATGACCGTTACCAGAATATGGAATCGGTGGGTTCAGGAGGGTAATACGGAACGCCTTGCTGGATCCCAACGGCCTCGGATCACTAGCAGTCGAGATGACAGGCATCTTATCCGCATTGCTGTAGCGGTTCGTGCAGCCACGTCTCGATCCCTGAGTCAACAGATGGGGACGTTTGCAAGACAACAACCATCTGCACGAACAGTTCGACGATGTTTGCAGCAGCATGGACTATCAGCTCGGAGACCATGGCTGAGGTTACGCGTGACGCTGCGTCATAGACAGGAGTGCCTGCTATGGTGTACTCGACGACGACCCTGGGTTCACGAATGGCAAAACGTAATTTTTTCGGATGAATCCAGGTTCTGTTCACAGCATCATGATGGTCGCATCCGTGTTTGGCGACATCGCAGTGAACGCGTGTATTCGTCATCGCCATACTGGCGTATCACCCGGCGTGCCATTAGTTACACCTCTCGGTCACCTCCTGTTCGCATCGACGGCACTTTGAACAGTGGACGTTACATTTCAGATGTTTTACGACCCGTGGCTCTATCCTTCACTCGATCCCTGAGAAACCCTTCATTTCAGCAGGATAATGCACGACCGCATGTTGCAGGTCCTGTACGGGCCTTTCTGGATACAGAAAATGTTTGACTGCTCCCCTGGCCAGGACATTCTCCAGATCTCTCATCAATTGAAAACGTCTGGTCAACGGTGGCCGAGCAACTGGCTCGTCACAATACGTCAATCACTACTCTTGATGAACTGTGATACCGTGTTGAAGCTGCATGGGCAGCTGTACCCGTACACGCCATCCAAGCTCTGTCTGATTCAATGCCCAGGCGTATCAAGGCCGTTATTACGGCCAGAGGTGGTTGTCCTGGGTACTGATTTTTCAGGATCTATGCACCCAAATTGCGTGAAAATGTAATCATATGTCAGTTGTAGTATAATATATTTGTCCAATAAATACCCGTTTATCATCTGCATTTCTTCTTGGTGTAGCAGTTTTAATGGACAGTAATGTACATCGTTCTCAATGCCTGGGTTAGAACGTCCCACAAAATGTCATCGCGCTCTCTGTCATATCTCAGTGATCTTTTACAGTGAGACTGACTACTAGCACCATACCGATTAGTTCCTCTTCAGTTTCGATTGATGTCTCATACACTAACGGCTTCATGTAACTCAGTGAGGTTGGTAGCCTACCGCTGCCCGGGGTGTCTCCAGACACGTCTTCGCTGGTCATCGGGGCTCAGTTCGAAACCTAACTCATCATTGAAGACAGTTATGCTCCAGTCACTGAGATTCGACGCCGAAGACGTGTCTGAAGGTGCCCTGGACAGCCCAGGGATACCAACCCGAATGTCGCCCGCCTTACGGTCGACAGCCAGGAGTGATGGTATGGGATTCCATTTCTTTTCATAGCAGGACCCCGTTGGTTGTCATATGCGGCACCCTTACCGCACAGCGGTACATCGACGATATTCTACGCCTCGTTTTGTTGCCCTTGATGGCAAGTCATCCTGGGTTCACATTTCAGCAAGATAACGCCCGCCCGCACACAGAAAGAGTTTCTACCGATTGGCATCGTGCTTGGCAAACCCTATCATGGCCAGGAAGGTAACCGGATCTCTCCCCAGTTGAGGGCGTTTGGAACATTATGGGCAGGACCCTCCAACCAGCTCGAGGTTTTGACGATCTGACGCGCCAATTGAATAGAATTTGTCTCGATATCCCACTGGGATCTCTACAGCAGTACCAACAGAGCTTGGAAAAACAAATGAGTTACAAATTGACGTGTAATTCACGATACTGCCGCTAGGAGACTAGTAAGCAGCAGTGGCTGACAATGGAAGACTGACGACACAGCAACGATCGGCAATTGTGTTACTTTTTCATCAAACGAAAAGCCTTGTTGTGACTCAGAGGCGTTTTCGACAACAGTTTAACACACGATGGGTCCCTTGCAAGAAGACCATCCACAGGTTGTACGATAAATTTGTACAAGAAGGAACAGTATTGGAAGCGAAGCGAACTCGGCCTAAGCCTGTTTGTTCACCGGAGAATATTGAAGCGGTACGAGTTGCTGTACAGAGAAGTCCCGGGAATTCGTGTAGAAAGGCAGCAGTGCAACTGGGAATATCCAGACGCTCCGTTCAACGCATTCTTAAAAGTGACCCATACAAGATGACCTGTGCACAGAAGCTCACTGAAGAACACAAGCAGCAGAGACTACTGTTTGCTCAGTGGGCGGAGGATAGGGAAGAAACTCTCAACAACGTTTGGTTTTCAGACGAGGCGCTTTATCATTTAAACGGTGTGATTAACAAACAAAATGTACGCTTTTGGGCCACTGAAAACCCACAAGAGCTTCATGAACGACAACATTATGCTCCGATGATTACAGCGTGGGCACCAATTTCCAGTCACGGACTTATTGGACCCTATTTCTTTGAAGAAACTGCGAACAGCGAGCGTTATTTGAGCATGCTTCCCAATAGCTTCATTCCACAGCTTCTTGCTACTGCCTTGCCCTTCAACACGCAGTGGTTCATGCAAGATGAAGCAAGGCCACATATTGCAAACACTGTGTTGGAGTTTTTACACGAGCATTTCGACATGCGGATCATTTCACTCAGGTTTCCAGGTCGCTACAATGACGGACAAAATTGACCCCCCAATAGTCCAGACCTCAATCCATGTGACTTTTTTCTTTGGGGGTACCTAAAGGAAAAAATTTTCCCGAAACGTCCACGTGATTTAATGGAGCTCAGAAGACTTATTCTTCAAGCTTGCAGTGAAATTATGGAAGACATGTGCCGTAGGGTAATCACAAACTTCAGTGTTCGTTTGAAGGAAGTTTGGAAACGAAATGGTGGACATATTGAGCATGTGCTGAGTTAGAACAAATCTCCATGGACGGCTCTTCATTGTAGTATATGTTCCTTTCAGATTATATTGACAGTAAAGTTTATATTCAAAAACAAAATGGTAACACATTTCGTGCGCCACCCTGCATATGTTCGCAAGTAAAATTCGTCATAAACTATCCATTCCAGTTTCAGAAGAACAGTGATGTCGATAAGACATTTCCCGAGGCAGATGTGGACTCTGTCCGTAATTTATAGGCTATGAAATGTAGATGAAAACTGAAGAAATAACGAAAAGGTATGAAAATAAGGTGAGACCTGGGTAAGTTGAAAGAACCTGAGGTTGTTGAGATTTCCAAAGGGAGCATTAGGCAGCGATTGACGGAAACAGACAAAAGGTATACAGTACAAGACGAATGGGTAGCTATGAGAGAAAAAATAACCGCCTTCCACACGGAGCACGTCCATATCTCACCACTGACTTCTAATATCAGCCGCACGCAGTTGACGTCAGCAAGTGTATGGGCCTGAAGATGACGTTGATACAACGTTGAAACTAGTTGCCAAAATAAAATCGACACCTTAAATACAGCTGGAGGAATTTCTTCATTTTTAACATAAATTTATACCAGCTGACGTCCCACAGTCCTCCATTTCCACTATGGATGTACGAATATAAAATAGTGACGTCAGTGGAGAATAAAATGCCTGTAGGTAAAAAGACAAAACCGTGAAGAAATTCTTAGATATCACACGACATATTGAATTTAATTGAGGGAAGGAAAAAATATAAAAATGCAGCAAATGAGGCAGGCGAAAGGGAATACAAATATCTAAAAAAATGAGACTAACAGAAAGTGTCAAATGGCTAACGAGGGATGGCTAGAGGACAAATGTAAGTCTATAGAAGCATGTGTAACTTGGAGAAATATGCATGTTACCTACTGTAGAATTAAAAAAGGGCTTTGGAAGAAGAGAGAGGCAGCTGTATAATTATCAAAGCTGAGAAGGAAAATCAATACTAACCAAAGTAGGGAAAGCTGAAAAGCGGTAATATATAGGGGGCTATATAAAGGACATTAGCTTGAAGGTAGTGTTGTAGTAATGGAGGAGGAAGTAGACAAAGATGAGGCGGGAGAAGAATCTGACAGAGCATTGAGTGACCTAAGCGGAAACTAGGCCTCTGGAGTAGACAACATTCCCTCAGAACTACTGATGTCCTAGGGAGACCCAGCCAAGTCAAAACTAATCCGCCTGGTGTGCAAGATGTATGAGACTGGCGAAATAGCCTCAGACGACAAGAAGAATGTAGTAACTCCAATTCCAAAGAAATCAGGTGCTGACTGGTGCGAATATTACCGAATTATCAATTTAATAAGTCGTGGCTGCTAAATACAGACACGAATTATTTACAGAAGGATGGAAGAATTTGTAGAAGCCTACATCGGGGAGGATCATTTGGAGTTCTTGAGAGACGTTGGAACGCACAAGGCAATACTGACCATATGACATACCTTGGAAGACAGGTTAAGGAAAGGCAAATCTACGTTTATACCTTTTGTAGACGTAGGAAGAGCTTTGGACAATGCTGAATGGAATATACTCATTGAAATTCTGAAGGTAGCTCGGGTAAAATACAGTGACCGAGAAATTATACGCGAGTTGTACAGAAATCAGATTGCTCTTATAAGACTCGAAGGGCATGAAATGGCAGCAGTGACTGAGAAAAGAGTGAAACAGGATTGTCGCATATCACCGATATTGTTCAGTCTGCAAATTGAGCAAGCAGTGAGGGAATCCAAAGATAAATTTGGAAAAGTGGTTATAGTTCAGGGAGAAAAAATAAAAACTTTGAGGTTTGCTGACTGCATCGTAATTCTGCCAGAGGCATCAAAGGACTTGGAATGCACAGTGTCTCGGGCACAAAAGCAAAATAAGGGTAATGAAATACAGTCGAGTTAAATCAAATGATCCAGAGGAGATTAGGAACTGAGATACTGAAAATAGAACATGAGTTTTGCTATTTGGCCAGTAAAATTACTGATAGTGTATATAACTGAAAGTATATAACTGAAAGTATGTAACTGAAAGTATGTATTATATAGACTGGCAATGACAAATAAAGCGTTTGTGAGGAAGGAACATTTCTTAACATCGAATATAAGTTGAAGTGTTAGGAAGTTTTTGGTAGATCCATTTTTCTGGTATGTAGCCTTGTATGGAAGACAAATGTGCAAGATAAGCAGTTCAGACAAGAAGAGCACAGAAGCTTTTGTAATATGATGCTGTACAAGAATGACGAAGATCACGGATTTATCACATAACTAGTGAGGACATACGAAATAGAATTAGGGAGAAAACAAATTTGCGGCATAACTTTACTAAGAGAACAGTTCAGTTAATAGGAATCGTCAATTTGGTGTTGGATGGAGGTGTGGGGGGTGAAAGTTGCAGAGGGAGGCCAAGAGACGAGTACAGTAAGTAGATTCAAATGGATGTGAGTTGCAGCAGTTATTCAGAGATGAAGAGACTTGCACAGGATTGACTTGCGTGGAGAGTTGTATCATACCAGTCTTCGAAATGGAGACCGCAACAACAAGAGCTATGTCGATATCTACAACACTAGAAAGACAAATGACCTTAATAATCGTCTTTAAAGTTGTCGGTGGCTAAGAAAGGGGTTTAATTTTCATCAATGAAAATTTTAGATTATTTGTTGAATAACAGAAAGTACTGGCAGTTAGTAAAGCAAGTTTTAAATATAACCTAAAATCATTCCTTCTAGAGAAGTCCTTCTGTTCCAAAGACGAGCTTTTACTTATCCTCGTCAGTCATTATGTAGCGTATATGATACGTACTGTAATCCCCAGAGTGATGGTGTACGTACGGCGTGTGTAAGTGTGATTGCCTAATGTTGTGTCCGCAGTGGAAATATCACGCCCATAAATGAATTAAAAACAACCCTCCCATTGACAACCTTCACCTAGAGGAATACTTTAGAAGAAGCATCTAGTCGTTATAATATTGTACTCCAGCTTAATTAGGAGATCGATAATATTGAGTAGAAGTCCCATTAGAATGAATACATCTAGATACCTAAAATTGTTTATTCTCAAACAACAGAAAAACGCAAAAATGTAAAAGTCAATACAGAATGTCAATACCGACTCTTAATCTAGCCTTGAGAGTGGGAGAAAGTCTGTGACTTTCCTCAAAATGGCACTCCCAATTAATGGACACACTAATTTTGCTAATACCGATTAGCCTGTTGAAATAGAAGACCTCCATCCTGACTGGCACTGACAGCAAAGAGCTCAGAGAACAAGCAAATGGAACACAACACATTTATTGTGATTAGTTCTCTATCTGCAGAGCCGTGGTGCGTGTATCACAGATTATAGTGCCGGGAGGAATGGTACTGCAGCGTCGATTTGCTCGGTGCCGTTGGTCTCTGTGCAGAGGATATACACTGCATACCTATTAATTCTGTCTATACCATCCGCAAACTCCGAAAACTGAAACTACTTCAGTACAACACAGAACACGACTCAAGATTTCTGTTTGCTCAAGGCGTGGAACAGAAATTCGAAGTAAATGTTTTGTCGTAAAGAAGCACTTCAGTATACCGCAGAATTCACAGAGAAACAAAGAGTCTATCACTCTGTTTACAGAGAAACGCCTTCATTAGCTCCTAGTGGCGAAATCGACAATTTGTAAATTCTAACAGTGAGACACTTCACAGATGCTGTTGTCAGCAAAGTCTGTAACTTCCTTCCCGTGTGACATGTCCTGTTTCGACACCCGCAGGAGTCTCCTTATACGTCGTACCCCAGTTTCCCGCAAGGTTTTCGGTATTTGTGTGTGTGCTCCCTGAGACGAATACCCGTAACCATTACAAAAGCAGTGCCTCCCACTATACGATTCTTTAAGCTGCCAGCCAGCCGCCGCAGTTCAAACTCCGTATAGAACGCTGTTCTATAACGTTGTAAAACTCCTCCTACAACTAAGGACTCCCACAATCAAATTCACTTCCCTGCTTTTTGGCGAGAAACGTTGCTCGCTGTCTTCCGTGAAAAGTTCTACGAAGGATCAACTCGGGTCCACCATTCATGTCCCTGAGCATTCCTTCGTACTAAAGGGATGCCTCATTCTCTTGTCAGACGCTACACTCTCCGCCGCCAGCTTCCACCACATGGCTGTTGTCAACGATTTTTTTTAGCGGAGGAAGTGCGTCTCGTGTCTGCTCACTGGTATCGCCACTTGGAGGTCACCAGCAGGGCTGCAAAGCCTCTGCGCCCACTCCATTCTCCTCAGAGCAGTAGTGCATCCCTCTCAGTCAAACACGACACGGTGTATTTTTAACCTCCTTTTTGCCGATCGCCGCTTTCACAGGAACGCGTCACCTTTACCACTCCCTGCTGTCAACGCCGGGGTTAAGTTAATTCCCAGGCATTCAACACCACAGAAAAATTTTAGTATGTGGTGCTACTCAGTATCAACCAAAGAAATAATCAATTATCAAAATCACTCATTGTAAATGGCGACCTCATAATGAATAAAATATACAAACGAACTGGTACAATATTATATGTATGGAGCCAAAGTGTTTCCGCCTTACATACAAATTTAATTTTTTACTAGCTCAAGGAATAAACAAAACCCGCAGTGTATGATTGCAGCATACACTTCCCAACATACACTTTCTGTGCATCACGTATTTCCGTTTCTGCGTGTTCCTAGTAGGTGGCAGTGTCTATTGAAGAAAGCTGTTTATTGCAGTATCAGCATGTCTTCGAAAAATATTGGTACTTTCGGTTTGTTTTCAGTAATTTCGGCATAAAATGTGCTTACATGACACCTTAATATGCTAATAGACCCTACACTATCGAATAAGTGAATATTTATTTCATCACCACAGTGCAGTGATATACCATTTATATATAGCACAGGGTCTTCATTCGGCAATGACCTACTCTTTCACACTCCAGTGACATTGTTCCCATAAGTTTAGGTGTTTTATATTGAATTTTATGAATATTACATATTTTCAAGTTATTTTTTTAACAGGAATAAAATTCACTTTCAACGTATCCTAAAATTGAAGATTCATTTAAGAACAAATATGTAACCAGTCGCTTGCTTGGATTTTTGACACGATTTGTTGTACCACTAACCATTCGCACCACTGCTGGCTCATCGAGAGATGGAAATCTTACAGGAACGTTATATCGCGGAGAAGGTGTAGCCAGACGTTGTGATGGTGGTGCCAACGAAAATGAAGGAAATTTAGTCACTGCTAACGAAATGTTTTTTTTCTGAAACGGGAAGGTTGATACTTTATGGATACTTACACTGCACAGAATCGTGATATCTATGACAAATAAATTACCATAATGTCAACGATATAATATTCCTGTAAGATATCCATCTAATGACGAGTAAGCACTGGCTGCAAACCATGTTAATGGTGCAATAAATGGTATCAAAAATCCAAAAAAGCGACTGTTTACATATTTAGTCCAAAATAAATCGCCAATGTAAATCATAGTTACAGTTCGTTATCCATTACGGACTTACTGGAATGACCTAAAATTTTGCTGGTACACACTATTTCTTTTAAAATTTTGTATTTTAAAGTTATTTGGTCCAAGAAGAATGCATTGACTACCTATACAAACTTTTCATTCATAAAATCTCAGCTCGTAACTGAGACTTTAAAAATTGATAGCCTATAAAAATGTGTTACATGCAATTGCATTAGAAAGATTGAACAATAATATGTTAATTAACGTTAACTTGTGGATAGAAAATTTTAAAGGGTCTGCATGTAGGCATCCACTGAAACTAATCATGTTTCATCACCTGATTCGTTCCACATCATTCTGAAAAAATAAAAAAAAATCGTTGAAATGATCTTGGAACATGTAACTAACTGCCTTATTAACTAATCACCTAACGAAGAATGGCAAAAACCTATCCACATCTGAGCTGGCACTGTGTTGGCTATGGGGGAATGTAGGACATGTGGGGGATTGTGGGACAATTCATTTTAATTTTGATGTGAACAATGAAATGGTTCTGAGATTTCTCAAGGAATGGCATAACGCACGTTGCAATTAGTCAGTATCCATCACACGTTATGACTTTCTTCACACAGGTACTGAACTGATAATCTGTCTGTCTGGCACAGCAGTTTTTTTTTTTTTTTTTTTTTTTTTTTGAGTGTATGTGGAGGGGGGTGGTGGGGAGCTGCTCCTATCCGGCCTCTCGCTGGATACGTCCTTCTACAATGATGGTTACTACTGTGAGACGAGAGTGTCGAAAGTATTTTTGTCTTTCCAGATATGACTGTTGCCGCAATTCAAAATACCATCACAGTTGAAAGAGGCCTCACCATGAATGATATGAACTCAGAAAGTTCGGCATTGTACCACTGAGTTGGATACTGCACTGAATTAACTAAGCTCTGAGTTCAGGGTTCAGATCATTTGGCTCCATTATTGCACACATTTTTATGAAAGGGTTGTGTAATGCTCCTCTAGTAGTCTCCACTTTGTATTGATGAAAGTGTGCTTTTCGTTACAACGTGACAAATCTTCATCGAAACGATCCAATATCAACTCCTGAAATCCTGAAGTAGAAATTATTAGTTGTCATTATCTTGTGCAGCTCTCAGGCTAGAACGGGCCAGTTTCTCGTTCGTTTATATTCACGGCGATAAATTTCTTCTATTTAGGTTGATGCCCATTATTATACATTTCCCTGCACATTCGTTCGGCTTTTCTGACACTGAATCCTGCTGCGAAAAGCATTAAATGCATGTCTGTAACATCCTGTAAGGATAAAAGTTTGTAATACTCCAGCTTTGACAACCAATCATGACTTACCCGTGTTTTGTGATCAAATATTATTAGCCGACAAATACATGTCACACATTGTAAAGCTCTTACTGCACCGAGTATTCATTTCCGACCGTTGGATCATAGTCTCAAAACGCTCAACTTAGGATCCTGTAGCGACATTATAATTTGGACCTAATTTGCTCATTACATATCCCTTTAATTATAACGTGAACAATGTCTTTGGAGCCTGAACTCAGAGTTTAACTGATGACGTCTTATAGACTGATAGGTTGCTTGCATGATTAATTGAAAGATTTTACAGAGATTACTTATTTCTAAGTGCTCGAGATTTAAGATTCCAAATCAGTAAAGAATGGCCTCGAAGGTCAATATTTATCTTGTTGATACTCATGATTTTGTTCCTAGTTGCCAAATTACCAAAGTTAAAAACCTCCTTATCCCGCACGCACGTTTGTAGATCACACGATTATTTTACGGTTAGTATATTTTGTGAAGCTCTGTTAATCACACGGGTCTTTCCCCTGACTGACAGAGAAATTTCTACAGGGAAATAGCTGTACCGACACTCACTTAACAAACGGTTCGTGATTATCTGCAAACCCGTTGTGAGATAAACCTGAAATTTAAGCATTTTCTTTTATCCTCGCGCATCGAAGTTCATGCAGAAAGCCTAAGAAAAAATCGAAATACTGATTTAGAAATTAGAGCTACAAGGAATGTGCGTTTTCATGTATAAGCAGTTAGTAAACAGCCAGCACCCTTTATTCAAAACATGGTCGGTACTGGGCAGCTATGTCCACTTACTATGGCTATTGGTATATACATGGTGATTCAAAAGTAACTGTACACACTTCTTTGGTGTAATATATGGGCCAAAATAAGATGAAATTTTACGTAAACTTTTGTCGGAAACTGCTTTACTACCGAGGTATGATGGATTGTGTCATTTGTGGTAGGCATTACATCATGGGCCAGTACAGGCTTTTTGCGTATCGTGTTCGCTTGCATATCGGCTGATGTTCAAAATGGTTCAAATGGCTCTGAGCACCATGGGACTTAACTTCTGAGGTCATCAGTCCCCTAGAACTAAGAACTACGTAAACCTAACTAACCTAAGGACATCACACACATCCATGCCCGAGGCAGGATTCGAACCTGGGACCGTAGCGGTCGAGCGGATCCTGACTGTAGCGCCTAGAACCGCTCGGCCACCCCGGCAGGCTCTGCTGATGTTGCTTTGTCGACGGTGCACTACACATTTCAGTCGGGAGGCAACTAAGTATTTCAAAATTGCTTATCCCGATACGTGGCCAGATCTCCGTATTTTAAGCCCTCGACTTCTACATTTGGCGACGTCTCAGGGAGCTCATGTATGAGACTGTAGCTCAACTACAACGGCGAAATGAAAATGGCTGAGTAACTGTGCAGAATGAGATGAACGGAGGCTGTGACATTCCGAGAGTGGTAAAAAGTTGAGCCTGTAACTGTCTTCGTGGGGTAAACGTATAGTAAGTAGTTGACTTGAATTTCAGATCCCTTCGTGTCATGTCTGAAAAGAATTAATTTTGTGTTGTTTGTGTTGCACTTGTGATCCCTACTCTAATGGATAGCCCTGAAATAAAGCAATTTCGGACAAAATCTTATTTAACGTTTTACTCTTGTTTCGATGCGTACACTACATCCATGACGTGTGTACAGTTACTTTTAAATCACCCTGTATATTTTCCTTACTGGATGTGTTGTGTTTACGCCACGACACATTTTCTGCTGTAGCATGTGAAAAATATTTTCATGGGTGTACGTCTACACTACCTGACAAGAAAGACATCCAGAAGGTATGGTCGGTTGTCGGTGTAACTTCGTACACGTACACACCCTCGGCAGGTACGTAAATAACAAGAGTTGCATTCTGTGACAGGTGGAACAGTCATCAAAGTACATTAGTGACCATCGTGTGTAGTGTTGTTATCAGGCCTAGCAGGCTACGCTACTGTAAGGGGAGTGAACAATGTCTCAGTGTCTGATGTTCAGTGATCACTGTGCGGTACATGGAGATGCCACGTACTATGAGGTAGCGTTATCAGTACTTGAGTGTGGGTTTCAATTAGTCAGCTGGTCGAAACATGAAACATCCAGATTTGCGGAGCTTTCAGAAGCGACAGTAGGGCAATGTTGGGCAGCATGGGAACGTGAGGGCAGTTATAAGCAATGTTCTGTTCGACTATGTATGACCAACACAAGGGATGATCGCCATATTGTGCACCAAGCGCACCCTAGCCCCTTCACATCTGCGGCTGTCATCCGCGAACGAGTGATGGACTCTCTGCAATACCATCGGTCGGAGGCTGTCAGCAGCCGGACTAAGGAATTATCGTCCCATGTGTAGGCTGCTGTTAACAACACAATGCAAACGGGAAGCATTAACTGCTGATAAATTGTGTTTTGCGATGAATTGCGGTTATGCACTATCCCGGATGACTATCGTTGGCAAGTACGACAGTGATCTGGGAATAGGTCCCATTCTTCCAGTATTTTGGAGAAGCACTGCAGTGTTACAGCTCCCGTCATGATCCATCGGGTATGACTTCAGGCACGGCTAGCAGTGACTGAAGGAAGTCTGACAGCACAGTGGTATATCACGTACATACTGCGTCCTCAAATGTTACCTTTCATGCGACAGCATCGTGATGCCATTTTTCAACAGGAAAATACTCGTAAAAGCATGGCACAGGTCTTATGAACTGTCTGCGGGATGCTAAGGTACTCTCGTGGCCAGCAAGAGCCCTACATCTGTCCACGGTACAACACGCGTGGGACCAGCTCGGACGTCAACTCCGACCCAGTGCCGGTATGAAGGATATCAAGGACCAATTACGACAGTTGTGAGCCAGCTTGCCTCAGGAGAGGATGAAACGCCTTTATGACTCCCTTCCCAACCGAATCAGCGCGTGCATCCCGGCCATGGTGCCATGCAAAGTCATATTGATAAGTGAGCTCACTGAATATAAGACTTGATTTTGTAATCACTGACATAACATCACATATTCTCTCAAACCATGAGCTTCGATTTCGTTTCCTCCTACCCTTCTGCATGCTTCACTTTTTTTGTCAGGTAGTGTGTTTACTCCTGCCAACGGCCTTGCTACAGTGGTAACACCGAAGTTAAGCGCTGTCGGGCTTGGCTAACACTTGGATAGGTCACCGTCCGGATATGCAGAGTGATATTGGCAAGCGGGGTGCACTCAACCCTTGTGAGGCCAATTGAGGAGCTACTTGATCGGGATAAAGCGGCACCGGGAGAACGGAGTGCTGATCACATGCCCCTCTGTATCCACATCCGGTGACGCTTAAAAAAAAAAAAGGTTCAAATGGCTCTGAGCACTACGGGACTTAACTTCTGAGATCATCAGTCCCATAGAACGTAGAACTACTTAAACCTAACTAACCTAAGGACATCACACACATTCACGCCCGAGGCAGGATTCGAACCTCCGACTGTAGCGGTCGCGCGGTTCCAGACTGTAGCGCCTAGAACCGCTCGGCCACTCCGGCCGGAGACGCTTAAGGGCTGAGCCGAGGATGACACGGCGTCCGGTCGGTACCGTTAGGCCGTCAAGCCTTTTCGGACGCTGTTTGTTTGTTTACTGTGTGTGCTCCGCAACCCTCTTGGCAGAGGGTACTTTGCATCACTGGCAGACATGACCTTCCCTGGCCCTCAGGTGAACGAAACGAGCAAGAAACTTTTTTTTTCTGTGTCTCTTTATGAGCCCTGCTCTTCGTTATAATGTCCTTAATTGATAGGAGTGTTAGATGCAGTGGAATCCATCTGCAGTTTGTCGCTATTGCTGGTTCTGTAAACTTTCTCAATAGTCTTTCCCTTCAAGGACTATCCAAGCTCACAGTGTACTTCCGTAACACTCTTTTAGTGATCTAACAGACCGATAGCAAGAATCTGGCATCACGCATTTGAATTGGTATGATGTCTTCCTTAAATTCAACATGGTAGGTTCAAACGGGTCTGAGCACTATGGGACTTAACATCTGTGGTCATCAGTCCCCTAGAACTTAGAACTACTTAAACCTAACTAACCTAAGAACATCACACACATCCATGCCCGAGGCAGGATTCGAACCTGCGACCGTAGCGGTCACGCGGTTCCAGACTGAAGCGCCTAGAACCGCACGGCCACACGGGCCGGCAACATGGTAGGAACCGACACAACTTGAGCTGTGCTAAAGAATGCACTGCACGTGCGTTGTGTTCGTGGTCTCTTTTATAAGTGCACTACAATTCCCAACAACTCTCTCAATGTATCATAGTTAGCCATTTTTCTTCTCTGCAACTGACATTATGTGCTCGTTTTTCTTCATTTCATTTTGCAACGTTATTCCTAAGTATTTTAGAGAAGTGACTTCGTCAGAGCAGCATACCATAACACCATAATCTGATGAAATCTTCTTGGTTTATCAGCTCAGTCGTCGCGTCATGTAGTCGCAACGTTTCGGTGAGCTTCTAGGTCATCGTCTCCAGAGCCGAAGATGACGAGTAGAAAACTCGCAACAAAATGACGCCACGACTCGTCCGATAAAATTCGCCTATGAGAAAGCCTGCATTCATATATATGTTTTTACTGTCTATAAATTCTCTCCTCGACGTTCACGAATTTCGTCGGATCAAAGTGATGTACTTAAGTAACTCAAACTGGATGTAAATAGCAGGTTTTATACCCCATCAGTTGCAAAACCTGAACGCCGCTCTAATTGTAAAATAATCTAAACAAACTGACAGGGTTTTCTTTTCACAGCCCATTTTCCCACCGAGCGAGGTGGCGCAGTGGTTAGACACTGGACTCGCATTCGGAAGGACGACGGTTCAATCCCGCGTCCGGCCATCCTGATTTAGGTTTTCCGTGATTTCCCTAAATCACTCCAGGCAAATGCCGGGATGGTTCCTCTGAAAGGGCACGGCCGACTTCCTTCCCCATCCTTCCCTAATCCGATGAGACCGATGACAACGCTGTCTGGTCTCCTTCCCCAAAACAACCAACCAACCCATTTTCCCAACTTTTGTCTTTATGTGACAGGTAATATGGAGTCTGTTCATCAAGGACAGGCTGGACGACGTGGATTTTGTGGAATTAGCTTGTAAACACTGTGTATATTTACAAGCGATTGGTGGCACTGTGTGGACGGAGTGCTCTTATAACACGACAACTCTGTCTCATACGAGTCGGAAAACTACGGCTGCTGGAATGGATTTCCATATACTGCGACGCCTACCGAATTCTCCTGACTTGACCGTTTCTGATTACCATCTGTTCGGGGCTACGAAGAAATCGTTGTGTGCTCATCATTTCGCAGACTTCCAGGAGCTGCGAGAAACTGTCCAGCAGAGCGTGCGACAGACTACAGAAAAGTTGTACTGGTGGGCCTATAGAACTTAAAGGGTTAAAGAGGTCAAGTCAATTGAATACGCAGGCTGGCTACCTTATCATTATTCTTCCTTCGTTCTTCTTCTTCTTATCTTTCTTTCTTCGTTTTCCTTCGTCTCCTTTCTATCCACTCTCCCCTTTTTATTCTTTTCCAATTCTTTTTCTGCTCTTCCTCCCCCCCCCCCCCCCCCCAACATTCGCTCTTTCTCTTTTCTTCTTCCCTCTCTCTTTTTCTGTTCGCGATCTTCCTCCTCCTTCTCCCCCTCCTCCTTTTCTTCTTCTTCTCGTCCCCCTACGTCTATCGCTCTGCGTCTTTCTCTGTCTCTCTTTCTCTTTCTCTCTCTCTCTCTCTCTTACTGTGTCCCTCAGAAAGTCAGTAGCTACCCTCTGTAATAAAAAAAACTGAGTGAACTCATCAACAAACAACCGGAACGAGTGTCATCGGAGGTCCGCCACGAACAAGTTCAACGAACAGTATAGAAAAAAAAATGTGGTCAGCGCGACAGAATGTCAATCCTAAAGGCCCGGGTTCGATTCCCGGCTGGGTCGGAGATTTTCACCGCTCTGAGATTGGGTGTTGTGTTGTCCTAATCATCATTATCTCATCCGCATCGACACGCAGGTCGCCATAGTGGCGAACGGTCTACCCGACGGGAGGCCCTAGTCACACGATATTTCCATTTTATTTTATCTCTCGCGTGAATCATACACATAGGAAACAATTTCACGCATGGAGTGGACAGCGCGTTTGGGATTCTCTTGGGAGATGGTACTTTCAGTTCTCCCCGTCAGATCCTTAATGCAAAGAGGAGAGCGTACATTCAGTATGAAACTGAGATGTTTTCATCAATTACATCATGCAATGGTGTGTGCATTGTGCTGTAGGGATTTTCGCTCTCTGTATTTGAGTTACTTGTTAAGTGAGGTAATTTTTCCGTTCTTTGGATGTAATTACTGTACGAAAGTCTACCTGTTTAATATAGCCAGCCGTTTTCCATCTCAATGGGAATTATCAAATGATGTGTACGTACAGATTGCTAAGATAAATGTACGTAAAGTCACCCACATCTGTACAGAAATATACCATATTCTGATACTGATTCAGCAATGAACGGTGTATTTCCATACTCAGTCACTAATACACACACATATGGGATAAACAGAGTTAAAATAGCACCTTACTTATGTCACTGGGCACTCGCAACACTATTTATACACTACAAACATAAATTCTTTTTTTTATTGTATTCTCATGTAGTTCTAAGTGTTATACTCTTTTGGCAAAGATTTTTTGTACATGTGACACACAAAGTTTTGATTTATCGTTAGTTTTGTGATTTTTCTCGAGTTACGAAAACCAACATATGTGTATAGAAGACAGGTGTGGTATATGTACACTACCGGAGAGCAGTAATGTATGAGATTTCTGACATTCCGTTGAGTGTAGTTTTCTCCATGTGGGAAGCCAGTAAGATACGGATGCGTTCCTGCAGTTCCACACATGCAACAACGATTAAATAATAGTTTTGTTGTTTTACCTTCAGTGACAAAAACGTAGAGCTAGCATCAACTTGACGATCTTACAGATACGTCAGGCAACATGATTTGACTTAGAGACTTTTATACTCGAAACGTTTTCGAAATTTACGCTAATATCTTTCTTCAAAATATTTAGATGACGTCAAAGTGCCCATATTGAAAAACAAAATGAACCGCTAGGACAAGATTACCACAGACCATCATACTTCCTACCAACACGAAAGCTTAAAAGAAAAAGAAGAAAATTAAAATTTTACTCTAGCGGTAACGTCATATCACAAAACCCACAATCAAAATATCCTTAATTGATGGTAGTGGAAAGAAGACTGCAATTCCAGAAAAACAAACTCACTTAAAGTAAATTGTGGTATTGACTGCTTCAGATGTTTCTGCTCTTCATTTACAATTAAATGTAACGGCCAGGCCCACGGCCTATAGGGAGGTCACTAAAGCTAGTCGAAAGAGAGGGGCGAGGGAGTAATGTTACACACGACAGGCTTTTTCAACGTAGCTGTGGCTTTTATCTGGATCCCATACAATCTGCAGTTATGCCGTCGCCGGGGAGGCCTTTGTAAACGCTTTGTGTGGCCATAACTCGGCCCTAGGAGCAGGCAGTATGCGCGCGCCGGGATGACAGTTGCTCATTTCGGCTGAGATGAAGGTGCAGATCAATACTAGAGCGTGCTGCCGCGGCTGCGGGTGCGGGGGCGGAGGCGGGGGTGTCCTCATAGCTCACGCTCGCACTCGCGCTGTCCACTCCCTCGATGAGTCCTCGCGTCGTTTCGTGCCCCGCTCGTAACACCCAGCCACTGTTGGCCAGCCTCGAAAACTTTCGACAACGAAAGCTTCGAGCACAGCCAACTGGGAATCTGAAGTGGAAGACCATTCTCCGTTATATTTAGGTTATTTCTCTAATGTTTCTAAGCACATCTCCTCCTGGTATTCACTATAACCAGCACATGGCCCTTTAACATTAAGTTACAGATTCAGATTTCGCAAAACAAACGCCTGGATGGATGATGCCGTCAACGGCGATCTTTAGAACTGCTTCACAACACTCCACTCAGACTTTCGCTTTTCATTTCATAACGGCAAGCTCAGAAAGCGATGCTAGTTACATTATGTCAAAAAATATTTAAAGTTTGACAAGTCGACGTCACGAAAGAGAGGCGTGCAGGAGCCTCACGTTTTCTTGAAATACAGGAATACTGTTTGTTTATGAAATCATTGATTGTATTGGACAAAGTAAGTCCTGTGTGAGTGTGACGCAAAGGACGAGAATAACCCTATCATAGACAGTCCTATGCGATCACAAGAAGAGGTATTCTCACTACAGAGTGAGATGTGGAAAATAAGTTGTGATGTGGCGATAGATAAACACATACATATTTTCAGCCGATGGGAAAAAATGAGGATGCGATGTTTAAAATTTGTTGCCCAGATTAATGAATCCCTAAATATTTAATTGTCTGCGACTCCTCACCCCCCCCCCTCCTCCCCAATCTCTCTCTCTCTCCCTCTCTCTCTCTCTGTCTCTCTCTCTCTCTCTGTCTCTCCCTCCCTCCCTACCTCCCTCCCTCTCTCCCCCTCTCCCTCTCTCCCCCTCTCTCTCTCTCTCTGTATGTGTGTGTGTGTGTGTGTGTGCGCGCGCGCGCGCGTGTGTGTGTGTGTGTGTGTGTGTGTGTGTGTGTGTGTGTATGATGTAATGTAAAGTATAGTTTGTATAATATAATAATTCATTTTTTTCGAGCTTCGTGTATTAGAAGCCTATTGCATGGAATGTCCGGAGGCCGTTAATTATAATACAAACAACAGAAAAAATTGAAGGTAGCCTGTTCTAGCCTCGTCATTTTACTCTAAGACCCAAATCTGACGCCACAGTACTAATGAGTGTTATAAATAGATAGGCTAGTGTTCCAGCAGACAGTTTATTTACGAAATGGTAACATTAATGATTTGTGCTTTGAGGGTCCTTCAGTTTTATACTTTTCCGAAATGTGTGTATTTATTACCGCGTTTCGGACCCGACGTTGAACTGCAAGTCCCCCTATAAATGGCTAGATAAACCAGAGTGAAGACCAGAAGGAGACTAGGATGTACCACCTTCAAAAGTACTATGCCTAGTAAAGGACTGAGGTGTTAGAATCAATCTTCGAACTGAACACAACTTTCGATGTTTTTATTTTGCAAGAAGGACCAACCGTTATACGAATCTTTCTCTGCACTTAGGACGATAATGAAAATTAGTTGCTTGTTTAATGAAAGTTCAAACATGCAATTACGCAAATTGATGGCCCTGCATACGTACCTGGATGAAACCAAAAACTTGTTGAAAGTGTCGAAACAGATTTCTTGGAAAAATCCTAAGTAACTGTAACTCACCCACGAATGAGATGACAAACATCTACGGCTACATGACCACTCTGCAATACACACTTAAGTGCCTGGCAGAGAGTTCTTCGAATCATCTTCAGACCATTTCTCTACCTTTCCACTGTTTAACAGCGTGTGGGAAAAATGAACATTTAAATATTTTGGTACGAGTTCTGATTTCTCTTAATTTGCCTTGATGATCATTTCTCCCTATGTATGTTGGGGACAGGAAAATATTTTCGCTTTCAGAGGAGATAGTTGGCAATATAAATTTCGTGAAAAGATCTCGCCGCCAGGAAAAACGCCTTTGTTTTAATGATTGGCATGCCAACTCGTTTACCTCATCCGTGACACTCCCTCTCCTATTTCGCAGCAATACATAACGTGTTTCCCTTCTTTGAACTTTTTCGATGTCGACTGTCAATCCTATCTGGTACCCGTGCAACACAGCAATACTCAAGCAGAGGACGACAAGCGTAGCGTAGCCAATCTCTTCAGTAGACATGTTGCATCTTCTAAGTGTTCTGCCAACAAAACGTAGTCTTTCGTTTGTCTTCCCACAGCATTATCTGTGTGATCTTCCCAACTCAAGTTGTTCCTCATTGTAACTCCTAGACAGCATTTAAATTTGTATGGTTTATCCTGGAATCGAAATTTACTGGCTGTCTTATTGTGCTCTTGTGAATGAAGTTACTATTTTCCTTATTGAGAGAAAGAGAGAGACAACATATTGCTTCTTTGGCCATTTCTCTTTTTTTATTTTTTTTTATTTTTTTTGTACGGGACCCTTAGTAGAAACAGGCGAGATTCAAAGGTTAGAGACGCGTTTTGTTACAGGTTCTTGAAGTAAGTACGACAGTGTCACGGAGATGTCCATCCAACTCGCTGTAAGAGAGGCGTAGTTCATCCGGAGAAGAAGCTTACTGTTAGATATTCGGTATCACATGTTCCATGAAGATTCAAGGGATGTAGTGCTTCTTCCCGCATTCGCGAAACAACTGTGTCCAATAAAGCAGAGAAACTCGTAGTCTTATGGAGCCTTCCCGACAGCCATTTCTTCTGTGCACAATTCGCGATCTGGACTGCAAAGACGGGAAATCATAGTGATCTATATTTATAGAGTATAAATATAGATGTTGGAATGACTAAGTTGGGTCGGCCGCGGTGGCCGAGCGGTTCCAGGCGCTTCAGTCCGGAACCGCGTGACTGCTACGGTCGCAAGTTCGAATCCTGCCTCGAGCACGGATGTGTGTGATGTCCTTAGGTTAGTTAGGTTTAAGTAGTTCTAAGTTCTAGGGGACTGATGACCTCGGATGTTAAGTCCCGTAGTGCTCAGAGCCATTTGAACCATTTGACTAAGTTGGCACTGAGCAGAATACATGGCGAGTGGTTTATTGCAACATCCTGAAGGGAGTGGATGTGTTCTTAGAATCTACACCGTCGGTCCAAAAAATTTCGAGACTGATTGCATCCCTGGTGTATAAGCAACGTCAGAGCAGCAACAACAGTGGCAGCTTGAGCAAACAACCATAAAGAAAAAGATGTGCATACGACCAGTCAATAGCGAGCAGGCACAGTTAAGGAGTGGATATGCAGCAGCAGTGTGTCAACGTTGCTGTGTCATAACTCACACTGTCGCAGCATCTCCAAACCAAGTGTTTAAGACATTCTACAGATTGTATCGATGAAGAGAAAATGTGGTGCAAAGTTTGTCCCACACACCTTCACTCCTGGTGAAAATTAAAAAAAAAAAAAAAAAAAGAATGACAGGTAGACACCGGCCATGACTTTACTGAAATGCAATTTCTTCTCTGGAAAAAGAAGTTATCACGGATAACGAGACTTGGTGTTATCAATACAGCCTACCACAAAACGAAAAAGTGCAGAAACTCACATGGAGTGTCTGTTGTGTCGGCAGTGGAGGTGACCAAATAAAACAATCAGACATCTACAAAAATAACACATTAGTATGTGATTACAATGAAATGAACACTCTTAGCTGCTTACAGGCGTTGACATACGTCAACGTGGACAGATGAAAAAGTGTGCCCCAACCAGGACCCGAACCCGGGATCTCCTGCTTACATGGCAGACGCTCTATCCATCTTTTTTTTTTTCTTTTTTAATGTCATTTTGTTTGCTTTTGTTCGTTGCATCTACTCGGGGCGGACGTCGTAAGACATCCGTTTAAGTTCGTTGTTGAATGGTTAACTCAGTATTTTTATTACAGAGGTCTGCTAACCCTCCGACCGAACACGCTGAGCTACCGTGCCGCCACTCATCTGAGCCACCGAGGACACAGAGGATAGCGCGACTGCAGGGATTTATCTCTGGCACGCCTCCCGCGAAACCCACATTCTCAACGTATTGTCCCGCACTTCATTCGTAGTGCCCCCGCCCATTATACTCATTACTCGCTGCGCGTTGCCGATTCCCGTAAGAGTTCGGGCACTTTTTGTGCATTCGCACAGAAGAAGAAGATGGTCTAGTGGCCGGTTATCCTTAACTATATATATATATATATATATATATATATATATATATACTAAGATGGTATCTGTTCTTTCGGGCATGTCCGAAAGAACAGATACCATCTTAGTATATACATTAGTATGTTTATTTATGCTATGTACCCTTCATAACTGAGTTACACATAACTTTGAATGCTGTAGCATCTTCTGTGGAACTGGGTTATATACAAAGAGAGTAAAGGTCTTGACGGTGACAAATAGTATTGAATGGTGATACACGGTCACTGAATATTAGTAATGTTTAGTAGCATCGTGTTTCATCGGTGTATTATAATCACTGCAGTATTCCATACTAATGTTGAGAAGTCTATAGACGCACACGATCTCGGGAGCGAACATGCGGCGGCCAGAGTCGCGTGCAGTGAGGTCGTGTGATTTTAGCGTCGTGTGTGCGTGGCGCAGTGCTCGCCCGGTGACACGTTGGCGGGGGACGTAGCGAGTCCCGTCCTTTGCGTGAGCGACACGCGGCGTGCCGGCGTCGGTCGACGAAGTTGTCATCGACACCTTAGGGCCTACACTTTGACGACGTAACCGACATTCAAGAAGGACTTTTGTGAAGGTTCCATATGGTTATGTGAACGTTCTGTGCGTTGTACTCAAGCTCAAGAAGACTACGTATGTAGAACATCTAAGGCATTAAAACCACCATCTTACCTTCTGTTTATTATTTATTATTTCGAAAATTTTTGCACTGACAGATATGTAGTACACGGCTTGCTTAGGGAGGATCTGCACATGGTTTGAAACAGTAAACCGAGAAAGTTCTCAGTTTGGTAGTACCACCTTCCAACTTGTGACGTGAGTTATGCAGAGACAACCGTTGCGTCTTAGTCTATTTTGCGACTGTACTTCACTGTCCAGTACTTCCTATGTGCACTAGCAAACTTGAGAATGTAACCGTGAGACTGAAGTACTGAACTGAAAAATGTCACTTGAAAGTCGATGTACAATAGATCACTGAAACAGTTCCGAACCTCCAGCTACTTTGCAAATTATCTATTTATTATTTATTAAAGTTTTATTTTGTAGCACACCATGGCGGAACACAGTGAAATGTTGGATTTTTCTGAAGTCTGGCTGCATTAACTTGTAGGGACCAACCATTCACTTTTCGCGTTTGCTCAAATTATTCATCCTTACTCAGACAGGGATTCGCGTAATAAAGTTCACAACTCACAAGGGTTTAAGTTTCAGGAAAGTGTTAAATTTATTTTCTTCATGACACGAAACAACATGTTTAATCAATTTCCGAGTACGAATGTTAATCCTATGCGAGAACGTAAATAACCAGGCAGTATCACACCTAAGTCCCCGTTTACTCCAAAGCCTCGAAAAATTCTAAGTGCAACTTGGTTCAGATTGAAGTTAAATTTCTCTGATGCTAACTGACAAAAATCACAAGTCCGAATACACACTCTAGATCCGTGGTAAAATTTCAGAATTTGAAATCGTCCCCTAACGAAGAAGTATTCTAAGTTCTCAACTCGAAAATATTACTGAATGATCACTGGTGACATAACCGAAAAATTTTAAACTCCACAAGTCGGCACTTAGACAAATCTCAGTACTGTCACTGAGACGACCAACCTGCTGTCCATCCAACCCACACAGAGAGCGCTTGCTAATTCCGCCCAAACCAGCCTGCCCGAGCCAAGATGTCGGCATGGCATTTACACTGTCGCATAGGTCACATGAGTCAAATCATATATATTTGCTTCCTGATCATTTTGAAATATAAATCTATTGATATATACAAGTATTATAAATGAAATCAGTCTCAAATTTTCTCAGCTTTTCAGTGTTGAAATTAGATTTTTAGTATACATACACTAGGTTTAGCATAAATTCTCCATTTAATATAAAAAACGTTACTTCTGTCAGTGTTATTGTTAACAATTTTAAACAATTAATTGTTAACCTATTTCTACTTTCCCAACTATTGTTATTCCTTAATGCTGCCACTACTTTTACGATATAAATTAATCTTGTGGCTAAATTTGCCAAATTTTCAGCACAGAATACACATTTCGGTCTATAGTGAAAAAATGTTAATGTTTATCAGAAATTTGGTTTGATTTTCTAATAGGTCTCCACAAGATCTATCCATTGACACTTCTTTTATGAAAATCGACGTAGTTCTCGCACTTCACTTATGAAAATCTGTGTAGTTGTCTCCAAGTTGCAATTTTTTGAAACTCATAACTTAATAAATAATCATCGCACCGAGGGTGCACTTATACCCTCGTACTCTTTTTTTTTTTTTTTTTTTTTTTTTTCTTTATTGGATTTCAATTCCCCTGCAGAGGGGGGGGGGGGGCACGCTGGCAGCAGCACAATACGCCGCTCTGCAGCCTACAGAAAAGTTAAAAAAAAAAAACAGAATTAAGAGATATGAAAAACAAACAAAAGCAGGCAATAAAACGGTGACTGTTAAAAACTGAAATATGGAGAAAAAGATACGAAGAAAATATAAAAACAAAACGGTCGGCGATGCTGATTAAAACACATAGTAAATGGACAGGCACAATTAAAAAACACAGTGACAGTCTGGTTTCTGTTCACATGAGAAAGAAAAACACAACTAGCGACAGTATAGTGGCTGTTTGCAAAACCAACAGGGGACACACAACACTGAACACTCACAGAGGAGAGGACCTGGACTGATGACGGGGAAAAGGGGGAGGAAGGAGAGGAAAGGAAAAAAGGGAGGGGCGATGGAGGGAAGGGACATAGAAAAGGGGGAGGCTGTGCGGACACGGGAAGGAGTGGGGAAAGCAATGGAGCGGAGAGCAAAAAGGACTCGGGGGAGAGAAGGGAGGCAGAGAGAGGATAGGTGGGGAAAAAAACAGGATGGAAGGGGGGAGAGGGAGCCCGGGAAAATGACAGAGGAAGGGAGTGGGAGGTGAGGATCAGAGTTGATAGGAGGGATAAATGGAGGGAGAGAGGGCATCATCCGGGAGGGGGAGTCGACGGAAGCCACCTTGGGAAAGGAGATGAAGAGTGTAGAGGGGGAGGGTAGGGGGGACACAATGGTGAAGTCGCGCCAGAGGGCGGGGGTCAGAGAGGAGAGGATCAACAAGGGGATGAGGGGGATCAAGGCGGCTGGAGGTGTAGAGGACGCAGATATGTTCGAGGGAAAGGAGCAGATGGAGGAAAGGAATCAGGTCGTAGAGGATCCACGTGGGGGACGGGAGGCTTATACGGAAGGCGTGGCGGAGTGCATGGCGCCCTCGTACTCGCTACAGTTTTCACTTCATTTCTGTAGTACTGGCTTTCCAGTGTCTTACTGGGTTCACATTTGATTAGAAGATATCTGAGTTTCCAGTATTTAATAAGATCCTTTAGTCTCTCATGACGGCCCTTTCCACCATTTGCCTCCCCAACGGCTTTCGAGCACTGGACATATCGGCCACGTGCTTTCAGAGTGAATTAATCGTCTGCTGGCATCAGATCTATTTATACATGGCGTCCGCTCCAAGAGCAGAGGTCAAAGAGCGCCGACATCTAGCGGACGATCTACAAAGTTGTTGCCGCTGTGGGCGGCGAAGCTCAGACACCACGTGGCTTGCTATCACCCGCTCTTATCTGTCAAACGTGAGCTCGAGCCTCGGCAACTGTCTCACAGAGCATAGCGAACTCCGCGCTCTGGGCCGCTTGTGCTTCCAAAGTTTGTAAGGAACCTTTCTAGAGGCTGTATCGTGACAGTATGAGTTTGTGAGTAGCAGCCTGTCTATCAAACGAAGCTCACCTGTCTGTTATTACGAGTATTTGGCGAAAGGAATAATACAGGAACAAAGTCAATAGAATGAAACCGTAAAACTCACGATACTATCTTCGTGTGTGACAATGTGTAGTGAATAAGATACGTATCAGCAATCTGTATTGAGGTAGAGAGGTGAGGCTCAGGGTAAGAGATCGGTACCCGAACAAAGAGAACATCCAAGAGACTGCATCGAGACTGCTACTTAACCCCATAATTTTCTTTAAAGATGTATACTAATGAAGCAATAAAAGAAAAAGAATGGGAATGACAGTATAGGGGAATGGGAATGAGGTCAGACTTCACTGTTTGTGGACGATCGGGTGATCTTAGTCAATAACGACTTTTATGTAGAATGTATGATATTACTGGAATTATATTAAAAGGCATGATTCAGATTCAATACGAAAAAATATTACAGTTCCTCAGCACAAGAAGAATACTGAGGTAATAGATGGAACTATCAGGTCTTATAAAGCTTATAAGTATTGATACATATCAATTTCTGAAGAGAGACGCAAGAAGAGAAACAATTCACTAAGAATACGTTATTTCAAACTAGCTGCAAACAAAATGAACTTTCTGTTATGACTACAAGATGTTACGAAGTTGACAAAGGAAACATTGTGTGAGATAATTATTCAAACTGTGTTACGGTATGGAGCAGAAAAATGGACAATTCTGCAGAGAAATCGACGAAGCAGTGAAAAACAATTTTACGAAGAGAATTCGTCGAAGATCTAGACTAAACGGAACAATAATGGAGATATAAAAGGAATAACTGTTGTAGTAACAGACGTGCCTAAACGGATAGAGAAGTACATCCTGAAACATTTATGGTCGTATGAGGAGAATGGGATAAGATCGTTGGCTAAGGATAATGTAGGTATGGCAGTCGCAAGTGAGATGAAGAGGGCACCAAGACGTGATTTTATAAAATAAATGGTGTTAGTATTGGATGGATGAGAAATTCAAGACAGGGATACTTGGAAATATGGATGCGATAACGTTATAACAAACTCGAAAAACGAAACCTAAATCACATGTTCAGCAGTTTATGATTTTAATACCTAAGTTTCGCTTACAGGCTAATTTAAACTTCAAATACGGTTTTTTGATGGGATAAGTAGTACTGTTTTTTGTTTGAGAACGATTTGTTTACAATTCTTACAACGTTATTAAATACAATCCGTGCTCAAGTATTGCTAACGGACCTCTTAGCATTGCAACAGTTAGGTCACACATATCTGTAGCATTATTACACATGCATGAAGCAGACACTAGTAGCTTTTAAATGTCACTCTTATTTACAATACTGATTTAAATGTTATTTTCATATCGAATTGCATGTATACGGAAAATGGGCGTTTCAGTATTTTTATATATTTTTGCATACATATGCTTCAGTGTCGGCATGTGCGCTGACATTGACAACCTATTGCTAGTCAACTAGTAACCTGGAGTGGATGTTGGTACAGAGCTATAGAAAATCGATTGAAGTTCAACTAAAACGTCCGAATTCAAATGCAAAAAACTAGTGAAAATTTTCAGCCCATCCAGGGACTGGATTATGCTCAGCACATACCACAACACCGAAAGTCAGTACTGTCCTGCCTTCATAACTCGATAGTAAACTGGGCAGTAGATTCTTACATACATTGCAAGATGATTTTCGACCTGAATCCAAATCTGATACTTTCGAGTACCATCATCTTTCTATAATCGTGAACTAAGCTCTGTCTGTCAGTTAAGTCCTCGAGCCAGTGAAACTTCCTTCGGTAACTCCGTAAGAACGTTTCTTATTCGTTAATTAGTATTACAGTACTATATCAAAGGCCATCCGAAAGTCAAGTAACACCTAACCGATCACTTTTCTTTATGTGAGTTGGAGCTAGTGAGTAAAATAAGCGATCAAGGTTAAAGAATGTCAGACACGTACTGAATGGACGCTTGATACAGGGACAGTCAGGTGGCCCACAACGTAAATAATTGTAACGTATAACTAATAAATAGGTAGAAAGACTCAGCACTGTACGATTGCACTATTAACGATCAATCACTGGAACTAGTAACATCACTTACTGTTAGTAACTAGAAGTAAGAATCCTGACCCTCCTAAACTGGAAACGCCGCATAAAATATCTTGTAGTAAAAGCTCAATTTTCCTTGGTAAAACCCCAAAGAAATGCACGACGGGATTTCAGAAAGCAAGTTACACATGTCGTCCCAAGCAAAGACTATTGCGCAACATGAGTGGCACATTGTCAGAAAAGAGTACATTTCCTCGGTTTCCTGCAGGGCAGTTCTGCTGCGGTACGGTTAACATTTGCATCACAGTGTGAGAATGAAACGGCGCGGCAACTGAAAACGAACTCCAAAGTTGCAGAACGCGTGACAGTACGATTCTTGTGAATAAAACGTCTAAATGTCACACTGATTTACCGTGATATGCTGGCGATGTATGGTCCGGCTGCAATGCCGCCTCCAGCAGTAGGGAAGTGGTGCCAAGAATGTGACCAACTAAAACGTGGATGGTGTTGATACGGCAGGAAGGCCATCGATATCGACCACAGACTACAATGTCCAGATAATCGAGGAACTGATTCGCAGCAACTGCAGATATTCCAATGATGAGGTCGATGACACAGCGGTTCTCGACTGGCTCCGTGACCAAGCGGGTTTCTGTCGTCGAGAAACTGAGCAGTTGGTAGAAAGTTCCGACTTTCGTTTACATTGGTTTGGTGAATATGATGAAAAAAAGTTTAATGTACATGCGTCATTTTGAAGTGTGGTGATCAATTCAAAAAAGTTCCTTTGCCTGCCATAATCTGCGTCTACATCTGCATTCACACTCTGAAAGCCACCGTATGGCAGAGAGTACCTTTTCCTTTCCCATTCCAGTAGCAAACAGAGCGAGAGTAACACGACTGTCAATACGCCACCGCACGAGACCTAATTACTCTTGCCTTATCTTCGTGGTCCTTCAGCTAAATGCAAGTTGAGAGCAGTAGAGTATTTCTGCAGTCAGTTTCAAATGCTGATTCTCGAAATTTTCTCAATTGTGTATCTCGTAAAGAATTTCATGTCACATCCAGGGATTCTCGCTTGTGTTCAGTAGGCATCTCCGTAATACTCGCTGATAGAAATTACTGGTAACAAATCTAGCTGTACACCCCTCTGAATTACTTGGCTGTCTTCCTTTAACTCTACCTGGTGGGGATCCCAAACGCTGGATGAGTACTCAAGAATGCTTCGCATACTGTCTCCTTTATAGATTAGCTACATTTCTCTAAAATTCTCCCAATAAACAGAAGCTGACCATTCGCTTTCCCTGTTAGCGACCTTACGTGCTCGTTCCATTTCATGCCTTGCAGCGTTACACCTAGATATTTAATCGATGTGATTATGCTATATTCGAACATTACAGGATTGTTTATTCTACTCCGTTCTTACATTTTTTATGTTTAGAGCAAGCTGCCATTCATCACACTAACTACAATTTTGCCTAAGTCATCTTGTAACCTTCTACAATCACTCAATTACGAAAACTTTCTCTGCATCACAAAATAGTCAGCGAACAGCAGTAGATTGCTGCTCATCGTGTCTGCCAGATTATTTATGTACATAAGGAATAATAGTAGTCCTAGCACTATGCCCTGTGGAAATCCTGGCGATACCCTCGTCTCTGAGGAAAACTCACCGTTGAGGACAATGCACACGGTGCTACTACTTAAGAACTCTTCTAACCACTAACTTATATGGAAACCTAATCCATATGCACGGACCTTCGCTAACAGTCCACAGGTAGGCACCGTGTCGAACGCTTTGCGAAAATCTAAGAATATGGAATCTGCCTATTGCCCTTCATACACGGTTCTCAGGATAACATGTGAGAAAAGGGCAAGCTGAATTCCGCAAGAGCGATGCTTTCTAAAATGGTGGTGATTTGTGGACCGAATCTTTCTGTCTCAAGGAAATTTATTACATTCCAACTAAGAATCCCTTCCAGAACTGTGTTGCAAACCGATTTCAAGGATGTTGGTTATAATTTTGTGGAGCTGTTCTTTTACCCTTTACAGGAGCCACTTGCGCTTTTCTCCCAACTGCTTGGGACTTCACGCTGGGAGAGAGATTATCTATTAATGTAAGCAGCTAAGTTAGGGGCCAGTGCCGTAGGGTACTGTCCGTAAAACAGAACAGAAATTCTATTCGGACCTGATGACTCATTCGTTTCCAACTCTTTCAGCTACTTCTCTATGCCCGTGATGCCTATTAGTACGTCCTCCGTATGGGAGTCTATGCAATGGTCAGACGACGGTATGTTTGTAATGGCTTGAAAAACACTCAGTCGAACTATTCTGGGACATTAATCATCACTGAGACTGAGAGAGAGGGAAGATTCAAAAAGGAGTGACATACTTAGGCAGACGTTCATTTAATTACTGTGACAGCGTTACGGAAATACTCATCAAATCCTTGTGGAAGACACTACCACTGGGACGTTCTGCGTCCCTGGGACGTTTATTTTCTCTTGAGCCTCTTGTCATATTGCGTTATTCTACATGCATCTCACGTAGTAACCACGAATGAAGAAAGAGAGGAATTCCACCTTATACGGAGGCTTACCGAAGGACTTCCTTCTTGCGCACTATTCGCGATAGTGGTAACGCAAGTATCCTCAGCTGCACGCCATCAAGTTGGCTCACGAATTACTGATGTGGATGTAAAGGACCTGAATATAATTACATACAGTCCGTATATTCAGCAATGAGAAGTATTTGAAAATTTTACAGAAAACCACTGACAAAGACCTATTTTTTCTGTGGAACAGTTTACTTACCATTTTTCTTTAAACAATACTGAGTTGGTTCTATTCCACTCATGTGGCAGAAGTCGCTACTGGCGCGAACTGTGACAATAGCGAGTGAAAGATCGTCTCTGCTCCTTATTCATTATTTACCAGGTTACTAAATTCCTCGGTTGTAAACTGTTTATTAAAGAAAACTACGTAAAACAAGAAACATTGTATGTAACGAGTCTGAAAATGATTTGCAAATTTTTGTTATTTAGTTTTTACGAGGGCTGTTCAATAAAGAATGATCATGATTTTTTATGGTCATAATTTCTCGCGTTAAAATTTAATCTTATGATATTCTGTTAGCTTAACATGCAACAAACACGCCGTAGTAGTTTCATTGTTGGGATTCCTGGTTCCCGCCTGTGAGAGGCAGGCAAGGTCAGACATGTTCACTATCGCCTACCGCTGCGGTGGAGGTGACACGCGAGGAACAATGTGCGGCTTTAAAATTATGCTATCGTCTCAACAAATCTTTAGCTGAGGCCTATACAATGTTACAGGAGTCTGTTCTCCCCTACAGCACTGATCGCAGGTGGTTTAAAGTGTTTAAAGAGGGGAGACAATCCATTTCAAAGGAAGGTGGACCGGGTGCTCCGGTTACTGCTCTTACGGAAGAAAACATCAGAACTGCTGCTGTCATTGTGGGAAAGGATTGGCGAATTACCTTCAGATCACTTTCTGAAATACTGACTATTTCATTGGGTGCCACACACACGTTAATGATAGAAAAATTAGACTTGACACGTGTTTGTGCGCGATGGGTTCCAAGACTGTTGATTCCCGAACAAAAGGACATTCGCGTGCAGGTCTGCATGCAGTTAAAGTTGATGTTAGAGGAAGATGCGGAGTTTCTTTCAAATGTAATCACTGCTGATGAAACTTGGCTACATCATTTTGATCCTGAGAGCAAACACCAAAGCTCAGAGTGGAAATCTCCATCACAAAACCCTCAAAAAAGCAAAAGTGGTTGCTTCTGATGGGAAAGTTATAGTCAGCTCATTCTTTGATATTCATGGAATGGTTTATCAGCATGTTGTACCTACACACACATCAGTAGCTGGACAATACTACAGGGATGTCCTGAAAACATTGCAAGTCCATATCAGGCGCAAAAGACCACATTTCCGTGAAGCAGGCTGGATGCTGCACCACGAGAATGCGCAGCTGCATATTGCCACTATACTCGAGTTACGGATTGCCAGGATTGTCTCCCAAGAGCTGCGCTGTATACGGGGATGGTCGATGCACTACAGTCAAAATTATACTTGATATTTAAAAAAATCTGTGTTTTGAAAGCAGAGACTCCGCAAAAATATGGAAGAACTAAAGATGGATGGGAAAAGACCTAGAGGGCGCCCAAGAACACGGTGGAAAATGGGAGTGAGAATATCTGTAGAAAGGAGAGGTGTGACCTAGCAGCAAGTGGAGGAAGCCGAGCCAAATGGATAGGACTCATCAGCACCCAGACCCGGCAGCAGCTGGAGCGGGATTCGGATATAGATAGATAGATTTTAAAAAATCACACATTGTTAAAGGAGGTAGTGTTGGACAAAACTAAAAGAAAAGTTCCTATAATGATATGTATGGAAACCTGTTAGACACTATAGGCAGTTTTGCATGTATTACAACGCATCCTGACACACCCTTCAACTCTTCTTCTCAGTAAATCATACACTCTTTCAAATACAGCTGGCACCATTCGGACTACGCCAAATGCGTAGGTCGAACACTCTTGTAACATCTGCACATTTGTGATGCTTCACGCATAAACTAGTATCTGGTATGGTAGCAATGTCTCCCTATCCATCGGACCTTAAGCCATTGGATTTCTGGATATGGAGACTTTTAAAGGCGGTGTATGTCCAACCCATTTACAATCTAGAGACATTACAGGAGCGTGTGACCAACACTCTCAAGTTTTTCCTACGTATGATGCAAGGTTCTTCGTGTTTTGTTACTTAGCAGTGACACACTATTGGAAAGTTACTTTCGTCCTAAGCTTTGCACACCAGTGTAGTTCTCTTATGAATCTGTTACTGAAGAAATTTAATATACTTTCTGAAAATTCGAGTTTAAGGACTGCAACTGCCTTGTTTACTAAAATATATGCCAGGTTTGGTCTGGCTACCGCCCTTTGAAAATCCACACTTTTCAGTGTACTGATTGTGTTGTGGTTCGCAGATGATTAAATAACTTTTACTCCAGTGGGTCGAGCCAACCACTAGTAACACAATCACGGTCAAAATTTAGGCAAGTAATAGCATAAGAGCGAGTGTGTTATGTCTTGAATGAGGTCTCAGTTGTGAACAATAAAAACTGAAGGAAGTACAGGATGGCAGTACTGCGCTGAGCAATTCACTGACACTCTTGAACTCTGGGTTAAAAATTATTTGGTCCAGTTGGTTGCACACGTTATTGATAATAGGAGTGCAGTTGCTTCTCCACCAGTGCTCTCCACTCTGCATTTTTCGGATGTGTGTTTCACTGTGAAGTTGGCGATTGCTTACAGATGAGTCTTCTCCGGCACGATCCAAAACAGTCGCCTCAGATTCTATTGTGCCCAAAAGTCTTTGTAGCTTGAAAGTTCCACTTGCTGCAACGATTAATGCTTAATCTATTGTAACTTGTCACAAACTGTAAACAGTAGAATCTCCATCTATAATTTTGACCTTAAGGGCTTTAAACAATTTTATTGATTAATGTGCAATCGCTGCCACACACGCTTTGCAGTAAGCTCGAAGTATATTACCTACAGAAGTGTCGAAATTTTAAACTGCACAGCAGTTGAGGAACTAAAACTGCAAATCGTTCCTCTTATGCCAAAACCACGAATGTGCAGAAATTGCGATTTTGACATATGTGGATCGACGAGTTTCAATGGAATTTAAGTAAAAATGTAGAACAAGCTAAAGTAATCTTCTCTGTGAACTCGCCTGAGCCGCATCATTGTGGTTTCCATCAGAGAATCTCAGTTTAATGTTAATAACAGCAAATAATTTAAATTATTCTCAACTATATTTTCCGTTTTATAGTCGTTATGAAACCCAGAATACGAGAAGAAAATAAATTGACGTCAGATTCGATGTAACAAAAGACGCTGAGGGAAGAACCGTTAAATGTATCGTAAGGACTCAGCTACCACCTCCGTGTTGCAATAAAGGTATACGTCAATATTTTATGTTAGTTGATGTGGACTGCCGGAAAGAGATATACAGAACTTGAGAGATTCGACAAACAACGCAGGTTTAATTACATTCAATAGAGACCGAAAGGTTGAATAAGAAGGAATAGACCAAGCAAGTGATCGTATTTTATTCATAGAGTGGTTATAATTAAACTTTCGCTACTTGAGCCGGTGTAGACGCAAAGTACGTGGTCCAGTCGCATTAATGTGATCACCGTCTAAGTTCGACGTCAACGTGCAGCCAACACTCACAGACAACAGTTGACAGCACTAGCAATGGAGGAGATATAAAGCGTTTCGGGAGGACGCGGGAAACAGTGCAGTCGTCGCAATGCAGAAACGGGGCGATTTATCTGACGCCCTAAAGGACATAATCATTAGCTTCTGGGCCAAAGTAGGAAGCATTTCCAAAACGGCTAAGCTTGTAAACTGTTTGAGTGTCGCCGTGGTTGAAGTACACTGTACTTGGCAAAATGGCGCTATTCAAGACAGGTGCCGAGGCGAGTATGGTGCACCACGGGGCATAGATGACAGCCCATAAATGACAGTTGTTAACGACGACTACGGAGGCGTGTCCGCGCAAATAGACGTGTAACTGTTGAGCAACTGATCGCCCAGATGAAGTAAGAGGCTACCAACAGCGTCTCCTCAACGACAGTTCAGCGAACGTGTGAGAATGGCCCTTCGCAGCAGGCGCCTTGTTCAGCCACTCATGCTCTCTACTGTTAATCGAGGATGATGGGCTGAAATTCACACACGAGTACCATAACTCGACATCTGGTGAGTGGCAACAAGTTGCCTTTTCAGATGAACCATGATTTAGGCTCCATCGGACAGATGGCCGTTGGCGTGCATGGCGTGAAAGGTATGAAGCGAAACATCTTGCAGCAATCGTCGAATAGGTTATGGTCTGGAGAATATTTTGTTGCATTCCTTGGGTGATCTGGTCATTCTGGAAGGCACAGTTGACAGACACAAGTATGTATCTATCCTTTGGGACCGTGTCCATCCCTGCATGTAGACTGTTTTTCACCGGCATTATGGAATTTACCAGCAGAACAACGCAACATGTCAGACAGCTCGCAGCGAACGCGCGTGTTTCGAATAGCACCAGGATGAGTGTACCGCAGTCCCCTGGTCACCAAACTTCCAGGATTTAAACCCAATCGAGGATCTGTGGAACGATCTCGATCGCGCTGTGCGCATGATAGATCCTCAACCGAGAAATCTTGCACATCTAGCCGCGATACTGGAATCGGGAACGCTATACATCCCTGTCGGTATCTTCCAGAACATCATTGACTCGATTCCTGCACGTCTTGCAGCGGTCCACGTTGCAAAGGGTGGTTATTAAGGCTTTTGAAAGGTGGTCACATTAATGAGACTGGGCAATGTATTTATCATATGGGTTACCCAACTCTATAGGCATGATATTCAGACTGTGTGGTGCAGGATTTGCCTTGTTAGTAGCGCCAGTATCATGATTCGACGTTACACTGGTTTGGCGACGCTGAGTTGAAATACAATCATCAGTGTGCATTACAGCTGCAGAAAGTCAACATATGTCTGGACAAGGTCAGCAGTCTTACTAGTAAAGCCGTTGTATCAAAACAACAACAACATCGGGGCTGCTCTTCGCGAGTATCAGCGTGTTTAAGGAATACGGCTCTCTTTCCACACCGTGGTTGAAGAATATAATTTAGAAGTTCGAATTAACTGGCGATGTAGTAATTGCTGCTAGCTAAGGCCGAAGGCCAGTTGTGTCACAAATTGAAGAAGAAGTTACTTTTTCCATGGCTGAGAATGCTGGACGCAGAGTGCGATCCTCGATCAGTGCGCGAGCTGTGTCACGTCAGCTCAGCATTCCATGGTGTGCCGGTGTTTCAAGCAGCAGTGGAGTAATCTATAGTGCGGTTCCAGGCTGTCGTGGATGCACATGGTCGGCACACCCAGAAACGTCTGTAGCCTGGAACGTAGACATTGTACGCAGCTAACAAATGTTACCCACTCATGTGGAAATTAAAATGCGTCTCTTTCAACCGTACACTCGTTATTTCTCTTCCGCGTGTCCATACAAATGTTTCCACAACTATCATTTTCCACGATCGCTCGTTCCTCATGGCTGCTCTCTTCAGTTCCCTAAAAGCAGACGAAAAGAAGAGGCGTAATTTCTCTGGTTTTCTCTCGTCCACTACAAATGTGACAGAAACTCTGATGGGAGCGCTCTTCTTTCTAAATGCCTTGATGATAGTTTTGAGCAAGCCAAACGTGGCAGATACTAACATTTAACGAACTGCTAGAAAGTGCTGATGATTGCATAAGCCAATACATCGTGAGTTGTCCTCCAGTTGAATGACGCTACTGTAGACAGAAGTTATCTAGAGGTTCCTTAAGCTGAAATCTAAATATTACTGCAATGCACAGTTATTATAAAGAAAATCGGAACAACACGCCATCACACCAACGTCGCTTCCTCAATGCTGGGAACCTTTTCACGAGTACTATTAACATTTTTCTCCAGGCCGAAGGAACATCGCTCCTATAAATGGTACAAATTTAATTCGCTGGCAGAGGAGGATAAGCTGTTTAAAAGGTTGCGACAAACATTTACGAGGAAGAGATCAGATTCGAAAGAAGAGCATATAATACACAATTCTAAACGAAAAAAATTCAAGCATTGTGGCTGAAAGTTTCGATCTACAAGCCGTTTCAAACATTCAAAAAGGACTTATGTCTAAATATTCTACATGAGAAAGCTGGCAGCAAAAGTCAAATGCAGTGTTTGCGTACTCCACTGTGAAAGGAACGAATCTCATTTAGTGTTTTATTCGCATAAGCCATCATATAAAACGTCGACCTTACATATAGATTCCTATGTATAAGAGGCGATCAAAGAGTTTCCATTCGAAGGCCATAAAGTCCAGAATCGGTATGCCAATCAAGCAAAATCGCCGTGAGCATTGCGGCAATGATCCCATCGATGCGCCACGTTGAAGATACCGGTCTGAGAAAAAACCGCGTCCTGTGGCCTGAAGAATCCGTAACAACCTGCTGCACATCCTCGTCCAGCAGGAATCGTCGATCCTTCAAGGCCATTTAGAAGGGACCGTGATAAACCTCATGGGGAGAGATCACGATTATACAGGGCGGGTAAGCGAGTGTCTCCCATCTGATGTTAGCGTAACTTCTGCATTACGAAACTGAGGTATGGGGGCGAGCGTTATCATAAAGCAGCAGCACCCTTTGTAGCACCATTCCACAGCGGTGGTTTTCGCAGACCTGCTGACCCATGCTTATTCATTCTCCGATGAATGTTCACCGGGGTCTTTCTTTCGACAGCCAAGAAAATAACAACAGCACGTTGGTCCTGTTCTGACAAATTTCGTAATAACGTTGTCATAGCTCACATTTCCGCTTTTACCCCGCGCACGTCGGAAAGACATGAATACCACACTAATCCCTTGCTACATGTCGGTGCTTGTATGTATACCCGCATCGGAGTCGCGCTACGTTGCATGTACGCTGCACCAACGGCCTCAAACGGAAAGTTTTTGATTGCTCCTCATATCCGTCAAAACTTCCGGTTCCAACAGCAACAGCTCAAAATTTGCGAGAAAATATGATTCCCGGGAAATACCACGAATATTACCAACGTATGTTCAATGGTAAAACTATGCATGACGCATTGGTGGCACCAAGTGTTGGAGACAATCCTGATGCAAATTACAGGGGTTATGTGAAATATATTTTTTGTTAACATTTTGATTATGGACTGAACCATTTACTTGTAGTCTCTCTTAATTCTTCACACTGTAAAAGATATTTGCTTCTTCTTTTCCTTTTCCTTTGTCAGCATCTGCACAGTTTGGCATGGCTGTGAACGAATTTGTCATAATTAATTTAAGAGGTGGCCGGTTGTGCTTCCTGCTGTAGCCCTGTTACCCTCCCAGGACGGAATATGTGGACCCCCAACTGTCTGCGTGTAGTTTAATTGATATGAAAGTGAGCGAAAGTTTTCTAAATGCTAGCAAATCGTGTAACTGAGGCTGGACTTGGGTACCAACCCGGTATTCACTTAGAGGGACGTGGTAAACCACATAAAAACCACATCCACGCAGGCCGGCAGACAGCTCTCGTCGCTAATCCGTCCGGCCGGCGCATCTCCTCGTCCCGGAAGCGGCGGTTTAATACTCAAGGCTACCCGGGCGGCTACTGTTAAAGGTTATTTTAATGTAAAATAGTTGAAACTGGTTCTAGTACGTCTATTTTACTTTGAAACTCCAATAAAGCTTTTCAATTCCACAAGAACAAATGCGCAATTTCCCTCCCCCCCCCCCCCTCCCTCCCAAATGGTGTGGGATAGGGTTAGTATCTCATTTCCTAACATTTGCAACTGTGGCATCAGTAAATCAGGGGTAAAAGGGTCCTTGAACACCAACTGCTTATTTTTAATGCGCTGGACTATAACTCAAAACTAGCAGAAGGTTTAAATGGAATAGTATGTAACTGTTGGGTTTCGTAGTCGACATAAAAAGGAGGCTTTGTTAAAATATCCTGAGGACCAGGTTAGCTGTTACCGTGTCATATCAAAGACGGAGCCCCACATTGCTGTCGCTATTTTGAGGCGGGTGGCTAGTTGTAGGTTATGAATTGTTCATCGTAAGTCAATACGGAGCGTGGAACTAAGAACGCCAGCCGCCCTCTACCGCCTTCCGTAATGGGGAAATCTGTTGCACCACCAAGCGTTTTTCTTCACTTCACGCTTGTCATTAGTTACAACTGGTCCTGTTATTACAATTCATGCAAAAATAATGATTCAGAAAAAGTTCTTTTCTGCCCGTTTATTTATTCTTACTGGCGGAGCGTCACCTAAACGGGACGGATGATGCTGTCTTACATTACATTTTGAAACAAGTTGTATAAAAAACAGTGTAATGTAACCATAAGTTTTTGTGGTTGGGGTTGATAATCATGTAAAATTGATTAAATGACATCATAATCGCAACGAACAATAAAAATATTTGTTTTCACTATTACAATTTCGCACTTACGACTATTACCAAGAAGAATTCTTCCTCAGTTCTCACGTAAAGATGTTCAAGAACAGTGTTTTGTTGTGATTTGTGTTAAAGAAGGCAACATTGTTAAAACGCTCAGATACGACGATGACGTGTATACGTGTCAGAAGATTTTTGGAATATGGTAAGTCCTAAAGCACACTCATTTGCAGTACACCATCTCATAATGACATAAGATCGAAATGGAATAGAGAAAATATATAATTTTTAAGTCAACGGCGACTATGAAGACTTTTAAAAATTGTTACTAATTTGTCCATTGAAATTACTCATTAAAATTATCCTAGTAATTAATATTACAAAAAAGTCTAGTGATAATACTAAATGGCTACAGGTAATAATAAAAAAGAGACCAGGAATGGAAACAAAAATAGTAAGTAGAAAGAAAGAAGGAAAGAAATTTTTCATTGTTAGAAAAATTATGTGGAAGAGGCGACAAGTACTGTGGCAGCATTTGAGTAACCTTAAGTAATCTTGGTGGCTAGGGTACTCTTCGTTCCGTTTCCCTTTCGCACTAGCTTTGGAGCCTCGTAACGTATAGGAATTTTCCTGTTGCACCACATCTTAAGTGAGGCACTGCAGATACAGTCACCGTTTCAGAAGCGACTTCAGATCCGAAGACAATCCGGTCTCGGTCAGCATGCTTTCGTCTCAGTCTGCGAAGACTGAAGAAGCCAAATGTTAGCACATTATGCATACAGCGTTAATATGAATACAAAAATTTGGTTTCTCATCCAGGAGCACCCCGAGATAGCTGAGACTTCGGCTTATGGACACAGTATTAATCTGAACTACAATATTTCGGCTGTAACTTAATCTGCCTTCGTTGTATAGGTTAATTTCTGAGGTACGATAGAACACATATTTACTCTGCAACACTCCTCAACTTTGTCCAGAAAAATTTCCAAGTTTGTTACTAGTTTTAGTCTGCTGTTATCTTGGGCTTACAGTAGAAGATCATTATCATACGTAATAATGCCCAAAGCTTCGAGTTTTTGGTGTTGGCTATTCAAGAGACTTTGGAGATTAATATCCGAAAACGTAGGCCCAAAAACTGAGCCGTCAGAGCAACCATTGGCAAATATTTCTGTCAATTCCTTTTTGGAACTCGACAGAGTAACCTGCCTAGACGCGCAGTAGTCTCGAAGACGTTTATAAAGTTTACTTGGACAGTTAAGAAAGAGGGTCACCAACGGCTGTTAGTCGTATCCGATATATCATTGATAACAGCGGTACCATTGTAGAGCGTGGTCACTAGCTTCTTCAGTACATTTCCCCTTCCTGAAGCCATCCTAGCTTAGCTCTGGTGAACTTGAAGTCTCTTATTTACCACATTTTCAGTCATTTTGCCAAGAGCATTTAGTAGGGAGATTCATCGAGATTTTGCATGGGTGGGATCTTCAGCCTGTCCAGTTTTCAGTTTTGTAACATGTGCAAGTTTCCATATCCTTGGAAATTTTCCTTGAGTAAGGCTCGATTGAACAGCCCACTTACAGGGAGAGAAACTCACTTTACTTCAGTATCTCGGCAGGAATGCCTTCTGGAGCTGGTGCTTTATTATCTTCGAATGCGCTGAGAAGCTCCAGAAACACTTTATCATCAGAATACAAGAAAAAAACCAATCGTGTGCAAGCACAGTTTGCCTTATTCGTACATGATATCTTGCTGTTCCATCGCTTTCCCAGAGAATGTCCTAAGGATCCACCAACCAGCAGAATTTAACGTTTTCGATGCCGAGTTACATGCGTCCTGACGACTCTTAAGCAGAGTAGATGTCCCCACACGAGTGGCTGGCTCTGAGCACTATGGGACTCAACTGCTGTGGTCATAAGTCCCCTAGAACTTAGAACTACTGAAACCTAACTAACCTAAGGACAGCACACAACACCCAGCCATCACGAGGCAGAGAAAATCCCTGACCCCGCCGGGAATCGAACCCGGGAACCCGGGCATGGGAAGCGAGAACGCTACCGCACGACCACGAGATGCGGGCTCCCCACACGACTTTCCTTATATGCCCCGACTCGTAGAAGCCTCTGTACAGCATACGGAGAACGTATGCAGCAAAGAATCTTGTCCAGAACTGCCAGGATAACCTTTTTTTCTCTCTAGAAGCGGGTTAAAGATGTTTTATACCGTCGGATACCGACGTATTCCTGAATTCACTGTAACGAGATCGGAGATACAGAATCCTAGCAAGCTCATGAGGGAAATTCAGTGACATCATGCGAGATTTTCATAGGGGGGGGGGGGGGGGGCGGTTGGAAATAGTGACCGGAAATAGGTGAAGAATTGTATCAAGATTATCGTATAATCCGATTGCAGGCTCGACAAGAATATCACCAGTTAATATTCCGAGAAAGTTAATCTTGTCACATGATTTCATACTGAGTCACACAGTTTTATTTGACTGCGAGGATGTGTTCAACAGCGTGCATGGTGCCACGTGCACATTCACAAATATTTGCATTACTTGTTTTAATGTACTCCTTAATTATTTTAAGTTATAAAGTTAATTACTTAAAATTAACTTTTTATTTTTTATTCGTTTCGAGCTCCTGCATTCAATACTGTTTTTAAAGTACTTACGTATCATCGCTGTTAGGTGCATGATCGACAAAACCAATTTGCAAATATTTCAAGTGGTTTGTTGTTAAGTGTGTTGTCGGATCAAATTTTGTCAACGATGACCCTATATATATTTTTAAAATCTTAAGATCCAATAGTTTTCTTAACTATTTATTTTTGTATTTTTATTTTAGACGTCTAGTTCCGTAGGAGCAAATTGAGGAGCAAATCTCCATGGTCACATAAAGGGTCAGTGCACGAAATCGACAGCAAGAAAGTAATAACAGATAAAATAAAATATATGTAGGCGATGCGCTACGAGTTTATACACCGTAATCAACACTATAACACACAAATTAGCGTAATTTTTTCCATGAACTCTCCGAAAGAGCGGAAGACGTGATACATAAGGAAATTCTTCAGTTTAGACTTCAAAGTGCGTGTATTACTGCTAAGATTTTTTAAAGCTAATGGTAGCTTATTGAAAATGGACGCAGCTGAATACTGTCCGCCCTACTGCACAAGAGCCGAGGAGGTGCGATCCAAATGCAGATTGGATTTCTGTCTAGTATTAATTGACTTAAGAATGAGCTCATATTGTCAACAACAAACGACATTAAAGAAAATATTTATTGGGAGGCCAAAGTCAGAATCACCAGACTCCTGAACAGGGGTCGACAAGACGATCGTAAACTCACGCCACATACTACTCGAACTGTCTGCAAGAGGTAGCTCACAATATAATACCATGTGTCATGGGCCCATGAATATAAACAAATTAGACTAATTTTCGTGTTCAGTTATCTCCTATTTCAGACACTGTTCTAGTGAAAAATAAAGCAGCATTAAGTTTTTGAACAAGACTCTAAACATGGGTTTCTCACGAGAGCTTATTATCTATCTGAGCATTTAGGAACTTTAATTGTTCAGATTCAATAATCATATGCCCATTCTGTATAATCAGAATGCCAGTTTTACCTGAAATGGATGTTGTCAGCTGCAGTCTTACAGTGATTTACTATCAGTTTATTTTTTACAAGCCATGAACTTATGTCTTGTAGGCACTATTTGATACATTTCTTATGCTGCACACAACATGCGGTGTGAGATTTGTTCAAAATACTTTCACATTCTAGCGAGATTCTCTTTTAGGAGCAGGAGCGTAAGATATGTGCCCTTCAGGTAAAGTTAGAAAACGCAAAGGAGGAACTAGATAGACTGAGGAAGGTGAAGGGTCTGGGGAATGGGAACTGGAAGTTGGTAAGAAGCCAACTAGGAAGAGGATATAATCAGACAGTTGTACTTTGCATATAACGAATAGGTTTGACCAACTGTCATAGTTTAGTGGAGATGTGCCTCTTGTAGCTATAGGTGTAGGAAACACGCAGCAGTGCGCAGCAGTTACGGAGCCTAAGTCACTTGTAAATTCTAACAGAATGAAGAAGCTTCTGCTGCTAGGTAGTTCGCTTGGCGGAGAGGTGTGGGTCAGCAGTTCCAGGAAGTGTTGGTCACCAACATTTTGAAGCCGAGTGAAGGATTCGCTCAGGTAACAGTTAACATAGGGGAGTTGCAACGTGTATTTCGTGCAACTTTTCATCGTCATGATCGGTCTCATTTTAATGCTGCTGTTAGGCCTGTTAACATGAGGCTGGAGAAAGCGCTGATGGCGGAGTTCATGTCTCACATGGCAGTGGCACCAGTTGAGTCTATGTGTGGTGGTGGGATCATTTATCGGAAAATCCCTGTAGTACTTGGTGATAGAGCTGCACCTCTATTAGACTGAATTCAGCTGATTGGTATCCCTGCTTAAAGGAAGTCCCTCTAACAAAGGAATCGCCTTCGAAGGGGGTCAGGTATCGAGGTAGTGAAGGAATTAGCTTATTTCATCAAAATATGAGAGGTATTAGAGATAAAGTTAATAAACTGCATACAGATGTTGACTCTGACATTATTAGTATATCGGAGCACCACTTAAATACTGACAATTCAGAGGCTTCCTTTACCAGGATACAGATTAGCTGGCTGTTTTCCAAGGTTTTTTTTTTTTTTTTTTTTTGCGGAATGGGCGAGTGGCCATGTGCATGAAAAATAGTATTCCATTCGAATCGAGTGGATTGAACAGGTATTTCAATGTTGCGCATGGAGAGTTGAATTTAGTGAAGCTAAACCCCTAATTGTTGTTATTTATAGATCCACTAACTCTGACTTCAGAGCACTTCTTCTCAAGCTAGAGACGGTTCTTGATTCACTTTGTAGGAAGTACCAGAAATTAGTTATATATGGTGCCTTCAATATTATTTTTGTATGTGATTGTGCAAGAAAAAGAATGTTGGAAGATCTCCTAAATTCATGACCTGAACAGACTGTGTTTTTTCCAACCAATGTGCAGGGGAACAGTAGCACAGCCATAGACAAAATTTTTATTCATTCTTCATTATTAGATGGGCATTCTATTAGTAAAAGGGTGAATGGCCTTTCAGACCATGATGCACAAATTTTAACACTAAAAGGTTTTTGTACTCAAGCAAATATTATATATAATTACAAACTATGTAGAAAAGCTAATCCAACGGCAATACTGAGTTTTTCAAACATCATCTACATCTACATACATACTCCGCAATCCACCATACGGTGTGTAGCGGAGGGTACCTCGAACCACAACTAGCATCTTCTCTCCCTGTTTCACTCCCAAACAGAACGAATGACTGCCTATATGCCGCTGTACGAGCCCTAATCTCTCTTGGTTGGTTGGTTGGTTTGGGGAAGGAGACCAGACAGCGTGGTCATCGGTCTCATCGGATTAGGGAAGGATGGGGAAGGAAGTCGGCCGTGCCCTTTCAGAGGAACCATCCCGGCATTTGCCTGGACTGATTTAGGGAAATCACCGAAAACCTAAATCAGGATGGCCGGACGCGGGATTGAACCGTCGTCCTCCCGAATGCGAGTCCAGTATCTAATCTCTCTTATCTTATCTTTGTGGTCTTTCCGCGAAATATAAGTTGGCGGCAGTAAAACTGTACTGCAGTCAGCCTCAAATGCTTGTTCTCTAAATTTCCTCAGTAGCGATTCACGAAAAGAACGCCTCCTTTCCTCCAGAGACTTCCACCCGAGTTCCTGAAGCATTTCCGTAACACTCGCGTGATGATCAAATCTACCAGTAACAAATGTAGCAGCCCGCCTCTGAATTGTTTCTATGTCCTTCCTCAATCCGACCTGATAGGGATCCAAAACGCTCGAGCAGTACTCAAGAATAGGTCGTATTAGTGTTTTATAAGCGGTCTCCTTTACAGATAAACCACATCTTCCCAAAATTCGACCAATGAACCGAAGACGACTATCCGCCTTCCCCACAACTGCCATTACATGCTTGTCCCACTTCATATCGCTCTGCAACGTTACGCCCAAATATTTAATCGACGTGACTGTGTCAAGCGCTACACTACTAATGGAGTATTCAAACATTACGGCCGGCCGGGTGGCCGAGCGGTTCTAGGCGCTACAGTCTGGAACCGCGCGACCGCTACGATCGCAGGTTCGAATCCTGCCACGGGCATGGATGTGTGTGATGTCCTTAGGTTAATTAGGTTTAAGTAGTTCTAAGTTCTAAGGGACTGATGACCTCAGCAGGTAAGTCCCATAGTGCTCAGAGCCATTTCAACCAAACATTACTTGATTCTTTTTCCTACACATCTGCATTAATTTACATTTGTCTATATTTAGAGTTAGCTGCCATTCTTTACACCAATCACAAATCCTATCCAAGTCATCTTGTATCCTCCTACACTTACTCAACGACGACACCTTCCCGTACACCACAGCATCATCAGCTGTCTGTACCGTTACTTCGAAAAGTCTTTAAATAAAACACATTACTAGGCAGAGCCAGTCTCGCACAAAGACGTGCTGAGAATTTTGAAGGTATCACCATTAGATATTCGTGAAAAGATAATATATCGAGCGATCAAAAAGTCAGTATAAATTAGAAAACTGAATAAATCACGGAGTAATGTAGATAGAGAGGTACAAATTGACACACATGCTTGGAATGACATCAAAAAATGTCCGATGATCTGATCAGAATAGCAATAATTAGCATAACAAAGTAAGACAAAGCAAAGACGATGTTCTTTAGAGGAAATGCTCAATACGTCCACCGTCATTCCTCAACAATAGCTGTAGTCGAGGAATAATGTTGTGAACAGCACTGTAAAGCATGTCCGGAGTTATGGTGAGGCATTGGCGTCGGATGTTGTCTTTCAGCATCCCTAGAGATGTCGGTCGATCACGATACACTTGCGACTTCAGGTAACCCCAAAGCCAATAATCGCACGGACTGAGGCCTGGGGACCTGGCAGGCCAAGCATGACGAAAGTGGCGGCTGAGCACACGATCATCACCAAACTACGCGCGCAAGAGATCTTTCACGCGTCTAGCAATATGGGGTGGAGCGCCATCCTGCATAAACATCGTACGTTCCAGCAGGTGTTTATCAGCCAGGCTGGGTATGATGCGATTCTGTAACATATCGGCGTACCTCTCACCCGTCACGGTAGCAGTTACAAAACCAGAATCACGCATTTACTCGAAGAAGAAAGGCCCGATAACGGTAGATGTGATAATCCAACCCATACTGTGACTTTCTCGTCGTGCAATGGAGTTTCCACGACAGTTCTAGGATTTTCGGTAGCCCAAATTCTGCAGTTGTGGGCGTTGACAGACCCTCGGAGAGTGAAATGAGCTTCGTCGGTCCACAACACGTTACTCAACCAATCATCATCTTCCGCCATCTTTTGAAACGCCCACACCGCAAATGCCCTCCGCTTCACTAAATCGCCAGGTAACAGTTCATGATGCCAATGGATTTTGAACGGATAGCATCGGAGGGTACGCCTAAGTGGCAACCAAACAGTAGTGTATGGAATGCCGGTGCGACGTGCGACTGCACGAGTGCTGACTTCCCCGTGCGTAGACGAACCCGCTACAGTCTCCATTTCTTCCTGAACTGTCTCAGCAGCATTACGCCTTGTGCTCGGTCGGCCACTATGGGGTCTATCGTCTAAACAACCAGTAGCTTCGAACTTCGAAATCATTCTCGTCACAGCTGCATTTGTCAACGGACCTTTACCCATTCGAATCCCCTTCCTATGGCGATAGGATCGTAACGCTGAACTAGCACATTCCCCATTCTGATAATACAGCCTCACTAAAAGCACCTTTTGAGGTAACGTCAACATGCTGTGACTGCTGGCGCATCTGATTCTCTCTCTCTCTTTTTTTCCCTTTATTGTTATTTTTCACCTCATACAAAGTTCGGCTGGCAGCGGATAAATCTACTTCAGCCACAAGCATTATAATAAAAGAGAAAATGAAGACAGAAAAGTAACAGATTGGTGGTTAAAAAACAGTAGATACAATAATTAGAAATATGAAGCCGTTCACACTCGACGAAAAAAAAACGAAAAATTGTCGGCACTGCACACAAACACTGATGATTTAGACGGCACAAGTGAACGAAGGAGCGTGGCGGCGAAAAACACCAAATCACAAACACGATGGCACACACACGAGAAACTGATGGCGATGATCTCTGGAGCGCGAATGTCCACTTATCGTGTGCGAGTCCGGGGACCTGCCAAGAAGGGTAGAAGGTGGTGGGGGATGGAGAGGGGAGAGCAAAGATGCCAGTGGCAGAGGAGATGGTGCGAGGAAGGAAAGTATGGGGGTAGGGAAAGCCCGGGGGAGGAGAGGGGAGAAAGGGAGGAGGGAGGGAAGGGGGAGAGAAGGGAGAGAGGGTGCCCATAGGAACAAACACAGGAACTGGGAGGGGAGTATCAAAGTTGGTAGGAGGGGTAGATGGAGGGGAGGAGGGCATCATCAGGGAGGGGGAGCTGGTGGAAGCCACCTTGGGAGAGGGTAAGGAGAGTGGAGAGATGGAGAGCAGGTGAGACATGGAAATACAGGCACGGCAGCGGGCGGGGGCAGGAGAGGACGGGAGAGACAATCGGGTGAGGAGGATCCAGTTTATGGGAAGTGTAGAGAATCTGTATCCGTTCGAGGAAAAGGAGGAGGTGGGGGAATGGAACAAGGTCGTACAGGATCTGCGTGGGGGAGGGGAGATGGATGCGATAGGCAAGGTGAAGAGCATGGCGTTCAAGGATCTGAAGGGATTTGTAAAAGGTAGGAGGAGTGGAGATCCAGGCAGGGTGGGCGTAGCAGAGGATAGGGCAGATGTGGGATTTATAGGTGTGGAGGATGGTGGAGGGGTCCAGACCCCATGTACGGCCAGAAAGTAGCTTGAGGAGACGGAGTCGGGAGTGTGCCTTGGCTTGAATTGTCCGGAGGTGGGGGGTCCAGGAGAGGCGACGGTCAAGGGTGACGCCAAGGTACTTAAGGGTGGAGGTGAGGGCGATAGGACGGCCATAGACAGTGACATAGAAGTCGAGGAGGTGGAAGGAAGGGGTGGTTTTGCCTACAATGATCGCCTGGTTTTTGAAAGGATTGACCTTAAGCAACCACTGTTTGCACCAAGTAGTGAATCGGTCAAGATGGGACTGGAGAAAGTGTTGGGAGCGCTGCAGGGTGGGGGCGAGGGCAAGGAAGGCGGTGTCATTGGCGTACTGGAGAAGGTGGCGGCATGTCCACCGTATACAAAAGGTACAGAAGAGGTTAGAGGATGGGACCCTGGGGCACACCGGCGGGGGGGAAGAAGGTGTAGGAATCCGTGTTATGGATGGTGACAGAGGAAGGACGTTGGGAAAGAAAGGACCCGATCAGACGGACGTAGTTAAGAGGAAGGGCGAAGCTTTCGAGCTTGAAGAGGAGACCGGAATGCCACACACGGTCATAGGCGCGTTCGAGGTCAAGCGAGAGGAAGATAGCGGAGCGACGGGAATTAAGCTGTTCGGAGAGGAGATGAGTGAGGTGAAGGAGAAGGTGATCGGTAGAGAAGGACGGCCGAAAGCCACACTGGGTAATGGGAAGGAGGTGGTGCTGGCGGAGATGCTGGTGGATGCGTCGGGTAAGGATGGATTCCAGTCTGATTCTCTCTCTCATTACAGCTCCTTTTATACATGATTGTCATGCGCAGTCACTGACGTTTTGCTGTTCAGCACCATCTGTCGGACATTTTGTGAACTTCGTTTTTTTTTTTTTTTTGTTCTAGTAAAACCCCATGTCATTCCAAGCATGTGTGTCAATTTTTACCTCTCTACCTACATTATTCCGTGGTTTATTAAGTTTTCAAATTTTTACTAACTTTTTGATCACCTGGTATATGCAGGAAGTTGACAACACTTCATGTCGCTTCTGGAAGAATTTCCATTAGATATTAGCAAAAAGATAATACATGTACAGGAAGATGACCTAGAACAGAGAAAGCTAATAAGAACAACGATAACGGCTGTAACAGTGCGCCGGCCGGAGTGGCCGTGCGGTTCTAGGCGCTTCAGTCTGGAACCGCGAGACCGCTATGGTCGCAGGTTCGAGTCCTGCCTCGGGCATGGATATGTGTGATGTCCTTAGGCTAGTTAGGTTTAAGTAGTTCTAAGTTCTAGGGGACTGATGACCTCAGATGTTAAGTCCCATAGTGCTCAGAGCCATTTGAACCATTTTTTTGTAACAGTGCGCCGCCGCCCCGTCACCTACGCCCGCAGCAGCACGGAAACTTTGATCCGCCTGTGACGTCACAGCCGACGTCATCCGGGTATGATGTGCGGCGATTTGATCATTGCCCATCGAATCTGAAGGGAAATAACAATAGGAGATATAATAATAACAACCGATATCATACCGGGTATCAGGAAAATGACGGTGGACGAAATGACAAGAACAATTGTAATGCTTACTAGAATGCACACAATGCAAACCAGAGCCAGAGAAATGAAAATAGTACTTAGCCACAGCAGAGTCAGATACCACCCGGTCCACCTGACAACGGCTAGCCAAATCAGGGTCATTCCTTGAATATCATATCTACATCTACATCATACTCCGCAAGCCACCTAATGGTGGGTGGCGGAGGGTACTTTCGGTACCACTATCTGATCCCTCCAACCCTGTTGCAAGGTATCTTTTCCAGTTTTTCGAATGACAGGAGAGCTGTTAACGTTACGAGAATGCCGTCACTGATAGGACCTGAGCTCCAATTCCCACAATAGAAACACGTTAACATTACAGACGTAACTAGGGAGAGCTACGCAAGGGAAATGCGGAAGGGGACACACTGTCCGAGCGCCGCCTCGCCCTCCCTCAGCTTTGTCATGTCACTTAGTGTCAGTGTCGGCGCTCCTGAGCATTCGTCGTCCGCGGTGTGATTATCTTTACTGGAATTCTAAGGTTTTCATATGTTTTCTGCTGTTATAAATAATGCACATTTATTGTACTCGGACAGAGATGAATGAGTTGCTCTGCACGAGTGGTGAATAAGATCCTTGACTCTGTGTTTGGTTTTATCTATGGTTCACTTGGTAGTCAGTCAGTTGTGCAGCGCAGCAGAATTCTTACTTCACGCATAGTAGCGAGCAGTTGCGTTTTTCGGAGAATATGATCTAGTATTTCTGGATGAAACTAACTGGAATACTTTATTACGGAGATGATAAGTTGTTTCATTACATTGGCAGTTAATTACATTCATTTTCATTGTTTCAAATTCTACACTACATTAGATTTAATGTTTTGTTTCACGACAATGATAACATGCGAAACAAGGGGGCAATCAACAGTCAGTATCGTTGTACAGCTCAACACGATATCTAAAGTACACATAGCACGAGGAGAGAAGATTTGGAAAACAAAATATTGAGTATTCACATATAAAGGCAATTTTTATAGACGTCTTACAGTATAAGTAAAGTCAGATGTATCGTCAAAATAGTCACTAAGAGAAAGAAGTTTCCAAGACATATGGGAAGAACAATTTTGTGTTGTAGGTGGACACAAATAAGGTACTGCTATTTGCTTAATATGCCAAGGAACGGTTGTGGGAATGAAGAGATACTGTTTATTTCGTCACTACACACGTTAGCATAGTGCATTTAAAGTAGCTTTTCGTCGACAACAAAACTTTATGTTAGTAACGGTTGGGTAAAATGAAGCTGTCGCGAAACCATCATACAATATACACTGAAGTGACAAAAGTCGTGAGATACCTCCTAATATCGTGCTGGATCCACTTTTGCACGGCGTGTGCAGCAGTTCGACGTGGCATAGACTCAACAAGTCGTTGGAAGTCCTCTGCAGATATATTGCCTCTATAGCCGTCCATAATTGCGAAAATTATGGCGGTGCAGGATTTTGTACACGAACTGACCTCTCCCTTATGTCCCATAAATCTTCGATGAGATTCATGTCGGACGATCTAGGTGGCCAAATCATTCGTTCTAATTCTACAAAATGTCCTTCAAAGTAATTGCGAACAGTTGTGGTTGGGTACTTTGATCATCGTCATCCACAAAAATTCCATCGTTGAATGAGTGTAAACGGTCTCCTAGTGGCCGAAAATAACCATTTTCTGTCAATGATCTGTTCAATTGGACAAGAGGACCCAATCCATTCCATTCCATGCACATTATGGAGCCACCACCAGCTTGCACAGTGCCTTGTTGACAACTTGGGCCCAGGGCTTCCTGCGGTCTGCGTCACACTCGAACCCTACCAGCTACTTTTGCCAACGGAAATCGTTATTCATCTTAGCAGGTCACAATCTTCGAGTCGTCTAGCGTCCAACCGATATGGTCACGAGCCCAGGAGAAATGTTGCAGGCGATTCGTGCCGGTAGCAAAGGCATCTTGTCGTTCGTCTGCTGCCATAGCACGTTAACGGCAAATTCCACCCCATTGTCCTAGCGGATACGTTCGTCGCACTCCTCACATTGATATCTGAGGTTATTTCGTGCAGTGCTGCTTCTCAGTTAGCATTGGCAACTCTACGCAAACACCACTGCTCTCGCTCGTTGAGTGAAGGCCGTCGACCTCTGCGTTGTCCATGTTGAGAGGTAACGATTGAAATTTGGTATTGTCGGCGCACTGTTGCACTATGGATCTCGGAATATTGAATTCCCTTACCAATTCCGAAATGGAATGTTCAATGCGTAGCCTTACCCAGACGCACGGACAACATCACAGCCCAGCATCCTGTGATCCACTTACTAGATAACTAACATGTTTACGGAGGTGACAGTAGAACTTTTGGTTTGGTCACCACGTTGGTGCGGACGTGGAGGGGCCCCATCTCTATTTCTATTCCGCGTTCAAAGTCTGTTACTTCCCCATGAATTGTATCACCCCAGTAAATTGTATCACCTTGTAAAAAATATGAAGCTTTTCACTGATGTTGAATTAGTGAAGCAACGTACGATAACTGCTTCTCAAACTTTGTTTCAACGTTTCCCAGATACTGAACAAATATTGACTGAAATAAATAAGCTTACACATTCACGATTTACCTGTCGCCGCCGGATAGAAGATATTTCAAAATGTATATTTGAGGGAGTAATTAATGAGGCAAAAATATGCAAATACTTCAGTCTTGCAAATGATTCCAATACATATTTAGCTTCACGGCTTAATTTTCATTATTTGTGCATTACAGTACAAACGACGGGGTAAGAGGAGAAGACTCTTTGGGTATTACAACCATGAGAGGTCACCCAAAATTCTCTGATTTTATGCATGTAACTAAGGATTTTGTAGAAGAAATGTCTTACCACTGAGCACTCATTGTGTGAAGATGGCCGTCCTTTCATGACGAGCGTAGACTATGGTTTTACCGCCCTGATTAAGGAGGAATGAAATGTACCAAATGTACTGCCCATTCACTGCTCATTGCATCAAAAAGTTCGGCATGTCAAATTTCAAACAACAAATTGAAGGATGTAATGGAAACCGTCATAAGTATTATAAGCTTCATTCGTGGACGTGAACTTAATGCAGAAAATTTAAAGAACTACTGGAGGACTTGCCAGCTTGTTGCGGAGGTGTTGTCCTACATACTGCTGTCAGATGGATAAGCAAAGGTGAAGTGATGGAACGGTTTGCCAATTTCAAATCAGAAATTATTTTATTCTTACAACAAGGTAGTAAAAATTATGCTGAACTCAATAATGATGAAAGTTGAGTACTTATTTGTCTGTAACTGCACAAAAATTGAACACACTTCATTTGAAACTGCAGGGACTGAACAAGATAATTGGGCTAACGATTAATAAAATACTTGCATTAGAAGCAAAAACCCTAAAAATAAATAAAAGATACCTTGAAATGTACAATTATTAGACTAATGAACACTTTGTGATTCAGTTCATTACCATGTTTGGCTTCACAAACTTCCTGCCACTTGCCACTTCCACTTCTTCAAGAAGCTGGACACAATTATGTTGCCATGGATGGAAGTCCCTCTCATGTATCGTGCGTATGTGTGTGTTTGTATGTATGTATGTATGTGTGTGTGTGTGTGTGTGTGTGTGTGTGTGTGTGTGTGTGTGTGTGTATGCGTTTCTGTGACAGTGTAGGAGTGTTGTGTCGGGAACGAACAGTTAACATCGATTAACACCGGCCGTCACTAGAAGGAAGGCCACATGAAAACTTTCCACTGTGTATTTCAAACGGTGACATTCCCACAGAGTATCTGCAGAAAGTCGTATCACGTCACGTCAAACATTCTCAGAAAGAAAGTTTTCGGTTGCCACGTCACGTGACTGATTTAACGAAGCCGCGTTATCTGCTAACGCCTGAAGTTGTCCTGTTCTCGTCCCCTCACCCATGTTATAGTAATGGGTTTTGTGGCTTCGTAATCTGTATTTCGCTCTTTTCTTTGTTTTGTGACACATCGCGAAGGATGCATGATGAGTTTATACTTTTGCTACAAGTTTTCTGCCGAGAAAGAGGCCCAACATCTGCTATCGGAATCAGGTTGGTAATAGACGGGAAAAAAGAAAAGGCGTACACTGTTCACAAATAAGAACGTAAACTGATATCATGAAAATTTTCATATGTATTACGCGTCTCAGTAGTGGAATTGTTTATTCCAGTGAGAAAATAAAATACAATTTTTCACATTATTTTTACTATATTAGAAAGGTAAGAAGACTCACGTAAATGAATACTTGTACCACACTTTTCTTACTGCTACAGTAGAATTTGTCGTATGACTTTCGTTAAGAATATCCATAACCAACTTAGCTTTTACCTGTAATACGTTCAGGTATTAGCATTGCTGTTTTCGTAATACTGAGACCATAATAGGGCAGTCTGCGACATGGACGATACTTCATAACGCCACTTTCACCGTTTCAGTACTGGCAGGTGCAACAGGACGCGACAGGACGCGACGAGAACGTCCAGTGTTTGAAGAAATTCCCATATAGTTCTACATAGAGACTGCTTCACTTACATTTTGCTTCTCCCTCATTTCAAAGCAACACGGTCACTAGGTAGAAAACTGTATTCGGATAGTGTGTTGAAGACCCTTAAGAACAATCTGTTATGGAGTATTCCCTACCAAACAAATTATCGGCAGTGTTCTAGAACAGAAGCTTCCGCGTTACCACTGCAGTTAACGCAGTTATCGAAGATGCGCATTTTCACGTAAAATATCATACCCTTGGCTTCACAACATACAGGTATAATACGAACTACACAAGTAAATTAATTCATCTTATTTGAGACAGTACTATTATCAATGAACGTGCATCTCTGCGCTGGTGATATGCGCATAACTACATCACAAGATAATAACTTGTTACGTATTGATCACACAGAACATTATGAACACCGACATAAACACCTACTGACGATATCAGCGCGTCACCTGCAGCGGAATAACTGTTAGTCAGACACACGCATGGTGCATGTAGTATCAGTGAGCGTGCTGTCCGTTTGTAGATTGGGGAAGGCGCACGATCTATCTGGGTTTGACCCAGATTGTGATGACCCAGAGTCTCGGCACGAACATTACGGAAACTGTAGGACTTGTCGGGTGTTCGAGGAGTGCTGTGGTGAGTGTCTTCAACACGTGGCGAAACCAAGGTGAAAGCACGTCCAGATGTCGTGGGATTGGGCGGCCACCACTCATAGCAGATGTCGGACGTCACAGGCTGAGCAGACTGGTAGAACAGGCCGGGCGGCGAACTGTTGCGCAACTGACTTCAGGCTTTGATGCTGGGCAGAGTACAAGTGTGTCCAACGACAGATTCATGTGTCAATGTTAGCACAACAACATCGGCAACTACGACTGAAATGGGCACATGACCATCGCCACTGGACGTTGCCGCAGTGGCAGAGCGTTGTATGATCTGATGAATACCTTCTTCATCATACCGATGGATGGAAGTTAATCTGTCTTCCTCCAGGGGAACAGCTCCTTGACACCAGTAATGAGGGACGAAAACAAGCTGGAGGCGGCTCCATTATGCTCTGGGGAACATTCACATGGGCATCACTCCAGTGGAGCCCGTGCAAGGCACCATGACGGCAAAGGTTTATCTTAACTGGTTACAGACCACGTACACCCCTTCGCGACAATCATGTTTATCGATAGCAGTGGCATTTTTCAACAAGATGATGCGCTATGTCACAAGGCCAGGAATATGATGGGGTGGTAAGAGGATCACAGAGGCGAGTTCAAATTGATGTGATGGCCCCCAACTCGTCAGATCTGAACCCGCCGGAACACATCTGGGATGTGATTGAAAGAGGCGTCTGAGCTCATCGTCCCCCTCTCCGGAATTTACGGTAATTAGGTAAGTTGTGCGTACCAAATCCCTCCAGGGACCTACCAAGGCCTCGTTGCTTCCGTACCATGATGCATCGCAGCTATCCATGCAAAAGGTGAGCACACTGGCTATTAGGTACGTGATCATAATGTTCTGACTGATCAGTGTACATAACTTCTAATGTTATAGTTCCTTCGGCAACGGCCTTGCCGCAGTGGATACGCTGGTTCCCGTCAGATCAGTTAAGCGCTGTCGGGCGTGGCCGGCACTTGGATGGGTGACCATCTGGGCCGCCACGCGCTGTTGCCATTTTTCGGGATGCACTCAGCCTCGTTATGCCAATCGAGGAGCTACTCGACCGAATAGTAGCGGTTCCGGTCAAGGAAAACCATCATAACGACCGGGAGAGTGGTGTGCTGACCACACGCCCCTCCTATCTGCATCCTCAGCTCAGGATGACACGGCGGTCGGATGGTCGCGATCGGCCACTTATGGCCTGAAGACGGAGTTCTGCTGCTGCTGCTGCTGCTGCTGCTGCTGCTGTTATAGTTCCTTCAATGGTACTGAGCTATGTACAAAGGAAGTAAATTTCTTGATTGTAGCAAACAGTTTTGAATGCCGAATTGCTTCGATAATACACTAACATGAAGTAATGTTTAGTAGCATCGTGCTACGTTGATGTAATGTCCTCACCATAGTCTTCCGTACTAATGTCGATAAGTCTACAGATGCACTTAATCTGAGGGTGAGTTCTGAACTGGGGCTGCTTAAAATAATGTGCTGACCAGTTAGAGATGCATGCGATTTTAGAGTTCTGTGTGGTGCTGCGTATGTGTTGCGCCACCCGACGGAGTACAGCGAGCGATGCTCATCTGGTTTCGTGATGGCGGGAGATTTTAAAGTGTAATCTCTTGTGTAGGTGTGAGCGACTCTCGGCGCACCGGGTCCGGAGACAAAGATACCGTCGATACTGCAGCCATATTGTGCACCAAGCACTTCGTAACCCTTTCACACCTGAACCTGGAATTCGAGAACAAGTAATGGATTCCCTGCAGTATTTTATGTCATCCCGCACTATTGGTCAGTGACTAGCAGCTGTCGGTCTCGGGATTTAGCGTCCTATGCGTATATAATTTTAGGTAACGTTATTGGGAACGGCGATCTGTCAATTTTGCGACTGGGGTCAGCACAGCTGTTCCAAGCGCCATCATTGTCAGCCAGATGGTGCATTATCTGAAGATGACCTACTGCTAGAAGATGAAACCGATCATATTTACTAAGTTTCCCATGCATAGGCTGTCGTTAACGCCACAGAAAGAAAGTTGCATTTGGAGTGGTTCCATGAGTGACAAGCAAAGACAGCTGGTTAATGTCGTCGTATTTTGTGTAGCGATGAATTGCAGTTGTGCAGTACCCTGGATAACTATCATATGTTTAATAAATGCGACTTGGTGAAAGGTCCCTTTCTTCCTATGTTTTGGAGAGGACAGCCGTGTTACTCCTGGCGTTATGGTGAGGGCTATGACTTCAAGTGACGATTAGTAATGGCTCAGGCAACTCTGACGGCACAATGGTTTGTCATGGGCATACTGCATCCTCATGTGTTACCTCTCATGCGACGGTATTGTTGATGTCATTTTTCAACATACAATACTCGTTACCACATGGCAAGCGCCTCTATGAATTGTCTGAGTGACGTGGAGGTAGTCCCATTGCCAGTAAGAGACCCAGATCTGTCCCCAATATCAGTATCCAGGAAAGCAAGAGCAAGTTACAGCAATTGTAAGCCAGCTTGCCCCAGAAGAGAATAACAACGGCTTTATGACACCCGCCCCAACCAAATCAGTGCAAGTATCGATATCAGAGGAGGTGCAACGTCATAGTGATAAGTGGGCTCACACTGCCAAGTTCTTTCTAACTCTGACTCGATTTTGTAATCACTGACACAAAATCATATATGCTCTCTGCCAATGAATTTTCCTTTCATTTTCTCCTTACATTCCTGGTGCTTCACTTATTTCATCATGCAGTCCATAAAGGGCGAGTCAAGAGGAAAGGTACATCCTCTGAGGAGTGATGGTGTTAGTGATTCTGTACAAAAAGCCTCATATGGACATATGCCCTACTCAGAAAGGTGTACGAGATAGAACACATTAAATATCACTTTTGTGGGTTTTTGTGAGTAATGCGAAAATCGCGTACCTTAGCGATGTGGCAGTAGAAAATTAAACTGCATAAAATTTTCTACAAAAAGGATGCTATTCATTTTATCTCTACGATTAATAGTTCTGCGCGAATAGAGCGCTAGAATACCGAAAATCTTGCGCGACGTGTGTGTTGTGTGGCGTGGACTGGGCGGCTTTTTAGGTCAGATGACTTCGGGCAAGTACAGAAAGAGCAACAGCCTCAAAGGGTGCGGGACAAAGTCAGGACATGTAGGGACCAAGCAGAAATCGGTATTGTAATTGTAAACTGTCGAAGCTGCTTTGGTAAAGTACCGTAACTTCAAGCGCTCATAGAAAGCACCGAAGCTGAAATCGTTATAGGTGCGGAAAACTGGCTGAAGCCCCAGACAAATTCTGCCGAAATTTTTACAAAGGCACAGACGGTGTTTAGAAAGGATAGATTGCATGTAACCGTGAAATAGAAGTGGATAGTTCCTGTGAATTATTATGGGTGGAGATTATACTCAACAATCGAGCTAGGTTAATAATTGGCTCCTTTTACCGACCTCCCGACTCAGCAACATTAGTGGCAGAACAACTGAGAGAAAATCTGGAATACATTTCACATAAATTTCCTCAGCATGTTATAGTCTTAGGTGGAGAATTCAATTTACGAGATATAGACTGGGACACTCATGTGTTCAAGTGTTTAAGACGGGTGGTAGGGACAGGGCATTGAGAGACATTATACTGAGTGCACTACCCGAAAATTACCTCGAGCAATTGAACAGAGAACCGACTCGTGGAGATAACATCTTGGACCTACGATGACAAACAGACCCGAACTTTTCGACTCTGTAAGCGCAGAATAGGGGATCAGTGATCATAAGGCCGTTGCAGCATCCCTGAATATGGAAGTAAATAGGAATATAAAAAAAGGGAGGAAGGTTTATCTGTTTAGCAAGAGTAATAGTGTGAGCGTGTGTGTGCTATTATGTCATTCTGCGCAACGGATTAATCTGAGACGAACCCTTTACCCTGTGGCTCCTGCAAGATGCAATTTCCACCCCCACACTACCACAGAAGTCAGACAGACGCTCCTAACGTTCTAAAGAGAAATGCCTGAAAAACCTTCACAATAAATATCTTCTGGAGTCGTCCCCTGTAAGGAAATGACACAAAAATTCACAAAATTTCTTATGTAACTAGTGGGATACTTGGGTACTGGAGTAGTGCTAGTTAGTGTAAGAAAAACATGAAACTAACGAAAATTATTATTTATTTTGCAAAAATTCTCAGAATTCGCAATGGCACCTTTAGTTATGAATTTAACACGTTATTTCCGGGTTCTTTTCGGAATGTGAAGTTACCTCTTAAGGATAGGATTTGCTAATGAAATTTCTATACAAAGTTTAAAATTGTTATTGACTTGGCAGAATGGCTGAGAGCCGTGCCTACTCAACTTGAATAATTATCCGTTAGAATGTTGCTAGGTACGGTCGAGGCTGTCGCGTGTGAAATGCAGTGAACTGTACTGTTGTGGAGGAAATCTGGGGCTCGCAAGAGCTGTAGCGCACAATACCGTAACCTGCGATGACTGCTGTCTGCACCGCTCGCTGCTGACAAATAAGATAACTGTTGTAACTGTTGTTCTATCTGGATTGACCTTCACCAATCAAACTCTCCCTACACCTTGATGAAGTCAAGGACTCCTATTCGCCCCTAGTCTAACTATTGGCGTGGTACACCGGTCAGATAACCAGTCCACCGCGATGCCACTCAAAAATTCGGTTGCGGGCGTTTAACTATAACTCTGTCCGTTAACACCGCACAATAAGTGTGGCTGCAAACACAGTGGTTGGTTGGTTGTTTGGGGAAAGAGACCAGACAGCGTGGTCATCGGTCTCATCGAATTAGGGAAGGATGGGGAAGGAAGTCGGCCGTGCCCTTTCAGAGAAACCATCCCGGAATTTGCCTGGAGTGATTTAGGGAAATCACGGAAAACCTAAATCAGGATGGCCGGACGCGGGATTGAACCGTCGTCCTCGTGCAAACACAGTGAACAACGCTTAATCATAAGGACTCAATATAGAGTCGCACTCCGATTCTCTCTCGACAGAGGTGCTCTCCCAGTGAAGTCTGAGGAGAGACTTGCTCCTCGCTCTTTGAGTACACGTGCCAGTGCGCACGCTCTTGTTACGTGTTCTCGCTCCAAGAGCGACAACGGAATGGCCCCTCTCCACGCCAGATATGAAGGGGTATTTCTTCTGGTCTCTTCCATTACTCCTTCAGCTCAAGGCGTCAGAAATATCGTCTGCCAATCAGCATTGCTCTTCTAAAACGGGAGAATGACGTTTCGTTTAAGGCGACCAATCCGGAAATCTGTAGCATCGGCGTTTGGCGTTTGCTGTCTCCCTGTGAAAATCTCTGAAACTGCGTGCTATATTTGTAAAGAATGCATAGGCTGGGCGCTCCCACACAATGTAGCAGAATTTGCTTTTAAACCAAACACGTGGTCGTTCCCCCTTTCACTCGGGCACACGCTGTCCGCTCCATGGGCGGACACCGTCCAACGTAGATAGCTCCCTGTGAAAACCTCTGAAGGGACCAGCGTCCTGGCGTGCGGTGTTTGCCTCTCCTGAACTAAAAGCTTTTGTGACCGTCGTGCCTTGAATGTGTGTGTGTCCGCCAGCCTCGAGAGTATTTCAACCACAGTGCGCACTTGCGATTTGTTAGTTATTTGCATATCTCTTACATGAATTCATACAATATTGACTTTATCTTACCGAGTTTGGGTTCGAATGAAGCGTCTTTATGTGCGGAATATGATTGTGAGGGCAGAATATGTAAGCAATGAAGGTCAGGAGACCACGACGTCTTACAATAGGAGGCAGATTTCAGACTACCTAACAGATCTAAACGAAAATTTCTGTTCCGACTCTGACAATGTTGAGTATTTATGGAAAAAGTTCAAGGCAATCGTAAAATGCGTTTTAGACAGGTACGTGCCGAGTAAAACTGTGAGGGACAGGAAAAATCCATCGTGGTTCAACGACAAAGTTAGGAAACTACTGCGAAAGCAAAGAGAGCTTCACTGCAAATTTAAACTCAGCCAAAACCTTTCAGACAAACAGAAGCTAAACGATGTCAAAGTTAGCGTAAGGAGGGCTATGCGTGAAGCGTTCAGTGAATTCGAAAGTAAAATTCTATGTACCGACTTGACAGAAAATCCTAGGAAGTTCTGGTCTTACGTTAAATCAGTAAATGGATCGAAACAGCATATCCAGACAATCTGGGATAATAATGGCATTAAAACAGAGGATGACATGCGTAAAGCTGAAATGCTAAACACCTTTTTCCAAAGCTGTTTCACAGAGGAAGACCGCACTGCAGTTCCTTCTCTAAATTCTGGCACGAACGAAAAAATGGCTGACATCGAAATAAATGTCCAAGGAATAGAAAAGCAACTGAAATCACTCAACAGAGGAAAGCCCACTGGACATGACGGGATACCAATTCGATTCTACACAGAGTACGCGAAAGAATTTGCCCCCCTTCTAACAGCCGTGTACCGCAAGTGTCTAGAGGAACGGAAGGTTCCAAATGATTGGAAAAGAGCACAGGTAGTCCAGTCTTCAAGAAGGGTCGCCGAGCAGATGCGCAAAACTATAGGCCTATATCTCTGACATCGATGTGTTGTAGAATTTTAGAACATGTTTTTTGCTAGCGTATCATGTCATTTCTAGAAACCCAGAATCTACTCTGTAGAAATCAACATGGATTCCGGAAACAGCGATCGTGTGAGACCCAACTCGCTTTATTTGTTCATGAGACCCAGAAAATATTAGATACAGGCTCCCAGGTAGATGCCATTTTCCTTGACTTCCGGAAGGCGTTCGATACAGTTCTGCACTGTCGCCTGATAAACAAAGTAAGAGCCTACGGAGTATCAAACCAGCTGTGTGGCTGGATTGAAGAGTTTTTAGCAAACAGAACACAGCATGTTGTTCTCAATGGAGAGACGTCTACAGATGTTAAAGTAACATCTGGCGTGCCACAGCGGAGGGTTATAGGACCATTGCTTTTCACAATATATACAAATGACCTAGTAGATAGTGTCGGAAGTTCCATGCGGCTTTTAGCGGATGATGCTGTAGTATACAGAGAAGTTGCAGCATTAGAAATTACAGCGAAATGCAGGAAGATCTGCAGCGGATAGGCACTTGGTGCAGGGGGTGGCAACTGACCCTTAACATAGACAAATGTAATGTATTGCGAATAAGTAGAAACAGGGATCCTTTATTGTATGATTATATGATAGCTGAACAAACACTGGAAACAGTTACTTCTGTAAAATATCTGGGAGTATACGTGCGGAACAATTTGAAGTGGAATGATCATATAAAATTAATTGTTGGTAATGCGGGTGCCAGGCTGAGATTCATTGGGTGAGTCCTTAGAAAATGTAGTCCATCAACAAAGGAGGTGCCCTACAAAACACTCGTTCGACCTATACTTGAGAATTGCTCATCAGTGTGGGATCCGTACCAGGTCGGGTTGACAGAGGGGATAGAGAAGATCCAAAGAAGAGCGGCGTGTTTCGTCACACGGTTATTTGGTAAGCGTGATAGCGTTACGGAGATGTTTAGCAAACTCAAGTGGCAGACTCTGCAAGAGAGGCGCTCTGCATCGTGGTGTAGCTTGCTATCCAGGTTTCGAGAGGGTGCGTTTCTGGATGAGATATTGAATATATTGCTTCCCCCAACTTATACCTCCCAAGGAAATCACGAATGTAAAATTAGAGAGATTCGAGCACGCACGGAGGCTTTCCGGCAGTCGTTCTTCCCGCGAACTATACGCGACTGGAACAGGAAAGGGAGGTAATGACAGTGGCACGTAAATTGCCCTGCGCCACACACCGTTAGGTGGCTTGCGGAGTATAAATGTAGATGTAGAGGTAGATGTAGACGCTCATTTGCCGTAGCTTAAGTATTTTTCGTGGGCGTATTTGAGGTAGTTTCCCAATCTGATAGACCACAAATGTCCTGTATCAAAGTCTTCACCTCAGCTTCCTCTGCACTACTGCGGTACGTTATAAACAATGGCAGTGTTTGAATAATATAGAAAATAAATAACAATGCAGTTAAGTGTGATGTGTCCTTGAAACCATCCGGGATAGGGCATATGTCCATACTACGTTTATTGCCCAGAATCACTAATATGTCATCTCTCAAAGCATGTGCCTCCCTTGCTGACTCACTCTGCATCCGTATTAGATAATGGCTAGATTGGTTGCAGCTATTCTTTACAAAACACACTACGACGCAGTTTCTTTCGACCACAAAGTATAACAGAGAAGTAGTAGACAACAATTCGGCCATTGTGTTTATGAAAACGTCAAGGTTACATCACAAGGTGTTAGCCATCCTTTTGACTCTGACAGCATATTGGCATATGAACTTTTATGGAGCATATTTACTGGAATCCGCCGCACACACCACTCGTGAAACACTATTCAGAACGTCGTATTCTATTTAGCTCATAAAATGAGAGTTCGTGCACCACGACATGTCGTATGAGCTGACCAGCGGAAAACACTATCGGCATTGTCGACTGTACAATGTATTCGGTGGATGTATCTGGTTCAGTTGAAGTCACAGACGAATTCAGCTTAATGAACAACATGGCAATAGCTGCATATCGACATTTACTTGCGGTACAGGCATTTAGGTACAATGTTCAGTAGACGATGGAGTACTTTTCACTCTTTTGAGAACATTAAAGCAAACGTATAAGAATTAAAGGTTTTTAATTTTTTTAGATAACAACAAATCTTCCCTTCCAAAATTCCAGAAGATATGACATTTATGTCTTGTCATTTGCATCATTACTGTGCAAATCATACAACTACACGGTCTCTTGGAGCATCTGCTCAAGATAATTCTGATTGGGGGGTTTTGAATGACCATGAATCTAGTAATATTGTCACCCTCTGAAGATTCAGTAACTTAAAAGTAAAATCCCAGTCCACTGTGTGATAAACAAAGTAATGTAGAGGAATTCTCAGCTGCTGTTCTTTGAGAATATTTACAAAGAAAAAAATGGATGAGATTAAACACAAATATTGGCTGTTACCTGACATATTTCCTTGCCGGTATGACACAAACGCTCTGTATCAAAAGAAACCTATAGAAACGTAAAGATGTCTACTTGCTATAATCCTACTCTTTAAATAATTTTGCCGGCCGGTGTGGCCGAGCTGTTCTGTCAGTCTGGAACAACGCGACCGCTACGGTCGCAGGCTCGAATCCTGCCTTGGGCATGGATATGTGTGATGTCCTTAGGTTACTTAGGTTTAAGTAGTTCTGAGTTCCAGGGGACTGATAACCTCAGATGTTAATTCCCATAGTGCTCAGAGCCATTTGAATCAGTTTTTAAATATTTTTTTTTATTTTCTGTTTTTTATTACATACATAAAACATGTACGCACTCTGAATATTTGATTTCTTCGAATTCTTACATAAGCTGAATTTATCCATACGTTATTATTAAGTATATGGAGAAATATTATAAGTTTACGATTCACTAAAACGACGTGCACTTCAAGATCGGATCCCGCTAATAATTATTTATTTTAGGATTGACACACCTTATTTGAAAGTCTTTATTCTCTACATCTACATACGTACGATGCGTGGCAGAGGGTACTCTGTACCACGACTAGTCATTTCCTTTCCTGTTCCTCTCGCAAACAGAGAGAGGGAAAAACGACTATTTACATGCCTCCGTATGAGCTCTAATTTCTGGTATCTTATCTTCATGGTCCTTATGCGCAATTCATGTTGGTGTGTATCGTTTGACACTCAGCTTCAAATGCCGGTTCTCTAAATGTTCTCAGCAGTGTTTTTCGAAAGCCGCGCGGGCTAGCCGTATTGTCTGAGGCTGCTCCTCCCGTCGGAGGTTCGAGTCCTCCCTCGGGTATGGGTGTGTGCGTTATCCTTAGCGTAAGTTAGATTAAGCAGTGTGTAAGCCTAGGGACCGATAACCTCAGCAGTTTGGTCCCATTGGAACTTACAACAAATTTCCAAAAATTTGTTTCTCGAAAAGAATGTTGCCTTCCCTCCAAGGATTCCAATTTGAGTTACCGAAGCATTCCCGTAACACTTGTGTGCCGTTAAAATCTACCGGTAACATATCTAGTAGCCCACCTCTGAATTGCTTCGATGTCTTTCTTAAATCAGACCTGGTACGGATTCCAAACACTCTAGAAGTACTCAAGACTAGGTCGCACCAGCGTCCTATATGCGGTCTCCTTCACAAATGAACCACTCTCTTCTAAAATTCTCCCAGTAAACCGAAGTCGACCATTTGCCTACCTTATCACAGCCATCACTTGCTCGTTCGATTTCATATCGCTTTGCAACGCTACGCCCAGATATTTAAACGACTTGACTATGTCATGCAGGGCAGTAGTAATACTGCCTCCGAACATTACAGGTTTGTTCTTCCTACTCATCCGCATTAACTTACATGTTTCCACATTTAGAGCTAGATGCTATTTATCACACCAACTGGAAATTTTGTGGAAGTCGTCTTGTATGTTTCTACGGTCACTCAACTTCGACACCTTACCGAACAGCACAGCATCATCAGAAAACAACGACAGATTGCTGCCTACGCTGCCCGACAAATCATTTATGTATATACAGAATAACAGCGGTCCTATCACACTTCCCTGGGGCACTGCCGGCCGAAGTGGCCGTGCGGTTAAAGGCGCTGCAGTCTGGAACCGCAAGACCGCTACGGTCGCAGGTTCGAATCCTGCCTCGGGCATGGATGTTTGTGATGTCCTTAGGTTAGTTAGGTTTAACTAGTTCTAAGTTCTAGGGGACTAATGACCTCAGCAGTTGAGTCCCATAGTGCTCAGAGCCATTTGAACCAACCTGGGGCACTCCTGACGATACCCATGTCTCTGATGAACGCTCGCCATCGTGGAAACATACTGGGTTCTGTTACTTGAGAAGTATTCGAGACACATATCTGTGAGCTTATCCCTTATACTTACACCTTTGTTAACAGTCTGCAATGGGGCACCGTGTTAAATGCTTTCTGGAAATCCATAAATAAGGATTCTGCCTGTTCCCCTTCATCCATAGTTCGCAGCATATCGAGTGAGAAAAGGGCAAGCGGAGTTTCACACGTTTCATACGAGCGATGCTTACTAAAATCATGCTGATTCGTGGATATCAGCATCTCAGCCTCAAGAAAGTTTAATACACTCCTGGAAATTGAAATAAGAACACCGTGAATTCATTGCCCCAGGAAGGGGAAACTTTATTGACACATTCCTGGGGTCAGATACATCACATGATCACACTGACAGAACCACAGGCACATAGACACAGGCAACAGAGCATGCACAATGTCGGCATTAGTACAGTGTATATCCACCTTTAGCAGCAATGCAGGCTGCTATTCTCCCATGGAGACGATCGTAGAGATGCTGGATGTAGTCCTGTGGAACGGCTTGCCATGCCATTTCCACCTGGCGCCTCAGTTGGACCAGCGTTCGTGCTGGACGTGCAGACCGCGTGAGACGATGCTTCATCCAGTCCCAAACATGCTCAATGGGGGACATATCCGGAGATCTTGCTGGCCAGGGTAGTTGACTTACACCTTCTAGAGCACGGTGGGTGGCACGGGATACATGCGGACGTGCATTGTCCTGTTGGAACAGCAAGTTCCCTTGCCGGTCTAGGAATGGTAGAACGATGGGTTCGATGACGGTTTGGATGTACCGTGCACTATTCAGTGTCCCCTCGACGATCACTAGTGGTGTACGGCCAGTGTAGGAGATCGCTCCCCACACCATGATGCCGGGTGTTGGCCCTGTGTGCCTCGGTCGTATGCAGTCCTGATTGTGGCGCTCACCTGCACGGCGCCAAACACGCATACGACCATCATTGGCACCAAGGCAGAAGCGACTCTCATCGCTGAAGACGACACGTCTCCATTCGTCCCTCCATTCACGCCTGTCGCGACACCACTGGAGGCGGGCTGCACGATGTTGGGGCGTGAGCGGAAGACGGCCTAACGGTGTGCGGGACCGTAGCCCAGCTTCATGGAGACGGTTGCGAATGGTCCTCGCCGATACCCCAGGAGCAACAGTGTCCCTAATTTGCTGGGAAGTGGCGGTGCGGTCCCCTCCGGCACTGCGTAGGATCCTACGGTCTTGGCGTGCATCCGTGCGTCGCTGCGGTCCGGTCCCAGGTCGACGGGCACGTGCACCTTCCGCCGACCACTGGCGACAACATCGATGTACTGTGGAGACCTCACGCCCCACGTGTTGAGCAATTCGGCGGTACGTCCACCCGGCCTCCCGCATGCCTACTATACGCCCTCGCTCAAAGTCCGTCAACTGCACATACGGTTCACGTCCACGCTGTCGCGGCATGCTACCAGTGTTAAAGACTGCGATGGAGCTCCGTATGCCACGGCAAACTGGCTGACACTGACGGTGGCGGTGCACAAATGCTGCGCAGCTAGCGCCATTCGACGGCCAACACCGCGGTTCCTGGTGTGTCCGCTGTGCCGTGCGTGTGATCATTGCTTGTACAGCCGTCTCGCAGTGTCCGGAGCAAGTATGGTGGGTCTGACACACCGGTGTCAATGTGTTCTTTTTTCCATTTCCAGGAGTGTATATTCGAACTGAGAACATGGTCAAGGATTCTTCAGCAAACCAAAGTTAGGGAAATTTTTTCTGTAATTTTGTGGGTACGTCCTTTTACCCTTCTTATATGCTGGAGTCACCTGCGCTTCTTTCCAGTCACTTGGACTTCGTGCTGGGCGAGAGACCCACGATAAATGCAAGCTAGGTAAGGGGCCAATGCCGCAGAGTACTCTTTGTCTGGGATTTCATCCGGACCTGATAATTTATTTGCTTTCGATCTTTCAGTTGTTTCTCCACGCCAGGGATACTTATTACTATGTCTTCCATATGGGAGTATGTCCAACTGTGTGAACGATTTCTTGAACATGAAATTTAAAACTTCAGTTTTGTTTTGCTATCTGCAACTTCCACACCAGACTGGTCAACAAGGGACTGAATGGAAGCCTCAGCCCGCTCAGCGATATTACGTAAGACCGGAATTTTCTCAGGTTCTCTGTCAGATTCTTTGCTAAGGTGTGATGGTGGTAGTTGTTTTGTGATCCACGCATAGCTCTTTTGACAGACGCACGAATCTCTACTAAACATCGCTTGCCGCCATTTCTGCGATCTCTTTTGAACCATGAGTGCAACAGCCTATATTTCCTCAGAATCTTCCGAATTTCGTTGTTAAGCCATGGTGAATTTTTCCATCCTTTATTCACTTACTAAGCACATAACTCTCCAGACCAGGATTTCCGATATGCTTAAGCTTCGCCCATAATTCCTCTACATCCATCTTACTGGAGGTACGTGATGTCAGTCCTCTGTATCAGTGGGATGCTAACAATTGCTTGTCTGCCCTATCTACACTCCTGGAAATGGAAAAAAGAACACATTGACACCGGTGTGTCAGACCCACCATACTTGCTCCGGACACTGCGAGAGGGCTGTACAAGCAATGATCACACGCACGGCACAGCGGATACACCAGGAACCGCGGTGTTGGCCGTCGAATGGCGCTAGCTGCGCAGCATTTGTGCACCGCCACCGTCAGTGTCAGCCAGTTTGCCGTGGCATACGGAGCTCCATCGCAGTCTTTAACACTGGTAGCATGCCGCGACAGCGTGGACGTGAACCGTATGTGCAGTTGACGGACTTTGAGCGAGGGCGTATAGTAGGCATGCGGGAGGCCGGGTGGACGTACCGCCGAATTGCTCAACTCGTGGGGCGTGAGGTCTCCACAGTACATCGATGTTGTCGCCAGTGGTCGGCGGAAGGTGCACGTGCCCGTCGACCTGGGACCGGACCGCAGCGACGCACGGATGCACGCCAAGACCGTAGGATCCTACGCAGTGCCGGAGGGGACCGCACCGCCACTTCCCAGCAAATTAGGGACACTGTTGCTCCTGGGGTATCGGCGAGGACCATTCGCAACCGTCTCCATGAAGCTGGGCTATGGTCCCGCACACCGTTAGGCCGTCTTCCGCTCACGCCCCAACATCGTGCAGCCCGCCTCCAGTGGTGTCGCGACAGGCGTGAATGGAGGGACGAATGGAGACGTGTCGTCTTCAGCGATGAGAGTCGCTTCTGCCTTGGTGCCAATGATGGTCGTATGCGTGTTTGGCGCCGTGCAGGTGAGCGCCACAATCAGGACTGCATACGACCGAGGCACACAGGGCCAACACCCGGCATCATGGTGTGGGGAGCGATCTCCTACACTGGCCGTGCACCACTGGTGATCGTCGAGGGGACACTGAATAGTGCACGATACATCCAAACCGTCATCGAACCCATCGTTCTACCATTCCTAGACCGGCAAGGGAACTTGCTGTTCCAACAGGACAATGCACGTCCGCATGTATCCCGTGCCACCCAACGTGCTCTAGAAGGTGTAAGTCAACTACCCTGGCCAGCAAGATCTCCGGATCTGTCCCCCATTGAGCATGTTTGGGACTGGATGAAGCGTCGTCTCACGCGGTCTGCACGTCCAGCACGAACGCTGGTCCAACTGAGGCGCCAGGTGGAAATGGCATGGCAAGCCGTTCCACAGGACTACATCCAGCATCTCTACGATCGTCTCCATGGGAGTATAGCAGCCTGCATTGCTGCGAAAGGTGGATATACACTGTACTAGTGCCGACATTGTGCATGCTCTGTTGCCTGTGTCTATGTGCCTGTGGTTCTGTCAGTGTGATCATGTAATGTATCTGACCCCAGGAATGTGTCAATAAAGTTTCCCCTTCCTGGGACAATGAATTCACGGTGTTCTAATTTCAATTTCCAGGAGTGTAGCATAAACACTTTCCAAACCTTCTTGAATGAGTTACTAACTTCCGTAATCGTAGTTGCTATAATGACATCATGATCGCTAATCCCTGTTTCTGTACTGACACTGTCAATAAGGTCCGGCCTATTTGTAACTACAAGTTCGAATGCTATTTTGTCAAAAACTAACAAATTGAGCCCGTGGCTGTGAACAAAACATAGATTGACTCTTACACAGAATATTACAGCAACCAGCCACTTTTTATAATGCTATTTATTTACTTAAATAGCGCCGTTACCGGTTTCGAACGATAGGTTCATCTTCAGACGACTAGTTCAGATTTTACATTACATTTTGAGTTTTGTTCCCCATCTGACGGAACTTCCTTGGGGTGCTGATGCCAATGAATAATCCATGCCATTACGTTCGAGTGCAGGTTGTTTATCATCTTGCAACATCGAAAACGGTATAATGCACTTTCTGCGGTTATACACCACTGGCCATTAAAATTGCTACACCACGAGGATGACGTGCTACAGACGCGATATGTAACCGACAGGAAGAAGATGCTGTGATATGCAAATGATTAGCTTTTCAAAGCATTCACAAAAGGTTGGCGCCGGTAGCGACACCTACAACGTGCTGACATGAGGAAAGTTTCCAACCGATTTCTCATGCACAAACAGAAGTTTATCGGCGTTGCCTGGTGAAACGTTGTTGTGATGCCTCGTGTAAGGAGGACAAACGCGTACCATAACGTTTCCGACTTTGATAAAGGTCGGATTGTAGCCTATCGCGATTGTGGTTTATCGTATGGCGACACTGCTGCTCGCGTTGATCGAGATCCAATGACTGTTACCAGAATATGGAATCGGTGGGTTCAGAAGGGTAATACGGAACGCCGTGCTGGGTCCCAACGGCCTCGTACCACTAGCAGTCGAGATGACAGACATCTTATCTGCATGGCTGTAACGGATCGTGCAGCCACGCCTCGATCCCTGAGTCAACAGATGAAGACGTTTGCTAGACAACAACCATCTGCACGAACAGTTGGACGACGTTTGCAGCAGCATGGACTATCAGCTCGGAGACCATGGCTGCGGTTGCCTTTGACGCCGCATCACACACAGGGTCGCCTGCGATGGTGTACTCAATGACGAACCTGGGTGCACGAATGGCGAAACGTCATTTTTTCGGATGAATCCAGGTTCTGTTTACAGCATCATGATGGTCGCATCCGTGTTTGGCGACATCGCGGTGAACGCACATTGGAAGCGTGTATTCGTCATCGCCATACTGGCCTATCACCCTGCGTGATGGTAAGGGATGCCATTGGTTACACGTCTCGGTCACCTCTTGTTCGCATTGACGGCACTTTGAACAGTGGACGTTACATTTCAGATGTGTTACGACCCGTGGCTCTACCCTTCATTTGGTCCCTGCGAAACCCTACATTTCAGCAGGATAATGCACGACCTCATATTGCAGGTCCTGTACGGGCCTTTCTGGATACAGAAAATGTTCGACTACTGCCCTGGACAGCACATTCTCCAGATCTCTCAACAACTGGAAACGTCTGGTCAATGGTGGTCGAGCAACTGGCTCGTCACAATACGCTAGTCACTACTCTTGATGAACTGTGGTATCGTGTTGAAGCTGAATGGGCAGCTGTACCCGTACACGCTATCCAAGCTCTGTTTGAATCAATGCCCAGGCGTATCAAGGCCGTTATTACGGCCAGAGGTGGTTGTTCTGGGTACTGATTTCTCAGGATCTATGCACCCAAATTGCGTGAAAATGTGATCACATGCCAGTTCTAGCATAATATATTTGTCCACTGAATACCCGTTTATCATCTGCATTTCTTCTTGGTGTAGCAATTTTAATGGCCAGTAGTGTATGTACTTGTCTTTCCTTTGGTCCAACAGCCTGTCTTAATAGCGTGTTTTGTTCGGGAGCATTGCGTTCAAGATATATATTAACGTTCATGATATGCATTTCACAATATGAGAAAACGTAATACTTTTCTTGAGTGTCAATGATTCACAACTGTAATCAGTGAACTCATTGATATATCTGGGTATAACCGTTTGTAGGAATATGAAATGGGATGATGACAAAGTCTCAACTGATGGTAAAATAGGTGGCAGATTCAGATTTAGTTTCTTTGTCAGGATACTGGGAAAATCCTATCAATCTAAAAAGGTGATTATTTACGAAACACTTGTGAGAGCCATTCTTGAATACTGATCAAGTGTATCGGGTCCATACTATAGAGGACTATCAGAGAATATTGAACCTAAGGAAAGGGGGCAGCAAGTATGGTCACTGGTTCGTTTGCGCGTCATGGGTATGATTAAAAACCTAAACTGACAGACGCCTGACGTCCGACGCCCATTGTCCCAAGAAAGGCAACTTCAAGTTTGAGAAGCCTTTATTAAACGAGGAATCAAGTAATGTACTGCAACCTATAATTGCGTGGACTTCTGCGGCCAGAGTCAGTCGACATAAAAGTTTTTTGGGTATGGTATTGCATCATAATGTATAAAACTACTGCTGCTAGAGGAAAGCCAACGTTTCGGCCACGGTTGCAGCAAATGATTAGCACTTCAGCACAGTCGCATTAAGTAGGTAGGAGTAACGCCACCTACATTCTGTACATAACGAGAGATTCAGAAATCGCATTTGAATGTTGGCTGTTTGTAGCGCCCGAGACGAAAGACACATTCTTTGTTCGACCTTGCAGAATCGTATAGCTATGTGAGATCTTTTGAGTCAGGAAACGGACCTGAATGCAGAAGGCGTGTATCCAAACGGACAGTGCGAAACACCACGGACTGTCAGTACGGTTCCCACTGTTACAGCTTTCCTTGACGCCGCACTAGAGAGAGGCTTGCCGACAGAGGTACACCCAACGGCAACACAAAGATAAAGGAATGGCAAAGGAGTGGCAAAGGTTATCTTTTCAGAGGGCCCTGGATCTGCGTATAACATCACGATGTACGCGTCCTCTGTGGGGGGGGGGGGGGGGGGGGTTCCGTAGCGAAACGATTTTGCCAGGTTACATTCACCATCGTCACACGTGCCCAGTACCTAGTGCGATGGTTTGCGTTGGGTACACAACACCATCACCCCAGGTTCTCACATCCTATAATATCGACGCCAGTCGTTACTGAGACGCTCTGCTAAACCCGCAGGACAAGACAGGTAGTTTAAGTTGTGGAAAGGGGCAAAAATAAGCGGCTGTCAGTTACACTCGAACATACAAACTTTTACTTCATCAAACATTACAAGAGCCAAGAAAATTAAAAAAAACAAACACACGCACACACAGCTTTAGTTTTGGAACTTAAATAGCGGCTGAATGCGCCGTACAATCTCATGCCTTAAGGGCAAGACCACTTTAATTAGTAACGGCTTAAAGCCAATAACTTAAAGCTCAACCAAAATCAGAAATTTAATAGGCAAAGCCTTACCTTAAAACAGTTCCTTATTTAGGCTGAAAGACCATAGAATCTGACACTTTAAGAGAAAACAACTTAAATTCAAAATCGGCTGAAGGCCCAACATTTAAGACTCAATAACATTAATTTTAAAAATGCCAAAGGCTTTACGTAAAACAGTTCTTAAATTAGGCTGAAGGCCCAAACCATCTGACGCCTTAAGGGCAAAACAACCTTAATCTAAAAATCGGCTAGAAGCCATTCAATTACAAAAAACAAGAACAAACAAGAAAGGGCAGTACACCCAAGGGCGCTCAGAAGTTCCAAGGGTCGGCCTGGAATTCAAACACCAACGCTCGCTTAGGTGAGGCTGGCAGTCGGCCCAACCATTGCTGATCCGGCAACACAACCGACAGACAGTCGACGGACCCACCGACAAGATAACCCCCGTTTCACCCGACCAGCATACAACAGGGAGTCCAATGGAACAACGTAGAAGGTATTGGCGCCACAACCAATTATACATTGAGCTGTCAAACTACACACCGTGCTGGACAGCGACAACACAATGAGGAAAATACACTGCCTGAATTAATGTCAACGGCCATGGCAGGTAACCGGAACGTTAACGGCCACAAGGCAGAAGATTCCGCTGATGCACTTCAATTCAAATAACCAAGTACAGTTAAACTCCACCGGAGGGTGGCTAAAATTTGCCAACTTGAAAACACACGTTATTACTCGCGGGAATATCCCATCAGGCGACAACGAACTCCCAAGGACACAATGTGAACAGTTGTGACTTGCTGGTAGATTAAATCAAAACTCAACTTTCATGTCCAGGATCGGTGAGCCACGAACCTCGTAGCAATGGGAACAGCAGCACACACTCCGACAACACATAGAGACTACCAGCGGCCCAGCCAAACTACGCGCCGCGGAGATTTACTCGCTGCTCCACGCCAACCGATCAACTGCCCAGGCCCGGAAACGGTGAAAGGACCAAGCATACGTCGGCCGATGAGACGACCAACCGAACGACGAACCAACGGTCGTCTCGCTCCAATTACCCTCCGTCGGACAGTTCATGTGTGTCGCCAGCGGTCGGCGAGCACTGGCTGTCGGCGCCTCACCGGCGCTCCGTCCCTGACTTCACTGCTGCTGCGTCCCGACTGCACTGCTGGTCCCTCTCCAGCTGAATGGTAGACACACGACGACCCGGAAATACTATCGGTCGGTCCACAGATGGTATGACAGTGCACTTATTGATACGCACTGCTGCTGCTGCTCATAGGAAAGTAAGGCAGGAAGTTAGTGACGCCAGTAAAACGAATAAGAAAACGAGGCGGCAATACCGTGATAGAAGAGGACAAACAATAAATGGGATAAGCGCGAGCCGTGCACGGCTCAGTTACATTACTTACGTGTTAAGGGCAATGGTTTTGTGTTCCGGCTTCAAGTACTCCTTACCTTTCAAAGAGATAACGTAAGACCACATGTTGCCAGTGGTGTGCTCACCTTCCTCGATAGAGAGTATGTTCGACTATTACCTTGGCCAGTACCGACTACAAATCTCTCACTCCGTTAGACCGTCAGCGAGAGCGCACTGCTAGTTAATGCTACTAATAAGGTGAGTACACTGTACGCTTGTTACATATTTTTACGAGCTTCAAACAGGAGCGACTTATTTTCAGTTATCTGTGTAGTTACAAGTTTATTTTTGTAATTTCTTGTGTGTTTGAGTGCTTACTAGGCAACAACCTTTTATTTCAATAAGTGTAGTGTACAGTACCGCCGTTGCTATCGACCGTTGTATCGACCCTCTTATCGTATAGGCTTTTGTTTGTTTGGTTAGAACAGCTCAGTGTCAGTAAGACCGTCAGTGAGAGAGCACTTCGATTTCCCACTGCTAATAAGGCGAGTACACTGTTCGTTTGTTGCATATTTTTACGATCTTAAAACAGGAGCGACTGCAGTAATGGATAGGAACTGTGCTTGTTGTGTACAGATGCGAGATGAGTTGGCGACCCTTCGCTCACAGCTCCAGGCTGCGTTGGCTTCCTTCACACAGCTTGAGGCTGCTGCCAAGGACCGCTCCTTCTGACTTCCAGCTGTTTGGCCCAATGAAAGATGCACTCTGCAGGAAGCAGTACGTGGATGATGAGGAGGTTATTAATGCAGCAAGATGTTGGTTCCAGCGTCGACCAGTAGAGTGATACCATGTGTGCATACAGAAACTCCCTGTAAGGTGATGTAAGGCCGTTGCGTTGAATGAAGATATGTTGAAAAAAAGGGTTTTGTAGTCAAAAGAGTGGAGAATAAAATGGTGTATTGGAATCCTGAATAAATCAAACCTGCTTTCAGAAAAAAATATGTTGTACTACTTATTGAACACCCATCGTACAATGGTGTGCAAAACTTTCTCATGATGTATCACAACCAAGTAACACAACTCTATGAAACTTCGACCATGCATAAGAATAACTGCTGGTGTTCAAATGGCTCAGATGGCTCTAAGGACTATGGGACTTAACATCTGAGCTCATCAGTCCCCTAGACTTATAGCTACTTAAACCTAACAAACCGAAGGACACCACACACTTCCATGCTCGAGGCAGGATTCGAACCTGCGACCGTAACAGCCGCGTGGTTCCGGACTGAAGCGCTTACAACCGCTCGGCCACAGCGACCGGCTTTTAAAAGAAACGCAGTCGGTAGTGCTGCGGTATGGATAGGAAGAACTGGTGCAGTATAGTACGGAAAGTAACTGAAAGGAATACGTAATGAGACGATCAAAAATGACATTTTCATTCAAAGACGATAATTGTACGGAAGTCAACGCGATTTATGATGATCTTTTGGGCATTACAAAGCGGGAAACGATTCTTTAATAGAGTGTTTGATCACCATGGGCAGCAATAGATGTTCTACGACGTGCTCACAAACACCAACGCTGTTGACAACTGCTGGATGGGCGTTGGTGGATGTGGACGTGCCTCAATAAATTTTCCAACACTTCCCATACGTGCTCGATTTGATTGAAGTTGGGGACTACTTCAGCAGATAACCGCTCCATTGAGCAACAAACAAGAAGGGGTCCACGCCAAACAGTGGGTGTAATTGTAATCACATTTAACAGGACTGCAGCCGACCGAAGTGGCCGTGCGGTTCTAGGCACTACAGTCTGGAGCCGAGCGACCGCTCCGGTCGCAGGTTCGAATCCTGCCCCGGGCATGGATGTGTGTGATGTTCTTAGCTTAGTCAGGTTTAATTAGTTCTAAGTTCTAGGCGACTGATGACCTCAGAAGTTAGCATAGTGCTCAGAGCCATTTGAACCATTTTTGAACAGGACTGCAAGGCAGCAGTCTCACGCTCCACACTGGCACAGCAACTGAGTGGGGGTGATTTCTTTGCCCGATGACCGGTATGTTGTGTTCCGTTGACATCCGCACATCGGCAGCACCGTTTGCGATGGTGCTAAGAGCGTAGTGACTGGAAAAACGAGGAACGGGATCGCATGCTCTGCACAGATGAAAACATATTCTGAGTAGTAATTCTGGACGCACCGTCATATGGCAAAACGTGGGAACATTGTCAAACATGACCGTTTTGATGGTCCAAGTGTTATACTGTGGGAAGGTATATGCATGGACGTATTGACTTACAAATCTCTGATACAGTACACTCACTGGTCAACGTTATTGTGATACTGTACTACTTCCTCATGTGCGTCTTTTCAGGGGTGCGTACGGCCTTGACTTCATTTCTGTGGATGAAAATGTGTGACCGCATCGAACAACTCAGGTTTTGAAACTGTTGGAACGAGAGTATATTCGGTGTGTGGACTTGGCCAAGCGAGAGGCGGCTTGAACCAGCGAGGAAGACATCCCCTTGTTTTCTAATGAGACAACACTCAATGGCAGCCGATTGGAGGCCCCGAATGGCGCCGTCTGGCGGCTACTTCGGAGAAGGAATGAACAAGACATTATTTGCCCACTTTCGTTACAGATGAAAATAAATAACCAATTCTGCTGCAATTCCAAGGGAATCCTGTGACCCAGTATGTCATTAACAATGAACAGCTGGCACAGAAACGTACCAAAGAATTTTATTTCTAGACTTCACTACAGTAAATAACGTACCATTTTTCCGTTACGATCCTTGAACAAACTGAGTGAGTGAATCTCCTTTCTATAAATATATTTTAATTCATCAGCGATGCTGACTCTGATGAATAGTTGGCAAGGTTCTGCAAGTCGTCAGTGTGTTAACGGCTTCATAGTTATGAAAGGGTTTTATCGGGTCAGTTCTACTCTGCAGCAAAAATGCAGCATTGTTCTATTAGAAAAAACGAATGTGATGCCCATTTATTTGTGGCTAACACGCTTACGAAAACATGATAGTTATTACTTTATGAACCGCTTGACACCACTCATTAACGTTAAAACAGATTATGAATATACATAATATGTCTTTAACACTTCAAAAGATAATTATGATGGAGAATCTCAAAACTTCACTTTGAATGGGGTTGAAAAAAATTTTGTTCATTGTTTAATGCAAATTACTTTCATATTTCTCAGTCGAAGAACAGGGAGAAAATCCTTTGATAAGTTTCCATTCCAGTCATTAGTTATTAAAAATACGGTGGCTTGCAGGATTCCGCCAAAATTGCAACTGATTTGGCGATGTACTTTTTCCTCAGTTGTTAACCATTTCTCATATGAAGAAGCATCATCATATTTTTCTTGTTCATAGGTTTAATTTCACTTCTTTTGCCACAACATAGCATAAATTGCACAAAGTCTCCTCGCAATAGCTATTGCGATAGAAATATTGAAACACAGTGTTTTATTAAATAAGTAATAGGCGATCAGAGAGGCCAATACCTTTCGTAAAATCCCATTGTGTTGGTTTGCAGTCACAATAGAGAAGAAATTTAACGTTTATTTTCATATTAGCAAATTTTCTTTTCACTAACTATCGCTGACTTTTAAAACTTGCAGTGCTGGATTGGAAAAAATTAAATAAGGTCTGTACCTTCGGCTATATCGACGTAGATAAGAAAGTTCCATATGTTAACCATTTCTCATTTACCAAAATTTCCTATCGATACCTCAAACAATTTAGAAGACATAAGGTATGTTTCGAATATGTCATTGTCGAGCGCGTGTAAATGGAAGTGAACGTGCTACACAAAACACATTTTGTCGAGATGGGAGACAGATAGAGACCTTCTACTAAGTCTAAAGGAAAACTGAATATGTTAGCTAAATTTCGTACACACCAACATATACTGTAATATGCATCAAACACATAATCATAGCGACCCACATTTCTCATTGCAAACTTTTCGAATTTCTCGCAAAGTCTCATACAAATTCTAAAATTGTAATAAGTATGACCGTTAGTGAGATGATGGACACTTCATCATGAAGCTGACATATAAAGCTACACGTAACGCAAAAATCAAAATTTTTTGACAATATTTTCTGTAGAATCATGTAGGAAAAACTGTAGAGCTAACGGATAGCGAATGACGTTCTACTCGTAATGGTACCGCTACACCTTGATTATTAGGCTAAGGAGCGTTCTATAGTGCACCCGTAGGTGTGCTGAACATCGTGGCGAGTCTCAGCGCAGACTGATTTCTTTCTGTTCTTCCACTTAGACGCTATGACAGGTAGGTTAGATGTCACGCCCACCACAGAAATGAAATTTCGCACCACTGCGAGAAACTCACAGTGGAAAGAATCTCTACAAGAGAATTATCAATGTGTGGTCCAAGGCTGATAAGAGAACATGAACACAAATCCTATAAGATTCTTATTAATAATTCCGAGACAGCCAATTGTGTGGTTTTGCCGATGGTCGTGAGGAGCAAGTTACTGTTAAAAGAGGGCAGAAAGGGTGGAGCGATGAAAGAGGAACTTTGGTGTAAGATGAGGGTGGCAGTGGGATGGTGTTTTGTAGGCGGTGTGAGAAGGAGGCCGGCAGGAGCGCGGTGCCGAATGAGTATAAGCTAGGATGATGGACAGCCGTCCAACCGACGAAACGGTAAGACGCTAATCAGTGTTGTCTGTGTTAGGACGAGAGCGCAGCCGTCGAAAATACGGAGGCATTCTGCGTGAGTATGGCGAGTGTGGCAGTGAAGAAACTGATAGCAGCCTTGAGTAGAAACAGCGTTGCAGAAAAGAACATCATCACTTAAATACGTTTCATAAGTGTGGCAAGAATTCATTAACTGTATTTCCGAAATTGTACTGGGAATTCATTTTGTTGAAATGAGATAAATGTTATTTTGTAATTATATTTCTGTTTACGTCTTTACATCTAAGTAATTAGTTAGATGTGATGATTATCAACAGTTAAATTCGCTGAGTAATTGGTAACTGTGACTCAACGACACAGTAGCTATAAGCAACTTCGATTAGCTTCAAAAACAGCCGTTACTATTGCAAAGTGTCTATCAGTACCCTTTTGGAATTTAGTAGTTGGTGGTTTTCACTTATGACCTGCACTGCAGAAGAAACCGCTGGACACATTGCAGAGTTATTATTTCTACAATTTACAGTGCATTAATAAAAATGTTACCTTCTTGTGTAAATAGTTTTCTACACAGCCCTAAAATCATATTATAGTAATTAACTTCTTAAAAACAGAAAGTATAACGAAATGGAAGGAATGTAGAGAAGGGGGAAAGACAGAAGAAAAGAGGGAGTGAGACTGAGAAGCGCAGTTTTCTATGTAACTTCATGAAAACGTTAAAATAATGAAAACATTAGCAGTAATGGTAAAGAAACGTTAGAAAATTAGTAAGATAATGCTAGGAGTTTCTAATACCTTATTTCAACAAGAAATTATACAAAGGGCGTTCAAAAAGTTTTGCACAGTCGTCTCTATTTTTTTTATTTTTTGCAGGAGGAGAATGAAATTTTTTGTGAACATACTTGGAACATTTAGCTATACATTGAGCTTATTCAATGTAGCCTCCAGCAGCTGTGCCGCATCTGGCCCAACGTACTTTCCATGATGTAAATGTACTTTGGTAAAATTCTGGGGATTGACTTTTACACATCGCTTGACACAGGAAATAAGGTCTTTTTCACTATCAAATGTTTTACCATGCAGGTAGACCTTCAGACAACCAAAGAGATAAAAATCAGATGGATCCAAGTCCGGACTGTAGGGAGGATGAGGAACAATTTTCCAACTCATTTTTCTGATTTTCTCCTGCCTCATAAGGGCCGTATGGGGTTTGGCATTGTCATGGTGTAGTCTGTCGAGATGGCCCTGAAGCTGTGGTCTGTGGGTCTTGATCGCACGTCACACAGCTTGTCCAATGACAAACAGTAACGATCCCGGTTAACTGTGGAGCCAGGTTCTAAAAAATCAATGAAAATTCCACCACACTGATCCCAGAAGAAGGAGACCATTACCTTTCGGCCTGCTGTTCGTAAAAGTCTTGGTTTCTTCTTCGGAGGGGAACCCGGATGAAGACACTCCATGGATTGGGTTTTGCTCTCTGGTTCGGACAAAAACAACCATGTTTCATCCCGGGTATTGACACCGTCAAAACACTGTTTCCACTCTCCAGTAAAAGTCTTCATGAGATCCTCGCACACATTCTTCCTCGTCGTTTTCATTTCTCTTGTCAATAATCTATGCACCCAACTTGCACAGATTTTTCTGTACCATAGTGACTGTACCAGTGATACTACACTACCCAATGACAAATGAGTCATTTCAGCAAGCTGTCGTGTCGTCACACATCTGTCGTGTTGGGTGATTTGATCAATGGTCTCCTTATTCCCCTCACTCACTGCCGTCGATAGTCTACCGCTTCGTGGATTGTCGAGTAGCGAGAAATCACCTTCTTGAAATCTCTGCAACCACCGCTGGATACTGCTGCGATCCACTGTGTCCTCCCCATGAACAGGGAGCAAGTTCCTGTGAATCGATGTAGCAGAGTCATCGCTGGTCTTGAAAAAGAACCCCATCACCGACCGTTGTCGCAACCTGACACCTACTTCACGGTCCATTATGGCCCACCTGTAAATAAAAGAAAATACTTTTCTACACCAACTTATAGCTAAATGTTCCAAGTATGTTCACAAAAAATTTCATTCTTCTCCTGCAAAAAATAAAAAAAATTAGAGACGACTGTGCAATACTTTTTGAACGCCCTTTGTAGAACCACCCGATGCTGTGCTTAGCACCACAGCAGAAATTTATTTCTATCTACCCGTTTTACAGTCATGTCGCCAAACAGAAACATATAATACGATCATTTGGCAGTGAGCAATATAAAGTGGACTTTGGTCGAAGAGGAGGTCGAGGTGGTGTAATGATTAAGTCACTGGACTATGCAGAACATAAATTTTCTTCTAACCATGTTGGTTTTTCTCGGCTTATCGCTTCAGTCGCAGCCTCCGAAGACAGCGGTCTATTTCCTGGCCTATCCTCGTCATATTATGGATTTTATTCCGTTTATTACGACTTCAACGCGACATGAAGTTCTAATATTCGTTCCTTTCTCTGCAGTGAGTCTGTCTGCCAGGACTATTTAAGAATCCCTACAAGTATGTCTACCATTCCAAGTAGAGACGTATAGGAAATGTTACGAGTACTTTGTTTACAGGTCGTTCAAAAATACTATATATGTGGAAGGTATTCATCTGATATATTACTAGAGTTTTTTCAGATGTTATAGCGGTTTTACATTTTTTGTTTCCAGCAGTACGTATCCTCCAACTGCTACTTGTGTCATATATGATACATTAATTCATATAACGTTCATTTTCAAAATGCGCTGCGTTTCGTACGCACGCCAACTGTACCTCTTTCGATACACTCTCCGGAATGTTCTTTTCTCCCTGAATAATCGCTATGTGTCAGGAGTAACAAGTAAGGACTGGTTTCCAAGCAGACAAGAATGGAAACGAACTAAAGAATTACAGAGCAATTGCTTAGGGAACCTCAACACAGCGATAGCGTATTCAGAACACAGAAACGTGTAATAAGAATGAGATCGAGTGTTAATTCTAGAACATTTTGGAGAGACCTTAACGACAACCTTGGTATTTGGACAACTATTTCACACTACATAAGTTCATTAATTCCCTCAGTCGTTACAATATTTTTCTTTTCTCAAAAAGAAGGGGAAAGCACGAATATAGCCGTAGGACCAGAAGCAATGTCGTCAAAGGCTTCAATTGGTAAACATTGATGCAGGACAGAATCATACACACGTATGCACATTTATCATACAACCTACCGGAGCACAGCAAGTGTCATAAGTAATTTGGTGGAATTTAAGGCTAGTTCAAGATCTTTCTGTTGAGCAGTTACTTTAGCTACAATGAAGACTAACTTTACAGTTTGTTTTATAGATAACATTAGGAATGTAATAGAAGAATCTTTCGTAACATCAAGTCATTTCCTTGTACTGCACTTCGACTAAAGTGATGTAATTTAATATAATATATTGTTAACTTTGTTTCATTTTTTCCTACAACAGACTAAAATAATCTTTATAATTCCGTAATTCTACTAACTAAAACGAAGTGATAAAGTGAAAATTAGTTTTGGTTTTTCGAAATCCGATTTTTTTAGATGTGTCATACTGATGCGACTACTCTCTGCGAATTAATTCATGCACTTATGAGTAACGGACTGTCGATACCATTTATTTCGATACTTCTGCATGATAGAAGGTAATGATGGATTGCACATTGGTTTGATTAGAAACGTTACCTATGTGATTACTCCAATTCTTGCAGACAACTTAAATATTTCTCTTTGGCTCTTGTTATATATTCCACTGAGTGGAAACAAAGATTACTTACAAGAGGACAGCGCCAATTAGAAAAAGTCCATTTCATAATGATTGACACCTGATTTCGATCTCTTACTCTGGTTACATCGTCTGATGAACATCGATGTGTTGTACCTTGCTGGAATTGTGGAAATGTCTACTTTTATGTCGTGTATAACATTACATTTTAGTCGAAAAGGGGGCGACATACGCGGTAAAACTTAAGAGGAAGAGTTCTTTTTCTAGCATTTCTTGGTGACTGTAAACTTTGAGGAGTCATAGAAATCAGACCGTAATAGAAGAAAAATTTCCTTTGTCCAGTTAAAAATACAACCATTCTCTACTAACAGACGAATGTTCGTTGCTTTCAGATTAGTCGTTTCGTCCTAATAATGGCGGATATAGATTGCGGCAGTTTGCCTAGCGGTAACATGTATTAACAAGAAGTAAGGTGTAAATGTAAAGTCTGTTGTTGCCTTTTACAGCTGTTACGTTTTTATGCACATTGATCTACATAAATCGCTATTATCACTTGTTTTATTTATTTGCTCTTGCATCTATATGCGCCGCGTGATCGCGTATGCTTTGTTGCCGGACATCTGAACAGTATTTCCGCTTCATTATTCATTACTGCAGTGTTTACTTCGTAGCTTGACGTCAGATATGAAACAACCGTGTAGTCCGTCGTTGTTTAGTACTCATATTATACAGTCTCCTTCTTGTAGTAGTGTGAAACCTTCCATCATTTACGGAGTCGTCAAAAGCCATGTGATCAGTGGCTTTCAGTGCGCCTGCTTACTTTGAGGCCGAAGCAGAACAGGATGCTAGCAGTTCCGTATCACAGCCTGTGAAGAGAACGTCTGAATGTGTCGGCATTAGTGAAAGTATAGTCAAGCGAACTTCGAGAGAATATTGAGAAACTTCATGTCTTGTATTACGAAAAAGGAGTGCTGTCAGGTGACAGAAGTTTCCAATGGCCTAGTTTACACACGGAAGCATAGGGAGCAAAATTCATGACTTGTATGTAGAAAAGCAGTCCCAAACAGAAGCTGCCGTATTGCAAAAGTTAAACACTGAAAACTTCTCTGATGCAAGTGGAACAGCCTCTTGGCTTGTTTTCAGAAATTGGGGTTTGGATGCAAAAAGTTCAACGAAGAAATTTGGGCTGATGGGAAATAACCGAGTAGCAGGAAAAAGTGACGCGTTCTTGCAGGAAATAAGATACGTAACATACACTGGCTGGTCTGTTTGTTACACTGATAAGAACTGGTGTAGTACAAATCACTCCAGGAGGTTTGGATGGCAGAATCATAAAATGCCTTATGCATCAGAAAATGAGAGCAAGTATCCAAAAGTGGTATGGAAAGAACATTATAAGATGCCACAATGGGAATGAAGATCGGTTCGTGCGAAATGCTGGTTTATGTTTTATTGAACAGTGAGAAGGTGCAATTATCTTCCTGAGATGTATGCCAGATACTACAAAGAGTGGTTTAGGGAAGTTTTAGAAAAATTATCGAACGGGTCAGTCTCGATATCAGACGATGATAAACCCAGATATTACGAAATCCATCTATGAAATGCAGGAAGGCTTCGATTATCCAATGAATAGCGAACAATCTTTCTAATGCCACATCATATGAGGAATTTACTAAAGCAGGTTACCTGGAACACGCGCGGGTGCGGGTGCTCGTCAGGCCACAAGAACACCTTTTTGAAGTGCACTGCGCTTAGGGGGCAAGGAAATTAAAGTTCCGCGGTTTCCTGTGGCTCCTGCTAATTCATTCGCATAGAACTTATTTGAGGGCTTGTCAAGAACACGGTAGCTAAGGAGAACAAAAATTTTTGGATACATGATACTTTGCTGTTGTATTGCTTCTAGCCACGCTTTGACGGCCTTAAGCCGTAATTTTAATAAAAAATAAATTTTAATTAGTTTAGTTAAAATATTTAAGTATTATTTGTAAAAAAGTAATTCGATATAATCTTAAGAGAGTAAAGGAGTAAAAATACTCTAGATTAGAATTCGTCTGTTTGTATTAATCTGTAAGTAATGTAGACAATAGTTTCTCGCACTCACTTTGTTCAGATCATCCTGTTTATTCATTTTGATTTCATAATCTTGTTTCCTCATTTAGTGTTGATTTTGATTCATAGTCAGCGCGTGGGAGCGGCACGTATCTTGAGTTGTGAAAAAGCATCGACAAGCTTTAATTTCTGAAAAATACTCTACCTATGTTACGAAGACGTAATATGAGGAAAAGTTAAATAAGAAAGAGTTTCAGTTTTACTTAAAGTGTAATTCAAGACTAGTTCTATGAAAAATCAATTTAATTAACCTTGAATGATTCATTGTGAAACTGTATTGTGAAAGCATAGCTGTTAAAGCGCTTCGTAGTGCAGCAATAATCAGCCAGTATTAACTACCAGCCTAGCATCTCTAGTCGCTGTAGAAAGCAAGCACTGAAATCATTTCTGCAACGAAAACGTAATTTTAAAATATAACCAAAATACATTTCAGTTTTCTAGGCTCAAGACTACAAAACCAGATAATGAAAGACATTTTTCATCTGTCATTAATTTGTATCAGAGAAATAAATCAACGACGTTTAGTTCGCGATTAAAGTAAACTCTATTTAACCAGGATCGTGGATAATTTGGTCTTCTTTCACTTTCCTCAGAGTCATCGGTGTGTGCTTCATAATAAAATCTACTGCTAGAACTTAACAAGAAAGAAGCCACATAAGCACATCGAAATTTTAACACGACTACCAATAAAAAATAGCCTGGACAACACCATAATAAATACACGCTCCACTATGGAAAGTGTCTGGACGAATTCAGTGAGTCATGTTCGCAAACGTCAAACCAGTTACGCAGAAAGAGCCCACTGTCAAGGCACAGCCATTGAACCACTGATGATCCAAGTAGACGACTGACAAAGCGAGACCTCAGACAACAGCGAAAGCGGTTAAGGTATGGCTATTTGATACATCATTCTATCCTGCCAAGTTTATTCAAGCTAAAAGATTTTCCATTTACTGTTGACCGCTACGGTCACAGGTTCGAATCCTGCCTCGGGCATGGATGTGTGTGATGTCCTTAGGTTAGTTACGTTTAATTAGTTCGAAGTTCTAGGCGACTGATGACCTCAGAAGTTAAGTCGCATAGTGCTTAGAGCCATTTTAACCTTTTACTGTTGATATGTACAATACATTTCATTGTTCATTTATCGAGAGCTGCTTGTACATCGATCGTTCACCAGAAATTTTCCATGTTATTGCCCTCAACTGGCGACAACAACTGAACGCGACAGTGCTGGTTTGGAATGCTAGTACGAAACTGCTATTCTCTCTGGTGAATAGACGCTTATTGTGCATAACAACAATGACAACGCGCTGGTATGGCAACTCTGCCCCAATACAGCCTCGCATATATTGCAGCTAATAACGCAACTGCTCTACAAACTCTTAACTGACAAACACGGGGAATATTCATTAGTAACGACATACGATGTGACTAACAAAAGTTCAAACTTTGCACCCGTGCTTTCTCCGCCACAATGGCTACAACGACTAACCAGCAAATTACGAAAATTCGCCTGCAAAGAGAACAAGGCTGTATCTTTAAACTGCGAAATCGAAATGTTTCTCCTAATTACGGTCTGACTTCAGTGACTCCTCAAAGTTGACACTCACCAAACATACTCGAAACAACAGGCTTTTTCATAAATATTACGGCGTATGTCGATTCAATTTTAACTGAAACGTAATATTCATACACGAAATAAAGGTAGACATTACTACGATTCCGGCAAGGCACAACACATCAGTGTTTGTCACTCGAAGTAACCAGAATATGAGCTCAAATCCAGGAGTTAATCATTATGAAACTGGCAGTAGTCGTCGTCATCGATTACCAGTCGCAATTCGCACTCTTAATTCACTGCAAATTCTTCGAAGAACGGCCAGTGAGTTCTCAGTTTTGCATTATTGTAATAAATATTACCAATAAAGAAAAGACAGCCGCCTCATCACCAGGCTGTAATGTGAGACTTACAATGTGAAACACCAAATATTTTTAACCAATATTTTCTATGCAATCGTTTGAGAACAACTGCATAGCGAAATAAACATGCGAATCCAAAATATGTAGTGTCCAATTTTTATGCTTCAAGTGAAACGTTTTCTGTAAAAGTGCTTCAGAAACATTGCTTTGTTTACAGACAATACGTTCTTTCAGCATCGCGGTACATGACTCAACTTTCTGCTTTCCTTGAACCAAACTTAACATATGAAAATGATTCTTTGCGTGGCACGGAGAAGTCTGCCATAAAAAGTCTCCGACGAAGCATTGTGGCAATGTTCCTCAACAATGCATCACAGTGCTATTAACCTTCACAAGAGGAGTGATGTAACACGAGCTAAACACTGGATCATGCGCGTTTTTTCTTATTTTTTCTTTTATTTGTTCCACATCAGCCAGCCTTCGAGACATACTGAACCACTCACACACGCACACACATGACTCGCATACAGTATTTGCATTGGTTGTGAACTTCTTACTTACCTCATGAAGTTCTCGTATCATTGCCACGAGATGCCACTCCAAATTCGAATTAAATATGAAACACACAACATTCATGGCTCCAGACAAGTTTCCTGTCGTACACTGTTTACATCGCGTAAGCTATATGAAAGTGATGATATTCACTTACTTAACGATCTTCTCTGGTTTTTTTTCGTGGCCCCAAACAAAACAAACTGCACCAGTCACGTAGTCTGGCCGTAGATACTTAATGGTACTCGTGCGAAGCCGGGTCGTTAGTTATGGTACATGTACGGCCTGGCCATAAATGAAACTGATAGGAGTGACAGCTCCATTTGGCCGAGCGTTTAGAGAAAATAGCATTTTTTGGCCCGGCTCAGGCTAGGCGTTAGTTATGCTGACGCAGTTACTAGGCAGCGGTTGGTGCAGCGGAAAGAAAAATGCGCGGTAATTCGAGGATCGTGGAGTTAAGTCCCTAACCAGAAACGTTTTTTCAGTTTCAGTTTTTAGGTTACGTACACTGCAAATAAACCGAAATAATGTTCAATACATTGTATTCATTAATATTATCATAAAAGTCATAAAAAGAAAAAGCAAAAGGAAAATTTGGGTTTGTAAATAAATGCCCAGAAATGGGATAAAATCTTGACTTGTTACAAGGGCTTAAGACCATTGACTCTATTGTTGAGAAAAAAAAAAAAAAAAGAGCTGTTTGCCGTCTGGTTCAGTTGTGTGACGTTAATTCAGACTACTGTAACTGCTGCTACTGTTATTCTTGGACATGTTTATTATAACGTTTTTTTGTTTCAGAAGCAATTTAGACGTATTTTAAGGTGTTTATAGTTTTTGAATGTAAGCCCGTTTAACAACTCATTTATAAAAGAATTCCAAAAACAATGTTTCTTATTGTATTTGGTATTATTATTCTCAGCTGAAATCATACTTTTTGGTTTGAAAGCGTTACTTTTTTAAGCTCAATAGTGGTATTATATATTTTCCAGAATGACCGCTAAATTTATGTAAAACAGTTCATCTCTTAAATTTTTTGATGGTGTCTAACAATATTCCTGACGTAATATTATATAATACTTTCAGAACATCCAAACACATAATTAATAAAACATGAATTGTGGCTTTAAAACTTGGCACAAAAGCAATGATTTTGCAAACACTGATTTAACGATGTTCTTGCAGTCTTCTTCACTAACATTATCTGCTCCGGCTGTATAGTTCCAGTTAACAACCGCCTGACAGAAAATCTCTTCTTCTCCTCCATGGGAAATATACGACAGGACCTGCTGAATGTCCGCTAATTTCTTGGTTTTGATGGGGATACTGCCTTCTGGATATGCTGAGGTGTTACGGGAGGCTACACTAATCGTATTATTAGGCGGTGCAAGCTCAAATGTATGACACTCAGGGCTGCGTTTGCAACGTGAAGTCACTACTCACCCTTTCAGACCTGACGCGAACTTTAATTCCATATAGTCACAAGACTTAAATGTATCTTGTTCAGATCGGGGTAAAGAACGTTTCATGGCTTCCACGGATGGTGTTGTTATCTTACAGTATTGTGCCTACCAGTTACTAAAATTCAAGACCTCTCATGATACGTTCATTTTTACAGTCGCGACGCATTTAGAACTCTTTGATGCTTTATATGTTAGGGGTGTGCATACTATCCTCTTTTCCAAGTTACTTCTTCGTCATTCCAAATACGCTACCACGGGGCAACAAGAAACGTCCGCGAAACGGAGGTCTGTAAATGATTATATTGAAACTCTCCTTATCTGTGACTCGTAGAAAGATATGTATACTGTATGACTCAAGCTTTGCCCCACACATCCGTCAGAGTATACATGTTGCTCCTTTACATCAGAAGGAATCTTTGTATTTATATAATCCATCACAAAGGGAAAAACGTCATTTGCTCCCTTTCGAATAGTATCTTCATGTTGCAAATAAAAATGAGATTTTTTGGGTTTCAAATCATATATGCAAAATACATTCAGCCAGAGCCGACGTAAACAGAACACAGTTTGTATAGGAATACGTGGCAAAGACATATTTTGCATGTAAGCTGTCACTATGGCATGTGCGTTAATATTTCCTGATACTACTGCTCGGAATCTTTTAGACTGCCTAAGAATTTCTTTGCATGTTTTTTGTGAACTAAAAGTTCAGCCAAAGCCAATCTTTTCGCAACATCATTGAGGTGGCGCCTTTCAAGTTTTAACTTCATTTCCTCACAAACTATACACCGATGAGCCAAAACATTATGAACACCTGTTTAATAGCGTGTTGTTTCACTTTTCAAATACAGTAAAACACAGATTCTGCTTGGCATGGATTCTACAACTCCTTGACAGGATTCCAGAAGTATGTGGCACCATATGTCTACGTAAAGGTCAAGCAATTCCCACAAATTACAGGATGCTGGGTGACGGGCATGCAGCTGACCCCTGATGTGTGTTCCAGTGAGGAGAGAGCAGACACATTTGCTGGCCAAGACATCAATCTGAGTTCACTATAACGCCCCTTAAAGCACTGTAGTACAATTCTGATCTTGAAACACGGACAGTTGTCCTGTTGGAAGATGTCATTGTCGTAAGAGTATGGAGCGATGCAGGTGGTGCACGATAATGTTCACTTAGTTCACAGCTGTAATGATGCCTTCGATTACCATCGTAGATCCCATGAAAGCGCAACTAAATGCACCCCATGACATAATTCTGCCCTCATCGGCCTGCATCTGTGGCGCAGTCATTCGTAAGGATGACGACCAGATGTAACAAGAAATGCGATTCATTCGACAGGCGACACGTTTATTGTGATCCACGATGAAAACTTAGTGATGCTGTGCCCACAGCAATCATAACTGACGATGTCCTTGTGTAATCACAGGAGCAGGTAGGGGTCATGTGAAGTGGAGCTCCATGTTCAACAATGGCCTTTGAACGGCGTGCTCCGAAATTCTTCTGCCTGCACCAGCATTATACTCTGTCATCAGATCTGCCACAGATCGCTGCCTATACTGGATTATACATTGGAGGGTCATCCGACCTCTACGTTTGTGCTGAGACGTGGTCATCCAATACCATACGCCTGCTCATTATTTCACCATCCTTCATCCACTTTCCAGAGGTGCTCCAATGGTAGTACGCCAACAAGCGACCAGCTTCGCCGTGTCAGAGATTCTCATTTCCAGTTGCAGCGCCACAACAATGTGCGCTTCGCCCAAACCACCTATATCAGTGGGTTTCCACATTTACAGCCCGTATCTTCGCTATAGAAACTAACCATTCGTCTCTCTTCCAGCAGCGTGGGGTAGCCGCGTGGTCTTAGTCGCCTTGTCACTGTCCGTGCGGCTCCCCCCGTAGGATGTTCGAGCCCTCACTCAGGCATGGGTGTGTGTGTGTGTTGTCCTTAGCGGAAGTTGGTTTAACTTAGATTAAGTAGTGCGTAAGCTTTGGGACCGATGGCCTCAGAAGTTTGGCCCCATGGGATCTTACCACAAATTTCCAATTTCGTCTTTCTTCCACTTAAATTCCATCCTTACTGCGTCACGCGCTCGCAACACCTCCAGGAGGCATTCAACCTCGCAGTTGCCAGTGGTCATAATGTTTTGACTGATCAGTGTACAAGTTTAGGTCTGGAGACGACCAAACGAAAGTCCAAAGTGTTCATGAAAATACTGCCTGTAATAATGATATTTCATACTGCTCTCTGGATTTTTTCTTTAAACATGTGATATATAGCTTTCATTGTTAGTTGAGCGTCAAGGCACTGGTATGTTCATTCTGAATAGTGACGCTCGTTCATTGGATACAAATATGGTTCAGTACTTAGTTTTGTTCTGCTTCTGCTACTGCATTCTGGTTTGGATGCCTACAAGTTTGGTCCTATGGTGATTTTCCTTGCAGTAGAAGGACCCTCAAACGCTTAAATCGATTTTATGAAATGCCGTGTAAAAGATATGAAAGGCTGTCAGACATTAGTTTCTCCCGGCGTATATAAAATGCAGGCAGGTGATGCCGTTAACAACAGCCGATATTTCGACAGGGACACACCCTGCCATTTTAAAGGTAAAACTGCAGTAAGTAGGCCCTGTGAAAGCGAATATAAAACCTCAGTTTTCAGAGAAAATCCGTAAAGATAACACACACACACACGCACACACGCACACACGTGCGTACGGCGTTAACACTAGCGCCATCACAAAACATAGATGACCGGCATCAGAAGTTATCGATGGCAAATTAATAATTGGCTAAATGGCTCTGAGCACTATGGGACTCAACTTCTGAGGTCATTAGTCCCCTAGAACTTTTTTTTTAAATTCTTTATTTCCAAAAGCTTATTAATTATACAATGTAGCCCACTACCTTATCTGATTAGTGGGCCATAAATACTTATACATTTATACAAGTTGCAGCTATTCTAAGTATAATTTGGTAACTAGTTAGTAGGCAACACTATATGAGAACTACAATGGGCAAAGTAATATATTTTAAGTACTAAGTGGTAACCTAACTAACTATAGACTAGTCACTAAAGCCTGCAACGTTACAAATGTGTCAGCTGAAAATATAAACCTACTATAAGGCCTTGCTCATTGAGCTAAACCCAATGAGCGTGCCCCTGACACTGGGCAGGCCATGGTGTTGGTCGCTGCAGGTTCCTAAGAATAGTATCTATAAACTAGGTCCTACAACTAAACTTATCCTAAGGTCAAAATTAGGTGCGTTGTCTGGATCGGTGCAAACTGCACCCCACTCCCCCTAATCCCGAGGCGCGGCGGATTCTAGACTGAAGAAGTCGGCATTTCCGCGCCCAGGCGGTTTGGGAATAGGGTACTAGACTTCATCGGTATTTAAGTGGGTCTCTAAAAGGTGCTAATTTGGTTCTCTCAGGTAGTCCTTTAAGACTTTCTGTGATACCGCGTTAGCCAGTTCGTTGATAATCTGAAAGGTGTCGCATTGTCTTAGCAGTCTGTACGTGTCATTGTGGGGTAGTTGGTCACGTAACACTGAGGCCGCATCATTGAAAAGGGGGCACTCGTAGACTACATGGTCAGGAGTACCCTCCGGAACACCACAGTCACACGCGGGTGTCGCCTTTTTCCCGAATCGACATAAGTATGTCGAATAGGGCCCATGTCCAGTGAGAAAGTGAATCAGTCCCCTGGTTGGTTCAAAATATGACATTCCCATTCTTTCCCTGACATCTGGTAATAAGTCAAAAGTTCTGCGCCCTGTTTCTTCGGATTCCCATGAAAGTTGCCACAGTTGATCCCCTCTTAGCCTAATCTCAATTTTATTCTCAGTCCCGCTTCCCAGAATTTCCTCTATTTTCTCTAAGTTCCCTTTTTTTGCCCAGTACCAAGCAGCCTGCTCCCGAATTTTGATATCTAAGGGGCAGAGTCCCATTATGACTAACAGGGCTCCACCCAGTGTAGTCCTGTATGCCCCCACTGATCTCATAATCATGTTTCTTTGCACTCTTCTCACTGTCATGGCGGGCACCACCCTCGTGAGCCTGTGTGCCCAGATTCCCGAGCCGTAACCAACTATGGAGGTGAGTATGCTATTATGATATAGTTTGATGAGATGTGGTGGGAGATGGAAGCGTTTATGTCCAATGGAGATGAGGTTGTTGAATACTTGTAAAGCTCTTTGTGTTACGGTTTCAATGTGCCTGCCAAATGACCACCTTTCATCAATGATGATGCCGAGATATCGAGTCTCACGTCGCCTGAGAACTGGTGAGCCCTCTATCCTGACAGTGGACTTAGCTGGTGAAATCTTCATCTTAGTGTTCTGGCACCACAGTTGAAGTATTTCTAGTGCTCGCTCTATCTTAGGCTCTATGTCTTCTCGGCTTCGGCCGCCGACCAGTAGGAGGAGGTCATCGGCGTAGGCTATCACCTCCAGCACTTCGTCACTTTGCTGTAATTTGTCTAATAAAGGTTCCATGTGGATGTCCCAGAACAGGGGACCTAGTACGGAGCCCTGAGGACATCCCTTAGTGATTGTTTTTCTTACCCTTGTGCTGGGGGATGATAGCCAGACCTCCCGATCCTCGCAATAGCTCCTCAGACACCCATATAGCGGCCCTGGACACTCCTTCTTCCGTAAACAGGAGAAGAGCGAAGGCCACCACAGGTTGTCGAAGGCGCCACTTATGTCCACCATGATGCCGACCACGTATTTGTGCGAGGTAGAGCAACAGACCTCAGCCGCCAGGGCGATTGCATCAGATGCCGATCGCCCAGGCCTGAAGCCGAACTGCCTGCTGCTCATCCCGCACAGCACTCGGTGCGCAGCCAGTCTGTCAGCCAGTAGTCTCTCCAGAACCTTCCCAAGCAGATCAAGCAGGCAGATTGGTCTGTAGGATTTAGTTTCTGCTGGGTCTTTGTCAGCGCCTTTCTTAATGATTACTACATTTGCCCTCTTCCAAATTCGAGGGAACTTTTGCTGCCTGAGACACTCATTGTATAGGTGAGTTAGAGGGGCGACTATCTGGGGGGCCAGAAATTGCACCACCTCCGCCACAATGCCGTCTGGCCCGGGAGCTTTCCCTCTCTTCAGGGATTTTATGTGGGCAGCTACCTCCTCTTCAGAGAATGGGTAGACTGCCGTATCATTTCCATATGCATTGCTGCTGTAGGTTTCTCGCAGCTGCCGTTGTTCATTAGTCTCTCCATCCGCTGTGTCATCAGGCAGCAGGGATTGGAGAAGGACCTCAGCAGTTTCCTGCCAGGACTCCGTCATCCCGTCCCCACGCCTGACGGTTGAGAGCTCCATCGGAGAGCGGATTTTTTCCCGGACAAGCTTATAGGGAACTCCCCAAGGGTCTAGAGCAAGTTGGTTCAGAACGAAGTGTTCCCAGCTTTTAGATCTTACTTCACGTAAATGTTTATGGAAATTGTCTTTCGCTTCCCGGTATAGCTGCAGCCATCGTTGTCTTTCTAGCCAGACGACACTGCGCTGGTAGTGCCTTCTGAGCCTTCTAACAGACCGGCGCATCTCCTCTAGTTCAGCTGACCATGGTGACGGAGAGGCCGCCATGGCCTTCCTCCTAGTTGGTACGGCAGCCTTCACCGCTTGAGTTATTGCTGTCATCAGTTCCTCAGCTCTGTTGTCAACGTCAATGCCCAGGTGTCCGTCACCTTCTGGTAGTGCAGGAATGTCGCACTCCCTAGCAAGCTTCTCCCAATTGGCTCTTTTGTAGTTAAATTGCACCACCCACCCCATGGCCCAGCGGCTCTCCCTGTCCCCCATACTAAAAGTGATAAGATTATGGTCACTAGTGGTGGCGTTCTCTACAACTTTCCACTGCTGGATTAGGTGCGCAGCATTTGACGTAGCCAAGGTCACATCAATGTTTGTGCCTTGGCCACCTCCCGCCACGTAGGTCGGAGGGTTGCCAGGCTTGTTTGCCACCACCAGCTGCAAGGCCATGATGGCCTCTTCTGCCCTCTCTCCGTTTGGGTCCCTGGTGCCGCTGTACCATAGGGGGGGTTTAGCATTTATGTCTGCAATTATAATTACTTTCCGCCCCCGCAACGCCGTGATGATTGTGGTAAGGTGTGCCAGGTGGCTCTCAATGTCATCACCATACTGAAAATACATGTTGATGAAGATAATAGTTCCGGCTGGAGACTGCAGCTCCACGACGTTGCAGTGGCTGGTTGTAAACTGTGTTAGAACTATGGCTCTTAGGTGTTTGTTGGTTATAATTATTGCCGATCTTGGGTCTTCCCCTCGGCTTATAACTTGCCAGGTCGCAGCTGTGAAAGCTAATTTTCCATTTAGGGAGTATGGCTCTTGCAGACAGACCAGATCCAGTCTCCTCTCCTCCACTTCCTTACATAGCTCCTGCATCACAAGTCTACTGTTATGGGTGTTAAGTTGGCCAATGGTGATTATCGTCATTTAGTTGTTATGGAAAATGTGTGTGAATTCTGTCGTTAGGCCAAGTCTTGTTCCAGTCAAATGTGATGCGTCCATTTGCCAAAACTGCTTGCTGGTAGATGTCGTCCAAGTCGAATTTTTCGCCACATCTTTCAAAGACTTTCTTGAGTAAGTCCTACAGGGCTCCGAAGTCGGTGGGGAGATTCACTGACTTGAGTTGGATTCTGTCTACAGCCTCCATTACCGAGAAGGTGACTCTCCTACCATCTTCATGTCCCACCCGGACCACGTGTCTTAAGGCAGTGGTCAGGGTAGTCGGCTGCTCTAGTCTCGCCAGCTGCATCGTAAATTCAAGGTTTGGATAGATTCTGACTGGGTCGATGGGTGGCAATCTCACGACAGGATCTATTGTGGCTAGTTCACTAGAGCTAGTTATTTTGTTGTCCTGAACTGGTTCATTTGTATTTCTGTTCTCCTTCATTGAGATTGCCACAGTCTCTGTTTCAGGATGCCATTGCCGTTGATCTTTAGTCGGCCTTGTCTCCCGGCTTTGGGATGAGGGTGAGTTGACTGTGAGAGGCTCAGTTTGAGTTCCTCTGTCAGTTGTAGTGGAGTCCGTTTGAGTACTCGCATCATTGGTATTGATTGTGGAGTCAGTGAGCGACCTCAGAAATAACCTAAAGGCACTTGCCCTCATGGCATCCTTCCTCCTTTTGCTCGGGGATTTTCTTTTGGGCATCCTGTTCACTTTGGCTTGTTCAGCCATAGTCTATCCTCGAAATTAGTCTCTGTTCCAGGAGTCTGTAGGTGGGGCAGTTTCGCCCAGTGGCGCCACAAGGTTTTTTGCCCCTTCTTTTACAAGGGATGCAGACTGCTGCAGCCCTACAGTCCTTTCGTAGATGTCCGTCGTCACCACATTTTGAGCAGGCCGACCCCCTGGTACAGTGCCTCAGAACGTGGTCGAGATCTCCACAGTTGTGGCAACACGGTACCACAAGATAATCGCGTGTATTTACGGCATGAAAGCCGATGTATAGTTTGCCCATTGCAGTTATTTTCCTCTACATTTGAGCGGAGACCTCAGCGACGTGGTGAACCACATCTCGGTCCCGTGGCCCCGTTTTAAATCTTAGCTTAAAGTTTTCTTTGAATTCGTCCTCTGACATTTCCTCGAAATTTTGTGCTCTTATAGTTTTATGTATCTCCTCGTTTGTCATGATTGTTGGTACATCATATAAGATGACCAACGGGTTTCTTTTCCTCGGTGGCTCACATTTGACCACCGAGTTTAATTTAGTGTTGTTTAATAATTTTACTTTGTCCTCTTCGGAGGCATCTTCTACAATCACAGAATTCCTACTTGGTTTAACCTTGTTGATTCTGATCTTGTCTGTAGAACTTAGAACTAATTAAACCTAACTAACCTAAGGACATCACACACATCCATGCCCGAGGCAGGATTCGAACCTGCGACCGTAGCGGTCTCGCGGTTCCAGACTGCAGCGCCTAGAACCGCACGGCCACATCGGCCGGCAATTAATAATTAACTGGCGAAATAGCATAAACTCTGTCTCTCTATTTTTTGCCAAGTGAAAGAGCAGGTTCAAATGGTTCAAATGGCTCTGAACACTATGGGACTTAACATCTGAGGTCATCAGTCCCCTAGAACTTAGAACTACTTAAACCTAACTAACCTAAGGACATCACACACATCCATGTCCGAGGCAGGATTCGAACCTGCGACCGTAGCGGTCGCGCAGTTCCAGGCTGTAGCGCCTAGAACCGCTCGGCCACTCCGGCCGGCGAGAGAGCAGGATTACATGCATAATTTAAACAAAAAGCGCCATGCCTATCAATAAAGACACTTGCAAATTTAATTTCAACAGCTCACTTAATAACGCTATCCCAATAGCTGTAAGTGCATTCCAGATTCTCCGATTTGTTCAGCTGCTGTAAGCGTGTGTCAGTTATATCACTACACCGATCTTCCACAGTCCTGATAGTCTGACCAATATATGACATAACTGCAAGGAATATGATAGACATCCACCTTACGCAAACCAAAATCATCCCTGACAGTTTGTCAGCTGAGTCAACCCATTTCGAAGTCACCTGTAGTTTCAAAAATGTTCAAATGTGTGTGAAATCTTACGGGACTTAACTGCTAAGGTCATCAGTCCCTAAGCTTACACACTACGTAACCTAAATTATCCTAAGAACAAACACACAAACCCAAGCCCGAGGGAGGACTCGAACCTCCGCCGGGATCAGCCGCCCAGTCCATGACTGCAGCGCCTAAGACCGCTCGGCTAATCCAGCGCGGCTCACCTTTAGTCAGAATTGTTATAGTGAAAGACATTAGACGTACCATGCACTATCGATCATCTGTGCACAAGGTGAGTGATGATAATTCCGAGGTGGCTCTAAAGTCTATGGCCTTTTTGCCTTACGCAGGGAGCATTTCGAACAGGATACGTATTTTGCAGAAATATGATGTGAGATGTGTTTTTCGACCACCATCTATAACCATGGATCTTTTAGGTTTCATAGAGGATGATCTTGGTTTGCGTAAGACGGGTGTCTACCATATTTCTTGCACTTGCAGCATGTCGTATATTGATCAGACTATCAGGACTGTGGAGGACCGGTGTACTGAGCGTAAGAAGCACACACACTTACAGCAGCTGAGCAAATCAGAGATTCTGGCGTGTACTTATAGCTATTTCGATGGTGTTATTATGGAAGCTGTTGAAAATAAATTTGCAAGTAATTTTTTAAATGGTTGTTTCTGTTTAAATTGTACATGGAATCCTGCTCGCTCAGTTGTCAAAAAACAGAGGGACAGAGTTTACAATACGTCACCCAGTGATTCTTAATTTCGCTAGTTTGTGAGGTTTACAATGAATGTGTGTGTGTGTGTGTGTGTGTGTGTGTGTGTGTGTGTGTGTGTATTTTCACTGAAAACAGAAGCTTCAATGTCCCTTTCACAGCGCTTACTTATTGCAGTTTTGCCTTGAAAATGGAGGCGTGTGCTCCTATCGAAATATCGGCGTTTGTCAGCGACGTCGCCCGGCTGCGCTCCCGTAAGTTATTTGGATTTTATGAAAGCCTTCTGAGAAACTTCAGTTTCTCACCATAGCACAATACACGCTATGTGCAACTAGCACCCCGCTTCTTACTGCTATCGGCCTTACTCTTTCTTTTACAACTGACGAATGTCGTTTATATTAAACACTGAAGATGTAAATTTTGGGTGTCCTTTTTTACAGAATCGTTGTTGAAATGGGTTAAGATACTCAACTGTTTGTCTTCGTTAAGCCTTACAAAGCATTGCAGTCTATAACTGAAAGAAACACGATAAACACTGTATTAGCCTACATTACACTACAGAGATAAACAAGATTTTGCTCAAGACTGTATTCTGACAATTCCTTACAGCTTTTTACCCGCTAAACTCGAATCTAGCATTTATTTTTCTGTAGTGTTAGTATTTTGAAAGACATTAATAGTTTTAATATCTGAAAATATAGATTTCAGAGAAAGAAATTGTATGTGTTGACTGCAACATCCGCTACAAGGAAGTAAGTTTATGTCTTTCAATGGATGGTCATAGCACATTCATCATATGAAGTTAATTTCCTTGCAGGTGAGTGAGTGTATAGCCTGACTGCGCTTTGAAAGGAGTTTGCGGCTATAAAATACACACCGCAACATATTATCAGCTGAGATAACACTGTGTGGCGTATGATATGTGAGCGTAGCTGTTTATCACTTTCCCTTTATATTTGAATGACCCTGCAGTCGTTGTCATCACCATTCACGCTATCTACGAATAGAAGAGCACGTATAATCAGTATTTCGGAGTATGTCAGCAAGAAAATTCAAATAGCAAACAGTTTCATTCCATTATGTGTGCCTATTATATTGGACCGAAAACGTTAAATACCGTATAAACCATGGAAATAAGTTCTGCCCTGCTTACAAAACTTATTTTGGTATGGTAATAGGAGATCTTGATAAACTATAGGCGCCACAAGTAACGTGTGGTAACTGTCGACCTAGACCGAAACACTGGTTGCATGGTAGCAGGAAAAGTATGCCATGTGATGTGTCACGAGTTTGGATGGAACCCAGTAACCTGCTGTGTCATTTGGAGGGAATCCAGTGACCACCATAACGATTGCTATTTTTGTATGCTGAACGTGAAACACTTCAAAAGGACAAGAACAGACGTCAGTTATAGTACCCTGACATCCCATCCTACTGGGCATCAATCCTGCATAGTGGAACTGCGACGATTCTTCACCTCCAGTTGAAACAGTCATGTCGAAGAAACAAATGACACAGGTAGTTCGAATGAATATTTCTGTGACAGTGACACAAAGAAATTTCTTCATTTGCTGAATCAGCAGGAGTTAGATGATTTACTCAGGGATTTATAACTACCCAGAAATAAGTCTGAATTTGTAGCTTCACGACTTACGGAGTGGAACTTTCTACATCCTTCTTGTAAAATATCAAAGTATAAAACCAGGCCGGCCGCGGTGGCCGAGCGGTTCTAGGCGCGTTAGTCCGGAAACGCGCTGCTGCTACGGTCGCAGGTTCGAATCCTGCCTCGGGCATGGATGTGTGTGATGTCCTTAGGTTGGTTAGGTTTAAGTAATTCTAAGTCTAGGGGACTGATGACCTCAAATAGGGGGAGGGTTGGGGTTGTTTGGGGAAGGAGACCAGACAGCGAGGTCATCGGTCTCAGCGGATTAGGGAAGGACGGGGAAGGAGGTCGGCCGTGCCCTTTCAAAGGAGCCATCCCCGCATTTGACTGGAGCGATTTAGGGAAATCACGGAAAACCTAAATCAGGATGGCCGGACGCGGGATGACCTCAAATGTTAAGTCCCATACTGCTTAGAGCCATTTGAACCATTTTTTTTATATAAAACCAGACACACACAGTTTTCAAGCTGCTTTGCAACAGAAGATTTATTGTGTTACTGTTCCAACATAATTGGTCCGTTTAATGAAATTTGCTTTCAGTATGAACCAAACGAAAGGCGTTTTTTCATGGATAGTTGCAAAAGTAGCCTGAAGAGTGTGCTTTTACACCACGGAAACCTGTTTTCATCTACTCCGATTGCATACTTTGTCCATCTGAAAGAAAATGACTCCAATGTGAAACCGATTCTGATAAAAAATCAGTACGAGGATGATCATTGGGACATATGTGGTGACTTTAAAATACTTGGTTTACTGTTTAGCTTACAAAGAAGGTTCACAAAATATGCGAAGAGCTAATTCCAGGCAGTCACAATGTATATACTCGTCTCTTGCACCAAGGGAAAAGATCCTGCTACCGACTCTGCATATAAATCTCCTAAAAAAGAAAGACGACAACGAATCTTCACTTCTAATTGTGATTTTTCAATTAACTTGTAAGTATTCTGAGAACATTGACAGTTAACATTGCTATACATATGTGTGCTGTGCTTATAACGACACTTCAGAGTTTTGATCAGCAAATTACAGTAGTAGTGACACTCGATACATTGAATTAATAAATTTATTATATTTCGTTACATTTATATTACGCTTTAGTACTGCTGTGTAAATACCACTCCGTCTACAGGCCACAAGTGGCCCATCGGGACCATTCGACCGCCGTGTCATCCTCCGAGGAGGATGCGGATAGGAGGGGCATGGGGTCAATGGCGGCTTGGATGGTCACCCATCCAAGTGCTGACCATATTCGGCAGCGCTTACCTTCGGTGATCTCACGGGAACCGGTTTATCCACTGCGGCAAGGCTGTTGCCCCACTGCTGCGTGAAGAAATCACTTATATTTGCTAAATCATTGACACTGTGACAGAACAGATGTGATATCAGTAATCAGCACACTAAGATTACTTGTAAAACACTGAAAAATAAATATAACCAGAAATTTTGTTAAAATGTTTGCATCAGTGCTATCGTTGATTAATATTACTTAGTTCACATGCTTGGTATCCAAATAATGTTTTCTCACATAGCCATTTGTCACGTAGCAGATTATTACAAGTTGTCATCTTGCGCTGAAAGCGTAGCTTACCGTGGAGCCAGGAGGAGAGCAGATTTTGGTTCTCACGTTGGCACCACTGACGCTGGCTACTGGGCTGAGCGAGCCGTGTACCTGCCTAACGCTGCGTGCAATAAGTTACACGTACGCTCTGTGAATCTGAAGAAGCACTATTAAATATTAATCGCTCTTTTCCATACTTATTATACCAAATTCTATGGATAACAGAACCATACTGTTATAATTTCAAATCAATAACTTCAGTGCTTTCGGAGATATACGAGTAAATGATTACCTAAAACACATAGCAACCATGCTGGCATTGTGAAACTGAGTTGGGGACTGTAATGTATTCATCTATAATATCAATTGAATCTACGACCAAGAGGATAGGTCCATATAATATTATTTTCTGAAATTTTCGTTAGTTTCATTACCACAGTTTACTGACATAATTAAAATTACTTTGGAAAATTATCATTTCATCGTGTTTCGGTAGCGTGTTTAGGAGAGACTGAGAGAATGAATGGAGGACATACGTAAAGTGAGAATGTGATATTGTATTAGAACTATGAAACGTATGCGTCAGAAAGTTGTTCTGCAGTAGGGGAATTTGTGATGTATGTTCGAATGAGATTGATTTTGTTGAAGGCTGTCAGAAGGGGCGCTGAATATTAAAGTTATTAGTAATTTATTTTGTGGAAAGGAATTATATTTCATTTTCATTAAATTTTATTTAGTTTCGCAATTACGAGATTTGTAGTCTAAATTACTTGTGATAATCTGATTGGATGACATTAGAAATACCACGAGTATGGAAGTGCTCGAGATGATCTGATTGGCTGCGTCACATACTAGGCAATAGGAATTTAGCGTGTCCCACGCGTTTGAGTAAGGCTTTGTGTCTCAGATCTATGAATCGAGATAGTCGCTAGGGAGCCGTCTTCTGGTAACCACCTATGTTAAACCGCACTGATCAAATTTGCACAAAAATGAAGAAGTTGGCGCGTTTCATCGGTTCTCGTGTCGTTGACGAAAAGCGAATACAGTGTTGAGAATTTTGTGGAAGTCTGAGCTTTGTGAGTAGTTTACGTTTGGAGACATTTGCTTGTGGACATTTCAAGTCGTTCGTAAACTCCGGGTGGTGTGTTTCGTGCAGATAATAAGACATTATGGTGAACACTTCTTCACAAGAAGCCTACTGAACGACTTAATGTGTTAACTCGCAAGTAGTCGGGGGCTAGTGACTATTTATGACGTTCAAAATATCAGGTCGGATTATATACTGTATCTTCTGGCTGCTTTTGGGTGTGAACTTGTAAAAGAAACAGTCAGTAACATTGTATGATTAATGTCGGGACATTGAATAAGGACTTGATAGCTATTTTTCCTTTTTTAAAGACAATAAACCAACTTCAAGGAAATTTTAAACATTTTTTCAAACGAGTCGTGGAAGAATCCCGAACGCTCGATAGTTTAACTTCCAGCTACTGCTCATGGACTGGAGTTGTGTGGCCTTTTGGTGGTAGGTACATCTACGTCGACATCTAAATGGATACTCTGCAAATCACATTTATGTGCCTGGCAGAGGGTTCATCGAACCACCTTCATAATTCTCTATTATTCCAGTCTCGTATAGCGCGTGGAAAGAATGAACACCTATATCTTTCCGTACGAGCTCTGATTTCCCTGATTTTATCGTGGTGATCGTTCCTCCCTATGTAGGTCAGTGTCAACAAAATATTTTCGCATTCGGAGGAGAAAGATGGTGATTTGAATTTCGTGAGATGATTCCGTCGCAACGAAAACCACCTTTCTTTTAATGATGTCCTGTATCATTTCTGTGTCACTCTCTCCCATATTTAGCGATAATACAAAACGAGCTGTCTTTCTTTGAACTTTTTCGATGTACTCCGTCAGTCCTATCTGGTAAGGATCCCTCACCGCACAGCAGTATTCTAAAACAGGACGGACAAGTGTAGTGTAGGCAGTCTCCCTAGTAGGTCTGTTACATTTTCTAAGTGTCCTGCCAATAAAACGCAGTCTTTTGTTAGCTTTCCACACAACATTTTCTATGTGTTTTTTTAATTTAAGTTGTTCGTAATTGTAATACATAGGTATTTAGTTGAATTTAAGGAATTTAGATTAGACTGATTTACCGTGTAACCGAAGTTTAACGAGTTCCTTTTAGCACTCATGTGGATGACCTCACACTTTTCATTATCCAGGGTCAACTGCGACTTTTCGCACCATTCAGATATTTTTTCTAAATCGTTTTGCAGTTTGTTTTGATTTTCTGATGACTTTATTAGTCGATAAGCGACAGCGTCATCTGCAAACAACCGAAGACGGCTGCTCAGATTGTCTCCCAAATCATTTATACAGATAAGGAACAGCAAAGGGCCTATAACACTGCCTTGGGGAACGCCAGAAATCACTTCTGTTTTACTCGATGACTTTCCGTCAATAACAACGAACTGTGACCTCTCTGACAGGAAGTCACGAATCCAGTCACATAACTGAGACGATATTCCGTAAGCACGCAATTTCACTAAGAGACGCTTGTGTGTTACAGTGTGAAAAGCGTTCCAGAAATCCAGAAATACGGAATCGATCTGAACCCCTTGTCAATAGTACTCAACACTTCATGTGAATAAAGAGCTAGTTCTATTTCACAGAACGATGTTTCCTAAACCCATGTTGACATGGGTATTTAGTCGAATTTTCGTCAAAGCTGCTTTTCTTGGCTAAACCAGTATCTATCATCGCAGAGTGAAGGGGCAGACAACGTTAAACCTATCCAGGTAGCTGGATTGATTCTTTGCAGGATAGTGAGAGACCAAATCGCTGCGCTGCACCTTCCTTTTACACTTAGCTGCATTTGTTTCCAGTTTTTCTTGCAGGTATTTGTTTCTTCCGACTGTGTATGTATGTTTGTCCTACTATTGGACTTCGTTTTATTATGTTCCTTGAACATAAGGTGTCATTCCACACACTCTTCCTCTTTTTATTTATTTATTTTTGTTGTTCATTAACAATGTCATCTTAATGAGCCATCTTGACACTAAAATAGTCATGGATAGAAAAAAAAGTGAATTGCTACTACTTCTCTATTATCTTTGTGGTTAGAAAATTGTCTATTACGTCCAGGTATAATCGCTTTCTCTCTGTTCACACAAAGAGTTCAGTGTTAAAAGGGCTTAAGTCCTCGACTTAAGTCCTACTGCTGCTATATGAAAAGATTGAAGCCTTAGTGCTTGGTGAAGGATTGGTAGGAAAAAAGTCCTTTTAACATTGGCGTATCTATTTACGTGTCAAGATCCTGACAGTATAATTGCCTTAGAAAAAATGGTAAAACTGGACTTCAGCCTTCTTAACATGTCATGATTCGATTATAAGGCGTACAGGAGAATTTTGTATATGCGAGGGGCAAAATGGTTCAAATGGCTCTAAGCACTATGGGACTTAACTTCTGAGGTCATTAGTCCCCTAGAACTTAGAACTACTTAAACCTAACTAACCTAAGGACATCACACACATCCATGCCCGAGGCAGGATTCAAACCCGCGACCGCAGCGGTCACGCGGTTCCAAACTGAAGCGCTTAGAACCGCACGGCCACACCGGCCGGCTAAGAGGGGCATTCAGTAAGTAATGCGACACAATTTTTTTCTGAAATCACGTTAGTTTTATTCAGGAGTCCAATACACCACGACCGACTTCATCAGTCGAATTAAATGCTTGCGTCTCGGGGAAGGAAATATGATGGTTAGCTTTGATGTGGTGTCATTATTCAAGCGGGTTCCCATCAAAGACTCTTTAGGTTTGCTCTCCCAGTTATTTGACTACACAGTTGTGGATCTATTTAAGCACACCCTGACATCATCATATTTTTTGTATGACAGAGATTGTTTTAATTAGAAGGACGGCGTCGCGATGGGAAGCCCATTAGCTCAAGTTATAGCCAACCTCCTCATCGAGTACTTTGAGAGCATCGCCCTGGACACGGCTCCTGCAAAACCTAGTTGCTTTTATCGTTACGTCGACGACACCTTCGTTGTCTGGCCTCATGGGCGTGTAAACCTGGAAGAATTTTTCAATCGCACCAACAGCATCCACGATAACATCAGATTCATAATGGAAGAAGAGACAGATGGTGCCTTGCCTTTTATAGACGTCCTCGTCCGCAGGAAAGAAAATGGGTGTCTCGGCCACAGTGTTTCGAAAACCTACCCACACAGACCGATATCTGCGTGCTACCAGCTATCACGACAATTCGCGGGAAAGTTCTGTTCTGAGGGCATGGGTGCATCGTGCGGAAGCCGTTTCAGAAGCTGAAAGCCTTCCGAAGGAACTGAGCCACTTACGGAAACTCTTCAAAGGAAACGGTTACAACAACCGCCATTTTTCGCAAGCCATCTTGCCGAAAAAACATAAGCAAAAGACCTCCGAGGACAGCACGAGGAAGCTTACGTTTTTGCCTTTCTGTGGCTCAATTACAGGAAGGATTAGTCGGCTTCTAAAGAAGTATAAAATCGATACGGCTTTTAGGGCACCGGCTAAAATTCGACAGCTAATGAGGCCTGTAAAAGACGATGTTGGACTCAGAACGCCAGGAGTATATAAAATACGGTGTGGGTGTGGACAGTTCTATATCGGACAGAGTGTATGTATTATTAAACAGCGCCGTGTGGAGCACGAGAGATATTTTCGCCTCTGGTATCCTGAGAAACCAGCTGTGGCGGAACATACTTTAGGAATCGGAAACCTTATTGCATTTGCCGACACATCTGTTATTACGCGAACTACTAGTTTTTGGAACAGTAGTATAAAAGAAGCGATCGAGTTAAAAATTTCTGACAAGACCCTCAATAAAAACGGCGATCTGCAGCTAGGTACAGCTTGGAATCCGGCCATCGGAAAGTTGAAACAGGCGCGGCAAGCGCGCAATGAAAACATTACCATATATGGCGCTGGAGCGAGCACCAGTGAACCAGTGGCGTCACTGTGGACAGCGCAGCTATTTAAGGACGGCAGCAGCAATCATTTGACAGTCACCATTTGACAATGGCCGAGGAAAACTCGGTCGAAAGGTAGTAGATTTTAAACCACTGGACGCGGCTATCTGAGAAAATTTTACCAATACACCATATTATTTTCCACTCGTTTGCCTACAAAATCCTGTTTTTCGACATAATCTCCGTTCAATGCAACGGCCTTAGGTCACCTTACTGGGAGGGCTTATATGCCCGTATGGTATCACTCTACTGGTCAATGTCGGAGCTATCGTCTTGCTGCATCAATAATGTCCCCATCAGCCACGTAGTGCATACCGCAGAGTATATCCTTTCTTTATTCGGTCAGACGGATGGAAGTCGCAAGGTGCGAGGTTCGGGCTATAGGGTTAATGAGGAAGAACAGTCCAATGAAGCTCTGAGAGCTCCTCTCGGGTAACGATGTTCGACAAAAAAATTGTCACGATCAGTCTCGTAACCCAGAATCAATTCCGCACAGATGATCCTTCGTTGCTGTTTATGGTCTTCCGTTAGGCGGCGAGGACCCTGAGGGCGCACACCTTTGAGTGACCCAACTGGTGAAGGAGTGTCTCAGCACTACCAACAGAGACGTACAGTTGAACACCGAGCGAGGTGGTGCAGTGGTTAGCAGACTAGACTCGCATTCGAGAGGACGACAGTTCAAACCCGCGTCCGACCATCCAGATTTACGTTTCCCGTGACTTCCCTAAATGGCTTCTGGAAAATGCCGGGATGGTTCCTCTGAAAGGGTACAGCCGATTTCCAACCCCATCCTTGAAAGAACCCGGGCTTGCTCTCCACCTCTAATGACGTCAATGTCGACGGGATGTTAAATCCAGTCTATCTTCCTTCCTTCCATCCAGTTGAGCAGCGAGGTGTTTCATTGTGATGCGTCGATTGCCTCGAATGAGAGTGTTCGCAGGTCCAACACCGCACGGGCGCAGCTGCATGCTGCTGCCAGACACGCGGGAGATCGGACAGTTATGCGCTACCTTGTTGCGATGATGACGGACGCCTTGCCGTGTTTTTGTTCACTGACACGTCTCCGTATACATTCTGCATGCACCTACGATTATCTGCGAGGCTCTGGATTACCGCCAAAAGAAACTCAATGACAGCTCTCCTCTTGGAGCGCACCTCCGTTACAGACACCATATTGAAGGCTACTTATAGCACCCCCACCTGTCGCAACTTCATCTACATCTACATCTACATGGATACTCTGCAACTCAGATTTAAGTGCCTGGCGCAGGGTTCATCGAACCACCTTCACAATTCTCTATTATTCCAATCTCGTATAACGCGCGGGAAGAATGAACACCTATATCTTTCCGTATGAGCTCTTTCCCTTATTTTACACTCCTGGAAATGGAAAAAAGAACACATCGACACCGGTGTGTCAGACCCACCATACTTGCTCCGGACACTGCGAGAGGGCTGTACAAGCAATGATCACACGCACGGCACAGCGGACACACCAGGAACCGCGGTGTTGGCCGTCAAATGGCGCTAGCTGCGCAGCATTTGTGCACCGCCGCCGTCAGTGTCAGCCAGTTTGCCGTGGCATACGGAGCTCCATCGCAGTCTTTAACACTAGTAGCATGCCGCGACAGCGTGGACGTGAACCGTATGTGCAGTTGGCGGACTTTGAGCGAGGGCGTATAGTGGGCATGCGGGAGGCTGGGTGGACGTACCGCCGAATTGCTCAACACGTGGGGTGTGAGGTCTCCACAGTACATCGATGTTGTCGCCAGTGGTTGGCGGAAGGTGCACGTGCCCGTCGACCAGGGACCGGACCGCAGCGACGCACGGATGCACGCCAAGACCGTAGGATCCTACGCAGTGCCGTAGGGGACCGCACCGCCACTTCCCAGCAAATTAGGGACACTGTTGCTCCTGGGGTATCGGCGAGGACCATTCGCAACCGTCTCCATGAAGCTGGGCTACGGTCCCGCACACCGTTAGGCCGTCTTCCGCTCACGCCCCAACATTGTGCAGCCCGCCTCCAGTGGTGTCGCGACAGGCGTGAATGGAGGGACGAATGGAGACGTGTCGTCTTCAGCAATGAGAGTCGCTTCTGCCTTGGTGCCAATGATGGTCGTATGCGTGTTTGGCGCCGTGCAGGTGAGCGCCACAATCAGGACTGCATACGACCGAGGCACACAGGGCCAACACCCGGCATCATGGTGTGGGGAGCGATCTCCTACATTGGCCGTACACCACTGGTGATCGTCGAGGGGACACTGAATAGTGCACGGTACATCCAAACCGTCATCGAACCCATCGTTCTACCATTCCTAGACCGGCAAGGGAACTTGCTGTTCCAACAGGACAATGCACGTCCGCATGTATCCCGTGCCACCCAACGTGCTCTAGAAGGTGTAAGTCAACTACCCTGGCCAGCAAGATCTCCGGATCTGTCCCCCATTGAGCATGTTTGGGACTGGATGAAGCGTCGTCTCACGCGGTCTGCACGTCCAGCACGAACGCTGGTCCAACTGAGGCGCCAGGTGGAAATAGCATGGCAAGCCGTTCCGCAGGACTACATCCAGCATCTCTACGATCGTCTCCATGGGAGAATAGCAGCCTGCATTGCTGCGAAAGGTGGATATACACTGTACTAGTGCCGACATTGTGCATGCTCTGTTGCCTGTGTCTATGTGCCTGTGGTTCTGTCAGTGTGATCATGTGATGTATCTGACCCCAGGAATGTGTCAATAAAGTTTCCCCTTCCTGGGACAATGAATTCCCGGTGTTCTTATTTCAATTTCCAGGAGTGTATCTTGGTGATCGTTCCTCCCTATGTAAGTCGGTGTCAACAAAATATTTTCGCATTCGCAGGAGAAAGTTGGTGATTGGAATTTCGTGAGATGATTCCGTCGCAACGAAAAACGCCTTTCTTTTAATGATGTCCATCCCAAATCTTGTATCATTCTGCGACACTCTCTCCCATATTGCGCTATAACACAAAACGTGCTGCCTTACTTTGAACTTTTTCGATGTACTCCGTTAGTCCTATCTGATAAGTATCCCACACCACGCAGCAGTATTGTAAAAGAGGACGGACAAGAGTAGTGTAGGCAGTCTCCTTAGTAGGTCTGTTACATTTTCTAAGTGTCCTGCCAATAAAACGCAGTCTTTGGTTAGCCTTCCCCACAACTTTTTCTGTGTTCCTTCCAATTTAAATTGTTCGTAATTGTAATACCTAGGTATTTAGTTGAATTTACGGCTTTTAGATTAGACTGATTTATCGTCTAACCGAAGTTTAACGAGTTCCTTTTAGCACTCATGTGGATGACTTCACACTTTTCGTTATTTAAGGTCAACAGCCACTTTTCGCACCATTCCGATATTTCTTCTATATCGTTTTGCAGTTTGTTTTGATCTTCTGGTGACTTTATTAGTCGATAAAGGACAGCGTCATCTGCAAACAACCGAAGACGGCTGCTCAGACTGTCTCCCAAATCGTTTATATAGATAAGGAACAGCAAAGGGCCTATAGCACTGGCTTGGGGAACGCCAGAAATCACTTCTGTTTTACTCGATGACTTTCCGTCAATAACAACGAATTGTGACCTCTCTGACAGGAAATTACAGATCCAGTCACATAACTGAGACGATATGAAACTATAGAAGCTGAAACGGGAATATTCCGCGATGTCCAACAACAGATTTCGCGTTTTTTAAGTTGAAAATGGCCGAGAAAAAAATGTGTTGCATTACTTACTGAACGCCCATCGTATTTAGCCGCACTCTTCTCGGTATATGACGGCTTTTTTTTCTCTCTCGATAAGAGAAGCTTTTTGAGCAATTTTTTACCTGACGATGAAAACAGACTTCACGGGGCTGCACTAGTGGAACGCATTTGTGTGTGCCTTCGTCGCTGGTGTGGTTTGGCATCTGCTCGTAATATTTACACTCAGGGTGGCAGGCGAGGACGGCGAAGCAAACAGCCTACGGTACACATCGGCTGCCGGGGAGACGACGCGCTGCCTCACACGCAGTGCGATTTACCACGACACACAGCTCCGCGCATCAAGTCGCACGATGTGACTTGTTCGGTATGCCACCGAAAAGGACATTACACCAGACAGTGCCAGGAGTGCGCCCTGTATAGACGTGGGATATTGTGGATAGCGAGAGCACTTAGGAATAGAACAAAATGGCAGAAATTTTTTCTTGTGCATAGCAGTGTTGTAAAATGGAGTGACTACAATAAATAATGAAGTTTAGGTAACAGATCAGAGGCCCTTCTAGATTAGACTAACATTACGTGGAGTATGTGAATAACTGGAATATAGCGTCTATAGTAATTAGGAATCCTTAAATTATGCGACACTGACCCAAAGCAGCAACACCCTGAGCACCACACGCATGCAAGACGAGTCAGTGGCCTGACGATGTCATTTAAGCCGCTCCTAGCTTCCTCTAAGACAGTATACATGATAGCAGAGAATCCGCCAACGGTATTCAAAATGGTTCAAATGGCTCTGAGCACTATGGGACTCAACTGCTGTGGTCATAAGTCCCCTAGAACTTAGAACTACTTAAACCTAACTAACCTAAGGACAGCACACAACACCCAGCCATCACGAGGCAGAGAAAATCCCTGACCCCGCCGGGAATCGAACCCGGGAACCCGGGCGTGGGAAGCGAGAACGCTACCGCACGACCACGAGATGCGGGCAAAATGAGCCAACGGTATCTATAGCATTTTGACATTACGGGAGAACATGTTCGGTACGACGTAAAGTTTTATGAAGTTTTTCAAATGTGTATTATGGCCACAGAAGGATAGATAAAAAGCGACTGTGATCCAGAAAGTAAGTGTATGGTAGCAGAGAGCTCATGAAGCAGAGCCGCTGCTCTCGGAATAAAAGATAGCTATGAGTTTAGATATTGAGGTTTATATGCAGTGTTGCAGTGTCTTACGGATTACGGTAATGAAGTGTTACATGCGTTTATTGATGAATTGTGAGGATGAAGATTATGTTAAGAAGGTGTGATATATTGTGTTCATTGAGTCATAGAATTCATCCCAGTCAATGTTACTGGGAATGCGACAGTAATAATGCTGCCACTGAACCTCTTTCTTTGAAGATAATTACGAGGGCCTTTCAACAAGTAATAAAACAAATTTTTTCTCGAGTAGTTTCGGCTGAAAAGATGCGGAATTCGTTGAGGGACATCGTGGAATATTCCAGTTTCAGTCCCTATAGTTTCATGAAGTTCCGATAGGTGGCAGCGGTATATGCGGCCTACAAAAAGGCGTCTGTGACGGAGGTAACAAAAACACGGAGAGTCGTTGGACGAGACGTCTGTTATTATTGCCAAAAGGTGGCACAAAGACCTGTCCGATCCCCTGCGTGCAGGCCGGCTACACACAGCTGTGTGTCCTGCAATGTTGTAAGGCGCGAACACATTCATTCCATGAAATTACATGAAATCCAGACCTTTAGCTGCTTACAGGCGTTGATAAATATCAACGGGGACAGTTGAAAATGTGTGCCAAGACCACGACTCAAACCCGAGATCTCCTGCTTACATGGCAGACGCTCTATCCGTCTTAGCCACCGAGGACAACAGAGGGTAGTGCGACAGCAGGGACTTATCTCTGGCACGCTCCCCGTGAGACCCACATTCGCAACTTACTGTCCACACTGCATTTGTAGTGCCCCTGCCCACTATACTGATTACTCGCGGTAGTCAATCGACAGATTCGCGTAAGAGTTCGGGCAATGTGATTGCATCCGCACTGAAGAAGATCATTGGCCGGTACGCCTTATCTATATGAAGATGGTATCTTTTCTTTGGGACATGTCTTACAGCCTTATCTATATGAACTTGGTATCTGTTCTTTCTGTTCTTTCATTCTTCGAGAGCTGCAAGATCACCAGTGGTCTCTGTTCTTTCGGGCATGTCCGAAAGAACAGATACCATCTTCATACAATCATTCTAGGTGATCGACATATCACAATGAAACCAGTGGTCTCTGTTCTTTCGGGCATGTCCGAAAGAACAGATACCATCTTCATACAATCATTCTAGGTGATCGACATATCACAATGAAACACCTAGCTGCTCAGTTGGACGTCTCTGTTCGTGTTGCTGACACAGTCATCCACCAGATATAGTACTCAAAGGTGTGTGCTCACTGGGCACCACGGCACCCAACAGGAGACCATAAACAGATAAACAGCAACGAAGGACAATCTGCGCTGAATTTCTTCAGCATAACGAGGCTGATCGTGACGATTTTTTGTCGGACATCGTCGCAGGCGATGACACATGGGTTCATCACGTCGAACCGAAAACGAAACAGCAATCCAAGGAGCGTCGCCACACCACATCTTCTCTGAAGAAAAAGTTAAAGCTGCACCCTCAGCCCGTAAAGTCATGGCGATAGTGTTCTTGGACCCTGAAGGAATTATTCTGTTCGATTTCCTCCCTCATGGAGCAACGATAAACTCTGAAGTTTATTGTGCTATCCTGAGGAGATTTAACTCCAGAGTGTTCGCCGCCACGAAAATGCAATAGAACTTCTCTTACTCCATGACAACGGAAGGCCTCATAAAAGTTTGCGCGACCGAGGGGAGCTCAAAACGCTTCACTGGATTGTTCTTCCCTATCCACCCTACAGTCTGGGCCTCGTACCTTCCGAGTTCCATCTATTTGGCCTAATGAAGAAAGCACTCCGCGGGAAGCAGTACGTGGAAACTCCGACCTCGACCACTAGAGTGGTATCATGCGGACATACAGGTCCTCCCAGTAACAGGCCGTAAGGCCGTCGCATTGAACGAGATTATGTTGAAATATAGGGCTTTGTAGCCAAAAGAGTGAGAAATAATATGGTATATTAGAATCCTCAATAAAGCCAACGTGCTTTCTGAAGAAAAAAATTTGAGACATTAAATTGTAGAATGCCCTTCGTAGTTGTTAGGTCATAGTGATAAGGCAACAGGATAATATGAATATAGGTTAACGAAGAGAGAAGTGTACAGGTCAAGGAAGGCCTGGTTTTTCTTGTATGAGAGCCGGAGAGTGTGTAATATTGCTTATGTAATGCAGAGGTTTCTTAAAGTTATACGGGGCATGTCTACATATTTGCAGTCATCTGCCGCTAGAGGGCTCCGAATTGCTGCATGTAACACGGCAATATATAATGCAACTATGTCACTGCGTGAGAAATAGAGTATTGTAATCGACTTTCGAGTTAGAAAGGTTCGTACACACATGGAGCACGCTCTTCTTCAGCAGGGCAACGCCAGTCCACACATGAGCGCTGCGACATCTGTAACAGTTCGTCGCCATGGTTTCACTGCCATTGATCATCCATCATACAATCCCTACTTTTTATCTGTTTCTAAAATTTAAAGAACAGCTTAAAGGTCTTCTCTTTGATAGTAATGAAGCGGTGCAAGTAGAGATGAGACTGTGGCTCCGTCAGCGAAGTCAAACATTCTACAGTGACTGTATTTAGAAACTGCGAGAAATGTGTTCGTCGCCGGGGTGAATATGTTGAGAAATAATTATGTGGACATGAAGAATAAAGATATAGAATGTTAATAACGTTTGTTTTATTTAAAAAGATCAAAGGGTTTTCACATTAAATAATCGGAGGCATTGCTTTTCAGCACGCTCTTGTATATGAGACTTTCATTCAACCTGTTTGAGGTATGTGATGCAAGTAGAGCTGTAAAGCTACCGGAGGCTACCGTAATCTGTCGTAAGCGAGCGATTACTACGGTAGTTTTCCTCGTAGCTTTGGGTAGTTAAGATCGTAACGTCATTACCTGCACGTTTGGCTGTCGCACACCTATCGATTGCTACCTCACTTCAATGGTTTTGTTTGCGTATGTGATCAGTGTCTTACTAGACTCCTGTAGAAATAGGAAGCGGTGAACCGTCTAGAACCTAAGTGAGGATACCCAAATGGCCGCTTAACCTATGGAACATTTTTGTTCTACATAGTTATCCTCCTGTCTGTTGCTTAAAAATAAACGGTATTTATAGCGAAATTGAAACTGTCAAAGATTGATTCAGGTTTTATTCGAAAAGTGTTCAAATGGTTCAAATGGCTCTGAGCACTATGGGACTCAACTGCTGAGGTCATTAGTCCCCTATAACTTAGAACTAGTTAAACCTAACTAACCTAAGGACATCACAAACATCCATGCCCGAGGCAGGATTCGAACCTGCGACCGTAGCGGTCTTGCGGTTCCAGACGGCAGCGCCTTTAACCGCACGGCCTCTTCGGCCGGCGAAAAGTGTTGACCTGTAAACTGAAACAGAGAGATGTAATAAATAAAATAATATTGATTTACCATATAGTGCTACAAAACGCAATTTCCTCAAAAAAATGGAAAATTAATAAAAGCGCGAAACAAAATCTTATCAAACATCGCGTCAACAATTAGTCAAGCTTATACAAAACACGTTTTTATTATTGCTAACATTTTTCAGTATTAAAAGGGAACTCTTGTCTTTGATCATGTTGAGGAACGATCTATTGGATACCAAAGAACAAGAATGGTTATATAGAGTCTTTCTGTGTTTGTACATGTAAACTGTACTTGCATCAAAGGTAATTGCTTTGATTACACAAATGCGCAGAAGTTAAACCAGCAGCTAAGTTTCATTACTAATAAAATGCAACTTATATTTTATAGTATGTAGAAAACACAATGTACTAATACTAAATGATGTGCGGCTCTAATGGTGCGCAAAACAAACGAACAAAAAAACAAAGAGAAGTCGTCGACTCCTAATTCCTCCCTCACACAGTCATTTATGTTTCTTTCCTTACCAGTGCTATCAATACTGTACTACTGGTAATCCTACCATTTACCATGTCATTTATGTACAGTACCAAAACCATCAAACCGTAGTTTAGCTAGAGCGCAACTCTAGGTATAGGTAACACGAGAAAGTGGAACATGCGAATGTAGATAGTTAAGCGAGTTCGAATAACTTCCTGATTCCCATACCGTTCCCACGACGTGGAATCATGCAGCTAACAGCACTAAAAGTGAGTGTTCAAGTGAAGAAACTGCAAACAGGAATCTAGAGACTCAGTGCTTGTGAGATAGTGTAAATAACGTAAAGGACTAATTGTCACTATGGGTGAAGAGGAAGAGACGTAGTTTAAATACTTATAAAAGAACCGGTGCATATGTTAAAGAATCTGGAAAGCCGGATTTTTCTAAGGAAGCTGGACGGATAATGCCCCAAAATGCAACTGCAGCTCAGGTCTGAATCGCTAGACAACAACCTGCCTGTTCGGAATCAGCAATAAATTTCCACACCAAACCTCCGCAGGTCAACGGCGTGTAAACTGACTACGCTTCAGAAAACTTTCTACCGTGTAGCAACAGCTGGACCTCGGACCTAGTGGGGTAGCGGTTAGCACACTGAACTCGCATTCGGGAGGACGACGCTTAAAAGCCGTGTCCGACCATCCTGATTAGGTTTCCCGTGATTTTCCTAAATCGCTTAAGGCAAATGCTCTGACGTTTCCTTCTCCATCCTTCCATAATCCGAGACTGTGCTCCGTCTCTAATGACCTCGTTGTCGATGAGCCGTTAAACACTAATCTCCTTGCGTGCTTGATGCCGAACCGCCGCATTTAAGCCCCAGGCCCGCCGAGTAGGTGATCGTCGAGACAGAGCTATGCCCGGCACCTGCCGTGGGTTAGTCATCGCTATGAGTTCTAAAAACGCAGCCGAGGAGTCTACGCCGTGCGCCACTGTGTAATATCGCAGCGTTCATCTCATTGGGTAGCACTGCAACCGTCGCGCCACCAGTACACCGGCGGCTGGTTACATTGCGAGTGTAAGAACAGAAAGGACGACAATACGGGATTGGGCGTCCGGCTTGATGCAAAAAACTTCTGTTTTTGTTTAGTTTACTTTCTTTCCTGAACTAGTTTCAGCGACAATATCGCCATCAGCAGTGGGTTTTTCCTTTATTACCATCATCATGAACACTATAAAACATTATTACACGTGTACTGTTTTGTTCCAAATATTTTATTCTGTGAAAAGTTTCATAACACCTTATTTACTTTAGGTCGTAGCCTGATTTTACGTCTGTCGCCGTTATTTCCGGCATATTTTCAGTGTATTTGTTGCCTTTTATTCGACATACAGCAGTTACAGAACTGTATGAGTGGCTGTTGTTAACATACACTAAAAAGTGGACTTTTATACGTCCGCGATGTGCTATTGGGAATTGTAGCAGTGTTATAGATACGTTTTTGTTGTTGTGCACTAGGTTCTTGCGTAATTTGTCGTGTACCCATGTCCGTTGGTCGGCTTGCAGTTGCCTTCAAACACATAAAAACTAACTTTTGCACATTCGTCGCAATTCGAAACATTACGCCATCTTGCAGTACGCTTGTGTCACGAGAATGTATCGCATATTGCGAGGTTTTGAAAATTATGGCGTGAGTTATCACGACTCCCGTTCCTTGCTATGCCTTTGAGTAGTTGGGGAGTGATTATGTATGTATGTGTGTGTGTGTGTGTGTGTGTGTGTGTGTGTGTGTGTGTGTGTGTGTGTGTGTGTGCTTGCGTGCGTGGGTGGGTGCTTGCGAGCGTGGTGTATGTGTGTGTGTGTGTGTGTGTGTGTGTGTGTGTGTGTGTTGCTCCTGTTCTACATCTACACCTACAAAGATACTCCACAAGCCACCGTACGGTGCGTGGCCGAGGGTACTCTGTACCACTACTAGTCATTTCCTTTCCTGTTCCATTCGCAAACAGGACGAGGGCAAAACGACTATCTATATGCCTCCGTACGAGGCCTAATTTCTCGTGCCTTATCTTCGTATTCCTTACACGCAATGTATGTTGGTGGCTGTATAATCGTTCGGCAGTCAGCTTCACACGACGGTTCTGTAAATTTTCTCAAAAGAGTTTCTACAAAAGAACGTCGCCTTCGCTCCAGAGATTCCCATTTGAGTTCCTGAAGCATCTCCGTAACACTTACGTGTTATTCGAACCTGAACTGCTTCGATGTCTTCCTTCAATGCGACCTGGTACGGATCCCAAACACTCAAGAATAGATCGCACCAGCGTGCTATATGCGGTCTCCTTTATAGGTGAACCACTCTTTCCTAAAATTCTCCCAATAAACCGAAGCTGTCCATTCACCTTCCCTACCACAGTTGTCACATGCTCATCCCATCTCATATCGCTTTGCAACGTTACGCCCAGATATTTAAAAACTTGACTGTGTCAAGCAGGACACTAGCAATACTGTATCCGAACAGTACAGGTTTGATCTTCCTACTCATCCGCATTAGGCTTACATTTTTCCAGATTTAAGGCTAGCTGCCATTCATCACACTGACTGTAAATTTTGTCTAAGTCGTGTGATATTTTCCTACAGTCTCTCAACTTCGACTCCTTACCGTACACCACAGCATCATCAGGAAACAACCGCAGATTGCTGCCTGCACTGTCCGCCAAATCATTTTTGTATAAAGAGAACAACAGTGGTCCTCTCACACTTCACTGACGATACCCTTGTCTCTCTGATGAACACTCGCCGTCGAGGACAACAACTGGGTTCTGTGTCCTGTGTCAATTCTCTTAAGAGTCGTAAAGATTGCCGCGTTGCAGAGTGTTGTGTTTTCATTTATTACGTTTCTCCCTTCCACTATCACCTTTTATCGGTAATAGTTATCTTCTATTGTTAGTTTTAGATATAAGCTGTTATTGCGTTTAAGGTTATGTAGATCACTTTCGATATTAGTGGGGTGGTGGATTTTGTTCATTAGGTGTTTTGCGAAAGTGGAATGTGTTCTGTCCTCTTCACAGCTCTCATGTGCTCTGTGTACCTTGTTCGGAACTGTCTGCTTGTTGGTCTAGTGTATTGGGCTTGACAGGAGTTACGTCACAGTTTGTGTATTCCTACATTGCTGAATTAACCTGAGATGTTTTTGTCTGATCTTAGCCTTCGTTGAACTGTGTTGTTTGTTCTGAATGTTATTGTGATCCCTTACTTCTTCAATATATTTCCAATTCTATGTGATATTTTATTATTGTATGTTAGTGTGTACCATGTTTCTCTTTCCTGATGTGGTGCAGTATGCTGTGCTGTCTGCCTCTTTGCTTTCAGACCCTTTGGTTGTGCACATGAGTGGGTGGCCATTATCATTATCTTTCATTTTTACATTATTGTTGAGCTTGTTTATGGTGTGTTTGATTACATGTAGTTCCTGTGTGTATCTTTCTGGTTCAAGGGGTGTTCTGTAAGAAAGTGTATGTGCCGACTCGCCGCGCAGTGAACGCTGGTTAGCCTGCTAGTAAGGAGGTAGCAGTGCCATTACGAGTGGAACGAAATGCGCGCTCCAGTAGCTCTGCACTCTTTCTACAGAATCTATTCATTAAAAAAAAAACATTTTACGTTACATGTAGCTTTATATCTCAGCTGCATGTTAAAGTTCCCAGCGCTCGCTAACCGTCATATTCATTATGGTATTCGAATTTACGTAAGACACTGTGAGTTATTCGAAAAGTTTCTAATGAAAAACATGGGTTCCCAATTTAGCCAACATATTCAACTTTCCTTTGGTCTTGGGAAGAGGAACTGTCTCCAATCTCGAGAAAATGGATTTTGTGTAGCACGTTCACCTACGGCCGCGCGTGCGCCAGAACGAAATATTCATAACATACCTCATATCTCCTAAACTGCTGGAAATATCGAAATGAGATTTTGGCAAATTATAGCACGCAAAGAGGAGAGTATTTTGCCATATGGTTAACACACAGAACTTTCTTTTCTACATCTATATAGCCGAAGCTACAGTTTTTATTCAGTTTTTTCAATCCAGCACTGTAATTTTTAAAAATTCATCGGTAGCCAGTGAATAGAGAATTTTCTAATATGAAAATAAACGTAAAGTTTCTTGTTTTACGTTGCTGCAAACCGACACAATAAGGTTTTCCGTAAGACATTGACCCCTCTGGTCGCCTATTGCTTTTTCAATGAGACACTCTGTTTCAATATTCTGTCGTAATAGCTATTATGAGGTGAGTACGAGCAGTTTATACTGTGTTTTGGCAAAAGAAGCAAAATTAAACCTATCAACAAGAGAAATGTAGCTGTTCCTCATAACTGATGATGCTGCTTCAAATGAAAAATGGTTAACAAAAAGTGGAAATATGTGGTAAGGTCTCATGGGACCAAATTAATTAGGCCATCGGTCCCTAAGCCTACACACTACTTAATCTAACTTCAAGTAACTTACTCTATGGACAACACACACACACCCATGTCCGCGGGAGGACTCTAACCTCCAACGGGGGAAGCCGCACGGACCGTGACAAGGCCCCTAGACTGCGCGGCTACCCGTGCTGATAATGGTTAACATTTCAGACAAAAATAAATCGTCAATTCCGTTAGCGTATCTCGTCACCAAACGCTGCGCCGAAAGCGGCCAAAGAAGACCACGCCAGTCGTCGCTGCCAACCAGCTGCCGTTGTGTGCTGCCTCATTAGATAACAAGGGGATATTTTCCGCGCTGGTTCAGGCCACCTCGCGCTCGGTCCCTTTGCGCATGCAAGCCCTCTTTCTTTTGTACGCACGCTAAGACGTCTCTTCTGCTCTCTAGCTCCCAGACGCGACTGATTGCCGTGTCGACTCAGCGCCAGGCCAGTGTGACAAGCCACTTCAGCTCACCCCAAACAGACTGAAATCACATCATGTACTCAACCATGTTTCAAAGCGTAACTGTCATGCAAAACAGAGTTCTGATACTCAGATTCAAAGGAACAGCCACAAATTGATCATTATTGTGCAAATTTTCAATCAAAATGAGGAATTTAATCAGACTACTGGCGCATCACTTACTTTACCTAATAAGTAAACATACAAACAATTAGGACCTTCAGCAACCAAATCTGCATTTCACAGCTTGTAATGGCGATAGAATGTCTTTCCTCGGGGCGTGTACACTGAGAGCAAAATACAAAAATACGATCAACGCAGTGACATTCGCTGTAATGAAAGCAGCCCTGGTACAAATCTATTTGGAATGGACACATTCGATTCGTTCAATCTGAGAATTCAAGATAATGTAATAGCGGTCAGCACTCCGATTTCTCGCGAGAGCATTACACGATTATGTGACAAATACCTACATTTGTTCGATGGAACACTAGGCTACGCGAACGATTTTAAAGCGTATATTACGCGTAAAGATAATGCGAAACCTAAATCTTAAATAGCACGTCCAGTACTCCACACACTGGCAGTGAATCAGTTACTGTACTGAAACGACTAGAACAAACTGGCATCCTGGAACCCATTCAACTATACAGTGTGCATCTCCTCCGATAACCACTTGGTAATCAAACGGGAAAATTAGACTCCGCACAGATTTCAAAGCCACTGTAAATGCTCAAAGAGTAACATATTATTTTCCACTATCACATACCGAGGAATTAATGGGCAGTTTAGAAGGAGGAATATTGTTCTCTAAAATAGATGTAGCACACACTTACCTGTAATTTCCTCTTCATAGCCACACAAAGAAATTCATGGTAATTGATGCTTTCCTCTTCATGACCACGCAAAGAAATACATGGTAATTGATGCTTGTATCAGTACCAGCGCCTTCCTTTTGGAAGCGCCTCAGTTCCTGCTTTGTTTCAACTTTTTTTCAGAACAAGTGATGACGCAAGTCCCGTCATATTCTAATTATTTGAACGATATAGCAGTTTCCGGAAAGACACCGGAAGAAGATTTCAACAATTAGGAATGACGTGATTACGTAGGCTTTCCCGGCGTAATAAGTCTTGAAAGTCTCTTCGGGTTTGCTGCCGGATCCTAAAATCAACTTGACTCGATATTTCGGCGATCCAACTGGTCGCCATCTTCAGGAAAATGCTGCTTCTGCTGATGAGTCCCGCTGAGAACTGACGCCAGGTTGCAAATAGACGTCCTATATAGGCCACCGTTCACTACACGGCGCATGCGCCGCCCATCACGGTTTCTGCCTTCCAAAACAGGGAGGTGGCGCCGCCCTTAGTGAAACACTGCTGGCAACGATATGTCGCAATCAAGGTCGCACCGGAGAACGTTCAGTTTTGATGCGAGATAATACAGGATTCCACGTCTTGCCAAGAGGAAACCCATTGTCTCGATTGATTAAATTATCAACCAACCTAATTTCAATCGCCTCTTTATAGACACTGTTCCAAAAACCGGAAATGTTGGCAACCACCACAGTTTCCTCAAATTTCATATTGTGTCCCTCATTTAGGCAGTGTTCTGCTACCGCCGATTTTTCCGGCTGTTGTAGCCTCGTATGACGGCGATGTCCCACACACCTGTCATGCACTGTGCGAATCGAACGGCCAATGTAAGCTTTCCCACATTGACACGGAATTTTGTACACCCCGGATTTCCTAAGCCCCAAATCATCCTTCACAGAGCCGAGCAGTGCCCTAATCTTAGAAGGTGGACGGAACACACTCTTAATGTTAAAATTCCTTAAAATTCGTCCAATCTTAAACGATTAGCCCCCAGCATAAGGAAGAAAGGTCACAGATCTATGTTCCTCTTCGTACACCTCCGGAGATGGTCCAAACTCCATAGCCTGACGAATCTGGTTCTCGGTGTATCCATTTTCCTTAAAAACAGTCATCAAATGCTCAAGTTCTTGGGTTAAGCTGTCTGCATCGGAAATAGCATATGCTCTCCGTACCAAAGTCCTAAGGACGCCATTGCGTTGGTATGGTGGAAGACAACTCTTAGGATGCAGATACCAATCTGTGTATGTCGGCTTTCGGTGGACACTGTGTATCAAAGTTCCATGTGGTTTTTTATAAACCATAACATCTAAAAATGGAAGCATCCCATCATTTTCAACCTCCATAGTAAATTTCATACGGGGATGAAGACAATTGAAGTGGTCCAAAAATCTGTTAAGAGTATCACGTCCATGCGACCAGACGAAGAAGGTATCGTCCACGTATCTCCAGAAGCACGTTGGTTGCTAAGCTGAAGTCCTCAGTGCCATGTCCTCGAAGTCCTCCATAGATAAATTGGCGACTATGGGTGACAAAGGACTACCGATAGCAACTACATCATTCTGTTCAGAAATGTTACCGTTAAATAAAAGCTTACATTGGCCGTTCGATTCGCAAAAGGTGTGTGGAACATCGCCGTCATACGAGGCTACAACAGCCGGAAAAATCGGCGGTAGCAGAACACTGCCTAAATGAGGGACACAATATGAAATTTGAGGAAACTGTGGTGGTTGCCAACATTTTCGGTTTTTGGAACAGTGTCTATAAAGAGGCGATTGAAATTAGGTTGGCTGATAATTTAATCAACAGAGACAATGGGTTTCCTCTTAGCAATACGTGGAATCCTGTATTATCTCGCATCAAAACTGAACGTTGTTCGGTGCGACCTTGATTGCGATATATCGTTGCCAGCAGTGTTTCACTAAGGCCACCTCCATGTTTTGAAAGGCAGAAACCGTGTTGGGCGGAGCATGCGCCGTGTAGTGAACGGTGGCCTATATAGGACGTCGATTTGCAACCTGGCGTCAGTTCTCAGCGGGACTCATCAGCAGAAGCAGCATTTTCCTGAAGATGGCGACCAGTTGGATCGCCGAAATATCGAGTCAAGTTGATTTTAGGATCCGGCAGCAAACCCGAAGAGACTTTCAAGAATTAGGAATAACTTTTTCAGGTCTTAACCGACGTAGGACTGACGTGTAACCTGCAAAATGCTCTTTCTTTAATATGGAAATAGAGTATTTGGAACATGTGATGGAATCGACCGAGGAAAGTGTTAACTCACAGCCGCGTATTCCGGATGGCTACTTATGTTCGATTATAAGCCAAAGATAAGAGCATAAAAACAATAAGGCTTAACAAATTATACAGTAGACAGATCTTTGCCGCGGTACGTATGGAAGAACTCGTTACCTGCATCAGATGATTTCGAAAACACAACATAAAGTGTGATCACCCTACCCTTCACATTTTTTCTGCCGACCCTTTCCCACCACTGATGCTCAGGGCCCATGTCGCACTACCAAACATTCAGAGATTATCCGAAAATTACTTTCTCTTAAATTTTTTTTAGGAATTGCAAGGAGTTCTTAGGAAGATTAATTTTTAACTTAGATTTATTTCGAACGCAGTTAAAATTGCGGTACCACTGCATCGCCTGATATGTAAAAGTTTTCTTTTCAAATCGGCTTTAGAATACGACAATTGCTTTCAGAAATTAAGGGATGCCTTGCTTAGTCGCCTTGTCACGGTCCGTGTGGCTGCCCCCGTCGGAGGTTCGCGTCCTCCCTCGGGCATGGGTGTGTGTGTGTGTGTGTGTGTGTGTGTTGTCCATAGCGTAACTTAATTTAAGTCAGATTAAGTAGTGTGTAGGCTTAGGGACCGATGACCTCTGCAGTTTGTTTAAGTTAGTTTAAGTTAGACTAGCCCTTGCTTAGTCAATCTAGTCTGGTGCTACTCTATCTGAATAAATGAATAGTGCTGGAAGTAGACGTTTCTTCATATGGCATCCATACAGTTTCGTCGCGCAGTGTGAGGCGCCTTGCCACGGCAATCATTTGTTGAGCTACCAAGTTACATCAGTATCTACTTGGCTGAAGATTTTTTTTGTCGTTGTTCACAGACCACTGTGAACAACCAGCAAAATATGTACCAGATCGAACGGCCAAAAGCTACAACGTCGTTCACTACTTCTAATTATCAGTATGATATTATTTATCAAATGGTTCAAATGGCTCTGAGCACTATGGAACTTAACATCTTAGGTCATCAGTCCCCTAGAACTTAGAACTACTTAAACCTAACTAACCTAAGGACATCACACACATGCATGCCCGAGGCAGGATTTGAACCTGCGACCGTAGCGGTCACGCGGTTCCAGACTGAAGCGCCTAGAACCGCTCGGCCACACAGGTCGGCTATTATTTATCATCCAGCTTCAAAGCATGCAAACGCAGACGCATTATCTCACTAACCATTTGTCAATGATCTGGAATATGATGCGTCGAAAGCATCCGATCTTCAAATATGTGAGTCTGTATCAGAAGCCTTATAGGCTTTTCCCATTGATAATCGGTGACTCACTCAAACAACAGAAAATGATCATTCACTGCGTTTGCTCAAAAATTACTTTCGGATGGGTTGGTCCTGTAGCAGAATTTAGTATCATATTCAGTGGTTTGACGATAGCATGTGCAAAACAGCAGTCTTTCTCTCAAAAATAATGTAATTTTATTACAAATGCCTGATTGCCGCAGCATTATAGTGTAATATTTTTCATAGAAGACGCTAGTTATGGTCAAAGCAAAACAGTTAGTGCGCCTAGATTGCATCTGGCAAGCGACCGACAAACAAATCGAACTGATGACTTCGCACCACCCTGCTAACGCTAAAGCGCTGGCGGAGCCACACCAACAATTTTTAAATTGGCAACTTCTTTTGCTGGTCCGTTTTCGGAACGCGTGAAGACTAATCGTAGTCAATGCTTCCAGTAAATATCTCTTTGTCATCCCCATCGGTTCTACAATCAACGCTAGCACTATTAGAGCACTCACTTCCGTTTTCTGTTTCGAAGGATTGCCTCAAGTCACCGATTAGGCCAATGGTACCCAGTTATCGTCATTGGAATTTCTAGGATTTTGTCAACAAAACAGAATTCATCATATCAGATCGCCTCCATTCTCTCCTCAGTCTAACAGCGAAGCCGAGCGCTTTTCACCAACTTTCGAGGTTCGGATGTCCAAACTTCTAAGCAAGAAGGCCCTATTAATATTTCTTAGTGCTTTTCGTACTATGCCCATTGGAGACAAATGACCGGATAAACTGTTTCACGGTCATCCTCGTCACATTTCAACGCATTAACTGAACACTCAGAACGATTCTTCAGAGATAAATTTCACAAAAATGATTAGGAACTGTCGTTAAGTAACCAGTCGATCAAACTGCACAGTTCAGTGCAAAACAGGCGCACATAGACAGCATCAAAATCGACTTAAATTTCGTGTAGATCTTAATTTTTCAGGACCGCTGCCAGGAAACCAGCCCCTTGCCTGTACATTGTATTATCGACGCCAGAGGTCCACTGACATGGACCACACGAAGGCCACAACGAACATCGATCTCTGCCTACCTGCGCAGCAGCCGTCTCATCCATCGCCGAAGTGCCAGTCTCCACCCTCAACGACATCCTTCATGGACATCGAGCTATCATCAACATCAGTGTCAAATCTTCAGCGCCAATGCTGCTGTCTACTGTGACTGACGATGTGCGTCCTGTTCCCGGTTTTCCGGCAGATACTTCAGTAAATTCACGAGGCTAATGTCGGGACGAGAGTTGGACGGCGCCACCTGCCATAGTCACCCATCTAACACAATCACTTCTACCACAGCACAGTCTTTCCCCACGTCGTCGCCAGCACGCAAAAAACACGACGACGGCGTGAAAGTTTGGGGACGAGGGGGGAGGAGGAAAGTGAGATTGGCAGTGTTTACGCTGAGCATACATGATGCCGCCGGCACACAGCTGCAAAAACTACCTGAGTATTATAACAGCAGACTAGCTGCCAGGGATGCCACAGTCGCTCCGGATTCTTCGCCAATCGCCCAAAACCCGACGGGTGGCACTGGATTATATAAAGATAGAGATCGCCGCTAATGGCCACGCCAATAGCGGAAAAAATTGTATCCTTCCACGCCTGTTTGTAAGTCGGCACAAGCGGAGATCCAAAGAAGACATGGAGGAGACACACAAAAGACACGCCGAACGTTGGAAGTCTGCCATTAACACCTACGCCACGATTGTCACTTAACGGACGTGACTACTCGGAATGAAGGACTGTTATCAGGGATATAAACCATCGTAACGCCAACAGGAGAAGGTAAGTACCTGCTGCTGCCTTTGCCACCCTGGTAACATGAAAATATTGTAAATGAATGAATGTGAATTTTAGGCATGCGGTTGTGTGTCCTTGTGTTTGTTGTATCCACAGCATACAACTCAAGACACATTATAAATGGTTCAAATAGCTCTGAGCACTATGGAACTTAACTTCTGAGGTCATCAGTCCCCTAGAACTTAGAACTACACTACTGGCCATTAAAATTGCTACACCAAGAAGAAATGCAGATGATAAACGGGTATTCATTGGACAAATATATTATGCTAGAACTGACATGTGATTATATTTTCACGCAATTTGGGTGCATAGATCCTGAGAAATCAGTACCCAGAATAACCACCTCTGGCCGTAATAACGGCCTTGATACGCCTGGGCATTGAGTCAAACAGAGCTTGGATGGTGTGTACAGGTACAGCTGCCCATGCAACTTCAACACGATACCACAGTTCATCAAGAGTAGTGACTGGCGTATTGTGACGAGCTAGTTGCTCGGCCACCATTGACCAGACGTTTTCAATTGGTGAGAGATCTGGAAAATGTGCTGGCCAGGGTAGCAGTCGAACATTTTGTGTACCCAGAAAGGCCCGCACAGGACCTGCAACATGCGGTCGTGCATTATCCTGCTGAAACGTAGGGATCGAATGAAGGGAAGAGCCACGGGTCGTAACACATCTGAAATGTAGCGTCCACTGTTCAAAGTGTCGTCAATGCGAACAAGAGGTGACCGAGACGTGTAACCAATGGCACGCCATACCATCACGACGGGTGATACGCCAGTACGGCGATGACGAATACACGCTTCCAATGTGTGTTCACCTCGATGTTGCCAAACACGGATGCGACCATCATGATGCTGTAAACAGAACCTGGATTCATCCGAAAAAATGACGTTTTGCCATTCGTGCACCCAGGTTGGTCGTTGAGTACACCGTCGCAGGTGCTCCTCTCTGTGATGCAGCGTCAAGGGTAACTGCAGCCATGGTCTCCGAGCTGATAGCCCATGCTGCTGCAAACGTCGTCGAACTGTTCGTGCAGATGGTTGTTGTCTTGGAAACGTCCCCACCTGTTGACTCAGGGATCGAGACGTGGCTGTACGATCCGTTACAGCCATGAGGACAAGATGCCTGTCATCTCGACTGCTAGTGATACGAGGCCGTTGGGATCCAGCACGGCGTTCCGTATGACCCTCCTGAACCCACCGATTCCATATTCTGCTGACAGTCATTGGATCTCTACCAACGCGAGCAGCAATGTCGCGATACGATAAACCGCAGTCGAGATAGACCTTTATCTAAAGCGGAAACGTGATGGTACGCATTTCTCCTCCTTGCACGAGGCATCACAAGAACGTTTCACCAGGCAACGCCAGTTAACTGCTGTTTGTGTATGAGAAATCGGTTGGAAACTTTCCTCATGTCAGCACGTTGTAGGTGTCGCCACAGCGCCAACTTTGTGTGAATGCTCTGAAAAGCTAATCATTCGCATATCACAGCATCTTCTTCCTGTTGGTTAAATTCTCGTCCGTAGCGCGTCATCTTCGTGGTGTAGCAATTGTAATGGCCAGTAGTGTACTTAAAGCTAACTAACCTAAGGACATCACACACACAGCCATGCCCGAGGCAGGATTCGAACCTGCGACCGTAGCGGTCGCGCGGTTCCAGACTGAAGCGCCTAGAACCTTTCGGCCACCACGGCCGGCCATTATAAATCTTTGCAACGGATTACCTCAAATGTTTGACGAACGTAAGTCATGCTGTCTCCGCGGAACAATCGACGTTCTACTGTACGCCGGATAGCTGCTCATTTGAATATGAGCTCACAGGGACCGATTGCTACCAGGACGGTAAGGAGCCGTTACGGTGTCTTTCCATTCTTCCCATGTGTAACGATTGGGGGTGATAAGGCCTGCCAGCGGTTAGTGGAGCCGTTTTGGTGTGTCTCAGGCTGGCCTCGATTCCCAGTTGCGGCATCCTGGGCTCTTTTGATGGCTTGGGAGGTAGGTGTGACGTCGTGGGAAGCTGCAGACAAACAAAGATAAACGTAAACAGTTCTTTATTGGTTCATCTGGGAGATGGTGGCTTGCATAGAGTAGGGGAGACGTCTTAGCCTGCGTACAACAGAAAGCGGGCTTACATGCGCAAGGGGCCCCAGTGCGAGGTGGCCTGAAACAGCGTGAAAAATATCCCTTCTAATGAGGCAGCACAAAAAGGCAGCTGGTTCGCGGCACCAGACTGAATTCTGCTAGACTGAGTTTTGCTAGAGGGAAAACGTGTGGATTTTGTTTGTGAAATCGTGTTTACTTCCATTTTCTGCAATGGAGCTCTGCTTGAAACTGAAGTCATTTTACGGCTCCTCCGTAAGCTTACTTGCTGAGTGTATCCGATTTTATGACAATATCGGCATTCTGCTAGACACAAAAAGCAATGTTTACAGCTTTGCGCTGTTTGGCAATTAGACCATGACTTCGGCGCGAGGGCTGTTGTGCTGGTAGGGTCGCACTGCGAATTGTTTGCGCTTGCGGCTCCGGGAACACGTAGCATCTACAGCTGCACCTACGGGTACGATAAAATATAACTCGGTGACATCTTGTAGTTCCTGCGCTTCAGCCAGTTACGGTACGCCAATTATACAGGGACTGCGATACTGTCAGATTTCTGCTCTAATTCTACTGTCTGCCATCGCGAAACATTAAGTCCGGAAATTATACTCTACAAGTACAGTTAAATTTATAATTTCTAATAATGCCTTTAAGTTCTGTTATCGATTCTTTATAGAGCTGAGTAGTTTGTGTACGCGTTCTGAAAAATTTGTAGCGAGCAGCAGCCACATGTGTCTAAGATACATAATACTCATTTAATTTAATCACTAGATCAGCGTAGGACACAGTCTGAGGCTCAAGTTCGGAAAACAAGTATTTAAAGAGTCTAATGATTTGTACTCCAGCCCAAGATAAGAAAAGTGAACGAGAAGATTCACCATGAATATTACATGCAGTGAAGTGCTGCTCGAGCGGCGGTTTACATTCTGGCCTTTCTTCCACTGTGGCGTCGATTGGATGAAGCGGTGGAGATTGCACTGAATGTCCATAGCTCTGAGCTTGATCAGTTGATCTCTGCGCTCCTTGCTAATTTTCTTGTGCTTGAAGCAGATTATACGGCTCAGCAGTTCGTTAATTTGGCGACTCTGAAACAAAACAAACGTCGTGACTAATTTCTCTACTTTGTGTGTCATTTTTACATGGATATTCAGCAAAATTAAAGATTAGGATGTACCCTTAGCTAAAGTATTTGAGGATTCCAATAAACTCCGTCTACATGCCGCGGAGAAAACATCGCTAGCGACCGCCCCACTGTGTCATCCTCCGCCGGCGCCGTCATCGGGTGGCGTATGGGAGGCCATGGAGTAAGTGCACCGCTCTCCCGGCCGTTGTCAATCAATTTTCGTGACTTGGAGTCGCTACTACTCGGTCAAATAGCTCTTAACTTGGCATCACAGAGCTGAGTACAACCCGTTCCAGTCGCCACATCAAGGAAAATTCCCTAGCAGTAGAGGGTACCGAAACCAGTTTCTCGGCATGGCAGTCAGCCGTACTGGCCACTAAACGACGGTGGTGTACACTTGAGCATGAAAAAAATATTCTTTCAAGGATGACACTCCAGTCTTAAAAGAAAAGAATACTGATACTCATGTCTGAAATAACATAATAATAAATATCTTCGAAATTAATTCGCCGACTGCGAATTTCCTTGACATCAGCCATATTAGATGTACTTCTCCTACCCAATAGCGACATATGAAAATGGATGCCGGACCGGGACTCGAGCCCGGTACAAATTTTCAGGTGTCACTGTTGGGTAGTAGATCTACAGCGTGTTACAAAAAGGTACGGCCAAACTTTCAGCAAACATTCCTCACACACAAAGAAAGAAAATATGTTATGTGGACATGTGTCCGGAAACGCTTACTTTCCATGTTAGAGCTCATTTTATTACTTCTCTTCAAATGACATTAATCATGGAATGGAAACACACAGCAACAGAACGTACCAGCGTGACTTCAAACACTTTGTTACACGAAATGTTCAAAATGTCCTCCGTTAGCGAGGATACCTGCATCCACCCTCCGTCGCATGGAATCCCTGATGCGCTGATAGAGCCCTGGAGAATGGCGTATTGTATCACAGCCGTCCACAATACGAGCACGAAGAGTCTCTGCATTTGGTACCGGGGTTGCGCAGACAAGAGCTTCCAAATGCCCCCATAAATAAAAGTCAAGAGGGTTGAGGTCAGGAGAGCGTGGAGGCCATGGAATTGGTCCGCCTCTACCAATCCATCGGTCACCGAATCTGTTGTTGAGAAGCGTACAAACACTTCGACTGAAATGGAATGGCACATGTTCTAGCAGCACAGGTAGAGTATCCCGTATGAAATGATGATAACGTGCTCCATTGAGCGTAGGTGGAAGAACATGGGGCCCAATCAAGACATCACAAACAATGCCTGCACAAACGTTCACAGAAAATCTGTGTTGATGACGTGATTGCACAATTGCGTGCGGATTCTCGTCAGCCCACACATGTTGATTGCGAAAATTTACAATTTGATCGCGTTGGAATTAAGCCTCATCCGTAAAGAGAACATTTGCACAGAAATGAGGATTGACACATTGTTGAATGAACCATTCGCAGAAGTGTACCCGTGGAGGCCAATCAGCTGCTGATATTGCCTGCACACGCCGTACATGGTACGGAAACAACTGGTTCTCCCGTAGCACTCTCCATACAGTGACGTGGTCAACGTTACCTTGTACAGCAGCAACTTCTCTGACGCTGACTTTAGGGTTATCGTCAACTGCACGAAGAATTACCTCGTCCATTGCAGGTGCCCTCGTCGTTCTAGGTCTTCTCCGGTCGCGAGTCATAGGCTGGAATGTTCCGTGTTCCCTAAGACGCCGATCAATTGCTTCGAACATCTTCCTGTCGGGACACCTTCGTTCTGGAAATCTGTCTCGATACAAACGTACCGCGCCACGCCTAATCCATACATCAAATGGGCATCTGCCAACTCCGCATTTGTAAACATTGCACTGACTGCAAAACCATGTTCGTGATGAACATTAACCTGCTGATGCTACGTACTGATGTGCTTCATGCTAGTACTGTAGAGCAATGAGTCGCATGTCAACACAAGCACCGAAGTCAACATTACCTTCCTTCAATTGGGCCAACTGGCGGTGAATCGAGGAAGTACAGTACATACTGACGAAACTAAAATGAGCTCTAACATGGAAATTAAGAGTTTCCGGACACATGTCCACATAACATCTTTTCTTTATTTGTGTGTGAGTAATGTTTCCTGAAAGTTTGGCCGTACCTTTTTGTAACACCCTGTATACCTAATACAGTTGATGTCAAGGTAATTCGCAGTCAGAGAATTAATTTCGAAAAGTAAAGAATAATTACAGTTTTCCCCTTCTGAAACAGAAGAAAATTAGCAGCTGCTTCGATTAGTTTCTTCCGACACCGTTATGAAAAATATTTCATTAGGGCCCATTAGTTCAGAACTCGTGTCCTACGAGGGTGGGTCAAATGAAAACCTTAAATTTGTAATAACAAATCGAAATTTCGCGCGTTATCCTGTGCGATGGTAACCGTGCTACAAACAGCGTGGAGAATGCCCTGTAGGTGGCAGCATAGTGCAGATGCACACATCCCGTCGCAGTATCAGTATAAAGATGGCTGCCCCACTTGCGACTTGCACCAGGCATTAACAACGTTCTGTTATTCGGTTTTTGCGTAGTGAAGGTGTGTCTTCCTCATCCACCATACTCACCAGACCTTACCCCAAGTGACTTCCATATGTCTGGACCACTGAAAGACGCAATGGGAGGAAAGAAGTTCCGTTCTGATGGAGAGGTACGCCACGCGGTGCGTGAGTGGTTGCGCGGACTAGCAAACGAATTTTTTTCTAAAGGAATTTATGCACTTTGTAAGCGCTGGAGGACTTGCATTGAGAATGGGGGAGATTATGTTGAAAAGTGATACAGCTTTGTACCACTTCTGCACAATAAATAATATCTAAACAAATATTTAAGGTTTTCATTTGACTCACCTTCGTATTAAACCAACGTGAATTTATTCAGTTGCCACCAGATATCTCTCAAATCTGTGGATATCTCAGTCCGACGGATGTCTCAATCCCAACCTCATCGTCAGAGATGTTTCTAGTGTCTACAGTTGCAGCCAGTGGACAAGAGGTAGATATGTATACCACAGACACATACTGATCAGCCAGAACATTATGACCACCTACGTAATAGCCGGTATTGCCACGAATAAAAGCGGCTATGCGTCGTGGCACGTAAGCAAAGAGACCTTGGTAGGTCGCTAGAGGGAGTTTTTACCACATCTGCGCATACAGGCCGCCTAACCTCCGTAAATTCCGCGGAGGGAGACGATGAACTATGAAACCACATTTAGTCATATTCCAGATGTGTTCGATCGGCTTCAGATCTACCTGATGGCAGGGGGGGGGGGGGGGGGGGGGGGGCAGCATGTTATGTTAACGGGAACTCGCGGCGTCCGGAAACATGATCGTCGTGAAGGGGTGTACGTGGCCTGTACCCCGTTACAATACTCCTTGGCCACCATGGTTCTTTGCACGAGATCCACTGGATCAATGAATGTCCACTGTGAATGTTCCCCAGAGCATAATGGAGCCGCCGCCAGCTTGTCTCCGTCCCGCAGTACAGGTGCCAAGGAGCTGTTCCCCTGGAAGACGACGGATTCACGCCCTCCCACCGACATGATGAATAAGGTATCGGGGATCATCAGATCGTGCAACGCTTTGCCACTGAGCCAACGTCCAGTCTTGAATGTCACGTGCCCATTTCAGTCGTAGTTGCCGATGGCATGGTGTTAACATTGGCACATGCATGGGTCGTCGGCTGTGAGGGCACATCTTTAGGAGTGTTCGGTGTACTGTGTGTCCAGACACACTTGTACTTTTCCCAGCATTAAAGTCTGATGTTAGTTCCGCCGCAGTTCGCCGCCTGTCCTGTCTTACCAGTCTGCCCGACCTGCGACGTTCGACATCTGTAATGAGAGGTGGTGGCCCAACCCCAGGACGTCTGGATGTGGTTTTATCTTTGTTTTACCACGTGAGAGACACTCACCACAGCACTCCTAGAACACCATACAAATCGTGCAGCTTTCGAAATGCTCGTGCCGAGCCTCCGGGCCATCGCAGTCTGCCCTTAGTGGAAACCAGACAGATCGCGCGCCTTCCACTCTTTACACATGGATAGCATACTTCATGCACTGTGCGTGCGTCTGACTAGCAGTCATTCCTCGCCAGGTGACGTTACTATCGCTTGGATCGGTTTATATCGATAGTAGATCGGTGGTGATAATGTTCTTGCTGATCAGTGTAAAGGTGTACAGTTGCATGGATAAAATTCATACATTTTTTATCCACAATAATTTCATATAAGCAAGATGGCACAGGTAATAACAAATATTTAACTTCTTCTGTTGGACATACAATGGCTTGTATCATTCCAGTAACTGGTGGTTGTGGCGCAGGCATCGATAGCAGGCTTTCAAGATTCAGCGTATTTTCTAAATGTCTTCACCGTGTCTTTTGTAATCTCCGAAATGAAATAATCGGTGTATCTTGCACCAATTATCATCGCACGTTCAAAGTTGGTTAACCTGTAATCTCTACCATGTTCATTCCACACCTGCTCAGATATAATGTCTACTGTCACACCACACGTAACATCTAGCCACAACATTTGGATGTCAAACAGCACATTTGTAAATGGGAATACCATTCTGCTGAATTCTGTCGCTTACTTTATATCGAGTGTAAAAATGGTTCACTTAAAGTGAGCCGGCCGAAGTGGCCGTGCGGTTCTGGGCGCTGCAGTTTAGAACCGCGAGACCGCTACGGCCGCAGGTTCGAATCCTGCCCGGGCATGGATGTTTGTGATGTCCTTAGGTTAGTTAGGTTTAACTAGTTCTAAGTTCTAGGTGACTAATGACTTCAGAAGTTGAGTCCCATAGTGCTCAGAGCCATTTGAACCGTTTTTGAACTTAAAGTGAAGTGCCAAAGGAAACAAATGATGACATATTATTTCTTCGACGTCAGTGTTACCGAAAATTCTCGCGCAGTAACAAGTGAAGATACCGTCGTAGGAAATCAAGAAATTGAGCAAGAGGCAGGTGGGGATAGAGAAGACGGAAACAAAAGGAAGGCAGTACCAGTTTCACGACAACAACTATGACTGCTCAAAAGATGTAAATGTTTTTTGCTTGTGCGTGATGATTACTGAAAACAGCAGTAGATTAACACTCAGCTTACGGGGTTGTTCAAACGGGATAAATGTGAGATATAAATGTAAGGCTGCGGTTTCCAATACTTATGAAATAAATTGATCCAAGAAGTTCAGTTCTTCTTAAAATATTATTATTATTTTGTAATTTTTACTGTTTCAATCTATATTTACGTAAAGACACAAATGAATGAACGACGTTAACTATTTTTTTTTTTGGAACAGGAAGAAGGTTAAAAAAAATCTTTATTCGGAGTACAAGCATAAATACAACGTAACGACCGTCCTTCCAGCGGAACCAACATTAGCCGCACTACAGTCAAACAAGGCGGGCAATAATCTTTATTAACAAGGAATTGAAAAAATTGAAAGTAAGCTAATAGGTGTGATGCCGTAGACAAAGAGGGAAGAAGAGGCGTGGGCATGATAGGACATGAGTGCATCCTCCTGCTCGGCAGATGGGGCGCGGGGGCAGAGTGGGCAGAGGTCAACATGTTAGGCCTGGCCACGGTGTCCCAGGCACCGCTACCGGTCAGACGCGTACGAAAGGAGGGCAAAAGCCAAGGAGGAGGAGACAGTAGAATTGAGGAAATTAGCAGCTTAGTCTGGTATACTGCATAAAAGAAAGGGGCACGTGTCAGTGCGCCTACGATATGGAGATGTTGCGATGGGAGTCTCAGGGTCTGCAGGTGGGGTGGGGGTGGAGTGGGGGTGGAGTGGGGGGGGGGGGGGGGAATGCCTCTACGTGTGACACCATCCAGCTGAGCAGGGGTGACGTTAAGGATCCCGTGAAAGTAATTAACGAAGAAGGAGCGGCAGCGAGGTCGGAGCTCGATTTCATCGTGGGCGGTTTGTGAGTACTCCCAGAAGTCAAGACGTGATTTTTCGCCTTCATTATACAGCTAAATGATCGTCCATACCTCGAAACAAATAATCGTATGATTTTTATGGCGGGGAAATGAGTATCCTCAGGATGGATAAAAGTCCATGGGTCAATAGAGTCCTGCGTAACGCGGAAGTGTCAGGCAATGTACTATCGACCCAATTTCCAGACGTTGCGGGTGACCGTACAAGTCAGGTGGTGGGCATCGCCGTCCACGAGACGGAAAATTGTACAAAGTGAAGTATTCGACAATCTGACTGGCTGAAGACGTTGATTTAGGGTGAATTTTCCACGTGCAATATGGTATCATGTTGCCTGGGCGTTTGAGGGAAGGGAAGACTGGTGGACATGACGCCAGATCGTGGGCCACCGCGTCAATGGATGTTTGAGTTAGACGTTGTTCCTGGATATGCAAAAAATGTTGTCTAGTGTAGAAACCCTTGGTTCAAGGAAGGCGAGTGCTCGGTAAGCGGGTGTGAGCGTAAGTAAAGTCAACGATGAGATCAGAAATTCTACATCTACATCTACATCCATACTCCACAAGCCACCTGACGGTGTGTGGCGGAGGGTACCCTGAGTACCTCTATCGGTTCTCCCTTCCATTCCAGTCTCGTATTGTTCGTGGAAAGAAGGATTGTCGGTATGCTTCTGTATGGGCTACAATCTCTGTGATTTTATCCTCATGGTCTCTTAGCGAAATATACGTAGGAGGGAGCAATATACTGCTTCACTCTTCGGTGAAGGTATGTTCTCGAAACGTCAACAAAAGCCCGTACCGAGCTACTGAGCGTCTATCCTGCAGAGTCTTCCACTGGACTTTATCTATCATCTCCGTAACGCTTTCGCGATTACTAAATGATCCTGTAACGAAGCGCGCTGCTCTCCGTTGGATCTTCTCTATCTCTTCTATCAACCCTATCTGGTACGGATCCCACACTGCTGAGCAGTATTCAAGCAGTGGGCGAACAAGCGTACTGTAACCTACTTCCTTTGTTTTCGGATTGCAATTCCTTAGGATTCTTCCAATGAATCTCAGTCTGGCACCTGCTTTACCGACGATCAACTTTATATGATCATTCCATTTTAAATCACTCCTAATGCGAACTCCCAGATAATTTATGGAATTAACTGCTTCCAGTTGCTGACCTGCTATTTTGTAGCTAAATGATAAGGGATCTATCTTTCTATGTATTCGCAGCACATTACACTTGTCTACATTGAGATTCAATTGCCATTCCCTGCACCATGCGTCAATTCGCTGCAGATCCTCCTGCATTTCAGCACAATTTTCCATTGTTACAACCTCTCGATACACCACAGCATCATCTGCAAAAAGCCTCAGTGAACGTCCGATGTCATCCACCAGGTCATTTATGTATATTGTGAATAGCAACGGTCCTATTACACTCCCCTGCGGCACACCTGAAATCACTCTTACTTCGGAAGACTTCTCTCCATTGAGAATGACATGCTGCGTTCTGTTACCTAGGAACTCCTCAATCCAATCACACAATTGGTCTGATAGTCCATATGCTCTTATTTTGTTCATTAAACGACTGTGGGAAACTGTATCGAACGCCTTGCGGAAGTCAAGAAACACGGCATCTACCTGTGAACCCGCGTCTATGGCCTTCTGAGTCTCGTGGACGAATAGCGCGAGCTGGGTTTCACACGACCGTCTTTTTCGAAACCCATGCTGATTCCTACAGAGTAGATTTCTAGTCTCCAGAAAAGTCATTATACTCGAACATAATACGTGTTCCAAAATTCTACAACTGATCGACGTTAGAGATATAGGTCTATCGCTCTGCACATCTGTTCGACGTCCCTTCTTGAAAACGTGGATGACCTGTGCCCTTTTCCAATCCTTTGGAACGCTACGCCCTTCTAGAGACTTACGGTACACCGCTGCAAAAAGGGGGGCAAGTTCCTTCGCGTGCTCTGTGTAAAATCGAACTGGTATCCCATCAGGTCCAGAGGCCTTTCCTCTTTTGAGCGATTTTAATTGTTTCTCTATCCCTCTGTCGTCTATTTCAATATGTACCATTTTGTCATCTGTGCGTGCGACAATCTAGAGAAGGAACTACAGTGCAGTCTTCCTCTGTGAAACAGCTTTGGAAAAAGACATTTAGTATTTCGGCCTTTAGTCTGTCATCCTCTGTTTCAGTACCATTTTGGTCACAGAGTGTCTGGACATTTTGTTTTGATCCACCTACCGCTTTGACATAAGACCAAAATTTCTTAGGATTTTCTGCCACGTCAGTACATAGAACTTTACTTTCGAATTCATTAAACGCCCCTCGCATAGCCCTCCTCACTCTACATTTCGCTTCGCGTAATTTTTGTTTGTCTGCAAGGCTTTGGCTATGTTTATGTTTGCTGTGAAGTTCCCTCTGCTTCCGCAGCAGTTTCCTAACTCGGTTGTTGTACCACGGTGGCTTTTTTCAATCTCTTACGATCTTGCTTGGCACGTACTCATCTAACGCATAATGTACGATGGTTTTGAACTTTGTCCACTGATCCTCAACACTATCTGTACTTGAGACAAAACTTTTGTGTTGAGCCATCAGGTACTCTGAAATCTGCTTTTTGTCACTTTTGCTAAACAGAAAAATCTTCCTACCCTTTTTAATATTTCTATTTACCGCTGAAATCATCGATGCCGTAACCGCTTTATGATCGCTGATTCCCTGTTCTGCGTTAACTGTTTCAAATAGCTCGGGTCTGTTTGTCACCAGAAGGACTAATATGTTATCGCCACGAGTCGGTTCTCTGTTTAACTGCTCAAGGTAGTTTTCAGATAAAGCACTTTAAAAAATTTCACTGGATCCTTTGTCCCTGCCACCCGTTATGAACGTTTGAGTCTCCCAGTCTGTATCCGGCAAATTAAAATCCCCACCCAGAACTATAACATGGTGGGGAAATCTACTCGAAATATTTTCCAAATTATCCTTCAGGTGCTCAGCCACAACAGCTGCTGAGCCCGGGGGCCTATAGAGACATCCAATTACCATGTCTGAGCCTGCCTTAACCGTGACCTTCACCCAAATCATTTCACATTTCGGAACTCCGTCAATTTCGTTCGATACTATTGCACTTCTTATCGCTATAAACACGCCTCCCCCTTCACTGTCCAGCCTGTCTCTGCGGTATACATTCCAATCTGAGTTTAGGATTTCATTACTGTTTAAGTCTGGTTTCAGCCAACTTTCTGTCCCTAGTACTATATGGGCGTTGTGACCGTTTATTAATGAGAGCAGTTCTGGGACCTTTCTATAGACGCTCCTGCAGTTTACTATTAGCACATTAATATTGTTATTCCCTGTTGCATTTTGCCTACTCCTACCTTGCCGCGTCTCAGGAGGCGTCTTGTCGGGCCTAGAGAGGGAATTCTCTAACCTAAAAAAACCCCATGTGCACTCCACACGTACTCCGCTACCCTTGTAGCCGCTTCCGGCGTGTAGTGCACGCCTGACCTATTTAGAGGGGCCCCTACGTTTCTCCACCGGTTAGCGGAGGTCGAGAAATTTGCACCCCAGATCTCCGCAGAATCGTCTGAGCCTCTGGTTTAAGCCTTCCACTCGGCTCCAAACCATAGGACCGCGATCGGTTCTGGGAACGATACTACAAATAGTTAGCCAGGCGGTGAGCGAATGTGGTCAACTGGCACCAGATGCGATATGGTTGTGGGCATAAGAATGTCCAGCAAACTACTCGTATATTTCACGGCCCAGTTCAATTGCTTGTGTATGGTGGCCATGTACAAAGATGCTGCTCACAATCGCACATTGACAAGGCTGAGGCCTCCACACGCGGGGGGAGGGTGAGCGTCTCGTAACGAACCTTAAAGTGTGTACCGGTAGTAAAGAAGTACCCGAAAGCGGCGTGGAGGCTGCGTCCGGTATTTGTTGGTAGTGGGAGTACCTGTGTGACGTGGACCATCTTCGATGCCACATACTGCTTAAAGTATTCGTCACGTTGTAAACAATCGAGTCGGCGGAGGAGGTTTTGGGGAACTGCCGTGAGGATAAGTTGGAGAGTACACCGACAACTGATGGCAGTGGAACGGCGTACGGTAGAGCCGAAAGTGATACCACGGTATTGTGGATTCTGTACGCAAAGGAGGGGTGCTATGTCGTCGTATGAACATCGTCGAGGACTTAGCCACATTCATGGTACTGCCTGCTGCAGTTCCGTACGTTGATATCAAATCGAGCGGAGTAAGGGCAGGAGGAGGTCGTCCACATACACACGACAATGAAAAGTGTGCTGTCACAAAGTGAGACCAGCATGGTGGGTCGTCAGACTCACGATGAGTGGCTCCAGGGTTATGGCATAAAGTCGTGTCGAAAGTGGGAGCCTTGCCGTATGGAGCAGCGTATGGTCTCTGGTCATGCCATACGGCCGTTGACCTAAATCAGGGATTCGGCATTGCCGAACAAGGCACCGGCGGATAGCAATAGAGGAGGATGGAAAACCCATTGAGACCATTACAAAGAATAGAAAATGATGCCGCACCTTGTCGAATGCTCTGTCAAAATTAATCCTAACCACCACAGGGCGGAGTCTGGACATCGCTACATTTGTATATTAACTGAGCCACCTAGAGTTGTCTGTTCTGGATTTAGAATGCAAGGGAATAGCTTGCGGCAACGCGTCCCCAGGAGTCGTGTAAAAATTCTATAGTCTACGTTAAGCAGAATTAGGGGTCGATAATGTGCCGTCGTCGCTCTAGGTGTCGGTTCGTTGATGTATATAATCATTCCCGTGACAAAGGCTGGGAGTACAGTGTTGTCCGTCGTCAATAGTTCATAAAAGGCTGTCGTTCGCCGCGTTGCCATTAGCGCAAGGAACGCGCGATAAAGTTATATCGACAGACCGTCGACGCAAGGTGACTTATTCAAACCACCTCTGTTGATTGCATCGTGGACCTCGTCGCATGTAACCAGCTATGTCAGCTCGTGCGCCTCGTCGCTGGCGAGGGCGCTTGTGACGTGTTGTAACACAACACCCGCAGCACGGGTGTTGGTAGACTCCTCCTGGTAAATTGTGCAGTAGTGGTCTATAAAGGCATTAACGATTTCATCATGACAAGTGACGCACTGGGTGCGACAGGTGTAGATATCGGCGATGAATCATTGCCGTCGTTGTTTTCCGTTGGAGGCGATATGGTGCGTGGTGAGGTATTCCTGTTCCGCCGAATCTGGACGTCTGGTCGTCACCACCACCCCCTGCAGTCTACGGTGTGCTGAAGTCACGATTTGTGCCTTATTCCTGGTGCGTTCCCTCTGGTTTCCTGGGATAGACGGCTGCGCGTCCATGTCGTGGAGATCGGCGTAGAAATAGTCGGTGGTGTGCTCGCGCGATGGGTTACTTTCTTGTCGTACTGTATCAAGGTACGTCGAATGGCAGGTTTGGCACGTTTCAGCTACCAAGTTAAGGTTTTACAGTACTTAGGCAAGCGATGTTCACATGGCCCATATATCAGTAATACATTGAAGACATTCGGAATCGTGGAGGTGGGAGGTGTTTAACTTCCATGGTGCTCGACTGCGCCAGACCACTCGTTGCAGGAAGAGAATATTGCAGATGTACCAAATATTCACAACAAAGTGCCAGATTTGAAGTGCTCATGAAAAGCAGTGAAACTCACATAGCGGTGTTCCGAAAAGGCCAAGCGCCAAAGTTTTGCTCCTTGGAATGCAGTTGTGAATTCCCAAGAGACTGAAACCTGTCATGGTGACTCGCAGAGTCGTGATGGTGATCGCCATGCCTCTCGCAAACGAAAGGTAAGTGACAGAAGCTACCGAGATGCCCTCACAGGTATTGACGGCTATGCCACATCCCATATGGTTACAAGGGGACGGGTATGTTGTACAGCCCACGGTGCCTGGTAGTGTGGCCAGGTGTACTTCCTGCAGTAGTGCGATGTCGACGTCCGATGCCTATATCATCTCTTGCAGCAGTTGAATTTTCACTCAGAAGCTAACGTTGTTAGTGTTGGTTGTTACTCCTCGGTACGTTTGGCGTCGAGCCTTGCGGTGGAGGGAAATTCAATGAGCGGGGTTGAAGAGGGCATGGCAGCGGCGAGCCGTGCCGTACGCCACCTGACAGAGTTGGAGTCGGCATCGACGTCGGCGTCGTCTTAACTAGGTCTCCGTAAGGGGTAAATCCGCCCCCAGCGTGTCGTTCAGGTCACAGTCAACGTCATTGAGGGCGCTGTCGTTTTGGCGTTAGTCTATTCCACCTCGTACATAGGAGCGGAAGACGTCTTGGCGGCAGTCGTGAAGTCCATCGCTTTAGGCGCACCTGGGCGTGCTGGCGGAGTAGGTACCGGCGGAGCGAAATCCGTGGACGAGTTGTGGTCATTCATGTCGTCGTGCAGGTTCTCTGAGGCCTTGTCGGGCCGGACGGCTCTGGAGCCTGAAGGATAGGTGAGTTGTCTCGCTCCGTGGCCTTACGACGCCTGCTCTTGCGCCGTTTAGGTGAACGATGTTTGTGTGCCCGTCCCTCTACGGAGGCCCGGGAGGAAGGCCGTGCGGGGACGATAAGCGACGTGGCGTCCATATCATCGGCCGGGAGGAGGTCGCAAGTCTCTCTATTCGTTGTGTCACCGGAGTCACGTCAGGTTGTGGGCATGACGCGTCGAGTGGCGGCTCGAAGGGACACTGTACATGTTCCGACTCACGACCGTCGGAGGGAAGAGAAGAGAGTGCCGTTGCGTAGGTGATAGGTAAAACAGTCCTTGTAGTCGGAGGCGCCGTGGTAGCGGTCGGTAATTGGGTGATGCGCCGCTAAAGACACTCAGACCAGAGGTGGTCTTCTTTGCACTAACCGGAACAAATCTTGTGTTGGCCGTCGTATATACCGATCGCGCGTCACCCGCTGATACATAGATAAGATGGCACGTGGCAACGGAGATCGATGGTCGTACACCGTTAAGAACGAGGTACGTTTGGAACTGCACTCAGCGTTCGGCAGTGTGACCACATACAGTGCCATAGGGGCCGAAAGCTACGATAACGTCTTCCACCGGGAGCTCGAATGGTAGTCCGAAAACTCGTATGGTGCGCATGCCCAAGCCTGCGCGGTCGACGGTGACCGCGCTGACATTGCCTTCAGCGTGGCAAAAGTGTAATCCTTGTTTGGTGTCACGAAGTATTCGTTCGGACTCCGCGTCATTGACGACTTCGATGTACACAGTACTGCTTAAGATGAACAAATAGATGCCCAGAATATTGGAAGCTGGGATCGTAGTTACGTCGCGTAGAAAGCGTTCCATTCTCAAAGCCTTTGGTCGGGTGTAGTCATTGCAGAAGGTGAGTCGTAGTGTGGAATATCGAAAACGGTTGACCATGGTCCTATTAAATGTTAGCGACACGTAATGACGGCCGCTAAAAGTAAACAACAGTTAGCGCGCTCCGCAGACCGAAACACTCAGCACATCCGCACTGCACGGCTGCGAAAGCCGGACTGCTTACTAGGCAAATTCTCTCACCACTACGCCATCTGGACACAAAGGTCATCGAAACTGCATGGATTACCCTAGGACGAATTCCGTCAGACCCTAATTCTCAACTTCTCCACACACTACTGACATAGTGCCTCTGCTCATTAACTTATTACTCGCAGCGTTTCTCGATTCCCGGAAGAGCTCGAGCGTGGTAGTTGTCGTCGTGCCTTCTCGAGGGTTCTGACCTCGGTGTACTGTAGTTTATAGCAGACTCACTGTTTTTCCTGCTTAATTCTGGGGTAATTTTATTCTTGTACTTCTCTTGCGGTAGGTCTCCTCGTTGCACTTCTTCCTTGTTTTACTTTCTCTTGTTGCGTGGGCCGCTCATAGCTACTCAAGCAGCAGATCCGGCCATCTTGTGGTCGCTCGCCAGTGCACCTGGTTGCCAAAGGCACAGACGAGACGGTTTTCCGAATTACGCGTGGACGCATAAAATTTCCTCGCGGATTGCCAGAAGCGATCTCTCAGCATAAGAATTTCGGGAATATTCGAGCGTGGTGTGCATCTGCACTGAAGGGGCCATTGGCCACCCTCGCTTTCATTATAGGTGAGGTGTCTGTTCTTTCTGGCATGTCTGAAAGAACAGACTCCTCATATATCATATATATTTATGTAGTTTTCGCATCCTGGGATCTTAGTCGTATTTTTGTATTTGAATAAATTACAATAATGAGACCACATTCATCAATCTTCCAGAATGAATTTTCACTCTGCTGATGAGTGTACGCTGATCTGAAATTTCCTGGAAGATTAGAACTATTTGCAAAACCGGAACTCGAACCTGGGACCATTGACTTTAAAGGATAAGTGCCTTACAACTGACCTATCCAAGCATAATTCAGGAATCGCTCTCACGGCTTTACTTCCGCCAGTACCTCGCCTCCTACCTTTTAACTTCACAGACGTTCTGCTGCATAGCTTGCGAGACTAACATTACTGGAGGAAATAATATAGCATAGAAATGGCTTAGCTACTGCCTGGTGAACACATTGCAGAATGAATTTATGTCTGCAGTGGATTGTACGCTGATTTGCTACTTTATGGCACATCGCAACTGTGAGGCAGACCGGGACTGGCACCCGGGACCTTTCGCGGATAAGCGCTGTAGCTAATGATCTAACCAACAACGACTCTCGACCCGCCCTAAGCATAAAGAAGTTAGCTTTACCACATGAAACTAAAACAAAGTAATTTATTCTATTACTATTCTATTACATAAACATATACAGGGTGTCTCTCCTAAGAGTCGTCAGGCCATTTTCTCTGGTGTTTCGGCAGATATCTGCAACTTCGTGTTTGCATTCTGTAGCTCGAGTCACCCCAAACAAACACCTCTCATCAAGTCTTTCATGCAACGCCCAGTATCGACGGATAGGGTCGGTTTGTTTCCTGTTATAAGCAAAATGATTTTTAAAGGGGAATTTCAATAGAACGGCCCCATATTAGTCTAGGGCGATATTCATTTTGTTGATGTGTCAACAAGGACACTAAAACATGAAGAATAATCAGTGCTCCATCAGCGACTGCACCGCTGTGGCCTGCATTGATTACAATCGCCATGCAGCGGCACTTCTCAGTCGCTGCTCAGTCTCTGGGGTACTAGTTATTTATCATGAGCCCACATCTCGTGGTCGTGCGGTAGCGTTCTCGCTTCCCACGCCCGGGTTCCCGGGTTCGATTCCCGGCGGGGTCAGGGATTTTCTCTGCCTCGTGATGGCTGGGTGTTGTGTGCTGTCCTTAGGTTAGTTAGGTTTAAGTAGTTCTAAGTTCTAGGGGACTGATGACCATAGATGTTAAGTCCCATAGTGCTCAGAGCCATTTGAACCATTTATCATGATTTACTGTTCGTGTTAATACAAATCGATAAAATAAATATCGTACTATATTAGTCTGGGGCCTCTCTATCCAATGGACACATAAAAAAAAACTTTTTTTTACTTTTTGACACAAACCAACGCTTCTGACTACACTGGGAGTCGCATGAAAGATATGATAAGCAGTGTCTATTTGGGCTGACTCCAGCTACACATTGCAAAAGCGATATTTCAGATATCTCCCGTAACAACAGAGAGAAAGCGCACGACAGCTCTTACTAGAGACACACGGTATATCCTTTTGTCCCGGTGATCAGCGCCAACCAAGCTATGAACGCGAGCTTTCCGACTGCCATAGGGAACTGCATCAGCTGGGCAGATCGTCTCGCATCGGTCTGCGCGTAAGGTTGTGTGTGTGTGTGTGTGTGTGTGTGTGTGTGTGTGTGTGTGTGTGCGCGCGCGCGTGCGTGTAGTGTGCGCTGAAGAGAAATCCTTGATGACTTATTAATCTAGGATGGGATGTAAGGAGAATAGGAAACATTCAGTTAAGCTTGGGCACTGAATGGGTCCTTTAGCCTGCTGTCTTTGGTAATGTCTATCTCCTGTGAAGGGTGAGATGTGTCTAGACTGTTATGTGCGACTTCTTCCTCGTATTATGACAGAGTGCCTATGGGGGGTGAAACGTTATTGACTTCGGTACTCGATCCTTGTGCCATCTTGAAGGGTTTACCGTTCCTACCGATTCTAATTGTCGAAATTCGTCCCTAATGCCATCGATTTTGTCAAAAACTCATAGAGCCTTGTCATGGACCTTCTCTTGTACAGTGGTCTCGTGGAGTGCGGTGCGGATGTCGACGTTTCTTGTCTACCATGGAGCTCCTGTGATCCACCTGTAGTAAACGTTTTGCAGCGCTTGGAGTTTGTTGTAGTTGGAGACGCACGTAGTTCCCCACGAAGTGGAGCCATATAACATTGTGGGTTCCACCGTCACCATATACAATTAGAGTTTAGTCTTAGGGCTAAGATCCTTACTCTTCAGGAACGGAATCAATGACCTGGCCATCTTCTGGGCTGCCGTCTTCTTGTCGTCAATATGCTACGTAAAGAGCAATTTTTTGTCAAGGTAGACACAGAGGTACTTCACTCCTGGCGACCATGGGATAAATTGATCAGCTATTTCGAGTCTGTCGTTCAGAACTGGTTTCCTCCGTGTGAACATAACGGCTGCCGTCTTCGTCGGGTTGATCGTTATGTTACTTTACTGCGCCCATTACATCAAGTTGCCGTTCCATCCTAGCGATTAGCTGGTCCAAGTGTCGTCCAGTCGTCAGAAATACCGTATCGTCCACATAAAAACTCGCCGCAAGGGGGACTGTTGGGATGTCATTTATATATAAGTTGAAAAGCAGAGGCGAAATGACAGAGACCTGCGGAATTCCTGCGGAGAGCAGTTTCATTTCGGAGTTTTTATCATCGACTCGGACATACAGTTTCCTGTCCTGCAGAAAGTTGTCTATGAGTCCAACGTAACAATCTGCAATAGAGGTAGTGGGATGTAGTTCCACATTTCGGTGGAGCCCCTCTGGGATGAGTACACGCTGAAGAGCTATGTTGCCCTCCACATCGAACGCAGCGAGCAGGCAAGCTGCAATAATTAGCTGCATGTTCGAATCGCTGGCAGTGGCGACATTGAACAGGTCCTTCTTGTCTATTATAAGTTTCAATAACGACTTTAGTATATAGAAGGTATTTGATGTCGTAAATCTTGTAGTTTTCCCATTTGAGCTGGCAACGTGACACAGTAAGCAGCTTGAGGTCGTAATTCCTTGGTGTTGTCGTCTCGATTTTTAAACTGGTGGACGTTGATGACCGGGAAACCGTTCTCTATCACTGCATTTTTCAGTTCTTCCTCTGTAACTTCGGCAGATAGACGTTTTACAACCACTTTGAGGTCCTTGTCCTCTGCGGCCTGGTGTGTAAAAAAGTGGATGTCATTCGACACAAAGATATTGATGGCCCGTCGTTGATCTTCATAGGAGTCAAAGTGATATTTGATCCTGTCGCGTTGGCAGATGGCCTTAAGACTGCCGTCAATATTCGCCTTCAGTGCCTTGTTGAGGTCCATGTAGTTCTTGGTATGGTAAATGTAACGGGTGGGACTTTTCTTAGTGACTTCCGGCCAGAGCCATCTGTCCCCTCTTTATCTGCTTCTAGATTGACGTCAGTCGTCTCGTCCATACGTTCTGGAGCATCCGTAGCATCTTCTGTCACAATAGCCGCATACGGGTTGTAAGTTTTCAGTTCTTCTGCTCGTTGTCGCTTCCGAGAGTTGTTGTGCTGAGGAGAAGCGTTGAGTCGTTTTCTTCGGCGAACTAGTGTAAAATCGCCCTCTTCGTCGGTGGGCTACATAGTCCAAACATCTTCAGAGGTGACTCCCCTCATTTCGTCGCCGTCTTTTGGTGGAGAAAATTGTTCCAGGTTGTCTTCTTGTTCATCAGGCTGTGAAGTAGGAACTGTACTAGTGCGGTTGTCCTATGCTTCCTGACTTTGCAGAATCATGTGTTGTATTTCACGTCTTAGTTCCCGTTGCTGCCGATCTTCCTGTGTTATCGGACGTCTCTCTTCATAGGGGTTTGACGTATGTTGTCCTCCGCTCTGCATTCGCATAGCGCTCGTCGTGGTCCTGTCCTCATTATCTTGCCTTTCTGAATCCGTTGTCGTTGCAGGGGTCGTCGCCATTGCATCCGTCCTGTGGGGAGCGGCCGCTGGGATGGCCGGCGGGGCAGGCCCCACCGACTGGCCAGAGGCATACCCCGGCGCCACAGATTCGGCTGGCCCAGCCGCACTCGTCGGCATCGCGCGCTCAACTGCGCGTAAGTTGAATGCCCACCGAAACAAATGGACCTCATTGGGCGACAGAGGGCAGGGTCGCCACAGCGCTGCACTCACATAGTGAGTGCGCCGCTGTCTCACTTCGTGAATACACTGGCCAATAGTGTCCCTCGCGGCCGCCTAAATACCGTCGCACCTCGACCGCTCAGTCAGTTGTGTATTTCGCCTGAGAGCGTTCATTACTGTCTCCAATGTACTGCTGTCTACTCATCTATGGCTTTGCTTCGGTATTGGTTTCCCACTTTGGTCTCGATTTGGACTGTGGCTCGTACATGACCTGTTGACAGCGTTGTGTCGAATGTTCGTTGTACTTCATTGTTGCATAGGTTGCTATTGACTTGCTCTTGTGTCGGGTCTGCCGTTCGGTCAGCCCGGTTTCTCGAATCGGCGTGGGTTCGAGTCCCGTGTGCAGGCGGTATTTCCGCATTGCGTCGTCGCCATGTCTCTCCTCTTTTCGGTGTGCTCCGGTAACCGGCCACTCGTGGGTATAGCAATTGACGACGAGGAAATACGTAGTTGTTTCGTTGCATGGAAACTAAATTTGTTAGCCTGCTCGAGCAACAGCTGCAGCTGATGTACAACCAGCAGATACAGACGGATTTGTTACAAAAGTCGCTTCAGCTCTCGGAGTCCGAAACTCGTGTGCAGGAGGACGCTGTGCCCCAGGGACCCTCTGTACTCGACACCACATTCCGTCTTCCGTCGTTTTCTCCTTCCAATGATGTTACGGCGGAGTAGGAGACATCTGCGTCGACTGGAGCATTTCACGACGTTTCAAGTCACGGACGATTCACCAGTGCCGGCCGGGGTGGCCGAGCGATTCTAGGCGCTACAGTCTGGAACCGCGCGATCGCTACGGTCGCAGGTTCGAATCCTGCCTCGGGCATGGATGTGTGTGATGTCCTTAGGTTAGTTAGGTTTAATTAGTTCTAAGTTATAGGGGACTGATGACCTCAGAAGTTGCGTCCCATAGTGCTCAGAGCCATTTGAACCATTTTTTTGATTCACCTGTCTTGTGCGTCGCGGGACAGGTTTCTTTTGCTCCGAAAGTTGGAACCTCTCCTTTCAGGAGATATACTTTCTGCTGACTAATTATTATTCCAGCCGTACCACGCGGTTGCCTTCAGGCTAGAATTGCTTCAGTACCATAAACAGAATTTCATCGGTGCTATAAACAGCCGGGACAGTCATTCTGCTCGTGGGTCACTGACTTACAAGGAATTAGCCATAAAAGGGATTTTACTTGAGCCAGTTAAGGCTATAAGGCTTCCTACACCGACATCTTGACTCGTGATGTGATGGTTCAACTGGCGCCTGACCGAAACTGGGTAATGCCTCGTTAAAGGACATCTTGCGCATCGCTCATTGGTTCGAAATTGCACAGGCGGATAATGAATGACTCAAGGCAAGTCTGCAAGTGGCAGCCGTTCACACACCACAATGTGCGCCACCTCAGCCTCGTAAACGTAGGACGACTGCAAGATTGCAGCAATGTCGTGATTCGTCTTTGTCCGATGTCTCTATGACTTCTGAGTCTCCAGTCGCCCCTCGACGACGGCTGTGGGGGCCGCTCCCTTCGTGCACAGCATTTTTCCTCTCACTCCCGGGCAGACTTTCCAAATCGCTAGGGGTTCCTGTAGATGATGTGGCAAGGCGGGGCACCTCCGCTCAGTATGTCATAGTCGCACAACCCGGCCCCATCCAGCGCCGCGACCACACCACGACATAGTACATGTGCTGCAGACAGTTGTACCCAGGGCGACCTCTTCACGCAGAAATTGTTTCTCACGCTTCACATGTCTCACCAGGTCAGCCGTTTCCAGGTGGACATGGGGGGCCACTGTCTCTTTGATCAATCAGGCGACTTTTGTCTGAGTGGTTTCACCTGACTTGTCCCTGCCCTGGTTATGGTGAGATTCCAATTCAAGGGCACTCTCGACTAAGGCAAATTACAGATATGTTACTCGACCTTTGACGGTTTTTACCGTCGACCATCCATTGGCTACCAAGATTTTTGGCCTCGTCACCTTCACGACATTTGGGTTTCCTATCGCAGATGAAGTGAAGGTTGTTTCCATTGCAGTCCTTTCCCAAGAGCTGTACGACCTCTGCACAGTTATCGTCTCTTTCAACCGGATTTTGGGTGCGCTTCAGACTTTCAGGCCCACATGGCTCTTTGGCTAGATTCCTCGCCTATTTTTTGCTATCTGAGGCCGATTCTGGTAGCACTGCAGACTGCTGTGACGCAGGACCTTGATCGTCTGCAGGCATCTGGGGTCGTCAAACCTGCCAAATCTAGTGCACCTGCCACGCCCCTAGTCATCATCCAGATGCCGAATGGGTCTCTTCTCTTGTGTGGGGATTTCAAGGCGACCATTAATGCTCAGTCGCAGGTAGAAACCTATCCTATTCGCCAGCAAGAACATCTCCTCATCAAACTGGCTGGGAGGAATATTTTTCCAAGACAGACCTCGCTGATGCGTATCTCCAGCTACCTTCAGATGAGGCATCTCAAAACATTGTCATGCTTATCACACCTTTTGGGTTGTATAAGTATTTCTCTTTGGCATTTCCTCTGCCCCTGCAATATACCAGCTAATTCTGGTACAGTTGATACAACATATCCCAAATGCATCAATTACTTGGATGACCTTATTGTCACAGGATCCTCCCACCAGGAGAATTTGGAAAACCTCCACACCCTGTTCACGACCCTGTTGGATGTAGGCCTATGCTGTCGTTTGGAGAAGCGCAGATTTTTTTTTCAGTCAGAGGTGGGGTACTTGGGGCATTCGCTCTCTAAAGAGGGAATTCAGCCTACCAATTAGAATGTGTCGTGATCACTTCTTTACCTCACCATCGAACTTACCTGAATTACAAGCATCTTTGGGCAAGCTCCACTATTATGCTAAATTTTTACCCCATGCAGCCCACATTGCACCACCTCTCAAACAGTTATACCTGGACACTGCCTACGAAGAGGCTTTTGTCTAATGGAAAACCATGCTGACATCCCCACCCTGCCTCATGCACTTTTCTCCTGACTGCCCGTTGGTTGTGGCAGCCAATACGTCCGCCCGCGATATCAAAGCAGTCTTGGCACACAGGAATAGGGATGGTTCCGAACAGCCTATTGCATATCATCCAAAACCCTGACGCCTACCCACTGCAGCTATCGCCAGATCACAAAGGAGGCCCTGGAAATAGTGTCTGCAGTGAAGAAGTATCGTGGTTACCTTTTTAGGACACAGTTCTCTCTCATTACAGATTACAAGCTGTTCACAGCGTTATTCGGGCTGTGTTCGAATGTCCCAGGACGAAGAGCCCAACACATCCAGCTCTGGGCATTGTTCCTCAGTGCCTACAATTGTACTATCTGTACAAGCCAACAGCCCAGTATTCTAATGCTGATGCCTTGTCCCATCTACCAGCTGGTCTGGACCCTGATTTCGACTAACAGGAGCTCTTCTGCTTCCACATCAATCCCGAACAACAACATATATTGGATGGTTTTCCTCTGACAGTCAAGTGTGTTGCCACTCCAATGCACCAGGACCCCACCCTGTGACAGGTCCTTCACTATGTAATCAAAGGCTGGCCCCAATATCTCACTTGTTGGTTGACAACAGAGCTCAGACCGTGGAAACAGCTTTCTCACTGACTCTCTGTTAGGGTGATGTCATTCTTTTGGAAACTGAGATAGATGCACATTGATTATTCTGGCAGAAATGCATCGCTGGGTGTTGCGTTTGCTGCACTGGGTTCACTGGGGCATGTCCAGCATGAAGACGCTGGCATGATGCCATATGTACTGGCCCAGGATCAGTGGCAACATCAAAAAGATGGTCCGCTGTTGTGTAGCGTGAGTCCAGCACCAGGTGGTGTCCGCTCAATACTTTGCCTCTTGGCCTACTCCATACCTCCCTTGGGACCATATCCAACTCGGTTTTGCAGGGATGTTTTGGGTTCTGTGTGGTTATTCATTGTGGATGCTTATCCAAAGTATCCCATTGGTTTGCACTTGGCATCCACCATGACTGAAGCCACCCTTACTGCCTTATCCCAGGTTTTGGTCATTGAAGGGTTGCCTTGCACATTGCTCTCTGACAATGGCCCACAATTCACATCCTCTGCCCTTGAAGACATCTATGCCGTCAATGGCATCAAACACATCTGTAGCCTTCTGATCCAGCTTTCCTCCAATGGCGAAACTGAACGTCTCGTCCAGACTTTTAAGCAGCAGATACAGAAGGCTATCAAATCCACCACTACAGCAGCCCTTGCTTTGTTTATGAGCACTTATTGCACCACACCAGCTAACAATCATAGCCCTGTGGAGCTCCTCCATGGTTCCTGACTCAGATCTTGCTTCATCTGGTGACACCGTCGTCGTCGGAACCTCGCTCGCATCGCTCCTGGTATCACACTCCTGACACAGCAGTGTGGGCACACTCCTACGTAAGTGCTGAGCCTTGGACGCCAGTAATGGTGGTGTCCACCCATAGGCGACGAGTTACGTCAGTCGAAACACAGAAGGGGCTCAAGAACCATCACCACAACCAGCCTTGCCCTCGGACAAGAGCAATCCCTGCACAGCCTCCTCTTCCACTGCCTTATGGTGCCAATGTGACAACGGCCAGAACCCCAGGCGGCTACTGCAGACGTCCTGCTGTCGCACCGGACCTCCCCATTCCCTATGGATCAGTGGTTCTCTCGGGCACGCGTATCTCTAGCGATATTCTGATGCACTTCCTCCCCACAGCCTACAGTCGACGAGACTGCACTGTCACCAGTACCTTCGTTTCATCCGTCTGGGGTGCTTCCGCCCATATGAGCCAGTTTCAGAGAAGGGTGGGATCTGGTATCGGGTTGCGCTGAAGTTGAACCCCGCAGGAGCAAATGGATCTCGATGGTCGATAGCGGACAGTGCCGCCGCGGTCCTGCACTCTCCTAGTGAGTGCGCCTACGTCTCACCACGTGAGTACACCAGTCAGTAGTGTCTCCCAAGGCCGGCATAAATAGCGCCGCATCTCGACCGCTCAGTCAGTATTGTATTTCTCCAGATAGCGTCCGTTAATGTCTCCACTGTAGTACCGTCTACTCGTCTACGACTTCGCTTTGTTATTGGTTTTCCGCTTTAGTTTCGGTTTAGACTTGACCTGTTGATACCGTTGTGTCGAAGGTTCGTTACGCTTTGTTGTTGCATAGGTTGCTATTGACTTGGTCTTGTTGTGTCCGGTCCACTGTTCCGTCAGCCCAGTTTCTCGACTCCAGTTTGGGTTCGAGTCGCGTTCACAGAGGACTTCCCACCTTGCGTCGTCATCGTTTCTCTCCTGTTTTCGAATGTGTACTGGTATCTGCCCACTCGCAGATGTAGCAGAATGCTACTGGGTGGCCCTGGTAAATGAGTTCTGGATGTTAGCCTTGGCAAAAATAATTAAAGGTATACTGGATGGAAAAAGGGAATCACTAACTAATGTGTCAAAGTCTTGTCCCAAATGAATCTAAGCTTATTAAAATCATTCTCAGTGTGCACACGTCAAACATACCATTAAAATGAATCTTAATTGGGCATACGACAAAAGCATCATGTAACTATGACAAATAAATGACACAGTACAAGAACTGGCCAACGTGGCAGTGTTCTCTGACAAACAATCAGGAATTTCTCAAATAAAGAATATCTCCACAATTTAATCTTAGGAAACATGAACTTTGATAGTTACACCGTGACTGTAAGATCGCACCGAATGGAGAACGAAAAAGAAACATGCAACTACTCGCACTCGACTATTCATGGATGAGCCCGGGATGAATTTACCCGGTCTGGTCACATTAATGTGACCACCTGTCACAATTCTCAATAACCACCTTTTGCTGCACAGGCGTGTAGCAACAGTCACTGAGATTCTGGAAGGTTCCGACACGGATGTGGAGCCATGCCGATTTGAGTTCCATGGCCAGTTGCGCTAGCTTACTCAGCTAAGGATCCAAGGCGCGAACAGCCCGATCGAGATGGTCCCACAGATTTTCGATTAGGATTAATTTTAGGGAGTTTGATGGCAAGGGGAGTTCTATAAACTCATCCTGGTGCTCTTCGAACCATGCGGGTACACTGCGAGCTGTGTGACACGTTGCAGTGTATTGCTGGTAGATGCCGTCATACCGAGGAAAAACAAACTGCTTGTAGGGGTGGACATGATCCCAAATGATAGATACATAGTTGTTTTGATACAGTGTATCTTCACCCAGCAAATACCACGAAAGGTTCCGCAGACCACAATGCTCCCTCCTCCGACATGGACCCTTCCGACCGTTGTTGCAAGGCATTTGCTTTCAGACGTTTCACTTTGATGGAGCATGAAACGTGATTGGTCTGAAAAGGCCACCTGTTGCCACTCAGTGGACGTCCACTTGTGGTATCAGCGTGCTAATTCCAACCTTCGTGGCCCATGAATAGCAATCAGCATGGGTTCATCAACCACGCGCAGCTGCAGAGGTCCACACACAGCAATGTTCGCTGAACGGCCATGGAGGAGACACTGTTGGTAGACGTTTGGTTCATCTGAACTGTCAGTTGGTCAACAATTGCACGTCTATTGGCCTGTACACATCTCCATAGCCAACGTTCACACCCATCATCTATGGCCTGTGATACATCACAATTGCCTTGGCGTTGGTTTTGGATAGCGCCATTTTGCCATGCACGGTGAACTTCAACCACAGTGGCACACGAACGGTTCACAAACTTCGTCATTTCGGAAATGCTTACACCCTTGGCCCGAAAGCCAATGATTATGCCCTTTCGGAAGTCAGATAAATCGCTCCCTTTCCCTATCATAACAACCGCTCCACTGTTTGCCGCGTCCCCAGGCACTCTCTGTACAACCTCAATTGCTGCTGCTGATACCTGCCCTCTGTGAGTGGTTATTGTGTTTGACGTCAAACATAGGCGCTGTTGTAGAGTGAAGAGAAACGCCTAACTTCGCTCCTCCCTAACCAACTGATACCTCACGATAATCTCAACACAATCGATGTGTACAGACATGAGCTGCATACGGTCCCAATGGCTGCCACCGCCACTCATCAGACGAAGTGCAAGCTGCCTCCCAGAGTAGTCACCAGTCTAAACGCCAAACGAGTTAACTCTTCGAAATCTTAGCACGAAGTCCTCTCCTCACAGGAGGAGGATGAGGAGGAGGTAAGTGTTGAACGTCCCGTCGACAACGAGGTCATTAGAGACGGAGTACAAGCTTGGATTAGGGACTGGAAGAGAAGGAATTGACCGTGCCCTTTCAAAGGAACCACCCTGGCATTTTCCTTGAGCGATTTAGGGAAATAACAGAAAACCTAAATCAGGATGGCCGGACGCAGGTTTGAACCGTCGTCCACCCGAATACGAGTCCAGTGTGCTAACCACTACGCCACCTCACTCGGTTTCTCCTCACAGTCCTCACCCTAAGTAAGTTTGTGCTTCATCACCTGTACATACTCTATAGAGACTCCGTGACACGAAATGATCCACCAAAAATTATGGCCAAAGAGGTGCTTCTTAATGCGCTATCTGTTCTCCCGCCAAACAACCGTAGTAAAAAGTTCTCCAATTAGCCGGCTTCCAGTAGATACCATTTCTAGAACATTCTTTCTACCTATCCTACATCATCGATTTCCTTTTTAGTCAGCCAATCCCTGGTTTTTTGATGTACAAAATTTCCAAAAAAAAGTCTATTCGCGAATATTTTTAAGAACGCCCAGTAAGAACATCTGTGATTTTGGTGGAAGAAATCCTCACGCCATTGTGGATGGCGTCAGGTTGACACATCTTGTCTCCTGGAGGCCAAAAATGGAGTAAACAAATCTGACTAGCGTCGCTTTTTGACAGGAATCTGTTCAAGCTGTTACACATTCTACATGCCCCCCGAGAAGACACTGGGCTGATTGCCACGCCCACTGCAAAGTGTGCTTTGACCGACCTAGGTCCTGGTAGTAAAACAGCCATTTACTTGATATGGGTGACTTTATCCACTGTTCAGGGTCTTTCGTTTTTTTTAGCGGGACCCGCACGGTGTGCACTGTCTTCCTACAGCCCGTGAAAAAAAAAATTGCGGGCTCATCGGAACGGTACCCAGCAGAACAATGCTGGTTGTCAGAGTAACTGCACCCCAAGTGACCAGAGACATTACCCCTCCTCTTACCGGCGTGAGTCTCACCTGTCACTCCCTGTCCTTTTGAACGTACCTCTGAAGGGAACTCAGCCCACAGCCTCTGCTGTGGCGTACCGCTGACTACCCAGAACAAGGCTCACAAGTGACGTTTGCTGTCACAGTAGAGAATAGGGAACCATAATAGAGAAGGTTAATAGTAGTGAAAGATAGTTTGGCCTTTACAGTTGCCCTTTGCTATCAGCAACCAGTGTAAATCGAGCGGCAGAACATGACTGTAATAGTGATTAATGGAATTTACGGAATAAAAATGAGATGCGTCATGCCACGAATGGGCTGACACCTCTCAGCGTTAGTATGGGATACATGACTTACAATGCGTAAACGTTCAAAAAAAATTATTTACGAATGCATTATCATCACTAGTATCTCAACCAACACATTTAAGGCCGTTTGCTTCAATTTACTGTATAAATCTGGCTTCAGTTAAGACTTAAGACAGCGAAGAGTTGCTAACCATTGATAGCAGCGTCCATACCAAATGCATTTTGGAATTGGTTTCCGAGAAAAAGATTAACACGCCATGTGTGCAGTAGGTAAAGAAGTTCGTTTAACAGTTTCACGTAATTTAGACTCTCTAACTGTCGGAAAAAAATCTCTTAGAGCTTCCTGAGGAAAAGAGGAAGAAAAACACTACACTACGAAAGATGACAGAGGAAGAAAGGGAACTGAAAGAATGAAATTGCGGAATGTCAGATGTTATATAGAAACAGAATAGAAAATGAATGAAAAAATTTAGTGTACCTTACGTGATCGCGAGTAAAGCAGAAGAAAAGAGAAACTAGAGAAATATGTAACGCTTTTCCAATGAGGGACTCTTTTTGTAGCCTGTTATGCCGTGAAATCTGTTTTCGCAGTTACCGCTGAAATAGGAAACGCGGCGCCACGTGGAGAGACAAAGCTGTGCAAGGCGAGAGGTTGGATAAGTGGTCGTTTCGCGGAGACCGATGCGCCTGCTGCTCTGTCATCCGCCGCGCTTTCACTGTCTTGTTAACTGGTTTGCAAACGCCGCAGTCCCTGATACCTTCTTCTCTCCACTGTACGGAGATATCTACCGTGCTGGACACTAAAACTGGTACACCGGGAAGGACAGCAAATAAATAAAATTTGCTCACTGCGCCTATACGGTATGTTTGGAAGAAATCACGATTACATTCTAAAGTGGATTGAGGGTTAACTACGAAATGGAGGAAAGCCATGACCAAACGACTAAAAGTTAAATGCGAAGAAATCGAAAAAGATATGTTCGTCAGAAGGTCTGATTCAGCATGTAGAAAAGTCACAATAATCCCTGATGAGAATAAAAGCAAAGACGTGCAACATACCAGCTGCTAAAGAAAAATGGGTAAGTTTTCTAATCAGATTCCCTGAGCGGACGCCATATTTGCAAAGGGATGGGTAGTCGGTTAGTATTTGGGCTATGCACGGTTCTGTTCAGGAAATGTGGCTCGACATCGTCATAGGATCGAGCTGCGCACGTCTATTTTCATGCCCATCAGCTAAGATTTGTAACTGAAGTAACGGTCACAGTTTATGATCCTCCAGTCATATAGCTAAATTACTGGCGAGTTAAGAGAAAATTTAAGTGAACACAAATTGCAATTGAATGAATAATAATAAACGGCGATAAAAGGTTTTTATCTGCTGATAATAAATTAATGTGCCAACGGCCTTGTCGCAGTGGTAGGGGTAATAGAGGGTTCCATCAATCACCGGAGTTACGTGCTATCGTGCTTGCCTAGCACTTGAATGGGTTGACTGTTCGAGTCTGCCGAGCTCTGCTGGCAAGCGGGGTACACTCAGCCCTTGTGAGGACAGTTGAGGAGCTACTTTATTTGAGTAGTAGCGGCTCCGATAGCAAAAACTGACAACGGTCGGAAGAGAGCTGTGCTGACCACATGTTCCTCCATATCCGTATCCAATGACGCCTATCGACTGCGGTTGACACAGCTGTCGCTCTGGACTTCTGAGGCCCTTTCGGAGTTTACGCAATTAATTAATATGGAGGGCACCACAAATCTGTGTTGAACAAAATGACAATTTATTCAGTTATATGAAAGAATATCTAGAAATGGTGGTCTTACAATAATTCAGTTTAAAAGATACAGGTCGGTAACATTCAGTTGCAGTTAAGATGGGGCAAAGCTGCGTAATCAGAATGGTAGTAGACACCCATAAATCAACAAACCATCACTATTTCGAGAAAATAACAAAGTTCCTTGCCTGAATTAGGCACAAATAAACTAAGAACAGCAACAGTTCTCGGCAATGTTCGTTGAAACAAATGTTATGATGATCGCTTACACTTAACAATCGTACTAATTCACTGAGCCAAAGTCTCACTTCCTTCGGAATTTCACTAAATATGAGCAAATTTTAAAGTATTCATGACCGCTAGACACTCATTGCAACATCAAATCTTCCCTCTATACCATCTCGACACGAATCCACTGCATTACATCTCTACACAAAGTCCTCTCTCTATCTCCCTCGACACGAAGTCTTTCGACTCTCTTCATCTCACAGAAATTCCACTTAGCTCCCTAGAGCAACTCCACGAATTCAAATGTCTGAGAGCCTTGCCGCTCGCACCAATGAGAAACACTCGCTTTCATACCAAATAGCATGATTTACTAAAATCTAGACAATGTTCTACCACTTGCATAATAATATCGTTATAGGAAGATATATGGCTGAAGTTAAAGAAAATTTCTTCCTGCTTGCCGGCAAGTGTGGCCGAGCGGTTCTGGGCGCTTCAGTCTGGAGTCGCGCGACCGCTACGGTCGCAGGTTCGAATTCTGCCTCGGGCATGGATGTGTGTTATGTCCTTAGGTTAGTTAGGTTTAAGTAGTTCTAAGTTCTAGGGGAGTGATGACCTCAGCTGTTCAGTCCCGTAGTGCTCCGAGTCATTTGAACCAATCCTCCTGCTTCCGTAGAGACCAAACACGATATTGAATGTATAAAAGCATAGACATAGTTAATTAAATATGATTTAGCACATGTGTGTAGAATACATGTTAAAATGTACGAAATGTAAGTATGGGCTGTTCAACTGATGTGTCGTTTCATATATTTATGGTATTGAACCTCATGGGTCATTTATACATTTGTATGTATCAAAAACTAACGTCCATCATACACCTTAATGTAAAAAGGTAAGCTAAACAAGCTAATGCGTTCATAATAGAAAGATATAAAATGTAGTAATTCATTATGTATCAGCGTGTGATATCAGGGATGGTAGCTTGAATCCTGAGCTATCATCCAATACATCGTTTATAAATATCGTATGACACATTCAGCAGTTATTAACATTCGGTGACTATTGTAAGTATATTTGGTAACTGTGTTCAAGTAACTTTCACAGTTTTCATGATATTTGTACTATTAAAGTCTTAATAAATGCGCATCAGTGCCACAAGCATGCTGAAATGTTTAGATTTATCATATAGAGAAACATCGAATTATTATAGAAGTAGTAAGTATTTCGATATGACCATCTTTCACACGGTAGTAAAAGCCGACAGACTATCGGACACATACTGCAGAACAGGCTGAAGGTCCACTACTTGATCCCTACTAATGGGAAGAACGCTACTATTGCCCCTGTTGGCAGGTCATTTGTCGACGAAACTGGCCTGCCATGAAAGCTCCCATCCAGACAATACTCTCATGATCAGTTTTAAAACTTCTCTCTGCCTTATTCATAGAGCAAATGCTTCATGTTACAGATGTCAAAGTTAAAAGTGCAAGAGGAATTTCGCTTTCAAATGCAAGGGTGAAAGGAACAGAGGAAAGAGCAGAGGGAGATTGTTGCACCTGGAAGATAGTGTACACCTGACAGCAAAGAAAGTGGGCCAATGCTGAGTCCACCAACATAACGTAACTGTGTCGCAGATGCTCTAAACGCCGAAATACTGTGGGGTTCAGTCGTTAGACTATGCAGAGTGCTTACTACAAGAGACCACTAGAGAACACTGCTCATTATGGCAGTCAGCCCAGATGTAAGCAAATAAGCCGATGCAACAAATATTAGAAAACAGATTATTAGGTATAAGACAGTACCAAATGCTTGTAAATTAAACTTCATTACAATGAGTGATACTTGAGAAACCTTACCACACTCATTAAATGGCATGACAAGCTGTCATTCGTGGTCCAAATTTGAACCCACTGTTGGTCAAACAAAGCTTCCGTATCTGATCGAGACTCAACTAGGATAAACAGCCGCCCGCATCTCGTGGTCGTGCGGTAGCGTTCTCGCTTCCCACGCCCGGGTTCCCGGGTTCGATTCCCGGCGGGGTCAGGGATTTTCTCTGCCTCGTGATGGCTGGGTGTTGTGTGCTGTCCTTAGGTTAGTTAGGTTTAAGTAGTTCTAAGTTCTAGGGGACTGATGACCATAGCTGTTAAGTCCCATAGTGCTCAGAGCCATTTGAACCATTTGATAAACAGCCATAAAATATTGGAGTTTTCACCAGCATCAGTTTACAACTCCGAAATTCCGAACCTGGAAATAAATGACGATACATTTAGCACTGCGCTGGGAACCCCATGAAGCTTACATTGCTCCTGAGAAGTAACCACGAAAGGTATGTAATAAATGCCATTGCACAAGTGTGAAACGCAATGAAATTAAGTTATGGTGATGGATGGGAAGTGGAACCAGGTACTATATAAATTGTTAATGAAGCACCATCAGAAGTCAGATATCAAATATGTTCACCAATAACGTGACACTGGAACCTGAGACGATGGTAATACAAATGATTTATGCCTGGCAGTGATTCTAACTCGGCATCTTTCCTCCTAGTGTCTTATATGCGCTAACAGACATGAATATTTATTGTTTCTTCGTCAGTAGCGATACGAATGTTCGGCTCGATGTAACTTAACGAATAGTTCAATGCTGCCTGGGACTCCAACCCATGCATATTATCATTTTTGACCCCACACGAAGAGGTGTCAACTATCAAATTCCCTTTCACTAGTACTTAGGATTGTGCCGTTGGTAGAGACTGGAGGAGTTTGGCATCTTGAGCAAATAACGACATAACTGGACAGTGTCATTTCGAAGGGTTCAAAGCCACAGGAAAATTGGAATCGGAACTCAAATCACAGCCCCTGTGCTAATATTTTCATAATCTCAACGTCACTTAAAATAAGAACCATAGATGACGATTCGTTCGTGAACTAAAATAACACTACTATTGTAAGAAAGCTTACTAGAGACAGAGTTCTGCAAGCAGTAACTTCTGCTTCTGACAGCAAAAATAATCCAACTCTGGTCCAGTCAATAGCGAATGGACATGTTTACTGTTGATTTGGAACTACGGCACAATCCTGCGTTCTTTACATGGCGTTACTGGTCGTGAAGAGGGTATGTTTGTAGCTGTTAAAAGCTGATGTCCCCAGCGGGAACCGAACCTGTACCTTAGCCATAACAAGCTAGCATCAGTCCAACCAACCACCGAATTTCACATGTGCTACCATCATATTCTGTTCATAATTGAATACGCAGCAAACGGTAAGAGAAGTATTGACTTCCACTTGTATTGTTGTTGTGAATAACCTACTCGTGGTCTAGTAGTCAACGTCATGCAGTGCGAACGTGAAGCCATAATACCAAACACAACCTTTCCCTTTCTTTTTTAAGCTGTATTCCGTTTGTCTGCCAAGAGCATCAATCTGACAGAACGTCAGAGACAGTTTCGTTCATTTTTAACCAGCCAGTAACAGAAAATTCTTGCGGAAATAGCCGGCCGCGGTGGTCTAGCGGTTCTAGGCGCTCAGTCCGGAACCGCGCGACTGCTACGGTCACAGGTTCGAATCCTGCCTCGGGCATGGATGTGTGTGATGTCCTTAGGTTAGTTAGGTTTAAGTAGTTCTAAGTTCTAGGGGACTGATGACCTAAGATGTTAAGTCCCATAGTGCTCAAAGCCATTTGAACCATTTTTTTTCTTGCGGAAATATGTTTGTGAATGTGCTGGTGGGTGTTTGTCATGGTAAGACCAGTTTCAGCGCAATCAGCCAGCGATCGCTTGATACAGACCGGAGCCCACCCAAGTGACCGCGACGCATCGGGTATAGAGCCTATGGTCTCCAGCGGTATTTCCTGCGTTCGAATTAGCGAGTATAACACTATGTAACCTTGTATATGATATAATACTACGTTTCAGCATGCTCTGTAGCGATTTTGTATGGTGTGTTGCTATAAGCGCATTGAACTGTTGTCTTATTTTCTTCAAGTTTGTAGTATAACTTGTACCAAAACAAATTGAATATTTCCCATTTTTGACCCCATGAGGAGCGTCGTTTATGCATTAAAAAACGGAGTATAAAACGAAGTAAAGTATAACTTTTGTGACATTGTGTTCCTTTTGTGTTTAATAAAAGGGTGAAAGCTGTGGAGGCAATTCGAAACTCCTGTGCCCTGTATGGACTGAGTACTGCCGAGGAAGTCAAGTATAGTTTCACGTAAAAATTTTTTTAGTTAAATTAATCACCACCTTCAGGATGAAAATCAAGCGTTGATGAAGGACATTTCTGCGATTTGCTACTGTGGTCAATGACAGTGTATCCGATAATCGGCAAATTTGATGTCGTATTAACCTTCGTGTGACACTTATCTTTAGCAGTCACATTGAGGTTAAAAGGAAAGAAAGGGGATTACAGTACAATGTCTCGTCCAAAACGAGATTAGTTGCGAAGCAGAATCTCGAACTGGGAATAATGGGGAACTGAGTCATCTGTGCCCTTACAGAGGATTGATCCTGTCGTTCGCCGTAATAGACTTAAGGAATTCACCATGAACTAAAATCAGTGTTGCCTGATGGTGATTTGAAGTACCATGTGGTGGATTCACAATGAGAAAGTAGTGGGTAAGACATAACAAACATTATCTCAAAAAAATGGTTCAAATGGTTCAAATGGCTCTGAGCACTATGGGACTCAACTGCTGTGGTTATCAGTCCCCTAGAACTTAGAACTACTTAAACCTAACTAACCTAAGGACATCACACACATCCATGCCCGAGGCAGGATTCGAACCTGCGACCGTAGCAGTCGCACGGTTCCGGACTGCGCGCCGAGAACCGCGAGACCACCGCGGCCGGCAAACATTATCTCAAATGGGGCCTGTATACGTCCAAAAAATGTATTGTTATTGACATAGATCTGGTGGCACAATGAAGGTGTTTTGTGTTACGAAGTGCTTCACAGGGTCTGTGCCCCGCAGTTGACAAATGAGATGCCTTGCAGTCGCAGAGTAAAGAATGTGACCTGGAAGACAGCACCAAGGAAGTTGGTTCACAAGCATACCTACCGCAAGTCTTCGAATCAGTCACCAGCATGTGTTTCCCTTTCTTGCCATTGATCGATCAAGCACTAAGAAAGTTAATTTTTGTTTCCTTTTGTGTGATTTCTTTTGACGATTGCGCTTTACATGTTGCTTAACTCAGAATCAGTAACTCGCTAAATGAGTGGTATCGAAAAAGTACCTGCGTATCATCATACGGTTTTTGATAACGAGGTAGAAATATTGTTAACAATTTACCTGATATTTGTATTTTTTTTTCAATAACTTAATAGGAAACGCGGTTAATATGCACTACACTAATACAACTGATGTCTCATCATAATACCAAAAACCAATGTCTGTCTTAATTAAACGTGAAGTCTTTTGTCATACTCGAGTAACTGTAAATACGACATTGTGACTGTAAAATCAGATGCTGAATGGATCACAGTTCGCAGAGTACTCAGTGGTACGATTTTATTAACAGATTTGTGTATTTTCAGTAGTGGTTCAACAATATTTTACGTTTCTTACCTCTAGATTCGCTGGTTACTGAACGTAGCGAGACGTCTTATGATGACAAAGTTTCTAAAGGTCTCGTTCTGATTACGATATAGCTGTTTGTACTCTGTCACATAGAAGGAAAATGTTACTCTTGCCTCACTTTGGAACTTAGAGCTACTGCCTCTTACTCTTTACAGTGCTTCGACATTTTCATGGAGCAAGCGACGAACTGCAGCATTCATCGCCTGCTCATTGCTCATGTCATGACTGATACAGATAATTCGCAAATAAGATAATGTGACTTGTTGTTGGCCGGCCGCGATAGTCTAGCGGTTCTAGGCGCTCAGTCCGGAACCGCGCGACTGCTACGGTCGCAGGTTCGAATCCTGCCTCGGGCATGGATGTGTGTGATGTCCATAGGTTAGTTAGGTTTAAGTAGTTCTAAGTTCTAGGGGACTGATGACCACAGATGTTAAGTCCCATAGTGTTCAGAGCCATTTGAACCATTTTTGACTTGTTGTTGTTGCTGCGTGAAAGTAATCCACTATGTCTGTAAACATGTATTTGGTAAGTCGATGACACACCAAAATGATTTTCATTCAGAATCTCTGAATGGTAGAACACGAATATTTCAAGTGAGTCTTGCAAGTTATATTTAAGTATATTTCGACAATATACTTAAATAAAAATTGTAAAACATAGAAATAAGCACAACTGTAAAATTAATATAAGTAATTTATAAGCCAAATTGTTAAGATAAGTAATCTTCGTACCAAAGCATATCATAATCTGTGGAAGACCTATAATGTTATCTCTGTGGACTACCTGTAAGGAGATCTTTGTAACTGTTTTGTTTATATAAGATATTTTCGATGTGTAAAGTGCACAAGTTGTGTGTGATGTTAAGTGTGTGTGAGACTCTGCACAAATGGGCCATTAGAACACTGTAAGTACAAATTCTTCTAAATTTCGCCACTAACTTCACAAAAAGAATTGATACCCAACTAAAAAATCGGGTGTTTCTTGTGTATTGCAGTAAAAGTCAACGAAATGAAGCAGACTCAAACAAACTGACAACATCAAAAGAAATGGCTTAATACAGACAAAAAACGCACTTGAAAATGGGAATTATTTCTCGAACGCGTCGTGCGAAAAGCAAAATAAAGAAAAATCGTGAGTGGTAGCAGAATGTTTATTTGTTTATAAACAAACCTATTGTTTCTACAGTCGCAGGCTTTCAAAAACCATTTATAATGGATCAAATCAGATTCTTTGAAACAATTAGTGCTGTTCGACGTAAATTACGTTCTACTGAAGCACTTCATTTACCTGCAATCGTTCACGAGTACTCTGTAATTCACAGTTAAATGTTTTGTAAAGAGTTCACAGAATCGCTTCAATTTATCGACCGTTCCACTCCCATACAAAGCTTGGGAAAAACCAACACCAAAATCTTATGTGCAAGTTCTAATTTCTCTTATGTAACTACACTTGTAATATCATCCTCTGTACGATGGTGACATCGAAAGCTGTTTGCATTCAGAAGTGAAAGATGGTGGAGGAAATGTCGAGGAATTAATGGACCGCAGTGAAAAAGTTTTTTTTTTTTTTTTTTTTTTTTAAATATTGTGTTCCGAACTCGTCCCCGTGCCCCCCCCCCCCCCCTCTCCGCCAACCTCAACAAAAAAAAAGGAAAACATCCGCGACACTCTCTCCCTTAATTCGCTGTACCACAAAATCAGTTGCCTATTTCCAATGTTTTTGATGTCCTCCATCAATCCAGTCAGGTAACGATCGCGACGGTGCTCAGCAATATTCCAGAAGAGGTCCACCAACCGTAGTACTGGCAGTTTCGTTAGTAGACCTCTTGGGTCTCGTAAGGGTTGTGTCAATAACCAAACATCTGTTTCACCTTCGCCACAACATGTTTGCCAGTTACGTTGTTTATATTTGTAACCCCTAGGACTTTCGTCCCTTAAATTTGCTTTACTTATCGATTTCTCGCAGATCAACGAAACTTTCTTAGAAACCATCTGGAGAACCTCACACATTTTATTGTTTGGGGTCACTTGCCACTTTTACACCATGAATATAAGTTTTCAACATCATTTTGCAATTCTCTTTGCTCTTCTGAGATGTTTTTCTACATGGGAGCATTACGTGTCACGAATCTAAGATAAATATTCTGACTGTTAATTTGTTTACTTATATTAGAAATAGCAGACAGTCTACATCTCTTTACTTGCGGAATCACACTCATCGCTCCCGTTTCACTAGGTGATGTCACATCAGTTACTGTGAATTGTCACCTTTCAGTCAGGAAACCACTAATCCAGTCGCACAACTGAAACCACAGTCCATAGAAAAGCAATTTGGCTTGAAGCCGCGTGTACTCCTTACGACACCGTAGGAAAAGTACTCAAGTCGCTGCGTCGTTGATACAGAAGATGTACACTCCTAAATTGTTAGCCCACTCAAGAAAGACATTGCCTGTAGAAACATAATCCTCCTGCTACGGCTATGACAGGGTCATGACAACATAGTGGAATATGTCTGGTGACGCTGTGATACTTTCGTTACTTCCTGGAATGACAGATTATTATCTTCCAAGATTCACTTCAAATATTCGTGTTATACCAATCAAAGATTATGGGGCAGCAACTACAACTAATCTCGTTATCTTCATTGCGAATTACCTGTATCAGCCAACACATGGGCAATGAGTAGGCGATGAACGCTGCAGTTGATCGCTTGCTCCATGAAAATGTCGACGCACTATAATAAGTAAGACGCAGTAGCTCTCGATTCCAAATTGGTGCAGTCTGCCTTAAGCCGTCGGCACACGGACCATGCATCCGAACGTTGAGCGTTGAGCGTGCCGAGTTTCTGACGTCATAGCGTGGAATAGCACGTTCGGGAGTCTTTCCGAACGTGCAGAGCTGGCATGTCAGATATTCTGAGCGTGCGTCTGAGCGTTGACCAATGAGATGGCACAACGCCACCTACGTCACACGCACGCCGTCTCCCTTCAGTATAGAGTTGTGAGGCGCCATACTGGCGTTCATTTCAAGCCTATATGTATATATGCCGTTTCTGAGCACCAGCAAATTGAGAATCACTGGAAAACCCGTTGTTAGTTGTGTGATTCGTTCCAATAAAATAATGAGAAACATCATATTCGTGGCAAAAGAATTATTGCAACTTGCGTATTATGAGAGTAGGCTATTTGAAGGCAGCGACACACTGAAGATCCACCAAATACGCATTGTTCTTGGTACAATTTGTTATAATTAAATTTCAGTTAGTAACATAATTATCTACGATTAACATTTTTAGCAAGAGGTAACACAATATGGTTAACTACACGCAGGGAGTTCTTGGTTTGGCGTAATGAGTAGCGTCTCTGTCGACGAATGACATTTTGTTGGGGCGGTGGTTCGCGTCTTTACACTTCTAAAGTCTTTTTCTTTAACATTCGCGTTTTATTAGGTTCTGATACTTTATTATTAGTTTAATATAAGTATACGCTATAATATTTGATGTTATGTAAATATAAGTTCACCTTTCTTTGAGGGGTGGCTTTGTTCGATTGGCTTAATCTACAGGTCAGCTTGCGCTACTTGTAAAAGATATTTTGCTCCTTTTTCTTTTACGCTTCATAATTCACATTTTGCAAAGATTATGCTTCTGGGTAGGAACAGTGATCAAGTAACACTGACCTCGGGGTTTTACTAAAATGTGGGAATGATGAAATAATGTTTATCTTATGCAGAGAAGTATTCCAAATTTGTACCGCGTTGTTTCTAATGGAACTTTTATAAGCCTGTGTCCTTATTGATTGGACATGGTACTTTCCTTTTCGTGGACGATGGAGGAAATGTGTGTTTTAATAGAGCTAACGTGGGAATTTTACGCGCGCCCGTTGAGTAAACAGTGTGATTTACGAACTATAAACATCCCTCAACTGCCGCTGGGGTGCGTTGCGATCGCGTATACCACGTTGGGACCCACGTACCGTATGCACAAGTCGCATCGTTCCTGAGCGTTCAGCAGCACGTTGAACCTGGCACGCCCAACGTTAACGTTCGACAGCACGGTCCGTGTGCCGACAGCTTTAGGCTTGGTGAAGTGCTCATTCCTTGTTTGCGTCTCGCCTGTTGTGCTGCTTGCGAACGAGCGCACGTTTGTTTACTTTCGCGTAGCGGCTTGTCTCAGGGTCCGACTTATCTACCATCATGGCGTTTTCTTGCCGCAAAGCCACAATTAAATTAACTTTTCCTCTGGACCACGAACGATCGAAGGCGTATGAAGTCGAACATTTTATACAGGACGAAATGGGTCTCCCATCACAAGATGTTCTCGGCATTCATTTTTCGATCCTCACTGCTATTGTGTGCATAGAGCTGGCGAATGACGAGCTGTGCGCCGACGTTGTGCGGTGCCATGCTAACGATCTCAAATTATGATACTCTGACGGACATATAGGGACTGTCGTGGTTGATCACGTTGGTTTTGGCCTCCGAACGTTGCGGGTTTTCGAACTCTCGTTTGAGGTACCGTCGGACGTTGTGGTGGCGGCCTTCAAAGCCTACCGCAACGTCGTCATTCACGTTGCTGAGACGTGGAAGACGTTCGAAACATGCCGTTTCCTCAATGGTGTCCGTCAGATAAAAATTAAACTACGGAAAAACGTGACTTCCTACTTGGTTATTGCCGGCTGCAGGGCTGTCGTCGTGTAGGATGGCCAATAGCGCACATGTTCAGATTGTAGCCGGGAAGGCTATGTCCGTTGTGAATGTCTCTGACGCAGACCGGTTCAGAGGTCTATCGGAGACGTCGCTCTCCCTGCGGCGCTCACCTCTATTTTACGCGTCTGCGGCGTTGCTGCCTGCTGCGCCCCCTCTGAATCAGACGGCACCGGTGCCGACTCCTCTCGACGACATGATGGACGTTTTGCCTGTCTCTCCTACACTCCTGCCAGAGGCAATACAAATGAACGATGACCGTCATCAGACACAAACAGTCTGTCCCGACCGCACGGTTGTCGATCATAGAGCTGTACCGACCTACGCTTTTCTGACATCTGGCCACATGTCTGACGATAGCCGCTCACCATCCAACACGGAATAGCATGTTAGGAAGCAAAGCTCGCTGAGGAAACGAAGGAGACAACGCCGTACCTGTTCCGGCGTAAAGTCAAGCATCGGCCGACCGGTGGGGAACGTTAGAGCAGAGCCAGCTGTGAAGAAGACGTCAGGCAATTGCACGCGGACCGACCCTTCTCTAGGACGATTAACCGACGGCAGCGCCCTCGACACGAAGATGACATAAGCGCCTCGCCTCCTGGCCGCGGCCCAGTTGAAGACTAACTGTTCGCTGACTTCGACAGCGGAATCAAGAATTGGTACTTATATAGGAGCGACTTAGAAACTGTTGGGGGCTGTTTGGTGGAGGAGACCAGACAGCGAGGTCATTGGTCTCATCGGATTAGGGAAGGAAGGGGAAGGAAGTCGGCCGTGCCCTTTCAAAGGAACCATCCCGGCATTTGTCTGGAGCGATTTAGGGAAATCACGGAAAACCTAAATCAGGATGGCCAGACGTCGTCCTCCTGAATGCGAGTCCAGTGTGCTAGCCACTGCGCCACCACGCTCGGTATTAGGAACTGTGTTACTTCTCTTGCATTACGAACTGTATATACTGAAGAGATTGCTCATGTTGCATGTCGCCCTCCCGCTTTCGGACGTCCCGCTGTCCTTATTTTAGTTCCACCACTTTTTTATCGAACTGAACTACGTCCGTACTGCGATAATGACAGCGCGCTTCACATCTACGAAAGCGATCTATGGCTTTCTTTAGCAGCACAGGTCACCGACTGTGCTTGAGGGGAAGCACCCCCTCGTTGATAAACCTAACTAACCTAAGGACATCACACACATCCATGCCCGAGGCATTATTCGAACCTGTCGAGTTGATCCCCGCCTTTTCCACACTTAGAACCGGTATATTCTCTGGTCATCGGACTGTTCTTCTCAGAAAAACTGTACGTCGATAATCTCAATGAGCCTGACATCTTGCTATGCCCTAGTCCTCGTGACGCCTATTTCCTGCTTGGTGGTATTAATGTAAAAGAAAATTAAAAAAATAAACCATTGATGTTCATAAAAAAGTGGCGCGAGAGTAACATTTTACCTACTCTGTGACAGAGCTACTAACAGCTATACCGAACTCAGAGCGAGATCTTTAGAAATTTTGGCATCATAAGACGTGTCGCTACGATATGTAACCAATAAATCTAGATGTAAGAAAAAATGGCTCTGAGCTCAATGGGACTTAACTGCTGAGGTCATCAGTCCCCTAGACTTAGAACTACTTAAACCTAACTAAACTAAGGACATCACACACATCCATGCCCGAGGCATGATTCGAACCTGCGACCGTGGCGGTCGCGCGGTTCCAGGCTGTAGCGCCAAGAACCGCTCGGCCACCCCGTCCGGCAGCTGTAGGAAACATAAAATACTCCAGAGCTACTTCTGAAAATATACAAAACTGTTAATGAAATTGGATCACTGAATACTCTGCTAACTGTGTTTCATTCAGCATCTGCTCTCACAGTCACATTGTCGTATATGCGTTGTATTCCGGTAGTGCCAATTGAGTGTGACAAAAGACTTCACGTTTAAGTAAGATAACCATTCGTTGTACGGTATTATGATGATACACCAGTTGTATTAGTATAGTTCATATTAATAGCGTTTCCATTAGGTTACGAAACAAAACAGACACAAGTATCAGGAAATTGTTAACAATATATTTCATTTCGTTACCGAAAACTGTCTGATGATACGCAGGTGATTCATCAATACCACGCATGTAGCGACTTGCTGATACTGAGCTAAGCCACATTTAAAGTACAATTGCCAAAATAACAAACAAAAGGAAACAAAATTAACTTTTTAGTGGTTGATATATAACGGGCGAGAAGGGAAGCACATGCAGGTGCCAGATTAGAAGATGTATGGTTGGCATGTTTGGCAGCCAAGCCCCTTTTTGCTGTCATCCAGGTCACATTTGTTACTCTGCGACTGCAAGGCATTTCATTTGTTGGCAACAAATGTCAACTTCGGAGGCCACATCCTTGCGAAGCAGTTCGTAACACAAGACACCTTCTTTATGCCACCATGTATGTATATGTATATCAATAACAATACATTTTGTGGACGCATACAGGTCTCATTTTAGATAATGTTTGTTATGGCTCATCCACTATTTCCTCACTATGAAGTTACGATACGGTGCTTCAAATCACCATGAGGCAGCACTGATTTAGGTTTATGGTGAACCTCTTAAATCTATTACGGCAAATTCCAGGATCGGTCCTTTGATAAGGCACAGAGGACTTCCGTCCTCATTCTTCCCATTTCCCGATTTTGTTTCGCGTGTAATCTCGTTTTTGACCAAACGTTATACAGTAATCTTACTTCCTTTCTTTGCCCTCATTATGACTACTGAAAGCAGGTTTCGCACGAAGGTTAACTGGTCTTGCCACTTAGCAGTTATCGGATACACTGTTATTGACCGTAGTAGTAAATGGCAGAAATGTTTTTCATCAACGCCTCATTGTCATCCTGAATGTGCTGGTTAATCTATCTCGACAGTACTCAGTCCATACGGAGCACAGAAGTTTCGAAATGCCTCCACTGCCTTCACCCTTTTATGAAACACAAACGGAAAACAATGTCACAAATGTTAGACCTTACTCCATTTTAGACTCCGTTTTCTAATTCATAAACGACCCTCCTCATAACGTCAAAATGAGAAATATTTAAGTTGTCAAGGAACGAGCTATGCAAAAAACTTGAAAAAAAGTAAGACAATGGTAAAATACGCTTAGAGCAACATATACAAAACCGCCACAGAGCTTGCTGAAACGTAGTATTATATCATTTACAAGATTACATAATGTTATACTCGGTAATTTGAACGCAGGAAATTCCACTGGAGATCATAGGCTCTACACCCGATGCGTCGCGATCACTTGGGTGGATGTCGGTGGGTATCAAGCGGTCCATGGTTGATTGCGCTGAAATTGGTCTTACCATGACAAACCCCCCACAGCCCTTTCACAAGAAATATTTCTGTAAGATTTTTCTGTTACTACATGGTTATAATATAAATGAAACTGCCTCTGACATTCTGTCAGACTAATGCTCTTAACAGACAGACGGAATACGGCTTAAAAAAGAATGCAAAAGAATGTGTTTGATATCATTGCTTTGCGTTCCCACTGCATGGCGTTGGCTACTAGACCACGAATAGATTATTCACAACAAAAGCTCAAGTGGAAGTCAATACTTCTCTAACCGTTTGCTGCGTACCCCATTATGACAAGAATATGATGTCAACATATGTGAAATTCGGTGGTTGGTTGGACTGAGGCTAGTTTGTAATGGCTAAGGTTTGGGTTCGATTCCCGCTGGGGGCACCAGTCTTTAACAGCCTCCAGTGACGCTGTGTAAAGAACGCAGGACTGTGCCGTTGTTTCAAATCAACAATAAACATGTTCATTCGGTGCTGAGTGGAACAATGTTGGATTATTTTTGACTGTCAGTGATGTGAGCTGCTGCTTGCAGAACTCTGTCTCTAGTAAGCTTTCTTACTCTAGTAATGTTATTTTAGATCACGAACCAGTCGTCACGTAAGGTCATAGGACCTTCATTTCATATTTTAAGTGACGTTGAGATTTTGAAAATATTAGCACTGGGCTGGAATTTGAGCTCCGATTCTAATTTTTCTCTGGCTTTGGACCCTTCGAGATGATTCTGTCCCATCATATCGCTGTTTGCTCAAGATGCAAAACTCCTCCAGGTCTCTACGAACAGCATCATCTTAACTACTAGTGAAAGGGAATTTGATAGTTGACACCTCTTCGTACGGGGTCAACAACGACAATATGCCCGGGGTTGGAGTCCCAGGCAGCACGGAGCTATTCGTTATGCTACCTCTAGCCGAATACGTGCACATCTCGCTACTGATGAAGAAACAACAAATATTTCGTGTCTATTCATAGCTATAAGACAACAGCGAAAAGGTGTCGGATTAGAATCCCTCCCAGGCAAAAATCATTTGTTTCGTAGTTTCAGGTTCAAATATCACGGTATTGGTGAAAGTATTTGATATCTGTCATCTGATTTCACTTTGTTAACAATTCATATAGATACTGGGTCCTGCGCCACGTCCATCACCACAACTTGACTTCATTGCGTTTCACACTTGTGTGTTGCAGTTTATTAGATACCTTTCGTGGTTAAATCTCAGGGACAATGTAAGCTTCGTGGGGTTCCCAGTGCAATGCTAAATTTATCGTCATTTATTTCCAGTTTCGGACATTATTGGGCCTTGTAAACTGATACTTGTAAAAACTTCGATATTTTACATCTCTCTATGGCTAGTCGAATCTCCATCAGACAAGCAAGCTTTGTTTGATTAACAGTGGGCTCAGATTCGAATCTCGAGGACAGCCCGTCATGTCATTTAATGAGTGCGATAAGACTTCTGCAGTGTCTCTTATTGTAATAAAGTTTAATTTACAAGCGTTAGGGATTGTCAGAAGGCTTAGAGAACCTGTGACACAACTATGCTATGTTAGTTGCATACAGTCAGTTGTGGCCTACACATTGGAATTCAATGATGGCCCGCTTTTTGTGCTGTCGAGATAAGACTATGTTTTACAGAGCATTTGCACAATTTTTTGGCATCTACATTCAAGTTCTGTATAACATATTTTTGCTATAGGAAGTTACTGTTACTAATTCAGTTACAGAATTTTACGGTGAGTAAAATTCTGTATGTTTTTAAAACTAGTTACATAATGTGTCAACGGTTGAGCCATGCTCTATCGATTGTGCACCATCTTGTACCTTGAAACATAAGGACATCTGCCACGGAACATGTGGTATTGAAAAAGACCATAGATTGATAAATACCGTAGCTATTTTGTTTGTCTTGAGATTGGAAATCTGTGTTATTGCAGCAGTAAGGTAACGTGTAGATTATTCAATATATTAGTGTCAAACTTTCTCCATTGCAGCACTTCTAAATTTCAATAGAGTAGTTCTTCCTATGTACATGACCATGTTGTACCTTGGAACATTCTTTCTCATTTGTAAAAATCTCATTTTTCAGGAGTAATTTTTGTAAATGCTGAAAAAGACTGCAGCACACGGAAATTCAATTCTATAATGCTTTTACTGAAAAATATAATAAGAAAATGTACTATATTTCTATTAAGAATGTCTGAAAAGTGTTCCAAAGTTCAACACTCTCCCCAAGACTGCAGGCCTCTATGAGGGAGAGGAACGGTGTGATGACGTGACAGAAGAAGTAATTGGAGACATAGGAGGGCATAGCTATCATTCCATCAGTATTTTTTTAATCATTGGCGGCACAGGCAACCAAACGACAGTTGAATTTAGTTTGTAAACTTTATGATTCTGGAGATGTATCAACAAATTTTCAGGAAAATTTCATCTACACAATACCGAAGACAGAAAAACCAAATAAGTTCGAGGTCTAGCGCACAATTCCCTTAACATTTCATACATCCAAGATGCCGAAAAGAATGATATACTGAGGAATGGGCGATCAATTTGGATTCGGGAAAGGTATGCAGTTGTGACGTTGCGTTTGATAACGGAAGCAAGACTTAAGAAAATCAAGACACATTCACAGTGTTTGTCAATCTAGACAAAGTGTTACACAAAATAAAATGCTGTAAGATTTTCGAAATCCAAAAGGGCACAAATAGGCTCGACAGTTACCCGAGAACGAACATAAGGCGAGGTGGTGATGACGGGACGACGACACCGTTACACCAATGCTTAAAGGCTCGATCCGAAGTCGCTGCCCAGCCCGGCGTCATTTATCGGCTCTGGTCGCGCGCGATTGAAGGCAAGAACGAACTAAATGACCACACCTGAAACAACGCCGCCGTTCCCTGTTAGCAGCCTCACCCGATGTCGATAATTCGGAGTTCTCCTTGACAACGCCCGCGAGCTGAAACTTAGCCTTATGGCATCCATGGTCCGCGAGCGGCACGAAGTTCTTCCCAGGTTGAAGGACGATCACTAAAAACAAAGTGCTACTTATCCACGGCACGCATTCCCTGTAGGACGATAGAAACCAACTTCCTTTCTGGCAAATCGACCAACAAGGCCAATCAGGCAGTCTTGACTCTGTCCACATATTGATGTAACTCCTCTTTATCTTGTTGGATCTGCCAGATATAGCGACACTCGAGCTGTTTGCGAACCCCCATGGTCAATCTTTCATTAATTAGCGACTGCCTCAATTGCTGCAAAGAGAACCCCTATGCCATGGCTCGGGATACGATGGTCCTCAATTCGCCTCTAGCTAACGGATATAATAGCGACAAAACTACTTGATGCGAAATGCCAAAGGCAGCAGCGTGTTTCTCAAGGCGAACCAGCAACTATAATAAGCTTTCAGTTTGCTCGAGTCGATCTCTAACTAATTCTGTGATGCCACGAAAGAGGTGCACCAAAGGGTTAGGCAACTTAGCAAACACTGCGTCTAACTTCCCGGAAGACACAAAAGCCTCACTACCGGACTGGCTCCCACGCCCCTTTGGAAATAGCGAGTCCTGATCCTCAGTCCTTTACCATCATGTTCTAAACATGTAAGCTTAAAGCCGGCCGGTGTGGCCGTGTGGTACTAGGCGCTTCAGTTTGGAACCGCGTGACTGCTACGGTCGCAGGTTCGAATCCTGCCTCGGGCATGGATGTGTGTGATGTCCTTAGGTTAGTTAGGTTTAAGTAGTTCTAAGTTCTAGAGGACTGATGACCACAGATGTTAAGTCTCATAGTGCTCAGAGCCATTTGAACCATTTTTTTTTTTTTTTTTTTGTAAGCTTAAACTGCAAATCATTAACCAAGACCCCAATTCGATGGTTGATTTCTTATAACGATCCTCCAACCTTAACGCCGCTAAATCGGCTACCCGGTTAGTTAAATACATTAATTGCGCCAACACCCTGTCTAACTGACTGCCACTAGGTTGAGTGCCTTCCAGACAGCCTATGGTGTCCTCAAGGCCCCTAATGGCCTTAAACAAAAACTCAATAGCTGCTTCTGTCTCACCCACAATATTCGGCGTGACGTCAACCGGCTGGAGACGGGTAGCACGCAAAAGGGCCGCTAAGACCAGACCACTACCCTCAGTAGGCTGATGCCTTATCGTCAGTTCGTAAATGAGGTGGTCCTTCCTCAACAGGCACTGCCTGACCGCCATTACAATTAGTCACCTAAAACAACAAAATACCAAAACAAATGTCCAGTAACACTGACAGAACTACAATTGTACCGAGAGTAACTGAAATGGGAATATCACAGTCGTAACCACGCTCTGCTTCCCGGTTGAGAGCTGGTTTCTCAGAATGGGGCAGGATAAGGTTACGATTGTGGATGGGTTACCCTCGGTTGCCCAACAAATACGTAAACTTTGTTTAAAGAAATTAAAATTTTAAAACAATCTCTTAAAAAAACACAATTGACTCTATGACGGCTGAAGGCCTTATCACAGGACAAAAATTCCACAATTTTAGGGCCGAAGGCCACCAACAATAACCTCAAACAACAAACGGCTGAAGGCCTGAATTAGAAGTTAGAAAAAAAATTCAAAATAGCGCATATTAAGATAAATATTTCGTTTTCAAACAAACTGTAACATGACTGAAGGCCTTATTATAAAAGAAGTAAAATTATCACTCGACTGAAGGCCGCAAACAATTTCAAATAACAAAAAGCTGAATGCCTGAATTAGAAGTCAGAAAATAAATCCAAGTAGCACACATCTCAACAAATACCTTGCTTTTCAAAACAAGTTTGCTTAAAAAAAAATTATTGTAACACGGCTGAAGTCTTTATTACGAAAGAAGTGAAATTATTCCTCGGCTGAAGGTCACACACAACTTCAAATAACAAACGGATGAAGGCCTTAATTAGAGCAATAATTTTACTTCTTTCGTGATGAGGCCTTCAGCCAGGTTACAGTACGTTTTTTCAGGCAACTTGTTTTAAAAGCAAGGTATTTATTTTAAAAGTGCTATTTGGAACTGTTCTTCTGACTTCTAATTCAGGCCTTCAGCCGTTTGTTGTTTGAGGTTATAGTTGGTGGCCTTCGGCCCTAAAATTGTGGAATTTTGGTCCTGTGATATGGCCTTCAGCCATCATACAGTCAATTGTGTTTTTAAGAGATTGTTTTAAAATTTTAATTTCTTTAAATAGAGTTTACATATTTGTTGTGCAACCGAGAGTAACTGATTACGGGCCCATCCACAATCGTAACTTTATCATGCCCCATCCTGAGACACCCGCTCTCAACTGGTAGCAGAGCATGGTTATGATCCACGGACCTCTGGGTTATGGGCCCAGCACGCTTCCACCACGCTTCCACTTTTTTTCTATTTTTATTTTTTTTTCTAATAAGAATAATACTAAATCAAATGATGAATAACAAGTAGAGAAAGACGGCTGCAATATTTCACTGCCTCCAGACACTTCACTCGTTCCGACAGGCTCAGCGGCCCTGGGAGCAACAACCCGCCGACCAAAGGCGAGATAGAATAGGCGGGTTGCATTAGGAGTTAACTCTTCACTTAACTTAAACGTCCAGGGTTAGGTGTGCAACGAAGTTGTCACTCTCGCAGCTACCTCCCCTCGATCCTCAGTGGCAGCACGGCGCCAGCCGGAGCTTTCCCCTCGCGCCGCACGGAACTCCTCGCTGCTGCGCCCCCAACCGACCTAATGTCCGTTCGCAACTCCTCACTCCACACAACGCGACCCGGAAATACTAGCGGTCGCTCCAAAGATAGTGCCACAGTACTTGTATCAGTAAGCGCTGCTGCTGCCACTCATGGACAGGCAAGCCAGAAACTTAGTGACGCCAGTAAATCGAATAAGAAACGACATGCCATAACTGCAATGACAAGATGCCAAGCAATAAACGGCATGAACACGAGCCACGCACGGCTCATTGTACAAGAATCAAAAGAGAAAAGTAAGATTGGAGGACCATGAACGAAGTGCTTGAATTGACAAGGGAGTAATACAGGGATGCTGTCTTTCGCCCATATTATTTATCTATACATCGAAGAAACAATTACGGAAATAAAAGATAGGTGGGATCCAAATTCGGAGTGAAAAGATATTAAAAATAAGATTCGCTTAGGACTAGAAGAAAACTGAAGAAAATCTAAAGTAATGAGGAGTTGTAGAAATGAGATTACCGACGAATTTAACATCAAAATTGTGGACCACGAAGTAGACAAAGAAGGATTTCTGCTATCTTGGAAGCAAATTAACCAATGACGGACGAAGCTAAGAGGACATAAAAAAGTCTAGCATACGCAAAGAGGGGGTTCCTAGCCAAAAGAAGTCTGTAAGTAGAGGATGTACAGTCGTGAACGAAACGAGCGAGACCCCTCGCCTTTTCGTTATGCTGATCCGCATAGCCTTAGTCTGCTACACAGAAAAACAGGCAAGGTGACGAAATGCTACCAACATACTATGAACAGGCGCGAAATTGGCAAACTATCCGAACTTTGTCAGACTGTTTTCAATCATGTGTAAGACTATGTTAATGATGATTAGTGTGTTAAACACAACACGTAAATATGAGAGATAAATGAAAGAAGAAACGCTAATTAGTATGAACTGTACTAATAAAAATGAATTTCAGCTTATCGAGATAACGCAACTGTTTTAGTAAGACAAAGTACTTCAGATCGTTACGAATTAGCAAAATATTACGCGCACTCGGCCGCGAAACGGTCTGTGTCAACGTTCAGACCAGTCATACTGGATTACCGTTGCTGACCTACCATGAAAGTGTACAAATTTATCAATGCGTGAAGATTCATAACGAAATTCAGTTAAAAATCCTTCAGTGCCACACTTAAGTCAATTCAGTTATTGACAGAAGCGGAAAAAGTAGGCAGTAACAAGTATGAAATTCCAAAAGAGTTTCATATTGACATCCACAGGGCGCCGGTACAGAAAGGTAGCAATAGTACGTATTGGGGCCGCGAGAATTTCTTAAAATTGCTTTACTGGTAGCCTATCTGCCTCCATCGTGATTAGAACCGAAAGCAAACCAGACCTCCCTTGCAGTAGCAAACACCTTTCACTACGCTAGCAGACAACCCAGGCAAACAGCCCTCTATTATTACCCCAGACATGAATAAGCCGACAATTTCGCAATGAAAATGGCAAAATGATCTGCAGTTTCTGTTGCATAGAGCTTTCTGGACTCACAAACATGAATTTTCTACTTTTATTTCACCACTTATGTGACAATCATTCGGTATGTTTACATAAATAACAAAATGCTGTTATTAGAGAGTAAATTTAGTAGAATAACTCTGCACCACCACAAGAAATAAACGGCTACACAGCTGCCAAACGTATTCTACAATGTTTCGAATTCTCTATTAGACTCGCCACAGCCAGAAAAGTTCATTAGCCGATGAGTTTCTTAAGCTCGCCCTTCTAAAACGCGGTGGCATTAGTACTGGGATCTGAATTACCACGCGGATAGGCAAATGGATTTTATTTGCATTCCTGAAAATGTGATTTGGATCGAAAGTGTAACTACGATTAATTTTCTGGTGTATCGACTACAACTAGAACATTACGAATAAAGAGTAGGGGGAATTATTTATGCCGCCCTCATCTTCAGTAACTGTCGTAGCTATTTTCGTTGTTAGGATTTCGTCATCTTAAATCGGTAAAAATGGAACCCTACCAGTCTCAGTTTCTTGGCCGTCTATCTGTCTACCCAACCCTTAAAACCCGTTTACCTCGAGAACTGGTAGACATAATAAGCGGAAATGTATCGCACTTCCTGCGGTATACGGTCCCTTGGTAGTGTAAAGAAGTGAGCTTCTATGTCAACGCAATCTAAAGATACGGCCGTTTATGTAAAGACAATTTACACTAAAGGTCAAAAAATGGCTCTAAGAACTATGCGACCAAACTGCTTATTTCATCAGTCCCCTAGACCTAGAACTACTTGAACCTACCTAACCCAACTCACATCCATGCCCGGGGAAGGATTCGAACTGACGGTGCAAGCAGCCACGCGGTCCGCGAAAAAAAATGGTTCAAATGGCTCTGAGCACTATGGGACTTAACCCCGCGGTTCCAGACTGCAGCGCCTAGAACCGCACGGCCACCGCGGCCGGCACGCGGTCCGCGATATGACGCCGTTGAACGCTCGGCTAACCCGCGCCGGCAAACTGTTAATATCATCTGCTGTTGCTAAAAAGTTATTCACTTCTGGTGAATGATTTTCTGCGCAGTTCATTTAAGATAGAATAACTAAAATATATTTGATGTTACAGAATAGGAAGGACGCCTAATTCATTTGCCCTTGTCTTTATTTATGATGTTAGATTCGCAATCTGAGCATACGTACTATCCATAGCAACACTTTAGCGCCAAGTCTTAGTCACAGATATGCGAATACAACACATTGGCTTATACTTGAGGTATTTCATTGCCCATGAAGTGGTGGCAGACGATGCCGTGGCGTCTTCGAAGCGCGAGCTTCGCCAGTGCTAGCTATCTCAGCATATCATCTGATCGAACGTTTTCTTCATACTGCTAGTCTTTTGACAATGGCAACACCGTAGAATAATTTTGACAACTATGTGACCATCGATTTACGTTCTTTTGTGGTTCATAATTATGTTAGTAAATCCACTCGACATTTTTATGTCGTTTAAATTACATTTGCTACATGGTTCGCACTGAAGACGTAGGAAATATATGTTATTTGGTCCAGGAAGCACGTTCCAACAGAAACTGCTGCTTAGATTGACATTTATGTTGCGAATTAGTCGTCTTATGCATCACATGGACAATGAGGATTCTCTGTTTTGCTACAGTTGTTTCATAGTTTTGTGGTATCGTGTGTTAGTGGCGTTGCCAGTTTACATACCGCGCATGTAACACACAAAAAAAGCGTTGGATGCCTACAGTGATCAGTCTACTTGAAAGACGTTTGTTGTCATCGTTATTTATGTAACTTGCTCTTCGACTTTCTATTCGACAATTTGTGGAAAAATGTTTTACCTTGCTAGTCCTAGTTTCAAACATTGTCTTACTGAGGAAACGTAGGCATGAAGGAGTCAGTGAAAGCAATTATTCGCCATTACGGCAAACTTTTAATTCCACTGGACACTTGAACTCCCTATATTGATTCTGAGAGTTTTGTTAGTCCTCTTGTTATTTACTGTCTCAATGTCGTCCGTGAGAATAAAATTAAAGGCAGTGGGATTAGGTTCCTGATCTACATACTGTGTATCAATATTCTGCGCTGATACGTAAATTTTAAAGGTTATATTCTTTACGTAAAGCAGAGTATCGGTTCCAGTCCTAGGATCGACGATAAACTTCATAAATACAATTACAGAATAGTGGCATATCGATTATGGCTCCTCACCATCAACAATAGTTGACACACATAGTTTTGTATTTGCTATTTGACCGTCGTCACGCTTTAGAGGCCAACCTGATGTTTCCACAATGCCAGTTTTGACTTGCTGCTTAATATGTCCTATAGCTGCAGATTTGTTGAAAATATTAACTGTTAAATACACTATTCCACAAATTAAAAACTTCCAGTTACTCTTTATATCTTGAAACTTACTACCGTTCACTTTCACTGAAGAAAAGATACATAACAATAAAATGAAATCATAGATTAGAATCTCAAAGCAGACTGTGAATGGTTAAAATGAAATAAAGTAAAAATCATTTTCTTGTCTAAAACACGTTACTGTTCCAGAGAACTTCGGCACCTCTAAAAATTTTTTACACCTCTGATATTTAGCCACATATGGACAAATAGTGGGTATCAGCATTGTTAGCCGTCACAAAATAAAGCCTCAAAAATCAGTAAATAAAACTATTCTTCTACTGTTGCTCCGAATCGCATATACCAACTGCCCTCTGCTGCGACAACGACTCGAAGTCTATTGGGTCAAATGGCTCTGAGCACTATGGGACTTAACTGCTGAGGTCATCAGTCCCCTAGAACTTAGAACTACTTAAACCTAACTAAGCTAAGGACACCACACACATCCATGCACGAGGCAGGATTCGAACCTGCGACAGTAGCAGTCGCGCGGTTCCAGACTGTAGCGCCTAGAACCGCTCGGCCACACCGGACGGCGAAGTCTATTGGGTATTTGATTTTTCTCTTCTTTTTCGCGCCTCCTTACCTCCCCCTCTAGCCCAGCCTTCGCTCTCCAATTACGTCTTCAACGGCGAGTTTCTCCTCAATATTTTTCATTTGTGCTGAATTGCTTTTTACCCTTCTTGCATATACACGTGTGTCATGCATTTTTTAGAGACTGCATGAACATATAACGTGAGTATTTCTTCTCTTAGCAAATTAAATATTACATATCATTTTGTGAATTAATTTGTTTGTCCAGATTCCACTTACTGCGTTTCCTTAAAAACTTGATACATCTGTTGCAGCTGATTGGTTAAGGGCTAAAAAAAAACACCTCTGCTGATGCTGCTTAGTATCGCTTATAGCCTCCTTCGGCTTCCACAACGGCTCGAAGTCTGCTGGGCATTGAGCCCACAACTCTAGCCACATAACTAGGAGATTCAAGTACCTCAGTCCAAGCGTCATGAATCACATCAGAAAGCTGTCGGCGAGTTGACGGTGACTGTCCCGTTTCCGGTTTTACTCTGACCGTTTCTGCCCAAATATTCTCAATGGGATTCATGTCAGCTCTTTTAGGTGTCCATTCCACTACAGTAATATTAGTATGATCGTCGGACCACCTCTTAACCACACGTGCCATGTGAATAGGCGAGCGATCTTGTTGGAACGTGATCTGATCATCGCCAAATCTTGCTGTCACAGAAGGCTACATCACGTTCTCCAGAACTAATATGTAATTGCGAGCATCGAGTCTTCCTTCCACCTCCCACAGGAGCCCACACCTTTCGGCCGATATCAATGCCCATATCATTACCGACTCCCTGCCACTCCTTCGGCAGCTGTATATTTATTCTCGATTATAGCTAGCACCTTTTGGCCGGTAAACAAGTACTTTCCCGGTTGATGCCGTAGAGAAAACTTTTTCGTCCGTGAAAGTCACTCGCCTCCAAAACTGGAAAGGTTTGTCGACATTTTCAGCAGCAAAAGCAAGGCGGGCTTCTCGGTGGGAAACAGTCAATATCTCTTTCACAGCAGCGCTTCTTGCTCTCAGCTCACCTTCCCTTAGACGACGAGTGACGGTCTTACTACCAACACTGAGGCCGAAAGTCTGCTGAATCTGTCGTGCGTCGACAAATGGCTGGTTATCGCTCAAACGGCGTATCTACCGATCCTGAGCTGCTGTTGTTTTGCGGCGACGGTCATGAGGTCTTCCATTCAGGTTACCACCCTCTTTCTTTCGTCTAATCCACCTAGCTAGCCGGCCGGGATGGCCGAGCGGTTCTAGGCGCTACAATCTGGAACCGCGCGACCGCTACGGTCGCAGGTACGAATCCTGCCTCGGGCATGGATGTGTGTGATGTCCTTAGGTTAGTTAGGTTTACGTAGTTCTAAGGTCTATGGGACTGATGACCTCAGAAGCTAAGTCCCATAGTTCTCAGAGCCGTTTGAACCACCTAGCTACCATCGACATGGTTCTTGCTATATAGCCATTTGAAAATTCCTCGGCATGGAGTGCTATTATAGCGCCCTTGTCTGCCTCAGCCAGATGGGCCATTTAGCGTTGACTGAATAATTCGTCGCGGTTAATATCTGCTGCGAAAACAGCGCTAATAGGAAACAGACTGCCTCCTCCACGACTGCAGCCACAACGCAGTGGCCAAGTATGTGTAACACGGAGATCGATGGCATAAACGAGAGATCGCAAGCCCGTACCCGTGTCATTACATAGTGGAGCAACTTAGAATCTGTAATCTTTCTCATATGAGACTGGTTAGCTCTTGTCATGTCTTATCCTGATAAATATTACATGAAACGAAATGTTTACGTTTTGCATATACGGCAGGCCTAACGCAAGAAACATTTCTGAAATATCTGAGGCAACCTGAACAACACTGTGTGAATTTTAGCTGCAGAAGGTTGCCTTATAAGAAGGAAAATGTGTTTATCCTCGCTCGCCGTGATTCCAAGTGGCGCAGTTTACTCTGAGGCATACATAGTTCTCGCCGGGCGTAAGAAGCGACTCGACTAACGAGGGGAACTCGAGGTGCGATACGCTGATTGTCCGGAAACTTTGCTCTGTGAAGGAGAGGACGAAATAAGCGAAAATGTGTTTCGGCTTATCTGCAGATACTCGACCGTTTCAGAGAAAACGACGGTCAAAGTTATCAACGAGCTGTTGCTATAGTGTAGATACCTTTGCGTCCGAGAACGCAATTGAAGCGGTGTCTCAGTGGCTACCGTTGTTCCTTCTTAACTTTGATTCGCGAGTTCGAAAACATATTTTTATTATTATTATTATTATTATTTCCTCTCCCTCTATCGGAATTATCTACTAATGTTTCTTCCGATTTATGTTGAAATAATGTTGTCGTTATTCATCAATTAACTTTCTGTGTAATTAATTAATTTAAAAAATAAACGAAGGAGAAAATAATGTGCAATATTTTTGAACCTCCTTATAACCTGCAAGGCTACAAGGAAATTCAGAAATATTTCATTATTTTCTCATTCAGTTTATTTTTTTAACTTCTTTCATTACACAGTAAATTAATTGACGAATATCGGCAACATTGTTTCAACATAAATTGGAATAAACATTCGTAGAAAATTCAGAGAGTGAGGGAAAAAGGGAACAACCGGGTTTCAAACTCGCAGCGCAAAGTTCTGAAGTCGCGGCGGTAGCCGCTGAGGCACGGCTTCAATTGAAGCCTTACACGCAAAAAGATATCTACACTATAGCAACAGCGCATTGAAAACTTTGACCGTCGCTTACTCCGAAGCGGTCGAGTGTATAAGGATAAGCTGAGACACGTGTTCGCTTATTTTGTCCTCTCTTTCACTGAGCGAAGTTTCAGCAAGATCGGGTATGACACTTGGCGGGTCCCCTCTAAGTGGCGTGCGTTGCGATTCAGTAGAGAGAATGCGTCCACTTTCCTCGACTACTCACTGACATGCTTGGAAACTTTCGTTCTTGTAGTATCAGTTTGGATTATGAGGGCTAGTTTTCCTGATAACGATCTACTAATGGACTTTGCTCCTAATTTACGTTACTGTGTAGTAGACCTACCGTAACGACTTGAACCGGAAATATCTGTTTATTTGGATAGTCCGCTTCTTATTTGCCATATTTCTCTATAATATTTTCCTTTGTTTCAAAACGGTAAGTTTAGATGACCACTGCAACTTGGTAACATCAGTAACAATTTAATACTTTGAAACAGTTACGTGTGGTGTACGACGAGTGTGCTCTGTTGAATGAGAAATACATTAAACACGAAAGCTGCGTCCAGTAACAATAATTAAACTTTCGGTTACATGACAAAACACAAGTCGAAATACTGTCAATTCATCTCAGTACCCATTAAAACATAAAGTGAATATTGGTAATTAAAGATCACATTCGAAGGATTATTTCTGCTTTTGATTTAGTAAAATGTTCCCATCCAAACCTAATTAACGAAGGTGGAGGCATTACTTTTCATTCAACCCTTATACATAACATATGTTCCTCGCCAACCGTTTATTACAGCCTCAAGACAGCGGACCTACGATCTATGTTCTAACGACTGCGCAGGGAACGTTTTTAGAAGACTGCCAGTTGGTCAAATCATTAGAAATGCATTTCACCCACGGCAGTGACAGTAACTGGGCACTTTGCATTAGTTGCATTCCCAGAACAAATGGGATTTTTAACACGTCATCTGAAGTACCACAGAGGATGTTAAGGATATCAAATTAATATCGATCTCTTAAGTCGCCATACATGCCATCCGAGGTGGAGATATCTTTGAAGTCTAATTGTTTTGGACGAATTGAGGCATGGAATTATTAGCAAGAACTGTGAACTGTGCAAATCGCGAAAAAATCACAAGTCACAAGTGGTTGAAGCGTTAGTAAATGACTGCAGAACTATCGAAGGATTGTTGTAACTAGGATTTGAACTGTGTCTGACCTGTTGTTGAGCTTTGCTTGAGCTGTGATTAATGATACCACAAAAAGTTATTTCTTTTCTATTCAGGAGAGGAAGAGCAAATGCAAAACAAACAGTGATAAATATTCAATTCGTGTGCGCTGTCCGTGGGATTACGCAAAAGCTTCACTTCAAGATTCTTCGTACTTCGTGCGCGGTCCGGGGTGGAATTAAGCAAAAGCATAGCTTCAAGATTCTTCCTGCTACGAGAAGGCACAACGCGGAGAGCATCGCGACGCGAACACAGACAACAAGGTGCAGCGGCAGGCACAGTTAACTGCACAGGGCTCTGTCTGCAGCACACCACGATAGCGAAGCGGCGCAGCCTGGAGCTATCACTATCAGCGGCACCGCACCAAAGGGAAAAAAAATTAGAGTAAGTGTTACTTCTGCACAGTGTGGCTCAGTGCAAGTAGTGGCTGACACAAAGAGAGGTTTAAACTCAGAATCATAATTGTGTATGCGGCTGTAGTCATTTATTTGCTAAGACGTGTATATATTTTGTAACTTTTAAATTGAAAAACTGGTATGTTATGGGATGTTACGGAGGAACAAAAACAAAACTTGTCACAAGAGGCTAGCATTAGATTGAAATCTATGACAAAGCGTAAGTAAAATGAGGGTGAGATCGAAGAAGACCCTTATTTTGATTGTGAGGAGTATCAAAAACCCATATCAGATCGTATTGAATTTGAGTATAATTTGGTGAATATTGTGATCATTATCATAAATTAAAGGCTATGCCTTGTCGATTTAGCCACGTCCCTCTTTCCATTGTCATCCTCTTCAGTTCTTCATACGATTTTATCCCCATATCTTCTTTGATGTTATTAAAATATTTTGCTCTTGGCCTGCCTCTTGGTTTTGTACCTACAACTTCTCCTTCAAATACATTCTTTAGGAACTGATTGTGTCTCATTATGTGCCCAATCATTTTTGATTTTCTTCTTCCTATATAATTTAGCAGCGCTCTATTCACATTCACTTCCTATATAATTTAGCAGCGCTCTACTCACATTCACTTCTCTTAAGACCTGTTCATTACTTTTTCTATCTACCCAGCTTGTTTTCGTCATTCTTCTCTATATCCATATTTCCATTGCTCCCAGTCTCTTTTTCTCTGCCTTTCCCAGAGTCCGTGCTTCACATGCGCATGGTAAGACACTCCAGACAAAAGTTTTGGCAAACTTTTTCCTACTTTCTAATCTTATGTGATTGTCTGTTAGTAAATTCCTTTTAATTTGGAAAGCTTGCTATACAGAGGCTATTCTTCTCTTTATATCTGTGATACATTTATTGTCGTCAGTGATTGTGCTCCCCAAATAACAGAAGTTCTGATGGTTGGTTTAAGGATTAAAGGGACCAAACTGCAGAGGTCATCGGTCCCTTTTTCCAAAATACTAAAAATACCCACAGAGAATAAAAAAAAATTTCAACAGAATAGGAGACAGACGACACAGAACAAAAGAAACATAGACAAGGACCAGACATAACGAAATAAAATCACATGGAGTGTGACGGTGGTTGGCCGACCATAGGAACAAAAAAAAGGGAAAAGCTAACCACCGAAAACACATTAAAAACTTAGTTTAAAACCGTAGGCCAAAGGCCAGAATCAACACAAAACAATAAAATAAAACAGAAACACTCAGATTAAAGAATAACAACTCCCTGCCCTAATAAAACGTAAAACTAAGGCAGCCATAACAGGGTCATCAGATAAAACGGCAGGGAGCGTATCAGGCAGCGCAAACGTCTGCCTGACCACAGCTAAAAGGGGGCAGGCCAACAGAATGTGGGCCACTGTCAAAGCCGCCCCGCAGCGACATACAGGAGGGTCCTCCCGGCGCAGTAAATAACTGTGTGTTAGCCGGGAGTGGCCAATGCGGAGCCGACAAAGGACGACTGAGTCCCTGCGGTTGGCTCGCATGGATGACCACCACACAGTCGTCGTCTCCTTAATGGCACGGAGTTTATTGGGTGTGATCCGATCGCGCCATTCAGCGTCCCAAAGCGCAAAAACTTTTCGGCGGAGGACTGCCCGCAAATCAGTCTCTGGGAGGCCAACATCCAGAGATGGTTTACTCGTGGCCTCTTTCGCCAGGCGGTCAACATGTTCATTGCCCGGGATACCGACATGACCGGGGGTCCACACAAAGACCACAGAGCGGCCGCAACGCGCAAGAGTATGCAGGGACTCATGTATAGCCATCACCAGACGAGAACGAGGAAAACACTGGTCGAGAGCTCGTAAACCGCTCAGGGAATCGCTACAGATAACGAAGGACTCACCTGAGCAGGAGCGGATATACTCTAGGGCTCGAAAGATGGCAACTAGCTCAGCAGTGTAAACGCTGCAGCCAGCCGCCAAGGACCGTTGTTCGGAATGGTCCCCTAGAGTTAGCGCATACCCGACACGACCAGCAACCATCGAACCGTCGGTGTAAACAATTCCAGAGCCCTGATACGTGGCCAGGATGGAATAAAAGCGGCGGCGGAAGGCCTCTGGAGGGTCCGAGTCCTTCGAGCCCTGTGCCAAGTCGAGCCGAAGGCAAGGGCGAGGAACACACCACGGGGGTGTACGCAGAGGCGCCTGGAAAGGAGGTGGAACAGGGAAAAACCCAAGCCCGCAGAGAAGCTCCTTGACGCGTACGGCGATCGGACAACCCGACCGGGGCCGACGGTCCGGCAGATGGACGACCGACTGCGGGAACAGGACACGGTAATTTGGATGCCCGGGCAAGCTAAAAACATGGGCAGCATAAGCAGCCAGTAATTGTTGGCGTCGTAACCGCAGTGGAGGGACACCTGCCTCAACAAGGATGCTGTCCACAGGGCTGGTGCGGAAGGCACCAGTGGCAAGCCGGATCCCGCTGTGTAGTATTGGGTCCAGCACCCGCAACGCAGAGGGGGATGCTGAGCCATAACCCAGGCTCCCATAATCCAGACGGGATTGGATTAACGCCTGGTAGAGCCGCAACAGGGTAAATCGGTCGGCGCCCCAGCGGGTGTGGCTCAAGCATCTCAGAGCGTTTAGATGCCGCCAACACGCCTGTTTAAGCTGCCAGATATGAGGCAGCCAAGTCAACCGGGCATCGAAAACCACCCCCAAAAACCTGTGTGATTCCACCACTGAAAGTAGTTCGCCGGCAAGATAAAGCCGTGGCTCCGGGTGGACAGTGCGTCGCCGGCAGAAATGCATTACGCAGGTCTTGGCTGCCGAAAACTGGAATCCATGAGCTATAGCCCAGGACTGCGCCTTGCGGATAGCACCCTGTAGCTGACGTTCAACAGCTGCAATGCCAGTAGAGCTGTAATAAAGGCAGAAGTCGTCAGCATACAGGGAAGCAGAGACAGAATTTCCCACGGCCGCAGCGAGCCCGTTAATGGCTATTAAAAACAGGCAGGCACTTAAAACAGAACCCTGTGGCACTCCGTTCTCCTGGACGTGGGTGGAACTATATGAGGCTGCGACTTGCACGCGGAAGGTACGATACGACAGAAAATTTCTGATAAAGATCGGCAGAGGGCCCCGAAGACCCTATCCATGAAGCTTAGAAAGGATATAATCACGCCATGTCGTATCGTACGCCTTCCGCATGTCGAAAAAGACAGCGACCAGGTGCTGACAGCGGGCAAAGGCAGTACGAATGGCCGACTCCAGGCTCACCAGATTGTCGACGGCGGAGCGGCCTTTACGGAACCCACCCTGAGATGGAGCCAGAAGGCCCCGAGACTCCAGTACCCAAGTCAAGCGCCGGCTCACCATCCGTTCGAGAAGCTTGCAAAGAACGTTGGTGAGGCTAATGGGGCGGTAGCTGTCCACCTCCAAAGGGTTCTTGCCTGGTTTCAGAATGGGGATAACGATACTTGCCCGCCACTGCGACGGAAACCCACCCTCGACCCAAATACGGTTGTAAAGGTCGAGGAGCCGTCGCTGGCAGTCAACTGAGAGGTGTTTCAGCATCTGGCAGTGGATGCTATCTGGTCCAGGAGCGGTATCAGGACAAGCGGCAAGGGCACTGCGGAATTCCCACTCACTGAATGGAACATGTACGATTCTGGATGGTGGGTGCGAAACGAAAGGCTCCGACGTTCCATCCGCTGTTTAATGGAGCGGAAGGCCTTAGGGTAATTCGCAGAAGCGGAACTCATAGCAAAATGCTCTGCTAAGTGGTTTGCAATGACGTCGGAGTCAGTACAAACTGCTCCATTCAGTGAGAGCGCAGGGACGCTGACAGGTGGCCGATAGCCGTAGACGCGTCGAATCTTGGCCCAGACCTGCGATGGAGTGACATGGAGGCCAATGGTGGACACGTACCGCTCCCAGCACTCCTGCTTGCTTTGGCGGATAAGGCGGCGGGCCTGCGCACGCAGCCGTTTGAAGGTGATCAGGTGTTCAATGCAGGGATGTCGCTTGTGACGCTGTAGCGTTCGCCGGCGATCTGTAATCGCTGCAGCGATCTCAGGCGACCACCAAGGCACAGTCCGCCGCCGGGGGGACCCAGAGGAGCGGGGAATGGCAGATTCGGCGGCAGTAACGATGCCGGTGGTGACCGATTGAACCACCGCATCAATGTCGTCATTAGAGAGAGGCTCAAGAGTGGCAGTGGAGGAGAACAAGTCCCAGTCAGCCTTATTCATAGCCCATCTGCTAGGGCGCCCAGAAGAGTGACGCTGTGGTAGTGACAGAAAGATCGGAAAGTGGTCACTACCACACAGGTCGACATGCACACTCCATTGGACAGACGGTAAGAGGCTAGGGCTACAGATTGAAAGGTCAATGGCGGAGTATGTGCCATGCACCACACTGAAGTGTGTGAAGGCACCATCATTTAAAATCGAGAGATCGAGCTGCGACAATAAATGCGACAACGATGGCGCCTCGACCTGTTGCCACTGACCCACCCCACAGAGGGTTATGGGCGTTGAAGTCGCCCAATAGCAAGAAAGGTGGCGGCAATTGGGCTATCAGCGCAGCCAGGACATGCTGCGAGACATCACCATCCGGTGGAATGTAAAGACTGCAGACGGTAACAGCCTGTGGCGTCCACACGCGTACAGCGACAGCCTCTAAAGGTGTTTGGAGAGGGACAGACTCGCTGTGCAGAGTGTGAAGGACATAGAGGCAGACGCCACCCGACACCCTTTCATATGCTGCCCGGTTCTTATAATAACCCCGATAGCCACGGAGGGCGGGGGTTCGCATTGCTGGAAACCAAGTTTCCTGAAGAGCAATGCAGAAGAAAGGGTGAAGGCTGATAAGTTGTTGGAGCTCAGCTAGATGGTGGAAAAAACCGCCGCAGTTCCACTGGAGGACGATATTGTCCATGGCGGAGAAAGGTGTGAAAGGACTGGGAAGGCAATTTACGCCGCTTGTTCACTCACTGCCACCGATTCAGTACCCGTACGAGAGGCATCCATGGCGTCTGAGGGACCAGTGAGATCAAGGTCCTCAGCGGACGCTAGAATCTCGACTTCATCCTCAGACGCAGAGCGCGAAAGGTGCAGTGGGGTTGGTGCCACCGCAAGTTCTTTGGCCTTAGAGGTCTTTCTCTTGGACTTCTCTCGCTGAACCTTGGGTTTCACCGGCTGGGAAGGCTTCACCGATTCAGTCTCCGGGACAGAGGAGGATCGTGAAGCCCTACGCCCGGCCGCTGGTGAGGACTTATGCCACTGGCGGCCGTCATCCTTCCCGCTGGTGGAACCCTGGGAAGGGAGGGTCCCAAGGGAACTCTTACGGGCGAGAGTAGCCGAAGAAGTTAGACGCTTCTCCGGCTGAGAAGTGGGGACGGACGTCCCCGACGGGTGGGAGGAGTTTGCTCCTGAGGTAGGTGGTGCAGGAGCAACCGGTTGGGTAGAGCCCCCCACGGGCAAGGGGACAGGAGGAGTCTTACTGCTTATCGAGCTGGCTGGAAGTCTCGAAACTGATGGGGCTAGCACAGTTGTTGTAGCAGCTGCATAAGAAGATGTCATTCTCACAGGATGGAGTCTGTCATATTTCCTTTTGGCCTCAGTATAGGTCAGCCGGTCCAGGGTCTTATATTCCATGATTTTGCGCTCTTTCTGAAAGACTTTGCAGTCAGGCGAACAAGGCGAATGGTGCTCCCCGCAGTTGATGCAGATGGGAGGCGGGGCACATGGAGTATCGGGATGAGATGGGCGTCCGCAATCTCGACATGTGAGGCTGGAAGTGCAGCGGGAAGACATATGGCCGAACTTCCAGCACTTGAAGCACCGCATCGGGGGAGGGATATAGGGCTTGACGTCACATCGATAGACCATCACCTTGACCTTTTCCGGTAACGTATCACCCTCGAAGGCCAAGATGAAGGCACCGGTAGCAACCTGATTGTCCCTCGGACCCCGATGAACGCGCCCGACGAAATGAACACCTCTACGTTCTAAGTTGGCGCGCAGCTCGTCATCAGACTGCAAAGGGAGGTCCCTATGGAAAATAACACCCTGGACCATATTTAAACTCTTATGTGGTGTAATAGTAACGTTAACATCCCCCAACTTGTCACAAGCAAGTAACCTGCGTGACTGGGCGGAGGTAACGTATCACCCTCGAAGGCCAAGATGAAGGCACCGGTAGCAACCTGATTGTCCCTCGGACCCCGATGAACGCGCCGGACGAAATGAACACCTCTACGTTCTAAGTTGGCGCGCAGCTCGTCATCAGACTGCAAAAGGAGGTCCCTATGGAAAATAACACCCTGGACCATATTTAAACTCTTATATGGTGTAATAGTAACGTTAACATCCCCCAACTTGTCACAAGCAAGTAACCTGCGTGACTGGGCGGAGGATGCCGTTTGTATCAGTACTGACCCAGAGCGCATTTTAGACAAGCCCTCCACCTCCCCAAACTTGTCCTCTAAATGCTCGACGAAGAACTGAGGCTTTGTGGAGAGAAAAGACTCCCCATCAGCTCTCGTGTAAACTAAGAATCGGGGCGAATAACTGTTACCTCCATCCTGAGACTTACGCTCTTCCCACGGCGTGGCCAGGGAGGGGAACGTTTTCGGATCGTACTTCTGAGCATTAAATTGAGCCCGAGAACGCTTAGAGACTGCTGGCGGCTAGCCGCCAGCGAGAGATGATGTACCACGCTTCATTGCGGGTCATCCGCCCTGATGCCACCTACTCGACCAAGGGCCCTCCCCACGGGCGCCACCCAGCCACAGCAAAGGCCACCTGGCAGGATGGCCGTTGCCGGGAGTCCCGATACCCCAGTAGGATAGGCATCTACTCCTTGGCATACGTGGGGAGTTAACGGCGCAGGCATCAGTAGAGCGATCCCTGTGTTGTCAGGGGGCTACAACCAAGAGGGTACATGGCGGCCCCACCACAACGGACTGGCTACCGTGCTGGATCTTAGGTGCAAAAATGTCCAAGGTCGTCGTCGCAGTTAAAAGAAACACTGCAGAGTGCAGCGTGGTAATCGCACCCAGGGACGTATCCTCGCCCAAGAGATCGAAAACGAGCGGGACACCATTGCAACGACGAGAAATCCGGCTAAAGGTCTAATTGCACAACGGATGCAGTGCACCATGTAAGGCGCCCTTCCCCAATTGGCTCGCTCTTCGGAATAATTTAGAAAGATGGAGGTCAAACCCGAGAGGGGACCATCACGTAAGGCCGAAACATGTGAGACTCCTTTTAGTCGCCTCTTACGACAGGCAGGAATACCGCGGGCCTAGTCTAACCCCCGAACCCGCAGGGGGGAACAGAAGTTCTGAACCTGCTCTAGAACATATTGTGACGTGTTTTCAAAAACAGAATTAACGCGTTTAATAAGGGTGATATGAACGCATGCATGAATAGAACTGTCTGTATGTAATCAATGCAGTCATGAAGCAGTAATGGTAGTATACAGTCTTATGGTGAGTATGGTGAGGAAACAACGCTAGGGATTGACTTTAGAGGAAAAGCTAAAATTAGAAAGGTTAATGAAGACACGAAAAAACAGATAGGGAGTTGTTTAATTATGCAATGTTTAGAAGCATAAAGAATGGCTCTAGTATTTTTGAAAAACATATGTGGTGAGCATTATGATCACCTTCGTTGGCTCAGTGAGGAGGATTTGTGGAAGTTAATAATGCTAACACGAATACGGATAGAAGTAAGACAAAGTCAAACCCAGAACAATAACAACGATGTTTATCTAAGTTTGTCATATACAAGAGAAAGGGAAGAAATGTATACTGACATTAAATTATGAAACAAACGACTGTAGTGGGCAATTGGAAGGTCATACACACCTTTGTAATCAGTCATAATCTGAAATTGATGAATATGTTTGTGTTCAAGATGAAGTAGGTGAAATTGTAAATATAGACCAGCTATACGACACAGGTGAGGAAATCAGCGACAATGTGCGTGGAAGGGTAGAGTCAGTAGTAAATGACTGTATTGATGATGAAGATTCTGTCGTATCTGACCACAAAGGCATGGCAAATTTGAATGAAGACCTCAGAAACTCTAAATCTGTCGTCGGCATTTCAAACGGAATGACAGAAGCCTTGCGTAGGTTAAGCTATGAAACGGCATTAGCTGACATTTTGCCGGGTTAAAACAGTAGTGAAGCAAGTAATCTTGCAATAAAGCAAAACCAAAATCTGTCACCAGAAACGAAAGTGTTGGACACGAATTTCGCTGAATGTCAGGATAACATGAATGGTAGGATAAGTGAACTAGTTGACACTTAGAATGGCATAAACAACCGTAATGAGTGACTAGAAGATCGTACACACTAAAATAAGCAATTATTTTATGAAATCAATGAAGCTAATGATAAGCAAAGTGAGTTTAATATCATTGCTACTACAGGTCACGATCAAATCGTTATTGAACCATTGTGTGCGGAAGTTAATAATGTTATTGTAATGCCAATGAAAATCGTAGTACAGGTTGCGTACATCAGCTCTCATGTGTTTACTCAGTGCCTTGAGGAATAGGTTAACATTAGCACCGGAACAGTGTATGTTGAATCAGGAAATGAAGGTTTCACAAACGTAATTCAAATTAATGTTGGGACCCTACAGTCTGAGGTTAGTCAAATTTTTGACACACTAAGTGAAGTCAATGACCTGCGTATTTTATGAATAGTCAGTGCCTGTACATTAGCACTGTGGTAGTACCTGACAAAATAATCAAACTTGACAATGAGACTGTTATGCAGTGAAGCACCAAAGAAATTGGTATAGGCATGCATATTCAAGTACAGAGATATGTAACAGGCAGAATACAGCTCTGCGGTCAGCAACGTCTATGTAACACAACAAGAGTCTGGCGCAATTGTTACATTGGTTACTGCTGCTACAATGGCAGGTTATCAAGATATAAGTGAGTTTGAACGTGGTGTTATAGTCGTCGCACGAGCGTTGGGACACAGTATCTCCGAGGTAGCGATGAAGTGGGGATTTTCCCGTACGACCATTTCACGAGTGTGCTGTGAATATGAGGAAACCGGTAAAATTTCAAATCTGCGACACAGCTGCGTCCAGAGAAAAATCCCGCAAGAACGGCACCAACGACGAGTGAAGAGAATGTATCAACGTGACGGAAGTGCAACTCTTCCGCAAATTTGTTCAGATTTCAGTGCTGGGCCATCAACAAGTGTCAGCGTGCGAACCATTCAAGTAAACATCATCAATATGGGCTTTCGGAGCAGAAGACCATCTCGTCTACCCTTGATGATGGCACGACACAAAGCTTTTCGTCTCCCCTGGGCCCGTCATCACAGACATGGGACTGTTGATGATTGAAAACATGTTGCTTCGAAGACGAGTCTCGTTTCAAATTGTTTCGAGCAGATGGACGTGTACGAGCATGGAGACAACCTCATGGATCCAAGGACCCTGCATGTCGGCAGGGTACTGTTCAGGCTGGTGGAGTCTCTGTTATGGTGTAGGGCGTGTGCAGTTGGAGTGATATGAGACCCTTGATACGTCTAGATACGACTCTGACAGATGGTACTTACGTAAGCACCCTGTCTGATCACCTGCGTTCATTCATGTTCATTGTGCATTCCGACGGACTTGGGCAATTCCAGCAGGTCAACGCGACACCCCACATGTCCAGAATTTCTACAGATTGGCCCCAGGAACACTCTTCTGAGTTTAAACATTTCCGCTGGCCACCAAACTCAGCAGATTTGAACATTATTGAGCATATCTGGGATACTTTGCAACGTGCTGTTCAGAAGAGATTTCCGACTCCTCGTACTCTTACGGATTTATGGACATCCCTGCGGATTGATGGTGTCAGTTCCCTCTAGCACTACTTCAGAGATTAATCGAGCCCATGCCACGTCCTGTTGCGGCGCTTCTTCGTACTCGCGGTGGCCTTGCACGATATTAAGCAGGTGCACCAGTTTCTTTGGCTCTTCAGTGTAGTAGTATCACTTGGTAAAGACAGAACAGTTTTCAGTGAAAACAGTATTGAACCATTAGACAATAAAGTTAGTGAAGCTGTCAATATAAAGAGTGAGGTGGTTGAACTTAAAAATTTGGAACATTCTCTTCAAAATGCTTATATTACTTTAGTGTGAACGTAGTAGTAAAGTCTCCAATGCAGACTCGTTTTGTAAAGACAACAGAAATGCAATTCAAGGTAAACTGAAACAAACTGAGCAAGTGTTGGAACAGCTCCCTTAATTAATTGCTGTGATTAACTAGGTGCAGAAAATAGCAAGTGACATTAAACAACGACTAGGGACAAGGGAAGAACATGAAAGAAAGAAAGATTGTGCTCGTGTTAATGATTCAGTCTATTATAACAATGCATTGAAATTCCATGATTTCTGTATTAAAGGAAACCTACACCCAGTTTATTTCATTCGAGATTTTGAGTGCATTATTCCTGAAAACTGGTCAGAACAACGGAAAATTACGTGGGTGGCTAGCAAATTCTGAGGAGAAGTAGTTTTATGGGGAAAGAAAGTCATCAACACTTGCAAAATATACTAAGAGTTCCTGTGAGTGTGGTTGAATCAGTATTGGTCTTGCAGTGCACAAAGCAGAGCGAGGGGTGAAGTATTTGTGGGTAGAAGGTTTGATGGTGAAAAAGTCATCATACCACAAATCGATAGGAGTAAGGAACTAGGAGTTCCCATATCGAAATTAAATGGCGTCAAAATATTGATAAACATAGACTTGACAGACAGCTTCTGTCAGAGGCAGCTAGCAAAACATGGTAAAAGGTACACTGCATTCGTCTATGGGAGACAACCTTAGATTACGTGGTTGAATTTAGGAAAGTTGCGAATGAAGTACCTCATTCTACCTGGAGATACCACAACAATTATTAGATGAAATGCCAATCACTGACATCAAAAAATATAATGAATAAAATACCTCAGGGTGCAATTTTGCTCTCTTCGCGTTGCCACGTAACTGACGATTACCAGGTTCCCGAGTTAAGTGACACCATTACTCCGTTTTCCATTTATACCGGTACTTCTTCCACTTCGATCATTCTGAGCTAACTGTGTCATCATTAACCCTCTTCGTTATCGGAAGAGCTAAAAGCTAGGACGAAAGCACTATACATCGGTATGACAACAAGCACTTAAGCAACGATTAGGTGATCACAAGTGACCAAGTAACCCAGCACGACAAACATTTGCAAAGTGCGGGTAAAAATAAATAAACAAAAGAAACTTGGTAATAGATGAATATGCCATAATAAAAGAAAACGATATATAAGAAGAGCCGGCCGCTGTGGTCGAGCGATTCTAGGCGCCTCAGTCCGGAACCGCGCTGCTGCTACGGTCGCAGGTTCGAATCCTGCCTCGGGCATGGATGTGTGTGATGTCCTCAGGTTAGTTAGGTTTAAGTAGTTCTAAGTCTAGGGAACTGATGACCTCAGATGTTAAGTCCCATAGTGCTTAGAGCCATTTGAACCATTTGACAAGAAGACAAGAAACCACAATATAACGAAACACTCGTACTGTGCTTAAGTCAAGTAACAAGAATCGACATCAAATCGTGCAATGGAAAAATAATTGTTTTGAACATTGAAGTATTAGGTTTATTATGATGGAATAGGTGAATAATAAGATCAAACTGCATGATAATATGAAAAAACAGCAGAAGAGAGAACTGCACTAAACCAAGTAAGTGAATAGGACGAATAAAGATGGAGAAATAGGTGGCGAGACAAAGCAACAGCTTGTACATCGTCTCGAGATAAGAAATAAATGAAAGCTGTGTCAAACTAAATGGGTAAATGTTATACTTTAGACTAGAACATTAATTATAGGTGAAGTGGTTTCTGAGGAAATAAATGATTATAAATGGATACGATAGGGATGGTCCTGCCAGTGAGGTTTATCAGGAAGTGAGGATAATCAGTAGGTGACAGATAAGTCGGCCAATTACTTAGGGTATTTGAGATGTAATAAGGCGACGTGTGATTCGGACACTGGTTTATGATACTGAGATATATAAAGCGACAGATAAGTCGGCCACTGATTTAAGGGAGAAGAAAAATGCGGTTTTTCCAGCTGTTTCTGAAATATGATGAAGTAGACACATATTATTGACACTTACGAGGCGCAACAAGAAGTTATTAGAATCTCACTAAAAATGACCTAATTATGGAAAGACTTACTAAGGAACATAAGTACTTAAACATACTTTTGAGATAACGAGTAAAATAATTGTGTGAAGCTGCAGAACGAAACAGCTGATACAGCATCTAGCCACGAGTCAGATTGAGTTACGAAAGAGGACCCACTGGGTAGCAGCATGAGATATGAACATAACGGGTAATTAGCGACAAGGTTTGGTGACGGGAAAGAACGTTCAGAGGGAGTTTCAAGCAATGACCTGATAGTAAACAAACAGTGGCAGTGTATAGATTTTAAACAGCCATACATAAACAAATGTATGATAATAATGTGTATTTGTTTATATTCAAGTTTAGATTTATTAAGAAACTAATTTAAGCTATTTTGTATGCTGAATTTGGAACGAGTGGCTGGACTGACTGTTACTGAAACAGGGACCAGTTGGGCAAATCTGTGTCGCTGTGTTGGGTTGTTTACGTTCGTTAAACGCGGCTGCGTGAGTACAGATTTCAGCCTTCATTTCAACGTCCGTGCGAATTGTGAACAAAAGTTTTCTTAATTATTATATTAAGTGGAGGTCTGTATGATGCAAAAAAGTCTTAAGATGTACTTAAAGGAAGACAATGCACCAATAGGTATATCATCAGTGTGCAAAGGTATCCAAATGATGCAGGTGTTTGTTGTTTATAAATTTAAATTATGCCAGTGCACCGATAGGAAATGCAGTGTGCACTTCAGCGCTATCAGCTGCATCTTCGCAGTGAGTTCCCTTTCGAATGAACTGCAAATGTATTCAATTTTAGGCATCAATGACTGTGACAGTGGATATTATTAATCAAACAGTTCAGTCAAGCCTTTGGGTAGAGCATATACCCATTCTCCTTGAACAGATGTTACTTATGCACTGACATGTAGTGCTTGTAATCGAACTTTTCGAGCGCATATCTCTTTGCCTGGCTAAATTACTCGACTCTACATTCTTCACTTCCCTCACGACTCTTACGCGATCACTCTTTCGATACTTTTCTCTATCTCGGCAGTCTTCGTAATCAGTAACTCTTCTAAATGGTACACAGCTGTTGATCCGCTCTGTACTAACGGTTGTAGTCATCCTCCCGTCTATCGTTCTTTCAGACTGTCATACTGCTTCGCCATCTTCTCTACTTGCCTGCGTTCTTTCTTGTTAATACTCTCCTGATTAAATTTTTTGTAATAACAACCGAACTTCCTGTGTCTTACCTACTGCTGCTGAGGCTGCTCTCTCTGATTCTGTGCGCTGGTTCCATGTTTCTTCCCGGATAATCTTTCTGTTTTCTGTACGCAAGTCATCTGTGGCCTTACAAACCGCAGTTCAATACATTTTTCGACTTGGCTTCTTCGGTCTTCTACTGTATTTATGCATATTTCCAAGTCTTTCAAGTCTTTCAATTTCTTGTCTTGTTCCTTCTGCATTTCCTCTATTGTGTCAGCTTTTCGTTGACTATGGGAAGTTGCGCCAACAGTTGCCCCATCTGCTCCTCTAGTTTCTTCACCTTCGTTTCCTTCTGTTTTTCCTTGCTCCTCTCGCACTCAGCAGCCGGCCGATATGACAGAGCGGTTGTAGGCGCTTCAGTCTGGAACCGCGCGACCGCATCACAACTACTGGTATCCTCTGGGAGAGCTTGCCATGACAAAATGTGCAAGATATATGCGACAGGCGAAATACCATCAGATTTCAAGAAGAATGTAATAATTCCAATTACAAAGAAAAGAGGCGCTGACAGGTATGAGTGTCATCGTACTATCAGTTTAATAAGTCATGTTTCAAAATACTAACAAGAATTATTTACAGACGAAAAACTGGTAGAAGTCAATCGCTGGGGAGAAGGAGTTCGAAGGAGTGTAGAAACACGCTAGGCAATATTGACCCCCGACCTGTCTTAGAAGGTATGTTAAGGAAAGGCAAACCTACGGTTGTAACATTCGTAGACTTAGAGAAAGATTTTGACAATGATACTGAAATACGCCCTTCGAAATTCTGTAGGTTGCAGGGGTAAAGTACAAGGAGCGAAAGGTTATTTACAGCTTGTACAGAAATCAGTCGGCAATTTTAAAAGTCGAAGGGAAGCAATGAACAAGAAAGAAGTGAGACAGGACTGCAGACTAACACAGATGTTATTCAATCAGTACATTGAGAAAACGGTGAAGAAAATCGAAGAAAAATGTGGAGAAGGAACTAAAGTTCAACGAGAAGAAATAAAAAACTTCGAGGTTAGCCGATTACATTGAAATTCTGTCAGGGGCATCAAACTACTTGGAACAGCAGTTGAAAGGAACGGACTGTCTTGAAAGGAGGATATAAAACGAACATCAACAAAAGCAAAACAAGGTTAATGGAATGTCGTTGAATTAAATCAGGCGAAGCTGAGGGAATTGGATTAGGAAACGAGACACTAAAAGTAGTAGATAAGTTTGGGCAGTAAAATAGCTGATGATAGGGCATGTAGAGAGGACTGGAAATGGCAAAAAACGGTTTCCGATGAAGAGCAATTTATTAACATCGAATATAAGATTAAGTGTTAGGAAGTCTTTTCTGAAGATATTGGTCTGGAGTGTAGCACTGTATGGAAGTGAAACGTCGCCGATAAGCAGGAAAGAAGAGAACAGAAGCTTTTGTGAAGTGATGGTACAGAATAATACTGAAGATCAGCTGGGTAGATCGCATAGTTAATGAAGAGATACTGTATACAATTCTGGAGAAAAAAATTTTGTGGCAAAACTTGACTAAAAGAAGGAATCGGTTGATAGTTCATATTCTGAAACATCAAAGAATCATCAATTTAGTATGTGATAAAAATATGCAGGGTAAAAATTGAGAGTGGTACCAAAGGATGAATACAGTAAGCAAGTTCAAATCGATGTAGACTGCAGTAGTTATTCGGAGATGAAGAGATCTGCAGACAGCTGACGATTGGTGCAGGGGCTGGCAGTTGACCCTCAACGTAAATAATGTACGTATAAGTAGGCGCAATGACGAATGAAAGTTAGGTTCAGATATTAGCTATAAATCACTGGAAGAGAGGAACAACCGTAAAACGCTTGAAAGTGACCGTCCGCAGGAATCTAAGTGGAACGATCACATAATACTAGTTTTACGAAAAGCAGATAACAGGCTAAGATTCACCGGAAGAGTACTAAGGAAATGTAATTCACCCACAATACAAGTGGCTTATAAAACAATTGTTGGAACAATTCTTGAGTATTGCTCGCCATCCTGGAAACTTACTAGGAAGTTTTAATAGAGGAGATAGGGAGGAGCTGAAAAGGGGACACGTATTTCATCACTTGTTAGTTGAGTAATCAAGAGGTTGTTATGGAAATGCTTATCTACCCCTGGTGACAGAGACTACAAGAGAGGTCCTTTATCAATAACATTAAACTCGAAGTATTAAAAAAAGGAGAGATATGTACGAATCATATAATTTACCTCCGGTTTTTGGGTTATTCATTACATGAATTTCATCCGGCGAAATAAATACATACCATGAGAAGACCTAAGGGACATTACGAATGACGTGCTTAGACATAATTTATTCAGAGTAGTTCGCAGTAGAAACAGCAAAATATACGCCCAGGATGTATACGATAACAGAATAGGTACTGTGACTCTCCACTCAGTAGTACACATAAATACACATATTAATAAGGATGTGCCCCTGCCTCATGAACGATCAAAGAAAACCTAACTGACAAAGGAACCATCAGACATGTTAGTCACGGATTTCGATGAGTCTCAGGTATGTTGCAGAGAGATCTGCCTTGAGTACTCGGCTAGCGGCGTTCCTTGTGACGGCCTTAGTTTCCGAGAAGTCCGATGTTACAGTTTCATATGTAACTACTGTACCAATAACGTTAGTAGTGTTTCAACCACGCAAGAGCAGCGCAACGACTAAGGTTTTCGGCGACCACGCGGGCGCTACCGGTTGAAATCCTGCCTCTGCACATTTCTTTACATTAGTGATGCAGACGGATCATACGCTTTACGATAAAACTTTTATAGGTGAAAGAAAACCGTCTACGCTCACTATAAAAATTATCTCGCTCAAATTTACTCCACTTTGTCATGCTTTTGATGTTTATTTTTAAAGGCAGGTTAAAACCTTCACTAAAAAGCTCATAATGCTCCCGACTTGCTGTTGACTAATAGAGAAATTGCTTCGGAGATTCCATAACAGTATATTCTTTAAGTCAACACCAATTTAGTGCACCTGCTGCCACAGGAATAATAAGATACGGGTGATTCGCACCGAAATTGATCGCAGATAGAACAATTCCTGAATTTAAACGAATTGTGTTTTCCGGTATCCCTTCCGAAAAGTCCGAGTATCTTTGAGAGAGTAGCTTTCATTAAATATGTATGGTGTTCAACGAATATGTGTTTCTGTTTCTTCTGCGATAAACACCATCTGGAATTCTGTTCTAGCACAGAAAGCGATGCAAGCGTTAGCGAGTGAGGCGATTCTCTAATCTGTTCTGTAACAAACGGAATACGCACTTTAAGAAAGTTTACTGTAATGACTGTATCATGAATGAGACACTACGGCGAAAATGGTTACTTTTGAATAATTTTCCATGACATGAAATTGGAAATAAAGATATACAGGAGCAGGAGTTGAACCTGTACCGTCAGCGTGGTAGCCCTGAACCTACACCAGTGCACTACGCTCACTTGATCCTTACAGGTCTAACGTTACGAGTATAGCAGCTACGTATAAGACTTAAAGATCAATTTTCTCAGAAAGCTGTAGCATGAAAAACCACCAGCCGTGTACTCAGAACAGATCCTCCTACGGTTTATATAAGATTCTTCTAAATCTGTGATTAACAGGTCTGATGGTTGTTGTTGTTTTTTTTGGGGAACGAGACCAGACAGCGAGATCATCGGTCTCATCGTATTAGGGAAGGATGGGGAAGGAAGTCGGCCGCGCCCTTTCAGAGGAACCATCCCGGCATCTGATGGTCCCCTTGTGAGATACACCACCAACAGGAAAACATAACGCTGGCGAAAACATGTTAGACAAAGTTTCTCTAAGATGTTCTTTGGAAAACAGAAGGCTTGTTACATTACTAGCCGCTGTTACTTTGTTGAGTGATGTATGCAGCCGGAAAAAATTAGTACACGGGAAAGACGATGTCGATTTTGGTCTGATGATCGCATTGCCACCTGGGGTATAGTAGGTGTTTCAACGTTGTCCGTCAGCAGACAGCGTAGTGGCATAGCTGCGACAGCACCATCTGCGTCTATCCTTTAATAGGAAATGCTCACTAGAGGTCTTCATCCGACGTCGATGCTCGCTCGAATTGCCCGGTGCATGTAGTTCCACCTGAATCCGTCAGATGTCAATAGAGCCGCTTTGGACCTAGAGAGCCTGTATAGGGAGAGAGTGGCCAACCGGACGATACGGCGGCCATTTTTCTGCCAAACTGCGGGCGGGACTTTTGAATGGCCAGTGGTGGAGTAGTGGAGTACACACTCACCGAATCAAAAGCACAAGACAACATAGCGAAATCATTCGTTAAATGCCTTTCTTTACAGCTATAATATACTCATAGTAGCCTACTACGTACAGCACAGGAAAATTTGATACAGTGGCTGTAAAAATTATTCGTTACTTGCATTTATCTCCTTTAAAGTTCGTTTACTAGATATATTGCAATGAAAGTAACGTAAATAAAAAAATATAGTGCATAACATTTGTTTTGTATCGGAAGTGCATAACGCCAAAGATTTAACGTACCTGTATTACGTCAGATGAATGAAAGTCGTAAGCAGTTGTTTACTTGCGACATGCAAAAAGTGTGAGACGTATTAGTACTTCTTGTCACATCTTCAAACTTTTTGCTTGTCACAAGTAAACAACTGATTACGACTTTCTTTCATATATACCTCTCGTAGATAACAAACGAAAAAGATTACAAAATTCAGGTAATGTTAAATGTAGGCTACTGTAATAAGAAAACTACCGTATCCCTTCTACCCCACAGTAAGTAGGCCTATTAAAAACTGTCTTCAAGAGTACCTACAATTATTTACTACGAATAATGTTTCAGCAACCACGACAACTGCGGAAAACGTGCTTACAACTTGCCTGCGTCAACAGTCAGGCAATAATACTGAAACCAAAATAATGCCTAGTGTTGTGATTCGGAACGAAATAAAGTTTGACGCTACAAAGTCGAATGAGCATGGCACAGCAATTACAGGAACTTTCCGTTTCCAGCAAGGAGTGTCAGATATTGGCTTCAGAAAAGCTTGTGATGCTACCAGTATGCACGAACTGTTGAAGAAATAAGAGCTTAAAAATGCAGTAAACTGTAATAGGCCTACCTGTTTTGCGTGGCTAAAAATATTTAAAAAAACTGCCCACTGCTTTCGTCTTTCTTCATTGCGTGGAAATGCTAACATGCGAAATCCACCTTCGCCTCTATTGGAGCAACCAAATGCAGCACAACCTGGCATCGTCTACGAACGTCTGCAGAACCAATTACAGATGTCAAAAACAATACTGTACAATTACTAACGTGTTTACTTCAAACATGTAGGCCTACCGACTTCATCACAAGACGCTTCATTATTTCAGCTCGTATTTAAGATCGCAAACGCTAATTACGTACTAAAAACGATATACAACTAAATCGAACATGCGTGCACAACGCATAACAAGTCTCTCAATAATTCAAATACCTTTTAATCGTTTCCAAAAGTCCTCTGAACTTCAATTCAACTCAAAAGCACGGCGAACATAGGAAGCGCGAGACACGGTTGGCAGAAAAATGGCGCCAAAGCTAATCAACCAATCACGGTCAACTTCATCTATGGCCACTCTCTCTCTGTATACAGGCTCTCTATTTGGACCGATGGGCAACCGCTAACGGGCGTCACACTCTCGAATTGCCGGCGGTCATCTTTAGTAATCCGAGCGCCACTCAGTCGCACGCTATAGGATCACGGTGCCTTAACGAGAGACGAAGGAAAGTGCGAAAGCGAAACTTGATTGGAAATAATATACCTAAGTGCGCAAGACGTCTGTTGTAAGAACGTTTTGAAGAAATTTTCATTGGTGACTGATAATGATGTCAGCTACATGTACTGCGGCATGTGCTGTGCTCTCCTCTAACAGATCCGTCACTACACATCTGAAGACGCATGTCTGCAGAACACGACAGAGTGTGGGTTCTGAAGCATTAGCAGTTTCAGTGAAAGCGACAGTAATTAAAAGGGTGCATAGAAACGTGTACCACAGACCCTCGACCATTAACATTAACATTAGGTGTAGGACTTCGCTCTTCATGTCAGGTACTTGTAAATGTCGGTTAAGAATTGGGACATGTAAACGTTTCAAACATTTTGCCTCATCCTATAATAGTAGCACGAAACAATGAAAGACAAGGCGAAGAAATACGAGGAAGTATGATGCCCAGCATTATCCAGGCCATAGGCGTGATAGAATTTGGATGTACAGCGAATATACCTGTATGGACCGATACATATCGGAAAACGTGTTACCTGTTTAGTAATGCGCACTTTGCTTATCGAGATAAGGCACTGAAAATAAAGTATGAAATTGGTAACAACTCACTTTTCTGAGAAGAAAAACAAATACGGTGAATTTATTAATAACTACATCGGGAGAACATTTTTCAAATTGTTGGGCGTAAAATCTCAAAGGCGCTAATACATGCCAAGCATTGTAATAATTTCAACATAATGCATGCATGACCCATGTTTCGAACATGGTCCTGAATGACATGTTGGACGGCGATTATTTGATAAATTGGCGTGACGTGGTTTATTCAATGACTTACGCTGTTAAAGATTGTGTCCGTTTCATGAAGAAAACTGATGACATGAATTCGATGCAGACAAGCATATGTTTAAGTTACTATAGACACGCTGCATGTCCAGCGAATGAAAATTTCTTTTAATTGCAAAACGACGGTTTCTGTGTCACCGGTATTTTTGCAGTGCAGTACAACCGTTGTATTGTCATCTATTAACTGTAGATACTACGCGTGCTGAAACATCGCACTGTCTCCGTCTCGCAGAATAATAACAGTTCTATGGTCGCCCTTTTGATTATTGGAGATGATGTCTGTTTCTGACAGAGATAAGACGTTAAACACTGTGCGTCCATTGTGTGATGAAATATCAGTTTCTGATAAGCTAGAACAAAATTACAACTTGGCAGTAATATCTTACTCTGTTTTTGTTTATCTATAAATACTTATTTATGACCGTTGAGAGAATGTCATCTGCCTTCAGCAGCCAAAAAATTAAATTTCTGTTTTCGGGGTGACTACACTGTGAGCCACGTCACACTCAATCTACCGACGAACTTAACTTGCACTTAACCAGAATGGATAGTCGTGCGTAACAAGATTCGCTTGACAGGTGGAAGCTTAACCTTAATCTCTTTCTCAAACTATTAAATTTAGTGAGAAGAATATTTTGTGTCCCAGCATCAAATGCGAATAGCGAAAGAAATTTCAGTGCGGTTATCTCTGGCGGACGAAGCAAACATGATCCGAAACGAGTCGATTCACTGTAATTAAGCCAACAGGGAATAATTTGGAGACTTTTTTCCTTGTTCGATTTCTAATTGGTTAGGTAGTCAGGTTCAGATATGTACATTTTAATCAATAAACCAGATGGTGTTATAAAATACAGTAACATGTTCATTATGAGGCCGACAAAAGTTGGTAGTTATATGGTTTTCCTGTGAAACTCTAAATTGTTTCCAAATTTTCGTTATTGCATAAAGCACGCTATTTTCTCTTATGGATCATAACGGTGTTGCTATTTGACACCTCCACACGGGAATATACGTCTACAGCATAACAGTGTGCTGTGGGTGTAACTGCATCAGCTGGTGGGAGTTTGTCAGGAGTCAAACCAGCCTGCAGACACATTAAGGTGTTCCTACAACGGACGCAACAGCAACGCGGCGTGCGCGCCAGACCGGGCGGCCTCTGTCCTTCACTCTCCACGGCGCCTCGTTCGGTCACAGCCTGCCCGCTTAGAACGTTTGTACTCGGGCAGCTATGCCCCGAGAGCGATGAGCTAGAGCGAGTATGAACGAGCCAAACGATCTACACTGATGTCCAAAATCACGGGATAATCATACAAACTGTCAACAGATTTCGTTACTACAGTGCTCTGCACGGAGGACTGCATTCCGATCAACGGACAACAATTCCAGCAATGACGTCAAGGAACCTATCAAGTGGGGTAGTGTTTGCAGGGTAGTCCCACATCCACAATCACTGTGTACACAGTCACAGATGGTGCGGTATAGCACAGAGACATAATCTGTGCTGTCGAGGACCATAGCAAGAATGGAAGCAGGAGAGTCGCAAGCTGATGTGGCCCGATGGCCTAACGTGAATCGCTCTGTTGTTTCTCTGATGAGGCAACAGTTTATTGAGACCGAAACTGTGTCCGGAAACCAGGATAGGGCCGACCACGTGTGACATCAGGAAGAGTGGAATGTTGTATCGAGACAAACGGTGTACAGAAGGCTTCAGCAGAGTGACCTTTATTGTTGGAGACCTGCTGTCTGTTTATCTCTGGCGTTTCTTCCCAGAAGGGAACGTCTAGCGTGTAGCCGTCAACATGCCAACTGAACGGTCGAACAGTGGGCCAATGCCCATTTCACAGATGAGTCCCGATTTGGCCTGGAGAGTGAATCTCGACGGATTAGCATCTGGAGGGCACGTGGAACACGATTTCGGGACCCAAACATTGTGGAAAGAGACTGATATCGAGAAGGATCCCTAATGGAGTGGGCAAGTATCATGTCGATCTCTCGAACACCTCTTCATGAAATTGTACAGGTGAATCAGCAAGATTTAACTGTTGTCAGGTATCGTGAGCAAATCTTGGGATCTCATGCGCGGTTATTGCGAGGTGCCGTGTGCACAGATTTCGTATTGGTGGACGGCAATGCTCGACCTCATAGAGCGCGGGTGTTTGATGTTATTTTGGAAAAGGAAGATATTGCACGCATGGCGCGGCCTGCTCGCTCTCCCGATTTGAGTCTCATAGACCATGTCTGGGATGCACTATGGAGATGGGTTGTACCACGTCAGCATCCTCCAACCACTCTCCAAGATTTCTGAGCAGCTCTGCTGGAAGAATGGGCGTAATTGGCTCAACATGAGATTGATGACATAATTCAATAGAGACGTGCTGTCACGTCCCGTCGTTGTCAGGCCTGTATTGGTGGCAGAGGGGGGTCGCACACCATACTGAGCACATTAACCAGTTGCCAGAATGTGTGTGCAAATCCGTTAAGTTGAAAAAAAAGAATATTTTTGTCTAACGTTATGCATGTTGTAGTTGATTACGTCCTTTATTCTTTACGTTGTTTCTCCTGTAGTATCACCTGTTTATGCTGGTTTGTGGCAAAATAAATGCAACCTTGCAAAATTTCAGCTTATTTCTTTAATTTTGGACACCAGGGCATTTCCAGAGCTCTCATGCTCACAGCCAGAAGGCGTAGTGTGGTGTAAACGTGGGAAGCAAGCACGGACGCTCTCGTGCTGCATACAGCTAACTGGGAGAGTTTGAAAGGGGCTAAGTTGTTGGTCTTCCGAGTGCAGGATGGTACTTTCGGAGAACTGCTGCTGTCAGTGGTCACGTGAACATTCTCACATCCGTAGACGGCGTTCTGAACGTCCACGTAGCACAGACGCCCGCCAGGATCGTTGTATTGTTAGGGCAGCAGTGGCAGCTCGTACAGCTACCACAGCACACATAAGAGGGAATGTGAACTCAGGAGCGTCAGTTCGAACTGTTTCGAATCGGTTATCAGAAATGGGACTACGCGTATGCACATCTCTAGTCCGTCTTCCTCTCACGCCACTGCGTCGACGCGCATGGGTAGAGTTTAGCCGTCAGAGCAGCACTTGCGTGATGGAAAGGCGCGACGTGGTCTTCAGCGATGAAAGCAGGTTCTGTCTGATCACAAGTGATGGTCGTTTGTGCGTACGGCGTAGACTTGGTTAGGATTGTCTCGTAGAGTGCATTCGTCCAAGACACACCGGCCCCATTCCAGGCCTTATGCTCTGAGATGCGATACTCTACAACTCTTGTCACCTTTCGTGTTTCTGGAGGAGACACCAACAAGTGCTTGTTACGTCCAAAATGTTGTTTGACCCGTTCTTTTGCCGTTCATGCAACAGTAAGGTGATGTGTTGTTCCAAAAGGATAATGCTCGCCCACACACTGTCCTGAAACTCAACGTGCTCTATAAGACATGCAGCACCTACCGTGGCCAGAGCGACCTCCAGACTTGCTCCAATCGAGCATGTGTGGGATATGGTGGGACGAACTACGAGAAGAGGCGTGTCATAAAGTATTCCAGGACAAGTATTCGCCATCTGTATGATCGACTCGATGCCAGAATTAGCGCCTGCATTGCTTTCCATGGAGACTACACCACAAACAAATATGAGTGTTTCAGCTGGTCGATATCTGGTACCGCAGAACCACTTGTCCTTCTGGCAAAATATATATATATATATATATATATATATATACAGGGTGTTACAAAAAGGTACGGCCAAACTTTCAGGAAACATTCCTCACACACAAAGAAAGAAAATATGTTAGGTGGACATGTGTCCGGAAACGCTTACTTTCCATGTTAGAGCTCATTTTATTACTTCTCTTCAAATCACATTAATCATGGAATGGAAACACACAGCAACAGAACGTACCAGCGTGACTTCAAACACTGTTACAGGAAATGTTCAAAATGTCCTCCGTTAGCGAGGATACATGCATCCAGTCTCCATCGCATGGAATCCCTGATGCGCTGATGCAGCCCTGGAGAATGGCATATTGTATCACAGCCGTCCACAATACGAGCACGAAGAGTCTCTACATTTGGTACCGGGGCTGCATAGGCAAGAGCTTTCAAATGCCCCCATAAATGAAAGTCAAGAGGGTTGGGGTCAGGAGAGCGTGGAGGCCATGGAATTGGTCCGCCTCTACCAATCCATCGGGCACCGAATCTGTTGTTGAGAAGCGTACGAACACTTCGACTGAAATTTGCAGGAGCTCCATCGTGCATGAGCCACATGTTGTATCTTACTTGTAAAGGCACATGTTCTAGCAGCAGAGGTAGAGTATCCCGTATGAAATCATGATAACGTGCTCCATTGAGCGTAGGTGGAAGAACGTGGGGCCCAATCAAGACATCACCAACAATGCCTGCCCAAACGTTCACTGAAAATCTGTATTGATGACGTGATTGCACAATTGCGTGCGAATTCTCGTCAGCCCACACATGTTGATTGTGAAAATTTACAATTTGATCACGTTGGAATGAAGCCTCATCCGTAAAGAGAACATTTGCAGTGAAATGAGGATTGACACATTGTTGGATGAACCATTCGCAGAAGTGTACCCGTGGAGGCCAATCAGCTGCTGATATTGCCTGCACAAGCCGTACATGGGACGGAAACAACTGGTTCTCCCGTAGCACTCTCCATACAGTGACGTGGTCAACGTTACCTTGTACAACAGCAACTTCTCTGACGCTGACTTTAGGGTTATCGTCAACTGCACGAAGAATTACCTCGTCCATTGCAGGTGTCCTCGTCGTTCTAAGTCTTCTCCGGTCGCGAGTCATAGGCTGGAATGTTCCGTGGTCCCTAAGACGCCGATCAATTGCTTCGAACGTCTTCCTGTCGGGACACCTTCGTTCTGGAAATTTGTCTCGATACAAACGTACCGCGCCACGGCTAATCCATACATGAAATGGGCATCTGCCAACTCCGCATTTGTAAACATTGCACTGACTGCAAAACCATGTTCGTGATGAACATTAACCTGCTGATGCTACGTACTGATGTGCTTGATGCTAGTACTGTAGAGCAATGAGTCGCATGTCAACACAAGTACCGAAGTCAACATTACCTTCCTTCAATTGGGCCAACTGGCGGTGAATCGAGGAAGTGCAGTACATACTGACGAAACTAAAATGAGCTCTAACACGGAAAGTAAGCGTTTCCGGACACATGTTCACATAACATCTTTTCTTTATTTGTGTGTCAGGAATGTTTGCTGAAAGTTTGGCCGTACCTTTTTGTAACACGCAACGGTTAGCTTCTGCAGTTCGTTCAACTCGTCGTTGGTCGTGGGGCCATTCGAGAACCAGTGTGTGGTGTCACCATCGCACGTGTTACTTTATATAAACCCTTTTCACAATGTGATTCAAGACGAAACTATGTGGGGACTTCAAAGAGTAACAGCCTCGCTTACTTCAACTTCGGATTACGTTTCCATTTGGAGCACAATTTCACTCGCACACTGTGATGAGCCTGTTATCCTTACGGCGGGAGAAGCATGTATGTAGGAAATTCAGAACATGTAGTCGCCTCTGACAATGCGTCACACATTTTTGCAATGGTCTAAGCATGTGTAATTTACCTTTTAATGTACCCTCGTACATTGCATACAAAAGTAAAATGTCTGCGAAGTGTGGAATGATGAGGAAATTAGCACCCTTCGAACGAACGGGCCTTTGCGAGGTACCCCGAACGCATTCTGTTCTTGACTAAAAGAGCCATTTAAAAACGACTGCAGCTCGTAGATCTTTTAGCGTTGCATTCGACTTGGATTGTACCTTCTTTTGATGTGCAAGCTAGCATTTTTGAAAGAAGCGCCGTTTGACTTTTTGATATTTTCTTTTTCACAATTGTGCCGTGAGCCTGTCTCAGCAACCATGAAAGTATTCAGCTGAAGTGATCTAGCAAAACTGTGGCCCACTTCTACTGGATAGGAGTCCGCTTGGTTTGGTATCCTGATCCCACTTAGTGATTTAGGCTCTCCGAGGTTTCCCTAGATTAACTGAAACGAATGATTTGAAAATTTCTTCAATAACGAGATGGTCGATTTTTTTATAAAACGTTGCGCGTGGTTCTGTCCCATTTTCTTGTCTTTTTCATTTTTGTTCCCTTATCTTGCAATGATCTTTCACCTTCTTACAGTGTATGGTTTTTCTTTCTTCAGAATACTTTACTCCTGAGCTTTTCCTGTTTTTATTTTGGAATACTACCAATTCCACTACTTGCATTCTGAACGTATTCTCCTCTTATGTTTTGAATTTTTTGTATTATTTTTAAATGTATGGAATACATGTTAGTTTTTTCCTCTCAAGGGCTAATTAAATACTTGTTTTGTTACCGTATCACCCACTCTGTATAAATTACAAAAATTTCTCTCTTGTTTCCCATATCGTTTCTATTAATTTTCTGTTTTTTAATGTGTTCCGTTATAGCTTTCAATGGACCAAAAATATCCTCACAGTTCTACTGACAGATATTAATAATTTTTTCAGTTTCTGATTCGGTATGGTTGTTCATGTGTGTACATGCATCTTAGTTTCACTGGTGTATTATGCATTACTTTTGCGTTTTTATTATTTTACTGTAAATATTTTCGGTCATTCTGTGTGCTCATACATTGCAGCTGTGTGTCTTCAAGTTTTATTAGAACATCCACAGGTCTCAAGGTATCTTTAAGTATGAAACCTCATACTGGACTTTTTATTACTTATACCTTAATTAGTGGCGGCGTGAAGTGTTGTAACCCGCTGAAAATGATACAAAGTAGCTTCTACCTAATAGTCAACTAGTTTGGGAAGTATTGATCGTGTGAGGTTCAGCTGGCCTTGTTTACGCATTATATTTGCACGCTGTTGATACGGCAATCAATGAGGCTGTATTTTTCCTAGAGTTCCTGGAAGCTTTCAGGAAATGTTAGCGTATAGTCTCACAATGTCGTCACTGAAAAATTTGAGAAATAATCAGAGAGTGATCTAGAGCGGAAGACAGTATCATAGCTGTAGTTTGTGAATACAGATGTTTGGCAATTTTTGCTTACAAATCTTCAGAGTGGATGGAAAGCGTTGCTGTATTCTGAAATGGCTGGGATAAAAGGATGCATTATTAGCAGCGGCCACATGTTGGTTTGCGTAAATTACCAAGTGTCTTGTACTAACTTAAATTTGTAAAATTCGAAAGCATTTTTATCTTGAAACTGAAATCGCGTCAACTCAGTAAAAACGGTGTGTTGAAATCAGTTGGTTTTTTTTTTTTTTTTTTTTGTTAGTTTGTTGGTGTCAGGAGCTATACATATGAAATCTTTCACAAATATAGTTCCATAAGATTCTTAATTTCTAGATATTGGATTCATGCGGTCATACATACATTAGAGTGATTACAGTGAATAAAAGTTTTATATTCTCGATCTTCCTTATATTTCGAGAAGCCTAATGTTCTTCACATTCCCCGTGGTTAGGCAACCCTTAAAGGATAAATATAACCAGCAGTATTAATAGGATTCCTGCTTCAGTACGATGAGTTACCCTTGTGTGCAGTGATTAATAACTATTTTTAAAGATATAAGAGATGCAGTGGTGCTAACGAGAGTGCAACGCTCACATGTTTTTATGGCAGGAGTGATTGGTACACAAGTTAGTGAGCCTTATTTTGACCTCTTTCAGGTTTGCTAATTGTGTCACTACTCCGGTTAAATGCGTCAAGCGTCCCGTGCAGGAAGATTTTGCATACTTCCCACATAATTTCCGCAGGCACTACACCATCTAATTACACACCAGTACAGGTCTTGTTTAAAATACGAATGTATTTTTCAGTTCCTGAAACTGTAAGTAACACTTCCAGAATTTGGAGAACGTTGTGAAACCTAAAAGAAGAAAGCATCTGTCGTTTGAGAACTCTAACCCTCTTCTAACCCCGGCCGCTGTGGCCGAGCGGCTCTAGGCGCTTCAGTCCGGAACCGCGCTGCTGCTACGGTCACAGGTTCGAATCCTGCCTCAGGCATGGATGTGTGTGATGTCCTTAGGTTAGTTAGGTTTAAGTCGTTCTAAGTCTAGGGGACTGATGACCTCAGATGTTAAGTCCCATAGTACGTAGAGCCATTTGAACCATTTTGTCCTCTCCTAACGAAGGCGCTAACACATAAAATTATTAATCCAATGCATATTTTATGGCTAATCATGCTTCTATTGAAGAATAAGGAAGTCACACACTTGTCCTGCAATTATGTGCTACTCACCAGCAATATAATGAATTACAATAGCGTAGCATAGTTTCGAACTCTAACAAACTTTATTCTTGAGCCCTCCCCGCCCAGGAAACCTTATTCTGTTTCTACTGTGGGCAATTTTCCACAAGTTTCTCATTTAATATGTCATGAAACCATTATTATATACATAACTGATCCCATAAATCCCTATTATTGTTAGTAAAATGCCGTGATTTATACATTCGAATGCCATCGGAAGATCATACAACATCCAGCTGGTAACGTTTCACATTTTATAACTTGTATTATTTAGTGAGTGAATACTTAAATAATATTTTCATTACACCTTTGCAGTCTCCATAAGTTTGTTGCTGACAAATTAGATTCCTTATCGGCTTTCCTTGGTGTAATTATTTTCAAAATCCCTCGTCAGATAGTATTCTTAAGTGACACGCTATCGATTTACTTAGCAAAGGAGACAACGATTGGTGTAATTAATGTACTGATAAAGCGCCACAAGTTGTTTGTTATTCCATTTTACTAGTTACACTCAACAGACACTAGCATCCTCAGATACTCATTGTCCAGGTGGCAACACGTTAGAGGTTTGAAGCAAGGCCCCGTATAATCATTGACACAAAGTTGACGGCATGCAGTGCTGAAACCTCTAACGTTTTGCCATTAGGGCACTGAGTACCTAAAGATGCTAGCGACTGATGAGCGAAACTAGTCAAATAAATCAAATAATACACGATCTGTAGCGGTTTATCTGTATACTAATAGATTTATTTATTTGGTAAAAACTAATTACAATTGCTGTTTAATTTCTTTCAGCTATATTATGCTTGCTGTTCCATAATATCGCTGTATTATTGCCTTTGACACTAATGAAATAACGATTAAACACAATGTTTACGTATAAAATAGTTGCAAATCTGGCAGTGCTCTACAATTACTAAAAATGTATAGGATCTGGATATGCGTCCTAACCTTCTTCTGCCCCCTCTCTCTATGTACATCCTCTATCCCCCTCTCTTTGTGCACTTCCTTTCCCTTACCCCCCCCCCCCCCTCTAACCCCTCTGTCCATCTGCTCTTCCCACCACTCTTTAACGTTGAGCCTTTTTATCGTTATTGCAAACAAATCCTTGATTGAGAACTGATGTCGCTTAAAATGAGTGGGTAAATCGATTGGGATCATTGGTATAAGGGGTATGAGAAAGACCTCTCCAGCTCTTGGATTTCTAAGAACAGGAGCTTCAATGACAATATTTCGCATAGTTTTAATCTGCGAACGGGTAGGATTAGAAAGTTTCGGGCGGTTCAGATTCCATAGTAGTACTCTAATCATAAACTGATAAGCCGTAAGTACAACTTTCCTGTTTTCCCTGTTTCCTGTTAATACCTACTGCAAAAAAGAAAACAAAATAGCACATTGTTGTGTACACAATCTTTATTTGATATTATATATAAGGAGATAGAATATATGTGGTCGTATGGTCGAAATAATTTGCGTAATGGTTTAAGTGCCCTGACACCGTAGTTCAAACAGACTGCAAGAAAGAAAAGTAAAATTCATTTTTCACATCACAGTGCTTTCCTTCTGGCATTTGGTTTTAACGGAAAACATGTACACTGTTGTTTAAAAAATTATGTAGCTTATGCCCATCTGAATGTTTATTAGAGTATCATGCAAAAATTTGAAGTAACGCGGCCAAGTACTATAATTAATAGCGTAAAGGCATACAGTTGAAAGTACACGATACTAGAAACAAAAAAATCTCAGTAAACATAGGGTCGAAAATGCATACCTCAAGAGCTATGAGCAATTTTTCATCTTCGATACTGTGAAACAAATCTCTTCTACTGCAAGCTCTTTGCTTTCCATATTTTGGGAAGTAGTAGTATGGACCAAAACAAAGAAAAATGTGCAGTAAACATTTACTCTAAAATGCACACCTTAAAAGTTAAGAGTAATTGTTTATTAGAAGAGTAGTGTTTCCAAGTAGCGAAGATGAGCACGTGCTCATAGCTCCTAAGGTATGCATTTTAGAGCACACGTTTACTGGACATTTTTTCTTGTTTTGGTCCTCATTACCATTCCCCAAAATATGGAAAGCAAAGAGCTTTCAGTAGAAGAGATTTGCTTCACAGTATCGAAGATGAAAACTTGCTCGTAGCTCTTATGGAATGCATTTTCGACTCTATGTTTACTAAGAATTTTGGCTTCTAGTATCGTGTACTTTCAACTGTATGCGTTTACGCCGTTAATTATGATACACTCTGTATATATACAGGGTGAGTCACGACAAAAGACACGTGTTTTGCCGGGTGATAGCATGTGGACATATGCTATATTCGGAATGGTTTCCGAGATAATACACTTTTAATGTGCATTTCTAATTATTTTCTGTATTATTCATCGTCATTGTTTGCAACGTACCACAGGAATATAGAGGAAGTTGAGACGAACATTTTGATACAGGACGCTTGTGGTCTATCAAGTAGGAAAACTACCTCAAACTGGGCTACAAAAGGTACCTAAGCTACAGCGCATTTTCAATATTCCCGTAATCTCTCCGCGCAGACTGTTAGTCCTAGACAAAAAACAAATAGGACATTTTCTGTAGTAATTTAGTTTAATTGTGTACTGAGACACGTTTTCGTTGGAGTGTGAGGTTTTCGAGTTATTAAAGAAAAACGTCTCGGAAACCATTCGCAATAGGGCATACGTCCATATGAAGTTTTTGGTTCAGAATCGCCAATATTATAGCGTCTCAAAGCATGTACCTTTCCTCCTGACTCAGACTATATATATATATATATATATATATATATATATATATATATATATATATATATATATATAGGGTGAGTCGCGTAAGACGTAACACCCCTGTTATTCCGGCGGCGATTGCAGGTATCGACAAGCGGCTTTCGGCGAATCATTGCCGACTATGGGGCACATGCTTTGGTACATGCGCAATAATCACAACGTTTATATTGACCGAGATAATGAGGCAAGTGCATGTTTTTTAAATGGGACGCTATACTTTTTTTACCATCATTCGAACGCTCTGGAAAAGACGCGTGTAGTGATGTAACGCATATTGCTACTGTGATTCAAACTTTGCTTAGAAGAGGGCGGATGAGGATTTACCTACGTACCGTAGGCCGTGCATGCTGCATAGAGTACGGCAACTCGTCCTGCGGGTCGAGCGAGGCGTGTTTACGGTCTGCAGCCGCTTCCGACCGCCTCGACCTTCAGTCGTACAATATTTCCCAGCGTCTTTTAACCGAAATTTGAATCACAATAGCAACATGGGTTACATCACTATACGCATCTTTTCCAGAGCGTTCGAATGATGGCAAAAAAGTATAGCGTCCCACTTAAAAAACATGTACTTGCGTCATTATCTCGGTCAATATAAACGTTGTGATTATTGCGCATGTACCAAAGCATGTGCCCCATAGTCGGCAATGATTCGCCGAAAGCCGCTTGTCGATACCTGCAATCGCCCCCGGAATAATAGGGGTGTTACGTCTTACGCGACTCACCCTGTTATATACAAGAGAAAAAAACGACGCATCACGAAGAAATTATCCGACTGGAACTGAGATCGGTAGATGTGATGTACATATACAGATAAACAAATCATTACAATTTCAAACAAATCGGATGATTTGTTCAAGAGAAAGAGCCTCACAAATTGAGCAGGTCATTAACGCGTTGGTCCACCTCTGGGCCTCATAAATGCTGTTATTCGGCTTGGCATTGATTGAAAAAGTTGTTGGATGTCCTCCTGAGGAATACCGTGCCAAGTTCTGTCCAAATGGGACTTCAGATCGTCAAAAACCCGAGTTGATTGGAGGAACCTGACCGTAACACTTCAAAAGTTCTCAATTGGGGAGAGATCCAGCGACCTTTGTGACGAAGGGAGGATTAGCAATCACGAAGACCTCGCTGTGTACGGTTGGGCATTATCTTGCTGAAATTTAAGCCCAGGACGGTTTGCCATGGAGGGAAACAAAACTGGACGTGGAATATCGTCGACGTACCTCTGTGCCATAAAGGTGTTGCGGATGACAACCACAGGATTCCTGCTATGAAAGGAAACCGTACCCCAGACCATCACTCCCGGTTGTGGGGCCGTATTTTGGGCGATAGTCGGGTTGGTATCCCAACGTTGTGCCGCGCGGGGTAGCCGCGTGGTCTAGGGTGTCTTGTTACAGTTCGCGCGGCTCGCCCCGTCGGAGTTTCGAGTCCTCCCTCGAGCATGGGTGTACGTGTGTTGTCCTTAGCGTAAGTCAGTTTAAGTCAGATTAAGTAGTGTGTAAGCTTAGGGACCGATGACCTAAGCAGTTTGGACCCATAAGACCTTACCACAAATTTCCAAAATTTTATCCCACCGTTGCCCGTGGCGTCTCCAGACACGTCTTCGCTGGTCAGCGAAGCTCAGTTCAGAGTGGGACTCATCATTGAAGGCAATTCTACTCCAGTCAGTGTGATTCCTGGCCGAATGTGCCAGACTCCACTGAAAACGTGCTTGCTGGTGAACATAGGCCAACGGTAGTAGGCAAAAGGCCCGCCGTGAGCGCAGGTCGCTTTCTGTAAGCTGCCTGTCAATAGTTCTTGTTGTGGGTTGGCAGGAGAGCCAACACCGTATACTAGAGGAAGCCGAAAGGCACGCGTCTTAGCTCACGCAGGCTCGCGTGAAAGTCTGGAACAGGACAAGGAAATTAGAATTTAGAAAAAAAACGGACGTAGCTGGTGGAATACTTAACTTTAATCCATTAATGGTGAACATCGCTCTTGACGGTACATTATTCACAGTATCAACAGTAACTGGTAATGGCGCCTTGATAGGTCGTAGCAAATGACGTAGCTGAAGGCTATGCTAACTATCGTCTCGGCAAATGAGAGCGTATTTTGTCAGTGAACCATCGCTAGCAAAGTCGGTTGTACAACTGGGGCGAGTGCTAGGAAGTCTCTCTAGACCTGCCGTGTGGCGGCGCTCGGTCTGCAATCACTGATAGTGGCGACACGCGGGTCCGACGTGTACTAACGGACCGCGGCCGATTTAAAGGCTACCACCTAGCAAGTGTGGTGTCTGGCGGTGACACCACAGTTCTTGTGGTTACTGAAGCAGCAGTCACACGCCGGAACGATGATAATGGTGAATCCGGGACTCTGAATGTCTCTCTGATGATTGCTTGGTCCTCACGTTTTGTCGTCTCTCTAGGTCGACGGCTCGGGTATCAACTCTGTTTGCCGCCATGGTTCACTCATTCCTGCCAACATCGTCGGATAGTATCATCGCTTCAATTAAAACGTCGAGCGATTTGCCAGTTACTCCAACTGGTTTCTTTGAGCCCAACTACACGTGCTCTCTCAAATGCTGCCAGCTGGATAGTGTGCGAGCGCCTGTCAGCGAAGCACAGTTACTCTCCAGCTGAGTATACTGAACGAAATTCGCGAAGACTCTATGCCCTGTTATCGACATGCCCCCTGTTTACTACCCTTTCCAGCTGCACAATGAAATTGCGCTGTAGCATCACACATTCATCCATCGGTCGTCAAAGTTTACAATTTTGCATTTTCCATCGATACCTGTATGAACACCAGTTTGTCGCCAATTTGCATAACTCCTGCATTGTGCGTCATTTTTTGTCTTTGAGTGCGTATATGTTTAAATAAAATATGTATTAAAACATATTGCCGAACCGGCCGGAGTGGCAGAGTGGTTCTAGGCGCTTCAGTCTGGAACCGCGCGACCGCTACGGTCGCAGGTTCGAATCCTGCCTCGGGCCTGGATGTCTGTGATGTCCTTAGGTTAGTGAGGTTTAAGTAGTTCTAAGTTCTAGGGGACTGATAACCTCAGTTGTTAAATCCCATAGTGCTCGGAGCCATTTGAACCATAGTGCCGATGTCCGTCCGAATGGTTATTAGATGACTGTCTAAAACTTGAACTAAATCACTCAAGAACTTCTCGAGATCTTTGGTAACAACGTTTCACCTTTATTCACTCTACACTGTTCAGCTGCATTACCGTGGCCACCTCTCAAAGGCCTGAGAAACCACCAATTGTAGCGTGGACCTCTACAAGACGCGCAGGGAGAGAATCTGTGAGGTTCTGGCAGGTGCCGACGGGGTTATGGAGCCATCCCGACAGCAGTGCCGTAGCCAGCTGTGTTTGATTCGCTTGAGGAACCATGTCGCCAACAGCCCAATCCAGGTGGTCCACAGATTCTTGTCTGGATGATATGTTGCATAGTGCTGCTGGTAGATGTCGTCGTGCTGAGGAAAAACAATGGGCATGTAGTGGTCGATATGGTCCTCAAGGACAGGTTCTGACTTCCGTTGATCCAGTGTGTCTTCCAAAATGACGAGATCATCCAACGAATGACACAAAACCACTACCCAGACCATAACGAGCCCTCCCCCGCCCTGGAGCCCTTCTGACGATTATTGCACGTTGACGTCGAACATACGCGGTGGTTACGTTAATGTGGCTGGGCCGTTAATAGATTTATATATTATACATATTAAAATATGTAGAATATGTCCATCCCAGTGTTTATTAGAATATCGTGTAAAAATTTGAAGTAAATCAAATGGTTCAAATGGCTCTGAGCACTATGGGACTTAACTTCTGAAGTCATCAGTCCCCTAGAACTTAGAACTACTTAAACCTAACTCACCTAATGACATCACACACATCCTTGCCCGAGGCAGGATTCGAACCGGCGACCGTAGCGGTCGCGCGGTTCCGGACTGTAGCGCCTAGAACCGCTCGGCAACCCGGGCCGGCTGAAGTAAATAGGTGAAGAATTTTTCGAGATTTTTGGTAAGAACTTTAAAGAACGTATTGTCTTTATACAGGAGTATAGATCAATAGACAATTACTAGCAATAAGAAGGAAAGGTGGAATTTGGTGACCAGGCCTGTTATTAGAAAGCCCGTATTCTCCAGGAATATTTTGGTAATCGTTGAGAGATAAATAACAGCGTACCACGACGAGGTAGCCGTAATGACACCTCATTTGGAAAGCAGTATTCCTTAAACCCCATTCATTTCAGTGAGTTACGTAACGGCTACTTCTGTTTTACCTAGAACGTTCGTGTAAGCACAGCAGTCACCAAGAGCAGGTTCGTTTGAAAACATCAATATCTTACAAAATTTTTCCTGTTGGAGATGGTATGTCCATGTCTTCCTCTGAACTGAGAACTGGCCTGTACAACGGCGACCATTAAGCACCACAGTGTTAGCACTGTTTTTCATATATGCAGACTATTTCTAGGGCCAAAAATCATGATAAATCTAAAAAAAATCGTTGAATGCATCTATGCTGGAAATCCGAACCACTGATTATGATGACTCGCTGATCCACTAACCCTTGGGATAGAGAATACCAGATTGAAACTTTCAACAGAATTTTCTTTTTTATTTTAACCATTCATGTTTCACTTACTTACTGAAGGAGTCTTTAGTGGTTTACGAAGGAAATAATAACTGTATTTATAATTAATTGCTTCGTTATAAAGAGACTGTTCTGAATATTTTGGATGTAATGCTTCACAGCAGTTTAATTTAATATTATAAGAAAGAGATGTAGACTGAGCGCATAGTGTCTCGTATGTTGTATTTGTGCATATTGGCTCTTTTGCAAGTACTCATGGTCTCAAAATTCGCTACACATGTTCGCTGCACTTGATACTGATGTTAGGGTAACAGAGGGATTATGGGTGCTCAGGAACTGTTGAGAGTTAAACTAAATTTCTTTCATCGCATTGAGTTTGAGTCCAGAAGTGCCAATGGACAACTTCCGAAATTTTGTTGCTAGAGTTTACGTTCAACCTATATTGGTTGAATCTGAACTCTAGCGACTAAATTTCTAAAGTTGTTTAAGTCTACATCCTGAGACCCATAATCTCCGGTGATTTGTTGCAGAAATTGACTTGCTACGGTTGTTACTCCAATTACACAGAAGTGACAGAAGTCATCGAATAGCGATATGTACATACACAGAGGGCAGTAGTATTGCGTACACAGGGTATAAAAGAGCAATGCATTGGCGGAGCTGTCATTTGCACACAGTTGATTCATGTGAAACGGTTTCCGACGTGATTATGGCGGCGTGGTAGGAATTAACAGACTTTGAACGGGGAATGGTAGTTGGAGCTAGACGCATGGGACAATCCATTTTTGAAATCTCTAGGGAATTCAATATTCCGCGATCCCCAGTGTCAACAGTCTACCGAGAATAGCAAATCTCACTACGGACAACGAAGTGGCCGACGGCCTTCACTTAACGACCGAGAGCAGCGTCGTTTACAAAGAGTTTTCAGTGCTAATACACAAGCAACACTGCGCGAAATAACCACAGAAATCAATATGGGACGTACGATGAACGTATTCATTAGGACAGTGCAGCGAAATCTGGCGTTAATGGACTATGGCAACAGACGACAGATGCAAGTGCTATTGCGAACAGCACGACATCGCCTGCAGTGCCTCTCCTGGGTTCATTATCCCATCGATTGGATCCTACACGACTGGAAAACCGTGGCTTGGTCAGATGATTCCGATTTCAGTTCGTAAGAGGCGATGGTAGGGTTCGAGTGTGGCACGGACGCCACGAAACCATGGAGCCAAAGTCTCAACAATGCAATGTGCAAGCTAGTGGTGCCTGCATAATGATGTGGGCTGTGTTTGCATGGAATGGACTGGTTCCTCTGTTTCAAATGAACCGATCATTGACAGGAAATAATTATTTTAGGCTACTTGGAGCCCATTTGCAGCCATTCAGACTTCATGATCCCAAACAACGATGTCATGTCGCAGGGCCACAATTGTTTGTGATTGGCCTGAAGAACATTGTGGACGTATAGAGCGAATGATTTGACCTCCCAAACCGCCAGACATGAATCCCTTAGAACATTTATGGGACATAATCGATTGTTCAGTTTTTTTCACAACATCCTGCACTGGCAACAATTTCGCAACTATGAACGGTTATAGAGGCAACATGGCTCAGTATTTCTGGATGGAACTTCCAACGACTTGTTGAGTCCATTCCACGTCGAGATGCTTCACTACGCCTGGCAAATGGAGGTCCGACACGATATTAGGAGGTATCTCATGACTTTTGTCGCCTCAATATATATTTATTTCTCTGAAAATACTTCAAAGCGGTGAAAACGTCTGTGATATGCAATCAGATAGATTGCATAGATTACTGCAACAAGCTTCAGACGAAACACTTATCGTCGGTACGGGAACAGCTCAGGGCAACGTCGTTGTACCCTTCTTCCGTTGCATTCAATGAACTCATACACGAAGTGCATATCGGCCAGCTCTTCATCAGTACACCTATCCATATTGTTGTGTTACTGTTAACGTAAAACTAACACTGCTGGAGAAATAAACCCGAGACGGAACCGAGCAGCGCTGAGCGCAAACTTGAGGGTGAAGGATCAAGTGGGCATCACTCTTCTCAACAGTAAGGACTGTGAGTGAGGGGAACAACTTTTTAATATTTTGATTGATTCGACCGTCGCTTTTCATTTATGAGTATGAGTTGTAGAAGTTTGCTTCTACACAAGGGACACAACGCGTACCGTCGACAAGTGCACTGTTGTACAGATGCAGGGTTACAATTGTCGAACTATATGGAAAGAAACGCAAATTATTTACAAACTACGGCGTGCACAGACTTTATTCAACACGTGAACCTCGCTATAAATATTTGGATTTAAGTTATGACATATTCGAAATGTCTAACATCATTGACAGTGATGTGGCGCAGATGAATAGCGAAATTCTCCATGACCCACTGAAGTGTCTGAATATCGATGCTACCGATGACCTCCTTAATGGCTGTTTTCAACTCAGCAATGGTTTGGGGTTACGTTCGGTAGTCACCATGCCATCAAGGAATATCGCACCGATTATTCAGTTAGTGGACATTGCACACCACACAGTCACTCGTTTAGGGTGAAGAGAATTCTCGATTGCGAAATGCTGATTCTCAGTCCCCAAAATGCGCTAATTCTGTTTATTGACGAACCCATCCAAATGAAAGTGGGCTTCGTTGCTAAACCAAACCACGCATGCACATACTAATTCCCATCATTCCCCGCGGCCAGTCGTGCTGTTTGAACATCCTATGCCAAACAATTCAGAAGTTATGGTTCCAATGGCTCTGAGCACTATGGGACTTAACATCTGAAGTCATCCGTCCCCTAGGTTTAGAGCTACTTAAACCTAACTAACCTAAGGACAGTACACACATCCATGCCCGGGCAGGATTCGAACCTGCGACGATAGCAGCAGTGCGGTTCCGATCTGAAGCACTCAGCACCGCGCGGCCTCAACGGCCGGCTCAGAAGTTATGATGAGTTTATTTCATATAGTTCAATAATTACCAGTGCAACACAAATACAACTTAAAGAGGGGTAAGAAATGTAAATACTACCTAACTAGCCACCTAATATCACCAGTCCCTTATACGGAAATAGTCAACACCTATCCCGGTACAAGCTCCAAATTTATTGTTGGTAGACTTCGGGTATAAGGCACAGGAGACATGAAATTACTTCGTCTACTTCATTTACCAACAGTTAATATGTATGTTAAGGTGAACATAAGTAGTTACTCAAACAATTTTTATAAGATTCGTTTAGTTTGTATTTCATAGCAAATGCCTAAAATAACTAGGTGAAAAATCTGGTTAAGAAAGATTCTACATCTACATCTACATCCATACTCCGCAAGCCACCTGACGGTGTGTGGCGGAGGGTACCTTGAGTACCTCTATCGGTTCTCCCTTCTATTCCAGTCTCGTATTGTTCGTGGAAAGAAGGATTGTCGGTATGCCTCTGTGGGGGCTCTAATCTCTCTGATTTTATCCTCATGGTCTCTTTCCGAGATATACGTCGGAGGGAGCAATATACTGCTTGACTCTTTGGTGAAGGTATGTTCTCGGAACTTTAACAAAAGCCCGTACCGAGCTACTGAGCGTCTCTCCTGCAGAGTCTTCCACTGTAGTTTATCCATCATCTCCGTAACGCTTTCGCGATTACTAAATGATCCTGTAACGAAGCGCGCTGCTCTCCGTTGGATCTTCTCTATCTCTTCTATCAACCCTATCTGGTACGGATCCCATACTGCTGAGCAGTATTCAAGCAGTGGGCGAACAAGCGTACTGTAACCTACTTCCTTTGTTTTCGGATTGCATTTCCTTAGGATCCTTCCTATGAATCTCAGTCTGGCACCTGCTTTACCGACGATCAACTTTATATGATCATTCCATTTTAAATCACTCCTAATGCGTACTCCCAGATAATTTATGGAATTAACTGCTTCCAGTTGCTGACCTGCTATTTTGTAGCTAAATGAATAAGGGATCTATCTTTCTATGTATTCGCAGCACATTACACTTGTCTACATTGAGATTCAATTGCCATTCCCTGCACCATGCGTCAATTCGCTGCAGATCCTCCTGCATTTCAGCACAATTTTCCATTGTTACAACCTCTCGATACACCACAGCATCATCTGCAAAAAGCCTCAGTGAACTTCCGATGTCATCCACCAGCTCATTTATGTATATTGTGAATAGCAACGGTCCTATGACACTCCCCTGCGGCACACCTGAAATCACTCTTACATCGGTAGACTTCTCTCCATTGAGAATGACATGCTGCGTTCTGTTATCTAGAAACTCCTCAATCCAATCACACAATTGGTCTGATAGTCCATATGCTCTTACTTTGTTCATTAAACGACTGTGGGGAACTGTATCGAACGCCTTGCGGAAGTCAAGAAACACGGCATCTATCTGTGAACCCGTGTCTATGGCCCTCTGAGTCTCGTGGACGAATAGCGCGAGCTGGGTTTCACATGACCGTCTTTTTCAAAACCCATGCTGATTCGTACGGAGTAGATTTCTAGTCTCCAGAAAAGTCATTATACTCGAACATAATACGTGTTCCAAAATTCTACAACTGATCGACGTTAGATATATAGGTCTATAGTTCTGCACATCTGTTCGACGTCCCTTCTTGAAAACGTGGATGACCTGTGCCCTTTTCCAATCCTTTGGAACGCTACGCTCTTCTAGAGACCTACGGTACACCGCTGCAAGAAGGAGGGCAAGTTCCTTCGCGTGCTCTGTGTAAAATCGAACTGGTATCCCATCAGGTCCAGAGGCCTTTCCTCTTTTGAGCGATTTTAATTGTTTCTCTATCCCTCTGTCGTCTATTTCGATATCTACCATTTTGTCATCTGTGCGACAATCTAGAGAAGGAACTACAGTGCAGTCTTCCTCTGTGAAACAACTTTGGAAAAAGATATTTAGTATTTCGGCCTTTAGTCTGTCATCCTCTGTTTCAGTACCATTTTGGTCACAGAGTGTCTGGACATTTTGTTTTGATCCACCTACCGCTTTGACATAAGACCAAAATTTCTTAGGATTTTCTGCCAAGTCAGTACATAGAACTTTACTTTCGAATTCATTGAACGCCTCTCGCATAGCCCTACTCACACTACATTTCGCTTCGCGTAATTTTTGTTTGTCTGCAAGGCTTTGGCTATGTTTATGTTTGCTGTGAAGTTCCCTTTGCTTCCGCAGCATTTTCTAACTCGGTTGTTGTACCACGGTTGCTCTTTTCCATCTCTTACGATCTTGCTTGGCACATACTCATCTAACGCATAATGTACGATGGTTTTGAACTTTGTCCACTGATCTTCAACACTATCTGTACTTGAGACAAAACTTTTGTGTTGAGCCATCAGGTACTCTGAAATCTGCTTTTTGTCACTTTAGCTAAACAGAAAAATCTTCCTACCCTTTGTAATATTTCTATTTACGGCTGAAATCATCGATGCCGTAACCGCTTTGTGATCGCTGATTCCCTGTTCTGCGTTAACTGTTTCAAATAGTTCGGGTCTGTTTGTCACCAGAAGGTCTAATATGTTATCGCCACGAGTCGGTTCTCTGTTTAACTGCTCAAGGTAGTTTTCAGATAAAGCACTTTAAAAAATTTCACTGGATTCTTTGTCCCTGCCACCCGTTATGAACGTTTGAGTCTCCCAGTCTGTATCCGGCAAATTAAAATCTCCACCCAGAACTATAACATGGTGGGGAAATTTACTCGAAATATTTTCCAAATTATCTTTCAGGCGCTCAGCCACAACAGCTGCTGATCCAGGGGGCCTATAGAGACATCCAATTACCATGTCTGAGCCTACTTTAACCGTGACCTTCACCCAAATCATTTCACATTTCGGATCTCCGTCGATTTCCTTCGATGCTATTGCACTTCTTATCGCTATAACCACGCCTCCCCCTTCACTGTCCAGCCTGTCTCTGCGGTATACATTCCAATCTGAGTTTAGGATTTCATTACTGTTTACGTCTGGTTTCAGCCTACTTTCTGTCCCTAGTACTATATGGGCGTTGTGACCGTTTATTAATGAGAGCAGTTCTGGGACCTTTCTATAGACGCTGCTGCAGTTTACTATTAGCACATTAATATTGTTATTCCCTGTTGCATTTTGCCTACTCCTACCTTGCCGCGTCTCAGGAGGCGTCTTGTCGGGCCTAAGGAGGGAATTCTCTAACCTAAAAAACCCCCATGTACACTCCACACGAACTCCGCTACCCTTGTAGCCGCTTCCGGCGTGTAGTGCGCGCCTGACCTATTCAGGGGGACCCTACATTTCTCCACCCGATAGCGGAGGTCGAGAAATTTGCACCCCAGATCTCCGCAGAAACGTCTGAGCCTCTGGTTTAAGCCTTCCACTCGGCTCCAAATCCAGAGGACCGCGATCGGTTCTGGGAACGATACTACAAATAGTTAGCTCTGATTCCACCCCGCGAGCGAGGCTTTCCGCCTTCACCACTTCCGCCAACCGCCTGTACGAACTGAGCATGAACTCTGAACCCAGACGGCAGGAGTCATTGGTGCCGACATGAGCAACAATTTGCAGTCGGGTGCACCCAGTGCTCTCTGTCGCCGCCGGTAGGGCCTCCTCCACATCTCGGATGAGACCCCCCCGGCAAGCAGACAGAGTAAACACTGGCCTTCTTCCCCGACCTTTCCGCTATTTCCCTAAGGGGCTCCATCACCCACCTAACGTTGGAGCTCCCAATAACTAATAAACCCCTCCCCCCGTGTGCCTGCTCGGACGTTGCTGAAGGAGCAGCCACATGTCCACTCACAGGCAGAGCGGGCGACGCCACACGGCCAGCCTCCACAATGACCCTCCGCCTCGTGCGCCGCGAATGCCGCTGAACGCGCCACTCCCCTTGGGGAGAGGGTGGCCCAACCGCGCCTGGTATCCGCGAAGATGTCTCGACAGCAGGGACAGTGGGTGAAGCATGTAACACCTGGGGTGTACCTTGCGACGCACCAGACTCCCCACTGCCGCTACACTCCGAGGCAGCAGCCTGAAGACGGCTGACCGCGGCCATCAACACGCTCAGCTGTTCGCGAACAGTGGCCAGCTCCTCCTGCGTCCGTACACAGCAGTCACACATCCTATCCATCCTAAGGAATCAATTTACTGAAGAGAGTTAATCAACTTTTAACTGGACTGCTAATTCACTAAAGGCGGCTGTTTATTGACTAAACTGTGGTTGCTAGCCACTTCTTGTAGAAAACAATGAAAATAGCACTACCTGTCTCTGGACTGTATTGAAAACAAACACTAGCACTACTGGCACTATGGCTGCCTAAAGGTACTCTCTCTGACTGTATTCAAAACAAGCACGAAATCTATGGAACACTATTAATAGCACCCGACAATTAAAGCTTCCTAAAAGCAAAAACACACGGAAGAAGAAGTGACACGTAAGAAAAATACAGTTAAGACTTAAAATAAGGTAGCTCGCTGCACAGCAGACGTGAAGCAGACGGCGGTTAGGACGATTCAGTTTTAAAAGACGAGTAACAGTTATCGTTACCTTTAATATTAATTCTATTAAGCTGGCAACAGAGGAATAATGTTCGAATATGTTAACAATATGATTTTAGTTTCCTTGCATTTTAACGTCGTTTGTGAGATACAGTTACGAGACAAAACATTATTATCACTTGGCTAACAGCGATTTGGTCTAAAATTGGAACACAATAAGGCAGCGATTCTGCGTTGCATGGAATCGACAAGTCCTGTTAGGTTTCCGAAAGTGTGTAGCTCTAGGCCACGCAGTTACAGTAAATTATGGGTCGGTAGTTTGTGGGCGAAAAGGTGGCCTCCGATAGCATCCCAGGCCCATCGGGTACAGATAAGGTGAAACTGGTGGACAACAAATCAGCATGAGTTCACTATCACACTCTTCAAATCACTGTAGTACGATTCTGGCCTTATGACAAGGACAGTTATGCTGCTGTAAGATACCACCGCCATCAGGGAAGACATCAAGCCTGAATGAATGCGGGCTGTGACCAATAAAGTTCACTTAGTCCACAGCTGTCACGGTGCCTTTGCTTACAACCACAAGTTTCGTGGACTTGCAGGTGAACGTACGTCACAGCTTAGTACTCCCGCCATCGGAATGTGTCGGTGGCGAGGTGTATATTTCGAGCAGCCTTTCACCTTGTTGACTACGTATCAGGACACGACTATGATCAAGTGTAGTCAGAATTCACCCGACTGAGTGGCAAGTTTCCATTGCTCCACGATCCACGTCGATGATCCCGTTGTCACTGCAGTCGTAATTGACGACGTCGCTGGGCACCGTGGGAACACATACACTATGTGATCAAAAGTATCCGGACACCTGACTGAAAAGACGTGCAAGTTCATGGCGCCCTCCATCGGTATGCTGGAAATCAGTATGGTGTTGGCACACCCTTAGCCTTGATGACAGCTTCCACTCTCGCAAGCATACGTTTAATCAGTTGCTGGAAGGTTTCTTGGGGAATGGCAGCCCATTCTTCACTGAGTGCTGCATTGTGGAGAGATATCGATGTCGGTCGGTTAGGCCTGGCACGAATTCGGCGTTCCAAATCGTCCCAAAGGTGTTCTATACGAGGTGCTTAAAACACCAATGTAGGCCTGCGCTGTGACAGTGCCACCCAAAACAACAAGGGTTGCAAGCCCCCTCCATGATAAACACAACCACAAAATAACACCACCGCCTCCGAATTTTAATATTGGCACTACGCACTCTGGCAGATGACGTTCACCCGGCATTCACCACACCCACACCCTGCCGTCGGATCGCCACATTGTGTACCTTGATTCACCACTCCATCAACGTTTTTACACTGTTCAATCGTCCAATGTTTACGCTCCTTACACCAAGGGAGGCGTCGTTTGGCATTTATGGTCGTGGTGTGTGGCTTATGAGCAACCGCTCGACCATGAAATCCAAGTTTTCTCACCTATTGCCTAACATTCATAGTACTTGCAGTGGAGCCTGATGCAGTTTGAAATTCCTGTGTGATGGTCAGGATAGATGTCTGCGTATTTTACATTACGATCCGAATCAACTGTTGGCGGTCTCTTCAGTCAACAGACGAGGTCGGCCTGTACACTTTTGTGCTGTACGTGTTTCTTCACGTTTCCACTTCACTATCACATCGGAAACCGTGAACTTAGGGATATTTAGGAGTGTGGAAATCTCGCGTACAGGCGTATGACACAAGTGACACCCAATGATCTGACCACGTTCAAAGTCCATGAGTTCCGCGAAGCGCCTCATTCTGCTCCATCACGATGTCTAATGACTACTGAGGTCGCTGATATGGAGTACCTGTGCATTAGGTGGCAGCACAATGCACCTAATATAAGAGACATATGTTTTTGAGGGTTTCCAGGCACTTTTGATCACATAGTGTAGAGCACATAGGATTCGTCTGCTGCGGCGCCCCCTCTTTATTGATGTACGAAGAACAGTGTGCCCTTAGACGCTTTTGTCTGCACCGTCATTGTTCTCGGTTGTCAGATCTGCCACATACCACGGCATATCCTGCTTTACAGAGTAGGCTTGCTTCCGACATCCACATCCTGTGAAGTTTAGATAGCTCACACCTCGTCGACTACAAGTGATATCACTGTCCTTAAACTACGATGGGCGTTTCAAAAGTAATATAACACTTTTTTTTCTGAAAGTAGGTTGGTTTTATGCAGGACTCCAACATACAATATTATTTGGCACTGTTTTGCCTAGGAAACCCTACGTTCAATGCGACGGGCTTACACCATCTTAGTGGGAGGGCCTGTATGCCCGCAAGGTACCATTTTACACTGCCCGACGTCGGAGCCAACGTCTTGCTGCATCAATAACCTCCCCGTCATCCGTGCACTGCTTCCCGCGAAGTGCATCCTTCATTGGGCTAAACAGACGTAAGTCGGAAGGTGCGAGATCGGAGATCCGAGATGTAGGGTGAATGAGGATGATTTGCGCAACCTTGTCGCGATGATGACGGACGCCTCGCCCAACGACTCACCGTGCTTTTGTTCACTGGCAAGTCCCCGTAGACATTTTCCAAGCGTCTATAGATATCTGCGATGCCCTCGTTTTCCACCAAAAGAAACTCAGTGATAGCTCACTACTTAAAACGCACCTCAGTTACAGACACCATGTAGAAGGCTACGTATAGCGCTACCACCAATCGGACCTACATGAAACTCTAGGGGCTCAAGCGGAAATATCCGATGATGTCTCATAACAAATTCCCCCTTTTTTTTTTTTTTCAACCTAAGCTGGCCAAGAAAAATAATGTTTGCATTACTTATTGAACGCCCCTCGCATTTTCCTTAGATAAATGCTTCACAGGAAACGTGCTCCGCGAACAAACGGTGAGCACAGGTGTGCGAGCAGCGAGTACTGTATACCCTCCATCATCTCAGACAACAGGGCGGGGATCTGTGTGGAGACTTGTTTAAGTGACGAAATTGATCCTGAGGGAAATGCCTCAAAAAAGCTGAAATGTCCCTATATTTCCTGTCGCACTGAAAACGAACTAGTTTAAGCTGCAGATTAGTTGGAATTAGACACTGGAAGCTTTTCTAGTTCCACATTCACATGTGAAACGAATCCTGATTTATGTCCAAACACGACTGTCGCTCTGTCTGTAGACACATAAACTGATAAATTTCATGACAAATATACATTTTCTTCACCGCTGTTGAAAATGTCACGCCGAAATGTGTGCCTTATGTACCTACACTTTCAAAGAGCGCTAATGAATACGCAACAAACTCTTTACAAAGATTTTGCAGAGCTGTCTGTGTACGTCGCCTGCCATAACCTGAGAGGGACGCAAGATTTTGTTTGATAATGGAGCCTCTCAGAAATGTTCTATGTGGAGTTGACACAAATTTTCATTTGCATTTGCCGAGCAGTCTTTTATTAAATCACTATCCGTGAAAGGACACAAGGAATTTGCTAAAAGCAGTGTAATATTGTAGCTCGTCCGAACGGCACGCTCACTTGATATTTCTACCTCTTCTTCCTCCTCTTCAGGGGGCTTCCATTTAAGTTTTAAAACCTCTCAGGTCCTTCAAACTTTCAGATTCCATATCATTTGGCGTGGTAAGTCATGTAGGGCTTTTTTAAATTGAACTTCCCGAAAGTATTCGGTGTCTTACGATATATTAAGCAACCACATTGAACTTTTGAACTCAGTTCCGGTGCTTGCAGAAAATTAAAATGAATTACGGATGGTTCCGCCTTTTTGCAGGTACACAAAATATTGTTTTCTTTGAACGCCCAGACATGTTTCACCACGGTTGTAGCGTCCTCAATGGGGTTTTCCTCTTTCATTTTTCTGCAATACATACATACAGATTGTGTTTATGTTACGAAATACGTTACACCGGATTTTGTTTTATTTACATCATATATGCAATTTACCTTTTATTTTATACTGTGTGTGTCCTGCGACTGCAAACCGAAGCCAGCCACAGGTCTAAATTATTAGTACACCACGTAATCTGCAAACATGAGGGATGTTAGAAAGTAGTCTGTATCGAATTCTGTTTATAATCCAATCTTTAAAGTGTATGTTCAGGTGAAACTCCTATCACACACCTGTTTTTTGCTTTTCTACTGTAGTATTTGGTTAGTCCTGAGCTGTGACAAGTTTGTTCGTGAGGGCCAAACGCGTTTTTATGTAACTGTTCTCAGCCTGAGAACATCGGTAAAAGTTTCGTGGAACTTACGTATGGCGAACTATTTTGTGTAGTTTGTTATTCAGGGATTATGTTTCATGTTTTGACAGTGGTTACTCACGTTTTTCTCCTGCTCGTCTGTGAATACTGCGTCATGTTACGTTGTTGTGGCACGGGAACAGATCTCCAAATCCTGAAACACAGTAAGCATCTTTACCAGTTTGTAACAATAAAAAGAAATTAACATATCCAAAAAGCTATCACATAAGCCAAGGAAGTTATCAATGACCAAACAGTAATACGTAACAAAACGCTACTCAACACTTTAAACGAATTATCGGACAACATAAAATAAAAAAACACATACACAATGAGAGAGAGAGAGAGAGAGAGAGAGAGAGAGAGAGAGAGAGAGAGAGACGTGCAAGTGCAGAATAAAACAAAATATACACATTCAAAGTTTATGGATGTCAAACCAAAACAAAACAGTAAATAAACGATAGTCGGTAGCGCATCAGAAATGTAAACTTGTGCAGTGAATCGTGTATGGCAATAGTTCAAATGGTTAAAATGGCTCTGAGCACTATGGGACTTAACTTCTAAAGTCATCAGCCCCCTAGAACTTAGAACGACTTAAACCTAACTAATCTAAGGACATCACAAACATCCATGCCCGAGGCAGGATTCGAACCTGCGACCGTAGCAGTCGCGCGGTTCCGGACTGAGCGCCTAGAACCGCTAGACCACCGCGGCCGGCATATTGCAATAGTCTGCATCCATCTTGTGTGTATCGTGGTCCTAGAATGTTTCTAATAATCTTTCTCTCTAGTTTCTCAATTTCTTGTAAATCTAATTTTCGATTCAATGAGAGTGTTTCACTTGCATATGTGACTGGGTGACTGTCGGTTTGATTACTGTATTGTAGTGTCTGATTTAAGTACCTTTTGACATACGTTTTTACTATACAAATTTTGAAGAAGTTCAGATGCTTACCTGATTTTGTGCAATCTGTTTCTTTTTTCTTCCAGTCCTGTTGGGTCAATAATTTCACCGAGGTACTTAAAGTTCTTGGCTCTGTTGATTTCACCATAATTTGTTTTAATTTCGGAATATCTGACTTGGAACAGATGAATTCATTCTTCCCAAAGGAGATTTGCACGCCAAACTTCTCTGCACATTCTTCGAGGTTCTCGATGTGTTTTACTGCTGTTTCTCCACTGTCGGTTAGAATCGCCAAGTCATCAGCAAACGCTAAACATGGAACGTTCAATTTCCTTTGACCTCTTCCTAGTTCGATTGGCTTCCAAAAGTTTTGGTTTCTTAGTTCCATTTCCCATTCTTTCATTACTCTGTCTAAAACTATATTGAATAATAATGGCGAGATCCTGTCTCCTTGTCTTACTCTTGTTTTAAGTAAGAACGGTTCCGAAATTTCATCCATGAATTTAATTTTTTATTTGGTTTCTGTTAATGTTCTTCGATCAGTTTTCGTGTTTTGGTCTCTATTCCGCGGTCTTCTAGAATATTGTATACAAATTTCTGTCTATAGACTCGTATGCCTTTTTTCTTAAGTCAACGATTGTGCAGACTATTGGTTTCGACCTGATTACTTTCATTTTTAAAATAGTTTCAAGATTAAAGATCTGATCCGGGTACAATTTATTGGGTGGAGAGCCTGTTTGGTAATCTGAAATTGTATGTTCTAGGTGTTTTGTGCCCCCTTTAGGAGACACGCAGATAAAATTTTGTAAGTGACCGGCCATAGCGAAATGTCTGTTTAGTTGTTTACATATGATCTCTCTCCCTTTCGTCCAATGGATGAATTAGTGCAAATTTCCAATCCTCTGGAATATTTTCTGTCTGACAAATGTCTTGGATGATTTGAGTGATCTCCTTTAAGGAATTTGGGCTAAGGTTCTTCAGTAGCTCAGCTACAATTCCATCTTCTCCCGATCACTTATTATTTTTGAGCTTTTTAATGTGACTGTAAATTTCTTCCTGAGTTGGCGGTAGTGAAGTTTCATTCGTGTGTTCTGGTTGTAATCTGGGGAATCTCTTACTTGCGAGAAATTTCATTACTATATATGAAACATCTTGCGAATCCATCTTTGTGTGTAAAAACATAAGATTCCTCGAACTGTGGACTGAAATGCGAAAACCCTGTCTTTGCTATACAATGCCGACTAGCCAGTGCTGCTATTGGATGGCACCGCTGTCAAATCTGACACTCCCCTTCATTAAAGTTGGCGCTTCTCCCGCGTTGTCGCGATTACAGTGTGTATTTCCCTTAGTCCTCTCCACCACGCCGCAACTGCTCTGCTCGCGAGCAAGAGCCGAAGCACGCGCGAGTGCTCACGCTCAAAATTAGAGAGTTGTTGAGCCCTGCATGCTCACGCCAGTAGCACGCAAACAGCCGAATAACTTCGCCATTTCCGAGGGTCACCTATGTCAGTGGATTCCCCCACTTGCGACCCATATCATTACTTTAATGAGTCCCCAAACGACGCAAATTCCAGTACTGAAAACTCTTAACTGCCACTTTCTGATGAAGTTTTAACACGTTTTGTTTTACCTTCAATCTTCTTACGTCTGGTCCTTATGTGTGGCTGCCATTTCTTTAATCAAATTTAGTGGAACCTAGGGCTGCTTCCTGAGTGGCGTTTAATGAGTCACTATTCATCCTGCTCCACCTATATACTTTCCTTACCGCGTCACGTGCCAGCGACGGCACAGGTGGCATTGTCTCATGGTGGGCAGTGGTCATAATTTAGGCTTCATCAGTGTGCATTCACAATTCCCCACAGTGTCATAATAGGTGTCAAAGTTTCTTGAGTTGCACGTTGTAATGTCATTACTGCAAGAAAAACGGTCATCTGCAAAGCCATGAAGGCTGATGTGCAGCTGCTGCACAAGTTGCGCTGCGGCCGGCCATTGTGTAGTGGGGAAACTTCCCAACTTCGCACCGGGGGATTGCTGGCCGCGCCGCGCCCGTGTGTCATTGTCCGGCCCCCTGTTTTTCGCACGCGCGTGCTTTGTGGCACAATTTTCCGGCGCAACCGCCGTTAGAGCCCTAATAATCTACAGTTTAATCCATTAGTAGTTTGCTGTGTTTGCTGTTACAGTTAACGATTCCGTGTCATTACGATTACTCTCATAGTGAGCATTCTGTGAACGGATTTTCTATCGGTTGTAAACTATGAAGAGAATTGCCTGAAGGCTAGAGACTCATTTAGTCTTCGTGTATTTGCCCAAGCCACACGATACGGTACCACAGAACAATTTGTGGAGAAATATGGAGAATAGTGTCCTGTCATACCGGGTGATCAAAAAGTCAGTATAAATTTGAAAACTGAATAAATCACGTAATAATGTAGATAGAGAGGTACAAATTGACACACATGCTTGGAATGACATGAGGTTTTATTAGAACCAAAAAAATACAAAAGCTCAAAAGTTTCCGACACATGGCGCTTCATCTGATCAGAATAGCAATAATTAGCATAGCAAAGTAAGACAAAGCAAAGATGATGTTCTTTACAGGAAATGCTCAATATGTCCACCATCATTCCTCAACAATAGCTGTAGTCGAGGAATAATGTTGTGAACAGCACTGTAAAGCATCCCTAGAGATGTCGGTCGATCACGATACACTTGCGACTTCAGGTAAGCCCAAAGCCAATAATCGCATGGACTGACGTCTGGGGACCTGGGAGGCCAAGCATGACGAAAGTGGCGGCTGAGCACACGATCATCACCAAACGGCGCGCGCAAGAGATCTTTCACGCGTCTAGCAATATGGGGTGGAGCGCCATCCTGCATAAACATCGTCCGTTCCAGCAGGTGTTTATCAGCCAGGCTGGGGATGATGCGATTCTGTAACATATCGGCGTACCTCTCACCGGTCACGGTAGCAGTTACTGACGTTTTGCTGTCCAGCACCATCCATCGGACATTTTGTGAATTTTTTTTTTAACCCCATCTCACTCCCAGCATGTGTGTCAATTTTTACCTCTCTATCTACATTATTCCGTGGTTTATTAAGTTTTCAAATTTATACTGACTTTTTATCACCCGGTACTTATGCTAAGCAGTTAAACAATTCTATACGGACTGTGTGAGTGCTGTCAAAGCAAGAAATTCTGCGTCACCTAAGTTTCTTGTTACTAAAGGGCTACGCCAAGTGTGTGCTATGGCACCGACACTATTCAAAATCTATGTGAGGGGAGCATTGAAAGTCTGGAGGAACACATATCGGGGATGAAATCTTGTACACACTTCCCTCTTATGACCATGTCATCCTAACTTTACAGAAACCGAATATCCGAAAATTGGCGAGGGTATCATAGGGGATCTGGAAGTTGGTTCAGGTAAAGTCAGGCGATGTATCTGGGGCTTATGACTTCATCAAACGGGAAAAGTGAAGATGACATAAATAATAAAACAGGCCATGGGAAGAGGGCTGTACGACACCTGAAATCAGTCCTTTGGAACAACAAAGAGAACCTGGAAGGTGATATATCGCTCCGTTGTTGAAAACGTCAATACGTGTGGAGCAGAAACATGCGTAGTAAACAAGCTTTGCTTGCGCTAGAGACGGATTTTTGAAGGTGAAGTTGTGGGGTCTCCAAGCAGCACCGTGTAAGAAATACTAGTATGAGAGAGGCTACGAGAGTCGATAAATCTCTAATACACACTATAGAGATGAAACGTCTAAAATGGTATGGACATCTAGAAAGGATAGATGGTAACCGATGGTTAAAAAATTATGGGAGAGGACCCAAGCGTGAAGAAGGAAGCGTGAGCGACCTAGGAGGAGCTACTGTCGAGATGTCTGAGACGCGATTCATTCCATAGGACTACAAGCAGAGGACTGACATCATCGGAGGAAGTGGAATGCGGGAAGTGAGAATACTCGCATTTTGATGACGACGATGATGATGATGATGATTATGGTGTAAACTATGATTGGCTTTCGCAGACTTTTGTTAACCCTCCTCGCCGATTTGACATCCACTGCTGGATGCGTCACCGATATCTCGTCGATTCTGTCCTCCTGCAAGTATCATTTTTATCCCGACGATCTGCTGTCTTATGTAAGTGACAGATCTGAGGACATCAGTAACTGGGTCGCCCACATGAATTACCCGTCTTCAATGGTAAGATGGGTTCAAAACCTACGACTTAAATTCATAAAAGTGCCAAGCAATATTTGTAGCCCACCACAAATTAATAAGTTTAGAATTCCGCGGACAATTGTCTGGGATCATATTTCCTAAGGATGTAAGACGTAAACTCGTGCAACCACTCCTTCTACCGAGCCTCCACAGTTGCGATGTAATCCATCACGAGACGAGTAGTGAGACCACTGGAACATGAATGCTTTTGTGTGCGTTATGTCTGTAACAACCAGTCTGTTTGGCCATGTCAGTATTTGATACGCCCAGTTAGGTAAATTGCGGCCAGACGAGCTACGTAACTGCCACACGCTAAGTTTACTTCATGGACTCCTCAGCGCACGTGCATCCCTTGCGTCACAGATTAAGCACCTTTCATCTCCCTGTAGTAGAAACACGAGATAGCAAACTAGCTATTTATTTTATTATTATTGTTAATTACTTTAACTCCTTATGTGGAGTACAGGGTTGCAACAAAGGACCGCCATCTTGTTGTGTCTTCTGCTAGTATTTTCACTTCTTCCCATCCTACTCCTTGCTGTTGGCCTTTTGCTTCAACTGATAGTCTCCACGCCATTTTGGGCCTGCCTCGTCTCCGTCGTCCCTGCGTGATCCAGTAAAGTGGTTCCTTCGCAATATGTTCATTTGGTCGCGTGAGTGTATATCCTGACCATCTCCACTTCCTGCTTCTTATTTGCAGCTCAGTTGGCTTCTGACTGCTTCTTTCCCAGACCGTTTCGACAGAGATGACATTTGGCCATCGTATCCCCAGCATGTTCCTCAGACATCTGTTGTTGAATGTCTGCAGCTTATGGATTTGCTGCTTTGTCATTCTCCATGTTTCACAACCGTATAGAAGCACAGATTTTACGTTACTTTCAGATATCCGCAGTATGGTCCTCACTGTTATTTCCTTCGACCTCCAGACAGAGCGGAGAGTTGTAAAACTGCCTTTGGCTTTGTTGATGCGGCTGTTAATGTCCTCTGTAGCACCACCATATAGTGTAATCATGCTTCCAAGACAGCAAAACTTACCCACCCTTTCGATTGCCTGACTCCCAAGCTTACGATCAGAGGTGTTATCATTTGCTCGCATATATTTTTTTTTTTTTTGGCATTAATTTTGAAACCGACAGATTTCAGATCTTCTAGTTTCTCTTTCATGTCGTTGAGGCTGTGGGATAGAAGGCAAAGGTCATCTGCAAAATCTAGGTCTTCTAGGTGTTTTCCATTGCTCCATTTTATTCCTCCCAGTTTATCCATTGCCTGCGCCATTACAAGATTTAGTAATACGTTAAACAGTATCGGTGAGCGCATGCATCCCTGCTTAACTCCTGTTTTCACTGCTATTGGATCTGAAAGCAGACCTTGATGTTGAACCTTGCACGTCTAGTTTTCATACATGCACTTGATAAGAGCAATTATTTTCTTTGGAATTCCAAAAGTTTGCAGTGAGCTCCGTATTTTTCTTCTAATTATACTGTCGAAGGCCTTTTCAAAGTCTACAAACAGCATGTAAAGCCGCGATTGGTATTCATATGAATGTTCAGCTATTATTCTCTATATGTTTATCTGATCAATGCCAGAGCGACATTCCCTGAATCCTGCTTGTTCTCTTCGTAGTTTCTTGTCTACATATGCTTTTATCCTAGTTAGGATTATTCGCGAGAGGAGCTTGCTTGGGACTGACAGCAGGTTGAAGCCTCTCCAATTATCACATTATTTGCTATGCCCATACATAAAAATAAAACTCCTCCGCTGCTGCCGTCCACCTGTGGAACAAGCTATCCATCACTCCACGCACCATTAAGTTCCTTGTTGCTTTTAAATAAAACTGAAACTCTTCCTTCTGTCGCCTTCATAGCGTTTCCCCAAAAATTAACGTATATCGTCAATTTTCGCACTGTCGAACAATAAAGCAAAAGCTCTAATTTTCTTCCATTTACGTTTCTTGCTGATTCGTTCGTCGGTCAGTCACGTCATTTTCTTTTCACCTATCTTCTCTGACTGTGTTTTATCACTTTCTTCTTCTCTCCCATTCCACATGTCCGTCATTATCACTGCTACAACACTCACGTTTTAAATTTACCTTCCTGTAAATAGTCCCTGTTGTTGTACCCATGAACGAATGTAAACTGTGTTTATCTCTTTCTCTTTCTGCGCTATATTAGTTAATACGAGGGATGATGAAAAAGTAATATCTTTGGTGTCATAAGAAATTTAATAGTGAACTCGCAAGGTGGTCAGAAAAAATTTGAAAAGTTTGTAAGGCAGTTGCAGGATAAGTTATGCTGAGAAATGATTGTTAGGAAAAAAGTCGATACTCGCCTCCATTTCCGAGTTAATTAACATTGAAGATAGCCACCCAAGCCGTTACGCTCGCAAACTCAAGCGGCCCGCCAGATACAATAATAGTCTCAGTTGTTCTCATAGCGTAGATGATAGCGCACGAGACTACTCAGCCTTTGGCTCTGGTGCGATCCTTACTAACGCTCATGCCCAATTTTCGTATCGCTCTCTTGTACGGTTTTAGAAAACCAAACGAAGGAAACATTTGGCGAAACCGTCTCTGGTAGGCCACTTGAATCTGCGCGCAGTGGTTTGACTTGCTAATTTCAATGAACAATGATTTCTCTCACAACCTACCCTGAAACACCTTTACAAGCTTTCCAGGCTGTTTCTGACCATCCTGTATAAGAGCGGAAATAGTACAGATCATAGCCTTAAGCGTCCCCTACACAACACTATCGTTCAACACAGTCACAGGCATTTGTAACCATCTGTGCCATCATTAAACATTGGCATCAAAACCAAATAGGAAAAATTCAGGGTTTTGCTTCTTGACCCAACCCACGATTTTAAAATCCAGAGTTTCATTGTTGATTGTGAACTCTAACGCGTCTGTCTGCAGCTCGTGGTCTAGTGGCTAGCGTTACTGTCTCGGATCACAGGGTCCCGGGTTCGATTCCCGGCTGGGTTGGGGATTTTCTCTGCCCGGGGACTAAGTGTTTGTGTTGTCCTCATCATTTCATCATCATCATCGTCATTCTTGAAAGTGGCTACATTGGACTGTGTAAAGATTGGGACTTTGTACGCTCGCTGATAGCCGCGCAGTTGAGCGCCTTACAAACCAGACATCATCATCATAATCTAACGCGTCTGTCTCCTCAAGCCACTTCATCAGCATGTCCTCGATTGGCATCTGCTCGGTAAATATGGGCTGTCCGTTTCTGGGAACTCCCCTCACCGACACAAGCACACATTGAGGCCTGAGTTACTCGAATAGTCCCCTCCCACTCTATCAATCTGATTGACTAATTAATTACATTGATCAACTGATTAACCCCTTCCCCTCTGGGAACCGTCCAGCCAGCCCTCCTCCTCCCCTCCCCCACCTGGAAATTGATGGGAAAAAGACTCAGTTTACTGGCTATTTGGTGGGAAATTGAATTCAGTGTATGGAATATTGTTTAAATAATTTCCAGTAGACAAAGGAATGTGTGGAATAATGTTTATTTAAACAATTTATGGGGTACAAGGGTGTGTATAGAATATGGTTTATTTATTTATTTAAGGAATTAGGCGGGAAATAGAATGCACTTTATGGAATATTGTTTAAACAGTTTCTGCTAGACAAGGCAATGCGTGAAATATTGTTTATTTAAACAATTTATGAGATATAAGGCGGCGTTTGGAATACATTTAATTTATTTATTTAAAGAATTTGTCGAGAAATTGACTGCAGTGTATGGAATGCCCTTTATTTAAACATTTTGAGGGTGACAGGCCAGTATGGAGTAATTAAACAATTGCTTTTTTCCGATAGTGCAAGGAATACTGTCAATATAATTCATCATACATAATCACACTGTTAAAAATCAGATTGATTGGCTAATTAATTAATTAAATTGATATCCTCAGTGTGGGATAGACTTCGTTGCCTTCTAATGGTGGAGACTAGGACTGGTACATACAGTAGGATTCAATTCCCCAAGTGTCCGGTTTCCAAATCCTTCCAGATTTTTTTCCCTTTTGCGTCTCGTTGGCGGATAATAGCACAGCTACAGCGTTGTGTAGAAACTCATTTTACTAAGGTCTGAAGTTCCTCTTGATGCTTTTCCGTGTTCGCCATTTAAAAATTGGGTTGTTTTGAAAATCAGCCTGATGCAAACAAAATTAAATAATTAATTATATTTACCCAGAAATATTTCGACACCTATGGGTCAGCTTCTGTGGGCCAAATTTTATTTCTGTAAAGTACAATATCAAATTTATAATAATTTAACTATTTTAAGCCTAACAATTGCAAATATGTGCACTTTGCTTTGTTTTGTTTAGATGTTCGCATTAAAATTACATCACTAAGTTAACTGCATTATTAAACATTGCCTTTTGTGCCGTTTGTCGTCTTTTTTTTTGACAGCATCTCATCTGAAAACTAGCCATGATGAAAAGTATTGTGCATTTGCGAATAACTGAGTTCGTAAGAGGAGGTTATGTGCCTTTCTTTACTTACATTTTTCGTCACATTGCGTGTCTCTGGTTGATGTCTCGATCAACTGCTACACAGTGCACCGTTTCCACATTCAAAAAGCAATAACACAAGGAAAGAGAGTCCTGAATGAAAATACTACACTGTGCAGCAAAACACTACTTGAAACACTCGATGAACTATACAAAGGAACCTCCCCGCATAAAACATAACAAACAAACAGTCTCAAATATCGAAAAACTTCTCTCTCTCTTTCTCCTATTTCGCACACACATATCATACAAACACAAACACACACACACACACACACATACAACACACAAATGATAAACAAACCGAACAACAAAATTAAAATTGTGGTTCAAATGGCTCTGAGCACTATGGGACTTAACTTCTGAGGTCATCAGTCCCCTAGAACTTAAAACTACACACACACACACACACAGATATATATATATATATATCTGTTTGTGTGTGTGTGTGTGTGTGTGTGTGTGTTCGTGTTTGTATGATATGTGTGTGCCAAATAGGAGAAAGAGAGAGAGAAGTTTTTCGATATTTGAGACTGTTTGTTTGTTATGTTTTATGCGGGGAGGTTCCATTGTATAGTTCATCGAGTGTTCCAAGTAGTGTTTTGCTGCACAGTGTAGTATTTTCATTCAGGACTCTCTTTCCTCGTGTTATTGCTTTTTGTATGTGGTCGTTCTCCTATATTGTGAGTTTTGATAGAGACTGTTGCTTTCTCTGAGGACCTTAAGATCAGTCCCCACGTTCTTTGGATGGTGGTTTTCTTGTATTAGATGATCTGCAAAAGTGGAGTGTGTACTATCACGTCTTAGGGCTCTGAGGTGTTGAGAGTACATCGTTTTGAAATTTCTGCAAGTTTGGCCTATGTAGACCGAGTGGGAACAACAGGTTAAGTGATATATTACAGTTTTGGAGAATTTGTCTGCAGAGGTGTTCTTAGCGCTTATGATTTTTCTGTACTGTGTTATTTGTGCGGAATGACATTTATAGCCCTTGTTTCTTCAGTATGTTTCCCACATTGTGGAGTTTCTGTTACTGTATGCTAGTATGTGCCATGCTGTACTCTCTGTAGGCTGGTTCCCTGTTTTTGTCTGGAGTTTGTGTTCTTGGTTCTCTGTTGTGGCTGGTGATTTATTCATGTTTTGTTCTCTTTTAATTTGTTTTTTAATTTTGGGCCGGCCGGGGTGGCCAAGCGGTTAAAGGCGCTACAGTCTGGAACCGCGGGACCGCTACGGTCGCAGGTACGAATCGTGCCTCGGGCATGGATGTGTGTGATGTCCTTAGGTTAGTTAGGTTTAAGTAGTTCTAAGTTCTAGGGGACTGATGACCTCAGAAGTTAAGTCCCATAGTGCTCAGAGCCATTTGAACCACCATTTTAATTTTGTTGTTCGGTTTGTTTATCATTTGTGTGCTGTATTCATTCCCTCTGGCTATCTGGTGTATTGTGTTTAGTTCCTGTGTGTAGCTGAGTTTGTCCAGTGGAGTTCTGTTGAGCCTGTGTAGCATGTGTATGAAATTTGATAATATGTGTGCTTGGGGGTGGTTGGAGTTGATGTGAATGGTTGTAATTGTGGCTGTAGGTTTCCTGAAAATTCCAAAATTATGTGAATTCCTTGTGTGGTGGTGTCTAAGAATTAGCTTCCAATTCCTCTTCTGTCTCAATGCTGAATTTTATTTTTGGGTGAACCGTATTTATGTCACTGTGTAATTGTTTTATTCTGGTGTCTGTTTCATCAATCAAGCAAATGATATCATCCACATATCGGTACCAGAATATAATCTTGTACTGTTCTGGATGTATGATTTCACTGAATATTTTGTTTTCAATGTGGTTTAGAAATACGTTTGCAAGTAGACTACTGACAGGTGAGCCCAATGGTAGGCCATCTTCTTGTAGATAGAACTCTTTCTTGAAAGTGAAGCAGTTCTGTTCTGTTATAATCTTTAGGGTGGCCCCTATTTCATCTAGGTGTGCACTTGTTATGTCCCCTTGGTACTGCAGCTGCTTTTTAACAATGCTGATTGTTTCTTCTACTGGCACACTTGTGTACATGCATGTGATGCCAAAAGATACCAGGGTTGCTGTTGATCGTATGTTTATATCTTTTCCATCATATCACTGGTATTTTTTAGGTTTCTGTCGTTGGACAGAAACTTTATAACCTTGGAGGTAGCTGAGACTTTCAAATTTCTGCCCAATTGTATGCTGTGTCCGTAAAAAATCTGCAGAGAGATTGGAATGATGTGTGCGCTCACAGTACCACTGTAGGAAACAATAAATGAACCAATCGGGAATTTGATGTCTTGGTTCTTGCCCGCAGCTGCAAGGGCAACTCCTGGTGGCGGAGCCGCCTGGATAGCTTAACAGCGAAACAATACTCAGTATGCGTCGGACTGTCTCAGCAATAGCGCGTGTTGCATGTATTCTCCGTGGAAAATTGAGCGATTCAGTATCGATCACTGACAAGTTTTCGCACTAGATGTATCGATAACATCCAAACTCCTGCCACCCCAATCACCCCGTATGTCCTCCACGACAGGGGTGGGGCACTTTGGCATACATGCGCATCCACAACAGTGGCAGTTTTCTCCAGGCTCTGAGCGTTAGCGCTGGGAATTTCGAGGAGCTGGGAGTGCTGCATGTGGATATCTTGGATGTGAGTGGGCTGTATGTACGAGTGTTTTGTCCAAATGTGTGTGAAATCTTATGGGACTTAACTGCTAAGGTCATCAGTCTCTAAGCGTACACACTACTTAACCTAAATTATCCTAAGGACACACACACACACACACACACACAGCCATGCCCGAGGGAGGACTCGAACCTCCGCCGAGAACAGCCGCACAGACCATGACTGCAGCGCCATAGACCGGTCGGCTAATCCCGCGTGGTACGAGTGTTTTCAGCGAACTCAGGCGTCTAGCCATGACAACTATTAGGATTGCGATTTAGTGCTTCCCATTACATTTGCAATGCACTCTGTTTTGTAGTGGCATTTGTTGTTGCCACTATCCTATCACGCGGCTGATCCTTTTCCTTCTTCTTTGTCCTGGTGTAGCTGAGAGAACAAACTTAGGAATTCCATAGTGCTTCATAAAATACACCTAGCAGACCCATAATGGTCGGGATTTCTACAACTGTGATGCTATAAATTACAACCGTGATGCTATAAATTCACACCAAAATTTGAATTTCCAAATGTCTTTTTATACAGCACCACTTCAAATCGAGACGTCAATTTCCCGACTGGTCAATTTCTTATTTCCAGGACTGGTATTGTGGGCACACACATCAGTCCAGATTGTTTAAGGACATAGCAGGCAGTTGAGCTGAAATCTGAAATTCTCAGCTCTCCTACAATATTATGAACTTCCTGCGAAATGATTTAACTGTAAATGATGTAACTGCGCCAACAGTAGGCAAAGAAGAAAAAAAAAAGATATGGAACGATTTGGAAACCGGGCAATTATGGAATTGAATCCCACCAAATATACCAGTCTTAGTACCCACCAATGGATGCAAGGTAAAACTATCCCACACAGAGGATACCGATTTAATTAATTAATTAGTCAATCAGTCTGATAGAGTGCGGAAATATTTCCAGGACATCCACAGCTGGTGATTTACCAGGTATCCACTACTTTGTTCAGGACAAAAGATAGGTTAGTGTGACACATGACAGACGATTGCTGGGCATGAAGTAGCCACCTGAGAGAGAAAAAATGGTTCAAATGGCTCTGAGCACTATGGGACTTAACTTCTGAGGTCATCAGTCCCCTAGAACTTAGAACTACTTAAACCTAACTAACCTAAGGACATCACATACATCCATGCCCGAGGCAGGATTTGAACCTGCGGCCGGATAGGTCGCGCGGTTCCAGACTGAAGCGCCTAGAACCGCTCGGCCACACCGGCCGGCTGAGAGAGAAAGAGAGCGAGAGAGAGAGCATGTGTTTCGACAGCAATTTCTCAGGTATCAAATATCAAAGGGTTGCTGCCACTTGAAGGTTTGTTCAGGGAGTAGGGCGACATGCTGTCTGCACACTGTACGAGGCGGCTGGCTGTGCGGCAGCCGACAGTGATCGCAGGGCCCGAGCGGCGGGAATATGCGAAGCGGCCGGTCCGACAAAGTCGTCGTGGCGTCGGCGCCCTCTACTCGTTGAGTTCCTTAGCGTGGAACCGCGATCAATGCGACGCACTATGAAGACATTTTGCGTCATAAGGTCAAGATACCCAGGCATGCCGTCGGTCGGAGTCATCCTATTGCACGACATCGCGCCCGCCCCACGATGCCAATCGGACGAAAACTACCCTTCAGTGATTTTGTTGTGAAACATTGCAACATCCTCCGTACCGCCCGGGTCTTTCACCGTGTGATTTTCACATCGTTGCCGACCTGAAGAAAGACAAAAGTGGACATCGGCTAAAGTCGGACGAGGAAACGCAAAACTGGATGCGGTTGTGGATCCGTCAGCGGCCGACTGCGTTCTAGAAACAGGAATTGATCGTCTCGTATCACAATGGTGATGGCTTTTGAATGGAAACACTCCACGGCCCCGTTGTGGGAGATGTTTGATATTCATATGACTGCCCCTTATATTACCTAACTAGCCTTTGTTCTACCTTTAGCAAACGTGTGCCCAAGGAAGATCCAATACGAAATGATGAATATGCCCTTAAGAAAAAATTATGCCTTAAAACAGTTAAGTACAACGCAAAACAAAAACACTCCTCTTTAGAGCAGTAGATGTGGTCCACGACATAGTTCTTGGGCGACAAAATAAAATCTATTGGATTCCATCCTAGAAAGCTGATTCTAAGATCAATTACGCAGAGCTTCCTCATAATCATGCTGTGGGATAGCTGACAAAAATTTGGCAACGAATGTTCGATATTTGCTAATTTTCTTAGCTTTCAACTCATGCTCCCATAAATACGCCGCGTAAGAAATCTCATCACGAATTTGAACATCTAAAATGGCATACACCGTGTGGTCGGGGAGATGCACTATCGGGTTTTGCTTCGCCTTTGGAAAGAGTTTAAAATCCGACAGAATTTTCTTCTAGAACTAAAACGGGCGTAAAAAGTAAAACTGGCTCAAAAGCAAAAACTGGCTTAATATTACCGAGTTAGTTAACATGCTTACGTCACATTTGTTGACATAACTGACATTACACCATAACAATACTGAGACCATGTCACTGCTTTATCACTATGCATTTGTGTAAAACATTTTTCCCGCGACATGTGACGACGGGGTAGGTGAAAGCTGATTCATGTTTTCCTCTTCCTACTGCTACGACGCCCCGTGGCCGTCTGTGGGACGTGAGCACTCGCTGCCCTTCCGCAACCGTCCCCGGATGTGTCGGTCGAGGTGGCCGCTTCCATGTGGCCGCTTACGGGGCGGAGCCCAAGGCTAACGTAGCCAAATTTCTACGTGCTCCTACCTCCTGTGTACGTTTTTGAGCTTAACTGACGCCACGACCTGCTCTTCCGCCGTGTGAAGAAGTGCTTTCATGTGTTCGGTTCGTTCCCGGATTCGGACTTGCAGAAGGACGCTCTCGTCATGCGGAACACACGAAGATTGACTTTTGGTTTCCCTTTCCGATATTGGGTTGTTCGACAACGTATCCGAGTTCTGTTCTATGCTACTATTACCATTGTTTCTCCTGCTGATTGATTTTTTGTTAGCCGCACAAACCTTTGCCAGCGAGAATGGTGGAGGTTAAGAGGCGTCCATTCATTGAGGAACCTCAGTTGGGTTACTTTCCATTTCAGCTGGCGCTTCCTGGTGTGCCGACTGTCGCTCGACTTTCTTATTCAGTAACGGAACGAGAGTGCCACAACCGACCACAGCACCCTCACAAGGAAGCTGTAGCGGGTGTCTACGGGTGCAGTCCGTCCATAAGTGTTCCGTAGAGTGACACATGCAACAAGTTCGGGTTGATCAATATACGTGACGTGAGCCCGACATCCGCCAATGTTGACGCAAGAGGGGATGTGTTTCTTGAAGTCTAGTCAAACACTTCTCAAGCCACTATTAACTTAATATAGCTAAGCACGGGATCATTTCTCATTTACCACTGAAAGGACGACACCGTATTGAGCAAGAGCACGAGTAATCAATTAATTCGGGTATTCAGGTGGCACGTAAAATACCATGACTTGTTGAAGTCCGTAACCAGTTGACACAGTTTGAATATTGCTCACACACCGTCAATATGCTTGTATTTACACACACCAGCATATTCTTCTACAAACTGCCCACAAATTTCATCTGTAAGGAATTTGGGAAATAGAAAGTATTGTATAAGGACCGTCGGGTGCAAAGCATTCCAGCCAAAACCGCACTGAGCAGTGTTGGCTCTGGTGAACGTCGTTATTTTTACTCGCAGTATGTTGCAATTCAGTTTGTAGACCTCGCTAGTACGCTGCTCACTGTCCTTCCTGAAGCACTGGCCGGCGACGTAAACGAACCTCGAGCGGCCGTGCAGCTCCGTGTGATGTGCACTCGCCGAGAACCACTCCGGCTATCTGAGCACGCTCCCAGGACCGACCGAGACCACCATATGTAACTGTGTCCACGTTCTGCTCTCGCACAGTTGCTGTGATTTCCGCACAAGGGCCGGCCGTTGTGGCCGAGCTGTTCTAGGTGCTTCAGTCTGGAACCGCGCGACTGCTACGGTCGCAGGTTCGAATCCTGCCTCGGACATGGATGTGTGTGATGGCCTTAGGCTAGTTAGGTTTAAGTAGTTCTAAGTTCTAGGGGACTCGTGACAGATGTTAAGTCCCATAGTGCTCAGAGCATTTGAACCATTTGAACCCGCACAAAGTGAGACTTTATTATTGCCATTATCGCGGCATGTCTAGGCACGTAATACAATTTGCAGTGTCTGTTTCACGGTGTACTGTACAGCCTTATGAAAGGAAAGAAACGTATTCGCTATTGCAAATATGGTTAGACTTGAACTGCATAATTGCGAATACATTTCTTCCGTCCGCAGCTCGTGGTCGTGCGGTAGCGTTCTCGCTTCCCGCGCCCGGGTTCCCGGGTTCGATTCCCGGCGGGGTCAGGGATTTTCTCTGCCTCGTGATGACTGGGTGTTATGTGCTGTCCTTAGGTTAGTTAGGTTTAAGTAGTTCTAAGTTCTAGGGGACTGATGATTATAGACGTTAAGTCCCATAGTGCTCAGAACCATTTGAACATTTCTTCCATTTCATACAGCGATAGACCGTAGCAGTGTCCTAACCCTTCTGGAAGACTCTGCATAGTACACCGTAAAACACAGACACAGCAAATGGTAGTAACATTAAAATCACCAGTAAAACGTAAGTTTAACAAGTATACCATCGTCTTATGAATTGTACTACCACTTTTCTTATATGTTGTGTCGGTCCATTTTAAAATAATATACAACATACACGTTTTAACATTTCATAAGATATAATAATTGAGCTAACAATTGTACTGCTGCATGTGTTACCTGCTACAACTTCAGCTAGACATAGTGGTGTAACCATGCTTTGCCTGCCTCCACACATCACTCATTGGCTACAGCCATTCAGCGTTGCATTTTCTAAACCACTGGCAGCCTATTGCAACCAAGCAGCTGACTTATGGGTTTGCACAACCCTGAGAGCAATATTAACAAGGCTTGCTCCGCTGTTAGGAGAGTCCTACAGTAGCGCTGCGACTGTATAAAATGCTGTCAGTGACTTCTCCAAACGGTAATCTGACCATTCGACGCATGCATTTTTCGGGACTCGGACTTCATGGTGACTAAAGCCAATCCATAATCAGAAGCTAGAAATGAGGGAGAAGAAACGAGCAAACAGGCATATGAAAAACTCAGAGAAAGTGGTTCAAATGGCTCTGAGTACTATGGAACATAACAGCTGAGGTTAAAACTTAGAACTACTTAAGCATAACTAACCTAAGGACATCACACACATCCATGCCCAGGCAGGATTCGAACCTGCGACCGTAGCAGTCACGCATTTCCGGACTGAAGCGCCTAGAACCGCTCGACCACAGCGGCCTGCAAGAACTCCGAGAAAAACAAATAAAAACTAGTGGAAATTATTCACCGCTAAATCATTCAACATCCACAAAACAAAACTGTAGTAGAAGTGTCAGTAGGTCCAGAAGATATCTCCTCTACGCCAACTCTACAAAAAGGAATAAGAAATAGAGCAACATCATCTGCTGTTGACGTTGCCAGTAGTCCTTACAAGTCTCCTCCTTAACAAAAAATCTGAGAGAAACAAACGCAAGCATAACAAAACTAAAACTGGCAAAATCAAAAGTGGCAACAAGTCTTCAAATAGATTCTGCAAGATCTTCTAAACTGACCAGAAGGAAGAAATGATTAAGTTCCTCAAATATTTTTTATGGTTTCATTCCCATTTTGTGAAAGTAAGTATGAAGAAAAAGGTATTTTACTTTGATAGTTGCAAACCTGAATAATTAACTAATATTAAGACTGTTGAGTGTAAGTCAAAAAGTAGCCTGATCTTTCAGATTATGAATACATATTAAGGGTTCAAGTTTATTAGCTAATACCTTAAAAATTATGAAGTGGCCGTACTCTCCAAATTTCTATGTTTATTGTTATATTTGAGTAAATTTTTAGAGTACAATTCATAATACCAGTGGTACAATTTAGAAGACCTGCTTATAATTTGTACTACTACGTATGTACGTGAGAGAATGAGCTACATTTAAATAATGCATATTAGATTTCATTAAAATCAGAAAAATGACGAAACTGGCGCAATTTATGGGACCTTGCCGATAATAGTGTCCACATCCGGAGGTTAGTGCCCAGTTCGGTTGACTGCCATGCAGAGGACCCAGGTTCGATTCCCAGTAGTGCTTGGGATTTTTCCTTGGTGGGTGGACTCAGCCTCGTGATGTCAATTTACAAGCTACTTGACCGAGTTCTAGCGACTCAAGGTCACGAAAACTAACAACGAACAGGCGAGCAGTGTGTTGTCTCCATGCCTCTCCGTACCCCATCCAATGATGCCATTGGCAGAGGATGACACGGCTCTCGGTCGTTACCGATGGACCCACCAGAGCCTGTGGACAAAGTTTACCGTATACGATGTTTATGATGATAATGTAGGATATAATGATTTTTAATCACGAGATCATCGACAATAATTAAACAGGATCATTGAAAAGTTCAGTTCGCGCAGGGTTGTCAAGAGTACGAAGTAATACTACGTAGCTCGCGAACCAATAATAAATAAATTTCAGAGCCAATATCTTCGTAAGCCGCTCCGTAACAACGAGAAGTCAAAAAAGGCGAAGTTTGGCAATCATATTCTGCAGGACGGCGGGTTACCAGCCTCTTCATGCATCTGAGTACGGAGTGTCGCAGTCTCCAGCCTTATTACATCGAAGGGATCGTCCACTGTACCCACTTGTGGTGAACCCTGCAGTTGCGAGCGTCTGTACTGCCTAAGAGCGACTATACTTGCCATCACGATGTAGCCGCCTGTGACGAGTCGGCCTTCAATAGTGTGGAAATATTTGAAGATTGTCGTTTAAAGGGAGGTTAACACGATATGAAGTGGGTATCCTCATACCGGCGAATGATAAAGGATTGCTTTTTGAATGTGGAAACGGTGGAAACGGTGCACTGTGTAGCAGTTGATCGAGACATCAACCAGAGACACGCAACGTGACGAAAAACGTAAGTAAAGAGAGACACATAACCTCCTCTCACGAACTCAGTTCTTCGCAAATGCACAATACTTTTCATCATGGCTAGTTTTCAGATGAGATGCTGTCAAAAAAAAGGACGACAAACGGCACAAAAGGCAATGTTTAATAATGCAGTTAACTTAGTGATGTAATTTTAATGCGAACATCTAAACAAAACAAAGCAAAGTGCACATATTTGCAATTGTTAGGCTTAAAATAGTTAAATTATTATAAATTTGATATTGTACTTTACAGAAATAAAATTTGGCCCACAGAAGCTGACCCATAGGTGTCGAAATATTTCTGGGTAAATATAATTAATTATTTAATTTTGTTTGCATCAGGCTGATTTTCAAAACAACCCAATTTTTAAATGGCAAACACGGAAAAGCATCAAGAGGAACTTCAGACCTTAGTAAAATGAGTTTCTACACAACGCTGTAGCTGTGCCATTATCCGCCAACGAGACGCAAAACGGAAAAAAAAATCTGGAAGGATTTGGAAACCGGACACTTGGGGAATTGAATCCTACTGTATGTACCAGTCCTAGTCTCCACCATTAGAAGGCAACGAAAACTATCCCACACTGAGGATATCAATTTAATTAATTAATTAGTCAATCAATCTGATTTTTAACAGTGTGATTATGTATGATGAATTATATTGACGGTATTCCTTGCACTATCGGAAAAAAGCAATTGTTTAATTACTCCATACTGGCCTGTCACCCTCAAAATGTTTAAATAAAGGGCATTCCATACACTGCAGTCAATTTCTCGACAAATTCTTTAAATAAATAAATTAAATGTATTCCAAACGCCGCCTTATATCTCATAAATTGTTTAAATAAACAATATTTCACGCATTGCCTTGTCTAGCAGAAACTGTTTAAACAATATTCCATAAAGTGCATTCTATTTCCCGCCTAATTCCTTAAATAAATAAATAAACCATATTCTATACACACCCTTGTACCCCATAAATTGTTTAAATAAATATTATTCCACATATTCCTTTGTCTACTGGAAATTATCTAAACAATATTCCATACACTGAATTCAATTTCCCACCAAATAGCCAGTAAACTGAGTCTTTTTCCCATCAATTTCCAGGTGGGGGAGGGGAGGAGGAGGGCTGGCTGGACGGTTCCCAGAGGGGAAGGGGTTAATCAGTTGATCAATGTAATTAATTAGCCAATCAGATTGATAGAGTGGGAGGGGACTATTCGAGTAACTCAGGCCTCAATGTGTGCTTGTGTCGGCGAGGGGAGTTCCCAGATAGTTGCGGGACGGGGAGGGGATGGTGGGAGAAATCCCATGAAATCATCATGGAGGTGATGGTGATTAATTAATTAATTTTATATCAATTCGACATAAAGTAGCGTATAACAATAGGTTAAGGACTTGTCAGTTAAAAGAGAACAATAGGTTAAGCACTGTCATGGAGCAGAGCAGCAGGTTTTGCCCCTGAAGGTATGCTTGCTCTTGGTGTAGTCAACCTGCACTAACAAAATGTGCTGATATCCCCTTTACCCTACTAGTTCTGTCCTCTGGATCTATGCTTGTACTTATCCACATATCGATCCTTTTGACAAGTTCAACAGTGACGTTAAGTTAGCACACAGTTCATTTATTTATTTCCTATTTATTCAGTATTCCGGATTACGATTGCTGCCATGGCATGTGAACGACCGGTCACTACGCTGACACTTGGTAGAAAGCACGTGAATGCTATCTGTTTCGTGTATGATTGAAAGACGGCCGTTTCGTAATGTGCGACTTTGATACATCGCAGAACTGAACCGCACTAGGCATAAGTGAGATAATTCTCAGACAATCAGCCACGAGTCACCTCCTTCTGCGAGAGCAACTCATCTTTGCCAAAACAAGGAATTACTGGTTTACCATACTGCGAGGCAAAAGGTTTGACTGGAGCCAGCCAGTGAAAATTGTATGCCGCTCAGTTCTATATCTTTCAGTGATTCTTTGTATTGCAGTGGCCCACTCTCGTTTCGTCTCCCGTCGCTACTCTCGTCTCATCCTTAGGCGTGGCCAGCGCGCAATAGCTAGCAGAATTTCAGACATTTGTCTTGTGTCTGACATGGACGCTTTCGACCAGCAACCTTCGGTGTAATGGCGAGGTCGCAGCAAGCGGTGGCGTTTAAAATGCAGTGATTAGTATCATTCAAGTAAGGTAAATTCGTATCTTTCTCGGATTGTCTATTACATGCGTACTTCACATGCAGATTACTGGGTCTTAATTTTCATTTTCGGTTTTTTCAGAGCTCGTGGTGATCAGAATCCGCCTCTGAGCTAGGAATCTGTAAATTCAAGTGACTCACAAATAACTTCTCTCAATCGTGCCAATGTTTTTAAGTGATTTGTAAAATTATTTCTTTAGTAACTCTGAGATACTTTGTTCATAAGAGATGTCAGATACTCCAATTCCATATTTGTTCATACTCACCATGGCTAAATTTTATGTCTAACATGTTGATAATTGCACTGACTTTTTGAAACGTTTTGACTTCGCAAATTCTTTAACTTACACCTTTCTTCCTGAAGTACCAGTTCCACCACGTGTACTCACCTCCATGTTTGAATCTTTAAACTCCATTTCATGGAGAAACGTGTTTCTTATACTTGCGTTGCATTTGCTCAGGGGCTGTACTGTAGATGTTATTTACACTCCTGGAAATGGAAAAAAGAACACATTGACACCGGTGTGTCAGACCCACCATACTTGCTCCGGACACTGCGAGAGGGCTGTACAAGCAATGATCACACGCACGGCACAGCGGACACACCAGGAACCGCGGTGTTGGCCGTCGAATGGCGCTAGCTGCGCAGCATTTGTGCACCGCCGCCGTCAGTGTCAGCCAGTTTGCCGTGGCATACGGAGCTCCATCGCAGTCTTTAACACTGGTAGCATGCCGCGACAGCGTGGACGTGAACCCTATGTGCAGTTGACGGACTTTGAGCGAGGGCGTATAGTGGGCATGCGGGAGGCCGGGTGGACGTACCGCCGAATTGCTCAACACGTGGGGCGTGAGGTCTCCACAGTACATCGACGTTGTCGTCAGTGGTCGGCGGAAGGTGCACGTGCCCGTCGACCTGGGACCGGACCGCAGCGACGCACGGATGCACGCCAAGACCGTAGGATCCTACGCAGTGCCGTAGGGGACCGCACCGCCACTTCCCAGCAAATTAGGGACACTGTTGCTCCTGGGGTATCGGCGAGGACCATTCGCAACCGTCTCCATGAAGCTGGGCTACGGTCCCGCACACCGTTTGGCCGTCTTCCTTTCACGCCCCAACATCGTGCAGCCCGCCTCCAGTGGTGTCGCGACAGGCGTGAATGGAGGGACGAATGGAGACGTGTCGTCTTCAGCGATGAGAGTCGCTTCTGCCTTGGTGCCAATGATGGTCGTATGCGTGTTTGGCGCCGTGCAGATGAGCGCCACAATCAGGACTGCATACGACCGAGGCACACAGGGCCAACACTCGGCATCATGGTGTGGGGAGCGATCTCCTACGCTGGCCGTACACCACTGGTGATCGTCGAGGGGACACTGAATAGTGCACGGTACATCCAAGCCGTCATCGAACCCATCGTTCTACCATTCCTAGACCGGCAAGGGAACTTGCTGTTCCAACAGGACAATGCACGTCCGCATGTATCCCGTGCCAGCCAACGTGCTCTAGAAGGTGTAAGTCAACTACCCTGGCCAGCAAGGTCTCCGGATCTGTCCCCCATTGAGCATGTTTGGGACTGGATGAAGCGTCGTCTCACGCGGTCTGCACGTCCAGCACGAACGCTGGTCCAACTGAGGCGCCAGGTGGAAATGGCATGGCAAGCCATTCCACAGGACTACATCCAGCATCTCTACGATCGTCTCCATGGGAGAATAGCAGCCTGCATTGCTGCGAAAGGTGGATATACACTGTACTAGTGCCGACATTGTGCATGCTCTGTTGCCTGTGTCTATGTGCCTGCGGTTCTGTCAGTGTGATCATGTGATGTATCTGACCCCAGGAATGTGTCAATAAAGTTTCCCCTTCCTGGGACAATGAATTCACGGTGTTCTTATTTCAATTTCCAGGAGTGTATTTCCGTTGTAAGAAATTTTCAGAAATCCAGAAAAACAGATGTTGATTCAGTCTTCTGATCTATCTTGTGACCGGAATGACGTAACTGCAAATCATCGCATTCACTACACAAGCTCAGTTTGTTCATGTCATTAGGCAATAAAGGTAACAAACAATAAAGACATCTGCCGTTGCACAAATCGGACCTGTAATGCGAGATTTATTATACTTTGAAGGTGTGAAGTATGTAGTTTACAGTTCGTCCCTATATTCAGTATTCACTTCCGATTAATTGCCCCCACTTCCGAGTTATTGCCCCCTTTTTCATTGCATTTTATGAAAGCTTTAGCATCTGCTGTTGCTATTCAAAAGCCATATCGCGTTATCAGTGGGTCATAATGACTATAAGGAATATTTTTCAGGATATAAGCCTCGTTTATAATTTTGTATGAATATTAATGTTTAGTCTCAAAAGAAGTGGCAGCTTACAACTATTGATTTTCTGACAGGATTTATCTCTGGTAACGTCCTGACTGCACAGGTGGATAGTAATCTGCTTCAAATGGATTGTTGACTATTTGCACGTGTAATTCTGTCACTGTAAGCATTTCAGTTGGCTTATCCTGCCAGCATCTTCTTCTGGCAACTTTCTGATTATTCGTTTGTGTGTACAATATTTAGTTTAACTGCAATCTTTGCTTGTTTTATTAGAATCCTGTGAGTATAAATATAAATGTTTTATCTTGTCAGGATTTGTGTTCTACTAATTCTCTGTGTGTTAACGTAATGCGCAAAATATATAGCTCATTGTTCTACGCAAAAACAAGTCAGAAGTATTTTTCAGACTGCGGCTTGCTACAAGTAACAGTGATTTCTTTCTGGGAACATTCTAATTTTCAGATGATTTTTCAGGTGTAACATTAATTATTTGTGCACATTTTGTTACATGTAACTTTTTCGTGTATGCAAATTAATCAATATATTAAATCAGATAAGTTTAATGTGTTATACACATTCCAGATTTTCTGTTGATTACACTGTATGCTGTTCTTCTGAATACGGGGCAACATTTACTAGCACACAGTACTTGATTTCAGAAATATGTTGGAACGCACATGTTCAATCGTGAAACCATCCCGACCCCCTATTCCCCACACTGTCATCCTTGACCCCCAAGCCATAAAAATCACAAGTTTAGATTTTTGAAAAGTTGTGATAAAGCTTTCAATAATAAATTTTTTTTTCAAAATACTGCTCTGAACTTCATCACATCACGTTAGTCACTCACTGTCGCGTTAAGTGCTGCCAGCAAATTGTACACTGGTGTCCTAAATTAAAGCAACAAACTGAAATTTTGCAAGATTGTGTTTATTTTGCCACAAAACATTGTAAACCGGTTACACACATTCCGGCAACCGGTTAATGTGCTCAGCCGGGGATGTGACCACATCTAGCAGCAATATAGTCCTGACAACGACGGGGCATGCTTTGAGTGATGTCATGAGTCTCATCTCATGTTGAGGCAATAACACCCATTCTTCCTGCAGAACTGCTCGCAAGTCTTGGAGAGTGATTGGCAGATGCTGACGTGATGCAACCTGTTTCCCTATCGCATCCAAGACATGCACTAAGGGTTTCAAATCAGGAGAGCGAGCAGGCCACGTCATGCATGCAGTATCTTCCGTTTCCCAGAAAACATCAACCACCTGTGCTCTATGAAATCGAACATTATCGTCCATCAGTACGATGTGTGGGCTCTCACAAACTCGCAGCAACCGCACATGAGGTCCCAAGATGTCGTCGCGATACCTGACGCCAATTAAACCTTGCCGATTCACCATTACTATTTCATGAAGGAGTATTCGAGCGGTCAACATAATCCCTGCCCACACCATTAAGAATCCTCCTCGATATCGATCTCTTTCCACAATGTTTGGATTCCGAACTCGTGTTCCACGTTCCCTCCAGGTACGAAAGCGTCGAGAACCACTCTCCAGACCAAATCGGAACTCATCTGCGAAAAGAACATTGGGCTGCTGTTCGACAGTCCAGTTGGCATGTTAACGACTCCACTCCAGACATTCCCTTCTGTGAAGAAGCATCAGAGGTACATATACAGGAGGTCTCCGAAAGTAAAGGCTACTCTCTTGAAGCCTTCTGTACAACGTTTGTCACAATACGACACGTCTAGCAAATGCTTCGAGATCAGATGCCAGTTTCTGTGCAGTACTAAGGCGGAATCGTTGTGCCGTTACGGCCAAATAACGGCCCTCTCTTTTGATATCACACGTAGCTGGCCCTGCCCTGGTCTTCGGGATACTGATTCGGTCTCTATAAATTGTCACCACAGCCAAGAAACAACAGAACGATTCACATTAAGGCTTCACGTCATATCAGTTTGCGACTGTCCTGCTTCCATTCTTCTTAAGGCTCTTCACCGCAGAGAGTCTGGTAGGCGTCGTCTTTATGCCATACTGCACCGTCTGTGACTGTATACACAGCTATTGTGGATGTGTACTACTCGCAAACACTACCCAGTTGGAGAGGTGTCCTGACGTCATCCTTGACGTGTTTGTTGATTGATCGGAATGCCATCTTCCGTTCGGAACACGACTGAACCGACATCTGTTGACATTTTGTATAATTACAGCGTGAGTTAGACACAGGGGGGGGGGGGGGGGGAACAGCAGTTTGTTGCTTCAATTTTGAACAGCAGTGTAGTTACGTAACAGTTAATTCGCCGTTTAATACATGTGAACTATTATAAATCGCCGGTGCCGATTTGTTCCAATAAGCAAAAAAAGTCGTTCCGGCCGAAATTAAGCCCTGTTGGCACATGCATTCGTTGATTATCAAGCCATCTAATTTTTGGTGCTTATGTTTACCAGACAATGTGTTTGCAACTTGTGTTATTGTGTGCTTCAGTGAATAATGGATATGTCATGGACTGTATCAACTGAATACCGTGGATGTGCTATTCTGGTGTTGAGAGTTAATGGATTCCAGTCATAGGAAGTTTTTTATTCTCTTGTCTGTTGAGTCAGCATCTTTTGCGGTGTGAAGGTGAAACACAATAAGTTACGAAGGCTTGCCTCGTTTCATGTTCAATTAATTCAGTCATGAGTATGTATGCATTTAAAGCACGATTATCAAAATTGTGTGTTACTAGGACAGTAATAAACTGGGTCTCCAGTGACTGCATACTGCTTGCCTCGGCATCTAATTGGTCTGGGTAATTAGAGGTGATGGGTCTTTCTTTCTATTGAGTAATCTTGACAATAGTTTGTGTTGGCTCTGTGTGGGGATAAACATTCTGCTTGGAGAGTTACCTCAGGGATGCCTTAACAGGCTGCAGTTCTGGAAAGGCAGAACCGCCGGGGTGCAGCTACAATGTCAGGGGCAGTGCGGGGACCGGTCACTGCTTTCGCGTCGTGGGGGTCCTAACAGAGGACCTGTGTCGATGGGGAGTCGGCCAGCCGCCGAGAAATGTTCTGCAGTTATTGCATTATTGTACACTGTTCCCAATTTTGGCTGCAAGGCTTTTTTACAACTTTCAGTACCTGATACACGATACGCCGGCGTCCAGGAAATTGTTCTCTGTGGGCAGAAAGAACTTCATCGGAATTAGCAGGTGTTTGCGGACTGGCTTTCAGATGACTTTTTTTTAAGGAGCATATCTGTTCGGCCTGTAAAAAATGTTTCTTTTCAGAGTCCGGAATAGGCCCGAAGAGCTGGGTGCGCGGCACTGTGTCTCCAGCACAGCTGGTATATTTTTTAGAGCTCTCCAGTTTCTCACGCCAAGCGATATCTAGCGCGCACGAAAAATAAGCGTCGTGAATGGAAACTGGACGCTGACATCAGTAGACGTACCGTAGGCACCTTATGGGATGGGCGTAGGGAGAGCCTGCCGCGTGTCGGTTGGTAGTGTGTGTTTTCCGTGGTGTTCCACGTGACGCGTATTTTGGGGGAGAAGGTTTTATCGGGAGAATTTTGGAGATAGTTCTTCTGGGGACCCCGATCGGAAGAGTTTGTCCTAGGACGGCGTGGAGAAAAGATCGAAATAGCAGCGGTCACCCGGGGTGCGGCGATCGCTGCAGAGTCCGTTCAGTGGCGCGCTAGATGCAGAACTGCAGATTTGCGGTGGCAGACACAGGGCTACTGAAGAGAGGCAGCTGTGTATCGTGAGCATCTTTGCAGGCCACCTCGTTAGGAATTTTTGAGATTTTCTATCACCCTCCCCAGCATATTCTTTCGACTTGCAGCAGCAGCTGTTCAATTAATGCATGTACCATTCTCTTACAGTTTAGTGGTTTGCACTCACTGTCACTCAATATAGAAACAACCACATACCGTTAATGTTGAGCCTCAAAAATGCAGAGAGCTTCACCCCTTCGTGTCTTATACGTTATGATATAAAGGTGTTACAACTCCACATGTAGCTTCACCCCTTCGTGTCTCATATGTTATGATATAAAGGTGTTACAACTCCACATGTAGCTTTGTTGGTTTTTCTTTTTTGTGTTTATATGTCAAATTACTTCCATTATTTGTTCAATAAATCCACTGTGATGACGAACAACCTTTCATTTCGTGTAATTTAGTATACTTCTCCCACTTCACCAATTTTTGTCTTTTCCTGTGGTATATTAGATACTATTGATGTTTTACTAGAAATTAGCCAAATTGTATTTCAATATTAGGGCCACACACATTATTAATTCGCGTTCATACAATACATTGCGCACAGATTACAGTATTGTATCTTAGAGGTGGTTCTTTGTCGAGGCGTCTTGCAATGGCTACGAGGTATAACAGATGCATAGTGAATTATTTCAGTGGGTATTGACATTCATATTCAGGACACAGATCTGAGACAATTTACTTTGCGTTTTGCTATAGTGCTGAACAAATGTTTGTATATTTTTCTACACTCAGCTGATGTTTAGTGGCGAAACTTCAATGAAATGAGATTTGGTGGGCCCATTTAACGTTTCCTCCAATGAATTTGTTAGGAATAGGAGTTTTAATGCGTTTTTACCAAAATGTGAGCAGAAGTTGGCATTATCTTTTCTGATAAGTCAGATGCAATCTGAATTTACTTCCACATTTTGTGTAGAGGTCAGCTATCAGTTTAAGCGGGATTTGAAAGCAGAATAGGACGGTATTTTGTGCAGATGAAATACTATTGATACTGAATAACTTGGTGCAAGTGTTAATATTTCCATAGTGATAGTGGTATATAGATACCCAGGTTGAATTATTGTGATTTTGTGGGACAGTTTAATTTACTGAAGATTCTATAGGAAGATTTTATGACATGTTGATATCAAAGTGAAGTGAATTTCATTTGAACCTTCACTTGGGATTCTGGTTTACTCTCTTGGTACAGTGTCTCTGTGATTCGAAAGTGCTGGTAGTTTTGGGGCGAGGGAGTCTATGATAAGCACGAAATCATTTGTCGGTATGTCTTTTTGCTTCACATTATGACATACTACTGTGCAGTCTGTATATCTTATTATATGAGATATTTCCATGGAAAATTCAATCTTATTTCATTCTAACAGTGTTTATCCAATTGAACACTCTTGTGATTATGCTGTGTACTTAGAACAGGTTGCAGTTTACAGTGGCATAGTAAAGAGACTAATTGTCAGATATACAGCTATGATTGACTGTGAAGAGGAATTGGTGTGCTTAACAAGGTACTGAAAATACCCCCCTCCCCTATCTTTAGTGGCCATGAATGTTACTTTATTGCAGTGAGGTGTACAATCATTTTCACATTTCTCTTGGGTGATGAAGGCAATACAATTAATGGCATATCGAGCACTATGTTTGATTTTGCAATTTTTGTGTATAGCATTTTTAGGTCTTGATTGTTGAGTCTTTGGGTGTTCCTTCTCATCAGTGTAGACTGCATGAAGCTAACGATTAGTGAAGGCGATTTCATGATATTTATTTCCGTTTTTGTGTGAATTTGTGGTGAAAGTCGACTCTGGAGAGTTGCTTGAATTGACTAATGGTAATTGCGCAAACTGTTGTGTTCTAAGGAACCATTTGGTACAGTCATTAAATATTCCTCTTTTGTGGTAAAATACAGATATTCTGGTGATAGAGTGGTACAGCATTTCTTCGTTGTCTCGTATTTTAGTCATAATTATTGCATTTTGTTTGGTGCAGTAAGGGAGTGATAGAGAAGTTCCTTATTACCTTGTTGTTATTGCGACTTATTAAAAGAAGGATGAAAGTATTTATATCATGGAGATATCAACAGTAGCAGAATGAGCAAAAGTGATGAGTTACATAAAATTCTTACGCCTGTATCACAATCAAGCGTAAGTGAAATTGCGCTCTCATCAGTAGCTCAAGAAAGTGAAAGTATTTTGTCTGGTAATTCTGTTAGAGTAGTGGAAAGTCAGACAGAGAGCTTTGTTGTGTGTGATGATAATATAAAATATGAGGAGACAAGTTGTCTTAGTGTTAGTTCAAATGTAGATGACTTTGAATTAATAACTCAGTTTGGGAAGGGCCTGGGACAAGCGCAACTAAACCGAACCTGTTTATACTAGAACGTGGATGACATGTTCGTCGTTTCGTCACATGAACACGATAGCTTATGTGAATTTCTCCGGCACCTCAACCTGCTTCACGCCAAAGTACAGTTTACCATGGAAGTGGAACAGGATGGAGTCTTCCCATTCCTTGACGTCCAGATGAAATGGAAATCAGATGGCAAGCTTAGATGCATAGTGTGCAGAAAGCCTACAGATACTGATCTGTATCTACACACCTGCCTCCAGTAGTCACCATAGTTATCAGCATGAAGCCATTTTACTCACACTTGTTCACAGGGCGCAATCCATCTGAGACCAAAACAGTTTTCCAATCGGGCTGAAGTACCAGGAGACAACGTTCCCAAGGAATGGGAACAGCAGCTAACAGATCGGACGTGCGTTTAGAGAGGCTGCAACTAGACAACACCAGGAAGGAAAAGAGGAGCACAAATCACTCGCATGCATCCCGTTTGTGAGCAATACCTCCAAAAAGTTAAGCAGAGTATATATGAACGACATAATGTCAAATGTGTATTTCACCCACACCCTAAGATCTTCACACTTCAAGATTCAGTAAAGGATGTCTAGGCCTTCGTTTAGCAAATCTTCTAACAATGTGGAAAGACATTTATTGGGGAAATTGTACACACGATAGAAGAGACGTGCCATGTACATAAGTGGAAGCCATGCTGAATTATGCCGTACTACCAGATCAGGAGCGGATGACCTGACCACAGTATAAGAACTGGCCACACTATAGATTACAACAAAACCAAGATACTTAGGCGATCTTCTACCTTCTGGGATTACATGATTAATCATGATCCAAGATTATCTACGTAAAAGAGATTGCAGCCTATAACTGAGTCAGATGGAACCGTGCACCGAACCAAGAAAAAGGAATATGTACCAGTACAGTGAGGTCTGCACCTGGTGACGATGGTACAGATGCTGGAGACTGTAGTTCGCACCAGATTATCAAAACCTTCACCACCTCCGTCACCGTCACAACCCACCATGGTGGATGTATGGACAGCGACTGGAATGGATGGAGGGGTACTGCCCAACATACTAGTACGCCGACATGAGCAGAGCAGTAGTCGTCAGGAACCACCAGAAGATGACAGCGAATCTGTTTTTCGAAATATCGTGGAGAACTTACGACATGACCCAGGTGGGAACCTCCAAATTCTGCGTCAGAATATTACTCAGATACTTCGATCGGAATTACTTACTGTTTTAGGTGCTCAGTTAATGCTACGAGTAGATGGCTGGTATCTAGGGACTCAGAGAACAGCAGAGGGCAACACTGAAGAATTAAAGGAATGATTGGTAATAGTGGAATAAAACTGCAGTAAAGCCAAAGAAGTGTTAGTTCGACTGAACTGAAAGCCCAAATCCAGAATTTGGGAAGTCAGCTTGCTTCGGTTCGGGAAGATATTTCAAATAGAGTTAACGAATTTACTAGGCAAATGAGAGGAGATGTGCGGTCTAAATATGCTGCGAGAGTTACCACTGTTGAGAATAAACCTACTGCAATAGAAGTGAATCAGACTGAGCCAATGAAAGTCGTAGAGAATCAAAATAATTAATCGCAGGAGATTTTGAATGTTTTACGAGGGGGATGGACTAAAGACAAGCTCGAAATTTTCAATAGAATAGACACTGTTCCGACTCAGAAAGTAAATACTCAGTTTATGAAACAGCTACTCATGCTACTGCTCTGCATAATCTCGAGTTTTGGATGGGATTAATTAAGCCCAACAGAGAGAAGGAAACTCCAGGTACTGACGAGGAGTTCCGTAAGTATATTAGCAAGACTGAAAACCTCATGGCTGCTGTAGCAGCGCTGTTTGTAAATGTGGAGCGGAGCTAAAAGGGAACAATGCAAGTAGGATTCGAGGATTCTGAAGAAGTTAGATCCCTCTTGCGTTTTACAGAAGGGCAGATGGAGGTATAAAGGAGAACAGAATTAGGTCAAGTGTTGCAGGTGAGAGTATCTAAGATTGAAGAAAGGCCGGGTGATGGAACTGCTAGAACCAACTGTTACCTCATAAATCAATTTCCTGATGAACAATATAATGCGGATCATGAAGACGAATCGGAAACTAAACATAACTATGAAATAAGATGGGCATATCACAGTAGAGAACGGTTTAACAGAGAAATCATATACAGCGAAGGCATGCAAGGTTTTGGTTACAACCATTAACCATTTGCTGTCAGTACATAAATTTCAAACCTTTTGAAATATTCCACATATTATTCATCCATGTGCATAGTTAGAACATCCTGACTTTTCTCTTCCACCTGTTGCTCTGAAAATTAAGTTTATTTGAAGATACTTGGAGGGATTATTCACTATGTGTATGGAAATCTTGGCTCGAAATTGTGATTTCCACATTTATTCTTGTCTGCATATTGATCCGAAACAGCACAAGACTGAATGAAACCACGTTGCAGAACTTTCATAAGTTTAATTTGATGAATGTTGGACCCTTGTCTGAAGATGCGTTATTAAAGAATCACTTCTTATGCAAACCATACAGCTGAGCTGAATTAATTAGTCTCTTTAATAAAATTACCTTCAAGCCGAGACAGATCATGAGATATTCCAGCATTTGTTGAAAGAACTTGAATATGAGAACAGGGAAAAGCCCCACAGTAGAAGTGAATCAAACCTATTTCACTATTTGGATTATAGGCAACAGCAGAGTGGTAATTATGCAATGACTCTCGCTGACACCCTTAAGAAAGTGCAAACTGGCGGCACGGGAATGAACTTCCAGACTGCAGTGGTGATGATAATTTCAGAAGGGACGGAAATAGACGAAACCGAAGGACGTTTGGAAATAGTCGTAGTAACCATAGGGTGATAATGCCGGATGGTAACATACAAATTGAAGTATGCGAATTGTGTAAGCTCATTCAGCTGATGCTAGGAACAATCTATGTACAGACAGACTGCTTACTTGAGAACGATGAGTACTATTGACAGCTAATTCTGTAGTTCCAAGAGGGATAGATGAAGGAATAGATCAAGTAAACACCTTAAATTTTGAAAATATGAAGGAAATACTATTGGGAGAAAATAAAGTCTTCAGAACATCCGGTTCTTGCAATTAATGTAAATTGTGTCGTTTTGTCATATATTCTTGTCACTGGGAAGTCAGGTATCTGTAATGAGTGAGTCAGCATTTCAGCTGCGTGGAGGGGTCGGTTGTTGGTCAGCTCTACTTTTGCAATGAACAAAGGTGAAAGGGACAATCCTTGGGAAAGGATAGAAGTGAAGAGACAAATTGGTGTTGAATTTATGTGCCTGGGTTACTGATTATCTGCGATTTTTTTTGTTGTACAACACTTGGCTACTGAAGTGATACTAGGGCTTCTTTTGTTGTCTGCATATCAAGCATCGTTGAGCTTGGTTTGCGAGTAAGTGAGTTTAAGAAATAGAGAAGCATTGATTAAGTTGACAGTTTATGGTTGTGCGACGAATGGAGGAATTCCCAACTACTGTCTCAAATATTTGCAGGATCTGAGTTGTCACTCATTCTAAATTCCGTTGTGGGCGAGGACAGTGTATGGGCAATCCTTCTGATGGAATGTCAAAAAAGTATGAGTACTTTACAAGAGATATGTGACTGGGTTCCCTGTGTGGAGGACGTCAATAAACTAATCAGGAAAGATTTTTGATAACTTTTCTTATGTCTTGACCACACTTTTATTTTCCAACAGCCTTGCGCGTTTCGACTTTACGTCATTTTCAAAGGCAGTGTTACGTCAGCTATAAAAAATTGTTCGTAGATACATTGTATCACGTCGAAATTCTCGATCACGAGACAAGTGGAAAGACCACTGGAAGTAGATCTAGATTATTTGTTGTTGTTATGTTGTTATTCTAATGTGAATGAACCTCTGACACATCCTGAAGCATCCAAAATCTTTATGTTCTTTGCTAATCATTTTGCTAAGCCCTTAACACATGTACTCGTAATTCTTGTATCAAATCTCAATGGGCAGTCGGTTTTCCAGTGCTTCATTTTCCTTAAGCCTGTTTACAACATAAAGATTTGTTAAATACGGGTAGCACAAATTGCAAAAAGGTAGCTTTCTGGGGTTGGGTGGGGAAGGGAGCGGAGGAGGGGGGGGGGGGGGGGCGCAATTTTATCAATTCTGCCACGGGCGCAGGATCTCATAGGTATGGTTTAGGTTACAGCTTCTTTGGACTTCTAGGCCATTCTCCGTGACATGTTGCAGTGCAGCGACCGAAGTAGATTGGCTGGTCGTGCTGACGGCGGCACAGGGTAGAACTGTTCGAATGTAAACCAATTGTAAATCGTTGCTGGTCAGTGGAAACTTTCAAGTAAACGTTAAAACCGTGAGATGTGGACTTGGTCAAAGTCTTTGGTATTCCAGAGAGATTATGCTAGTCCCGGAGACCACAAACCTTGTGGAATTTATGTTTTGAAGGAACACATGTACCCGTATGCAACCAGGGTTGTAAGCAGAATTATTCCTTAGTAAGTAGTTAAGGTAGTACGTATTAAAAATTCGTTAGAAAGTACTATTAAACTAGTCATTATGAAATTAGCTGGAAAATGTTATTTCTATGAAAATTGTGATTAAGCTAAATTATAAAATGCCACTTCTAATAAAGGATAAAAGTTGCGCACTGCTGTAGTTTCTAGGTAGCAGATTCCTATGTATATCAGCAGTAAATAAATAAACATCAGTGCCTAATTCAGAGTGTGCTGTATTGGATTGCTGAGCCTCTGCAGCACATCCTAATGTATTGCAGCTACAGTCCCGTTTTTCTGTTTGTTTATCGCATGTATGACACTTCCCAACGTTATTTTTGACTTTCGTTTTCCCTCGCGTTTTGCAGGGGACACAGCCAACGCTTTCCTTCTCTTTATTCTCATGCTTCTTGTGGCCTTTGCTACCAAACTGAGTTGTTACCCTGCTTGCAGGAACTCTTTGTACTTGCGTGTGTCGGCATGACAAACAACATGCATTTATTGGGCTCTTTACGCTTTTTTCTGTGATTTTTTCTCTGAGGATAAGGATGCAAAATATCTCTTTGGTTGGTGTTTCAACTATAACTACACATGGTGTTGTCCCTTTTTCTTTAGTTTCCGTTTCATCTGGCTAGTTAAAGTCTGTCTATTGCCCCAGTGTCCTTTTTTGCAGCCCAACTGACAGGGTGCTGTCGCTCAACTTTTGCCTTCTTATTTTGTTCCTGTTTTTAACGTTTTTATCGGCACTGCTTGCGCTGCGTATGATATTGGCAGTGTTAGCTCCTAGTGATCTCAGTGCTTATTAACTTTCGTAGCTTAGTACATTCCGTAAAACTACGAGAAACTAGACAAGATTTTAGGTTTAATGTGAATAGGTACATTTTCATTCCACGTTGTAAGGTACATAACTGCCCTTTTTGATTCTGTAAAATGCTACTGTAATCCATATGACCAGAAGTTATGACGAAACTTAATACAGTAATTTGATTACTTTAGACAGGAAAATTTACTAAAATTTATCAGTATTCTATGTTTCTCTTTTCTATCTCAGTGTTGTTAGTGTATTTTTAGTTTCACTAGTACATAATACAGTGCTAATTAACTTTTTTCAGCCGAACTGTAATATTAGAAAAACGCGTCATCCGACGAGAATCAGTCTCATCATATTCCGATTAAGTTTTTCAATACGGTCATCCGGCTGAAAACGATAGAGCGTTTTGTATGCGGTATAGACGGTTAAATACCACATTCTCGAGTGATTTTATTCTTTCCAAGATGGTGACCTATTAAATTTAATAAATTAACGACAGCTCTTTGTAACTTCCGGAAATCTTTGAACTTATATGGGAAATGAAATTCATTTGTCGTAGTTTGGGAAAAGAACCAACAAAATATTTTGACAAACTAAATTATGATTGGATATACAGTTGTTTCAACCGTGCAAAATATATTTTGCTTGTGATCATCAGTTATATATCATACTGAATAATATAGCAACAGCTTTGTGTTCGAGGTGTCCGCAGGAAGAAATGCATGAAAATATGTAACAAAGACACAGACACCTGCACCGACAGCTGGGAAAAAACATGAAAGTTGTAGGTGAGTAACAGGAAAAGTTAATATATTTTCAAAATCGGGAAAAAATAAATGTACGTTCATTTAGATACTACACATTTTATTCTGTATTTGTTTTACATTGCCGGCTCAATTCACTTGTGGATAAAACAAGATCAAAAAACGTTGTGAAACTGTATGAGAGGGATATGAATTTTCAGTTGCATTTTCTTAATTAGCGAGTGATATTCCTGTAAAAACTATTTCTGGTAGAGCACCTGCTTGAGTGTGTATACATATATATATATCTGTGTTTCTGACCAGTTTTTTTGCAGTTGAGATGCTATATTAACATGTACATACAATATTGTATACATAGCAAATACAACATGAACACTCTTTTTCTTACATAAATATTATATGAAAAATGTAAAAATGTATTATATACCTTCACAAAGCTTTTGATTTTCGTTACAGCAGTATGCTTATACAAGCAAAATTCAAGTTCTCTAGCGATCCACAAAGCTCACGACACCGCCATTTGGGTGTGTCGTAAGCTTCACTTACTGAGTAATGCTGTGACATGAAAGGCGGCACCATTCTCCAAACTGGGACGAAATTAGTTGTATTATGGTGAAAATATAACTCAATGAAGATATTTATTAGAAAACACCTTAACACTGCAAAATCTGGTCATCTATTTAGGCAAACCAAATTCAAGAAGCATATTACTTTGGACGTGGATTATCTCTAGATTAACATATTTTTTTATAAATCTTATTTGAAACTTAAAACGCCAGTGGTACCCAGTTAAAATTAATTATAGAATTTCAAAATGCTTTCCATATCACATACCTACCCAGATTTCAATAAATAGTTTAATAAACATATGTTAACACATCTCTGTTAGATATTTCGCTTCTTACAGTACCATGGTACCTAATGAAAAGAGTATTCCAATTAAATATTTATTTAATAAATTATGATATAATATTTAAATACCCGTTTCAATCCAAATTACACAAAATTTATTCACATCTAATGAGCGAGTTCATGAATGATGACAGATGAAATCAGACCTTCTAGTACAAATCTACAGTATATAATATATTTTCTTCATTTCTGTGAGAGAGAAGGTAAGGATTTCATCTGTATCATCAAAAACCATGTTGTCGCCGTTGACGAGACTAAATTCAACAACATCATTATAATAATATTAAAAACGTATGCTCACATTTCAATAACCACAATAGAGCTTCATTTTTCTCCTTAATATTCTCAATTCAACACGTGTAACCAACATAGGTTTTATGCATCTTTAAACGGGACATTAATATTATGGAAATTATCCAGTGCTTCATAAAGCGTTCCCACTTAGTTCCCTACAATAACAGCAAAATAAGCTGTATAGAAGAATAAAATCTGCAATGAGAAATTTATAAACAATATTTTATAGATTATGGTATAATTTTTACATACCAACAGAAATTACAAATGAATCAATCCATCATCTGTGTGACTGCTACCCCTAAAGCCACAAATTATACATTTAATGAAAGTGCAACAACAACAATACAGTCAAACAGCTGATGGCTTATTTTAGCAACATGTGGATACGCTAGGAGAACTTGGGTTCCTGACTGCATAAGCACTGCTTTTCAATAAGAAATCACATACCATTTTACTGACAATCACTAACACTAATTTATATATATATATATATATTTCATATATGTATCTATATATGTGTCCTTGGGGCATAATGTGCAGTACTCCAATCTTAAAATAGTTCCTCTGTGGCCAAGGATTTGACAGTACCGACGACTTCTTTCTTAACCTACATTAATTGTGTAGTCTGTTGGTGAAATCTTTGTTTCTTGCTCAACCATGTTTCACAAAAAGCTGCAAACACATTGGTGATAACATTTTTCAACAAAATTAAGATGTGTTCTGTACTTTTAGCAAACCATTCTTCGTTTACCATGCCTGTCTTTCTTATTATGTCAACACTTGCCTCAGCACAGTATGAAGAGACCAAGTCAAAATATTGGCCTTTCCGAGGCCAGGAGATACTTCTCACTGTCATCTATAGCTCCTCTTCCCTGAGAACTGATGATCCACCATACTGTTGCTGCAGCAAGAGTTAGAGCAAAACATTATGTCCCAAGGAGCGTTAAAACTACGCAAGTGCAACCAGAGATCAGCCGATAGGTGTGTCACACACGCTGGACAATTGCATCACACATAAATACCTGTCACTGAGCTATGATTGTATTGCAACAGCTACTAATTACGTTCAAGTAAGCAACTAGTTTCAATCAAAAGGTGATCAGTGGTGAAATAATAGTAGACGTAATTTATCTCCCTTGAAACAAACCAGCCTGATTAATTTGTCTACGTTGCTGAGAAATAAGACAGCAAACTTTTAACATTGAAAGCTTTATAATCACGATAATAATATGACGAAATTTGTTACGTAATTTTCACTGAACGCTCGTATTATAGGAACGCTGTGCCACACTTATCAGCAGATCTCCTAGGTTAAAAAAATAGAATCCAACTGATCCGTGGTCCATTTCAAACTATATAGATTTAGATTTCATAGTGATTTATAATAATGTTACACACATATTCGTCTTTATTTACAAGACTCTGTCTCCAAGTGAAATGATCTATTAGTTAATAGGAACTGTAATATTGGATGGCTTATGCCTTGTGTTCAACACGTATCACCTCGGGTATAGTTAAGGCACCTTTTACACACACAATTTCGTCTTACAGCTTTTCTAGAGACCACAAATACTTTTTCATCTGAGGATTTCTTTTCACTGGGATCGGCAGAAAATTCAATACACGAAGTAATTCATAACTCATAACTTTTTCATGTGTACAATAATGCGTACTGCTTACTGGTGGTAATGGTAGAACAACTCAATATTCTCTTTTACGTATAAACAGTGAAACAATTGTTCTCTTACAGTTATAATTTGAATTATTCGACATCTAAGAGGTATTTTTCACGAATTTTTGCCGCAAGTCTATAAATTGGAAATTAATTTAAAATGAACATAAAGCTTCGTATCAGAATCACCCATGATTTTAAGATCTATAGATGCTCGGATCAGACTTTTAACGTCCTCATTTCGCAGAGTAGTATGTATCATATTCCTTAGAAGCTAAGTGAAAAGTTTTAAATGAATATATATATATTTTTGACAGCTTATAACATGTAACTTAGAAAGAAAATTTCTTGAAGCACAAGAATAACATAGTACAGATGATTATATCCCATTGATTTCGATCATCACAACTCTCTAAGTCAATGGGAGACAAAGCCTTGTTGCTTTGCAAATTTCATACTTGCCACAGATAGAGAACATAACATTCTTCTCTTACAAAATACTTACGTTGATATTACTAAAATAAATACACACTTCTTCTATAGTATTTCTCATATAAGGTAACATATTCATCTATTTATAATACAAATTCATACAGCTGAAAGCGCGCCAAGTTGCAAGGTATAGCCTGGACCCTTCGAGCCATTCCATGTGTAGGAACTCGGTCACGGACCACTAAGGCAGGAAACGACTTTTTTTTTTACAATAAGCAATTTCTGAAACAGCGTGCTAAATAGGACTATTTCCTTGTTTGAAGTATAAAGCTAACATCCTTCGGTCATTTCTACTGCGTGTGTCAAGTCAGTATCGAAAGACTATACGTCGGCCATAAGCAAGAAAGTTTTTAGCGGTTGCCTATGTGGAGTAACACACATACAAGTGTATACACATAGGTAAAATATGTCCATATCTATAAATGTGCACCAAGTAATGAAATATATTACAGCGTCACACGTGTTGGCCATAAACGTGTCTACCAGCTAGCAATAAGAACAAAAGGATACAAATACGATAACTCCTTTAATTTCAGTCCAAAACGAAACAGTTAATAAACAGAGAACATCAGACATTTTCATAGCACCTGAATTCATATTTTTAAGTACTATAGTTCATTTTTACCCTTGGTTGACACAGGTAACATATTGTTTAGCAATTCAGTTATTTTAATCCTAATACAAAATCCTAAAGCAAAATCACCAAGGCAGCAACACACACACACACACACACACACACACACACACACACACACACACTCTCTCTCTCTCTCTATCTGTCTCTCTCTCTCTCTCTCTCTCTCTCTTTCTCACACACACACACAAACACACACACACACACACACACACACACAGTTACGTACTCGTAAGTAAGTAAATAACAACTTTCGTATCAAACATTTATTGATTGACCAGAATTTACAACATTCCGTATTAAACAGCGCGTGAATTTGGATACGCAGTTGTCAGTGAATTATTATAAAGTAGATATGTCACTACTGCCGATTGCATTCTTAGCGGTTGAGTGGTTTCACTTCAGTCGTTGATGAGACTGTAAATAGCAAATAGTAATTTCAGTCACGAGATTATCCTGTTTTGCTTCAATTCATTAGTAGCAGTATAGCACAGTTAGTGACGCGTAAGTTAAATAACAAGAACGAAATTCTTGTTTTCCCCGTGTTGTTTGTAATTTCTGTGCTTGATTTAGCCACACTATTGATATTTACGCTAACATGTTGTATAGACAAATGCCTAAAAAGACCTCTTCGGCGAACAGTTTTCATTCCGAAAGCTGTAAGTAAAATAGGAATTTAAGGCATCTTTATTCACAATCGCACTAACAGCCAGAGAAATTTCGACGATTGTGCTTGTTGGCTAATTGTTACTCTTATTTAAAGCCGTTACTCGACAAATGTAATAGTTCCGACAGAATGATGATGTAATCATCTGCTTCATAAGTCGTCCAAAGTATTGACTAAAACTGCCTTCAGCTCGTACAGGTATGAGGTGTGGGAGTCTTCCTCTCCTTCGAACAGTTTTTCAGCTTTTCGTACCTTTCTCATTCTTGATTACATCACTAAACTTGCATGAAGTTACACTAATGGCACAAACGGAACTTGGTAGCTAACACTTATCCACTTTCATCCAGAATGTGAAAAACGAAACAGAGCTCAGTTATTTAATTATTGATATGTCAGTGATTTAGTGTGTGTGTGTGTGTGTGTGTGTGTGTGTGTGGGTGGGTGGGTGGGTGGGTGGGTGGGTGGTTCAAAAAATGGCTCTGAGCACTATGGGACTCAACTGCTGAGGTGATTAGTCCCCTAGAACTTAGAACTAGTTAAACCTAACTAACCTAAGGACATCACAAACATCCATGCCCGAGGCAGGATTCGAACCTGCGACCGTAGCGGTCTTGCGGTTCCAGACTGCAGCGCCTTTAACCGCACGGCCACTTCGGCCGGCTGTGGGTGGGTGGGTGTATGTAACAAATGACAGGAGCGCTTTGGGAATTCACTTTGGAATTAAAGAGCTTTCACGAAAAGCATTCTTCAAATTTCATACTTTTGCAATGTTCCCACGTAAGTAGTTGCAATAAAAGCCAATTCCGATTGTCGTCTATTTCCGGTACGCACAAAAGTTTCAGCAGTTTTAGGCATCAGAGTGTTCAGTTTCGCTCAAGTTTTGTACATGAAATGAAAACAACGACTTATTTTCTTAAGATGAATGCCGATCGAGTATTTTTCACACTCGCAAGACATGCCACACGCGAGGATAGTTAGACGTTGATGGAATATGTCAGTCTAAGAATAGAGCAATCGCGTCAAATGTTTTCATGTGCAGGGCGACCCATATAAGATGTACGCCGCTTATTTAATAAAATGATGGAAGGAAACAAGAAAGTTCATAAACGACTGCGTATCTTAACGTATAGTTAGGATTTAAAGCTGTTATTTCTCGTACTTGATCGGTGATCTGCTTATGGACAAAACGGATTTGTCTGTACCACTATACTACGATTTTTAATGTGGGTGCCATTTCATGTAGACATCAGTTAGGAAAATGAGCAAAGAGTTCCACGTTAGTAGAAAAAGCTTAGAAAGGTGCTCTAACAGATTCAAAGATTTAGAGCCTTCTGAAACGTCGTGTCCACTTAATGACATGTTAAAAATTGTTGCCACGATCAGACTAAATCACGCAATGACTCTCCTCCAATAAAGCGCAGAAAGAACATAGGCATTGCTAAGAAGGTTATTCAAGTCTAAAATGGGGGTGCATTTGATGAATGGATTCAGTGCATAAGTTGTAAACGGTGGGTACACCTGTCATGTGATAAAAAAAGACGTCCGAAGACGTTTCTATGAATGTTTGAAGTGCGAAGATCCCGTCAGGTATTCAGACGAAGACCGATAAGAATTTTAGACACGCTTTCCTGTCAAACTCTTATTCTAACAATGATAACACAATTCATTATTGTAGTTTTTGTCATAAAGCTGAAGGAATTTTTATTAAAATTGATATATTTTCGGTTAAGTAGCCAATGTTGGAACTAAAATAAATGATGAAATTACGTGGGGCAATTCCGGAAATGCACCGAGCAACCCCCGAATAGCAGTCCAGTGCCTCAGCGACTGTGTACTCATAAGCTTGACCCTAGTGCCTACTTATTCGTACATATAACGGCATTATTTTATGACCGTGTGACTGTCAGGACATGGCGGTGGGGTGGATCGGTCAAGGCACTGAATTCTTATTCAGAAGGGTCGGGGTTGAAATCCCCGTCCAACTATCCTGATTCAGGGTTTCCATGGTTTCCCTTAAACAGTTAACGTGAATATCCATATGGGTCGTTAAAGAAAGACGAGGCCGATTTCCTTGCCTATCCCTGTACTACCCGAGCTTATGCTCCGTGTCTAATGATCTCCTCAGAGACGGTAAGATAAAATCTTACCTTCCTTTTTTGCAACTGTGTGGAATTTTGATGATGATAAACAAAACCTGTAGGAAGTCGTAATTTCACCTTTTGTACAATTTATAACGCCGTCACCAGTTCTTTTCATATGACGGTACACTCTCTTTGTAAATGGAAGTAACACACAGAAGGTATTTTTTGCTTCACAGATTTTCTGTTTCTCCTTGGACACTAACTTGATTAGTACTGTATTCTTGGTACGTAAGGTTCATCTCAAAGGTCTAAACATAGAAACAGTTCCGCATGTTGAGCTTGTTTGAGATCGAAAATCAACTTTTACATGCGCCGAAGATGTCTTTAGCGTCAGAAGAGGAAACGTTGGCCTCAAAAATACATCTTAGGCCATGGCCTAACATCCATGTAACTAAAATCGCGAAAGATGTAATTAGTTACCCTGCACAGTCAATAATGTTCTATCAGGGACATTTAAGTGCATGTTTAACTCTATCCCCCTGACGATGACGCTAGTGAAAATGTGGATATAGTGAACAATGCACTCAAATGTCTATAACAGCATATCTTGCCCTGTACAGGATACTATGCACAGTTCCACTGCGGCGCAGATGTGAAGGAAGAACAACATAAAATCGGAAGATGCATTTAAAAAAAGACAGATGAAGCTAATCTATGGTAGGTACACAGTAGGATCTTTTATATAGCCGCATAGACATGCCATGCTGTAGTAAGAAGTAAGTATTAATTTTTATAGTTTTAGAAAAAGTATGCATCCTGTGTTCAAGGAAGAGCCAGCACTTTATATGAGATATTTACGGTGATGTTTGAATGTGATCTTAGACCACAAACTAGATTCGTCTGAAAAAAGAAATTTTGACTACTCGTACAGTTTTTCCTCTTGATTAAAAATCTATTGGTGTAACAAAAAGAGATTTAATTTCAAATGGAAACTTCCGTCTTGAATAGAACTTAATGAATAAATAACTGAATACAGAGGTGTGAAGTGATAATTTGTGAACAGAAATAGAGATGAAGGGCTATTGAAGAAAATCCAGAACTACAATTCGAAAGGAAGTTGAGAGATAGGTTTATCACGGAAACTGGAGGCATAAACGTTGTCAAGACGGACCAGGCAGATACGTAATGCTTTTATGCAAGACAACGACAGCGAACTATTGATGCAGGATTTAAGAAACTGCATACATAAATTCGGCGTAATAGAAGGAAAAACAGATGCGCATAGGTAGGTGTCGAGTTTGAAGGTGTAGAAAACAAAACATAAGACAGTTCCGCAGAAGCTTCATAGTGTTAGCAGCTTTAGAAAGTGAGAGACGGGGGTTATGATTATTGCGAATACATTCCTGTTCAAGAAAGTGCTCACGAACACTCAACAGATACCAGTCACGTTTAAGTAAATCACCGATTCGGAGAAAGTTTAAGTGCTTGCACTTTTTTCCCAACACACTCTAAATCAAGCGGTACTTCAGTTGCGGGATTTTGAAATGTGCATACTGAAATCAGGCATAACAAAAAGAATAGCAGATAGCAGCAGAGGATTGCGAATTCGCAGGTACGGAAAACAAAACGTGACAATGAAGCACTGTGGAATCTTTGTATCGTTGGCATTGGGTCAAGGGACTGTAATTATTACGCATACATTGGTGTGTGAGTTTAGATCATAAACCAATGACGTCTAATTAATTGTTGATTCAAAAAACTTTGCTTGCAGTGTTTTTTTCTCTCGATTAGGAACCTAGCCGTACTACTGTTGCCGGGTTTTGAAAAGTGGAGTCGGCAGAAACGTGGTGATGTCTGTAACTGAGGGAGATTTAATTATGACGCATACATTCATGTGTAGGGCAGCGCTTATGAGCTGACATCAGAAACCAGAAATTTATCCTTAAAAATCTAGCAGTAATACTGCTCCAGGATGTTCACAAGTGCAGACTGAAATCGGTAGCAATAAAAGGGAAAAATAGATATTTATGGAGAGGTGGAAAAGGAAGCGTTAACACAGCTCCGCAGAAACCTCGTAGTGTTGGCAGCTGGAGGGGGGTGGGGGGGGGGGGGGGGGGGGGGGGAGAGGAGAGTTTGTAATTATTATGCATACATTTGTGTGCAGGGCAGCACGTGCGAGGCTCACAATCGCGTTCTGGCCGCAGCAGCCGGCAGGCGAATATGTTCTATTATAGCGAGCGGCCGAAAAACGCGAGGGGCGAGTTTTGAGGGCGAAAGTGTTTAGAAGCGGCCGGAATTAGCATTCGAATAGAACCGAGGGCTTGCGCCGATGGCGTAGTGCCCCAGGGTTGCCCGTAGGGGAGGGGGGGGGGCGGAGATCGCATTGGCAAAGCCGTGATTACTTCTGCAACTGGCGCGCGACTCAGTCGCCTTCTGCTGAAAAACACTTTTTTCTGCCGAAAAGCTGTTATTGTGTGACGTCGCTCCCGAGCAACCCCTTGACGGCGGGGCACCCCCCGAACCTGTTTATCCGCTAACCCTTGCGCAGCTGCGTAGGGACTTAACGCACAGCAGAGCGCGCGTTGCCAGAAATTTGGTAAATTAGAGCGAGGGCAGGCAGCGGGGGCTGTCTATCAGGCGCGTGGCGCGCTCACTGCTGACGCACCCTCGCCCCCGGCCACATTACTCACCCCACCGTGGGGCCGCAGGCCGCGGCAGCACGCACGCCGTAAATTCGGCCAAAAGGTGGATTTCAAAAATATGGGAGGGGACGACCGCCAGTCGATATTCCGACTGTGACGCACGCGTTCGCAAACAGATGCAATTGTCCGTCCGCTAGCGCTTTCTCGGCTTCCCCAGGCGCCTGCTGCGCACTTTACAACGTACTTCTGACAAATTTGTGATTCTGATAGGTGTGGCTCGTGCGCGTCTGTTCGATTTTCAGATCACGTAGACGAAAAGCCCATTTATTATTAATAATGACCATTCGATTTTCCAAAAGCTGGCGATCTCATACAACAGAATATGTGTACAGCAGCCGCCCCTTCACGTACCTCGTCGTGAGCCAATCCTAAACATGTCGAGACAGACAGCTTTCTAGATCCCGCGTAGATGGTGCAGGATGTCAGTAAGAGGTGCGAACTTTTCCTCAGAAGTCTGGTTTTCTAATATTTTGGATGTAGGTTGCGTTTTGGGCAAAATATAGTTTTGATTATGCCTACTCGAGCACATTTCACCACTGCTGTGGCGCCGACACTGGTATTTTGCTCTACGTTCTCTTAAAGCATTAGGTGATGGGTGACTTGTCAATTAAGAAACTTAATTGAACCACAGGTTACAGAAGAAAATGGGTTTCAGGAAAATTCATTCTATTACTGACAGTTTTACGACAAATAATTAAGGAGCGCACAGAAAATAACAAAGAAAAGCTAGCTGCCTATATCACGGAAAACTGCGGCTGTCGGCTTCATTTGACAGGGGAGTCAAAAGCTTGTATGGAAAGGCAAGTATAGTATTATATTTCGGAGAAAAATTGCCAAAACACAAAGATACGAACATAGAAATAAGATGAATTAAATCAACGATTTTCAAGTTTTCGAAACGCCATTTTACTAGGATGCAAAACTAAATTTTGTAAGACAATCTGTCATTATGCACAGCTCACTTCTGTAGGAAGATATACAGTTTACTTGCTGACAGCGCAATCATCCTCCAATGAATTATTCAGACACTAAGTAAAGTATGCGAATAATGCAACATGAAAATTTCCTACAAGAAAATGAAAGTAATGACCAAGTGCCAAACATACCGAAGACCGTAAATAACAATGAATTAATAGAGCAAGTAAAATGTTTCTGAGATTTGGGATGCGAAATAACTTAAGATTACACCTAACACGTCGAACAAAAATAAACCAGTTCAGTTTCATCTTTCAAACAATTACTAAAATAATTTAAGGAGCAGTACACATAAATTGATATTAACGAAATTGTATGAGTCGGAGGCTGTCCCTATGTCCACATATGGATATGAACGCTGTATCCTTTGTAAGGAAAAAATGGGATACAGGCCCGAGAAATGAAATTCCTTAGAAGGACAGTGAAAGACTGTTCGAGAGCAAGATTAAAAATTAAGAACGTTACAAACGTACAGCCTCTATGAAAGAATCAACCCGAATCGTTTGAGGAGGAATGAGAATCTGGAAAGAATGAACAGTGAAATATTACTACCAAAAGCTAAAATTTATAACGTGTGGGACAGAGGAAGATTGGGCAGACTGCACAGCAGTTGGGTACCGTAACTGGCTGTATTGTCTCTTGAAATCTAGAAATAGAAGACTTCATTTTAGATTTGTTTACGTATGTTTGAAGATCGCAAGATATGAATGCTACTCATTTCAAAACAGAAACACATGTACGGAATTTTCAACTTGAAAGCGTCGGTGGAAAGTTTCTATTTCGACGCACGGGAGAATCTACATTATCTATCACAACTGTCATCCGATGAATACGGCGCATAAAAGTGGCAACGTGATATGATATAATAAGCAGTACCCGCTCAAAGTGAGCATCACCGAGAATGTATTCTGGATACACACATTACATCCTCTGATTATACGAAAATGTCGAACAGAGTTTTAAGGCAAAAACTATGAGAAATATTTCCTGATAAAAAATTTATAGGTGATTGCATAGAATTTATAAAAATTGCGTACAGACAACAACTTTGGCGAAGTTAACAAATCCTTGATTATAAATCCAGGAGCTATTCAAAGCTGCAATCTGTCCCTAGTATTGTTCACTTCGTATACTGACGACATAGATGGATCATGGAAAGAAGAGCTCTCTGCGGGGATTCAGTTAAGTCAACAAAAGCCTCTTATTCACAGATGACAAAACAATTTTATGAACCTTGAAAGTTGACCTACAGAAATGTATTCATCTGATAAACAAGAATTCTCTAAAGATGTAACGGCAAAATATCGTGGTATTTGGAGGGAAAGATTATATTCGATAAAAGATCTGTAACCCAAATGTAATATCAGAACTGATCACACAACTGAAACTCAGATAAGATAACGATTTCATGTTAAATGTGGGGAACAATACATACGACGCTCCAAAATCTCTGTGGAAGAAAGACTGAAATAAAATTCTATGAAACAGGGGCTGTCGGAGCTCTTCTGTGGGAGTAAGACGGTGATGACAAGACTTGGAGATGATTCTCAAATTCAAGCAGCACAAACAGGATTCCTTCGTGTAGGTAAGCGCTACTCCAAATAGTCCATATAAGAAATGAAGGTATCAGACATATATCCTGGTTGAACAAATATTAAGTATCAAATATTGACCAACATAGAGATAAATGATTCAGACCTCTACTGAGAAAGAATGACAATCATGTATCAAAATTGTCTCTACGTTGTATCCTTCAAGAAGGCACACCTCCGGAAATGGGTGCACTGTGAAACCAAAACAGGCTAAATGGGCTAGACCGTGTTGATGATGAAAAAATAACGTAAATATGGAACGTACTAGTCACGTCTTACAGTGATACAATAGAATAAATAGTAAAAAGGAAGTGTCAACATGCACACGACAGGCACACAATCCAAGATATTGTTAAATGCAACGTAAAAGTAGATGTAAAAGAAGGAGTAGACATACTGTGTATTCTTTAGAAGACAAAAGTAGTTAATTTAGAAATAAATGGTTCAAACGTCTCCTAAGAAGAGATGAAAATCGCGTTGAAAAGTTAACTCTACCTTTAACCCTTCGGGAAGGTGAAGTGGCACACGTGTGTGAAGTACGTGCAGTTCTAAAGCAGAATAGGATGGGTGATGTAGACCATGAGGATGATGTTGGTATACACGTGTGAAGTGTACATCTGCAACATAGTGATCACGTCTAACAGGGATTCAATACAATAAATGGTATGGCGAAACACTGTTGGTCGAAGGTCGAATGTAAAAAAAAAAAATTTAAAAAAAAGGAAAAAAAGAAAAAAAAAGTTTTCATAAGACGGCTACAGATTATAAGATATAGCTATAATCACACGTAACAGATGTTCAAAGTAATGAGTAATGTTTGAGCTTATCTTGCTTGATTTCCGCGACTGAGTACAGAACTTGGCGTATTCTTAAAGCAAACGAAAGATATTTACTTTATGACTTGAAAGTACATAATGCTACTGAAAGCTATGTCGGTAGGTCTGAGTATGAAACCATTTCTTTAATTTCAGGCTCTACATTGCGAACTGGCTGCGAGTTTCACCGGTATTTGCTGGGACCCTTAATTCAGAGTCCCCCCCCCCCCCCCCATCCCCCTTAGGTTCCGTTATTTACCCCCTCAGCTGTATAACGCGGAACTAATGCCTCTACTTTAGCTTGCCGCTGTCGACTCATCAATCAATGTTCGTTCTGAGACGCGCTTCGCTCGCAATTCTAACAGAACGTAAGAGCTTTCTTTCCGCAGTTTGTTAGTATGATTGATAGTTGGCGTTTTAATGATCCCACCACCCGGTCCTGAGAAATTACGTCTAACCTTGGTCGGGTGTAAGTTGTCTCGATCACTGTTCTTTGTCGTGACTGCAGCTTCAGCGCGGTGCATATTTAGAAGAAGAGCTCATAGCGCCTAAAGTGGTCATTATTATTTCAGAGCAAGTTAAAAACAGCACAAAGCCGACCGCTGGGTCAGCCGGCCCTCATACAGCATTCACAATTCGTGACGAAGACGCGCCGCCGCACTGACCAGCAGGTATAAATGGAACTATACCACCAGTGGGGACATGCATTTTAGACTGCTTGAACAGCTCCGATGCCCTCTTCTGTCAAATATGTTCGTTACACTGCTGTACATCTGTTAAAGAAGAAGCTACAGTTAAAATTTATCGTGGATTGCGGCATTTTTACGTTTCTGGTAATACATAGGTACGAATTTTCAAGGAAAAGTCGGTCAACAGCAAGGTTTGGCAATTGCTGAAAGGGTTCTACCGAATAAAGGGAGGATGGGATTTACCGGACCGTGACTCTATCCACAACCTTCCCTTTCGTAGGCAAAGCTGTTAACGATTGAGCTATCCAGTCACGAATTGTTAACGGCACACTCAGGTCCATTTCGGCCAGTACCTCGCTCTTTTATTCTAAATTTCACTGTAGATATACTCAGCAAGGGTGAACACAATCAATTAAGATAATTGGCAATAGGTCGACTTGAATTTGTGTTAATGTCTGTACAAGGGCAAAAGCACTACATCTATGGACATAGTGGCTTCGTCAAGAAAAAACACTTGTGGCCTAAATTCCTTGGTCGTTACAGATGGACACTTAATTAGGATGTGTGAGATTAGAAATGGAAGGTCCTTATGACTTTGCCAATTGTGGCAGCGAAGAGAAATGCAGTTTTTTTTTTTTTATAGGACTGCTAACTAAAGACATAGTAACCGAATGGACCAAAAAAGAGAAAGAAATTATCATATTAAGGCAAAGTGCAACGTTGCTAAAGATGGAACTGGCGTTTGAATCAACGAAAGACGGTTATTGTAAAAAATCACTGTCTAGATAGGCAAAATTTCATCACTACAAAACAGTAACTCAGTCAAAACACACTAAATTACCACAAAAACCAGTGCTTAATTTGTGACGGTGCTCGCCGGTACGCCGTACCGGTACCTCTGACAAAAATGTGTTAAAGTAACGTTTTAAGATGTTTAAATTTCAAAAAAAAAAACACTCCCTGGAAAGTCACAGTACTGGAACTTCTTTTTTTTTCAACGAATCAAGCACTGACAAAATCTAATTTTGGGATCAATATGAAGAGAGTGAAGGAATCAGATAAAATAATAGAAAGATCGCGACGAATATTTTATGAAACATAACATGAGTGGACGCATTTAAATTAAAATGCAACACATAAGTGTAGAGAAGCGTAGAAACAGTAGCAACTGAAATTAGGAAAAGAAGACATGTTGCTTGGGAAAATACAATCGTTATCAGTAGTAAGATTACGAAGGACAGGGATTTTTGTGCAAAATGTGTGATGGGGGACGCAGTATTTGCATGGCGTGGAGCTGGGGGGAGGACGGTGCAGGGGGAGGGGACGCTAAAGCTGAAGGGACCGCCGGGCCGCATTCACAAACTAATCTCCTGGAAAGGGCCACCTCTCCTACAAAAGATGCATAAATTTTCATTTTGCGCCGAAAAAGTTTTCATTTTACAAAAGTGTGCCACGACAATGCGCCCTTTGTGCCGGCCGCGCCCCCCCGCGCGACAGATGTTTTACACAAAAATCGAGAAATACCCGACTGCACAATGCATTTTACGCGAAAGGGCGGAATTTCGCGCAGAAACGGACAATGCATTGAAAGGACATAAATTACTCGAATTCGTACCAATAGCTGTCAGGATCTATCTAGCGCGCCCGGATGAATCACGCAACACCGACATGCTACTTCTAATGGAAACAGTCGTATCGTGACCAGCGCCTTGATACGCAGAGTCCGTGGAGAAATATCGTCCGCGGTCTTCTTGCGTGTTGAGTACGTACTGACTATAAACGCTGTACGGAAAATGTGGAGTGTTGTCTACGTTACACATTAAATCACAACTAACAACAGAAACAGAAGATAGCTGAATGACTTCGACACTGCAACGACTTAGACGGAAAGATTACTAAACACGATCATTTGGTGCGTCATTTTCTTACCTGTTTCGGCCTAAGCCACAAGTATATAACGACGACTTTGACGGACACAGCCAGTATTGTGAATTATACGCTATACGGTGTCATCTGGACAGAAAATTACAAATAAACTTCTTTTAAAACATAATCGCAGTCGTATCTTATTTATAAACATCAGAAACACATAAAAGCAAGTGGTTATGCGGAATGGCAAAATTTGACGTAAACATCTAGGACATTACAAATACCTGATCAAAAGAATTCTGTAAGATTCCTAATGAAAGGTTCTTACATCTCTACCGACTTCACGGTCAACAAAGAATCGTATCATTTCTACTGGATAGCTTAATAAACGGATAGTAATACATGCAGTAAATAAATAAATAAAAAATGACGTATTACGGAAAAATAAGTGAATGATCGTAATATTATTTAGTGAGAAAACATATACATATCGTAATGGAGAAGGGGACTTATGACCTAAGATGTTGAGTCCCATAGTGCTCAGAGCCATTCGTAATGGAGAATAGATGTAAATTTACCCATTCAGCGAAATATTTCAGAAGAAATTTTAAACAAGGCTCCAGAAACTTTTCTGTTCTCCCTGCCAGTTGTAGGCCGATTTCTCACCGTCAATTACTCCCAAGCACTAAAATATATTACGAAACCGCTTATCTTAACGTAGAATGGATGTTCTAAGCAAGCTGACTTTCAGTTAGGAAAATCCAATTTTCCGTTTCCATACTCTATAATTCCGCTATGTAAAATGTAAATTTATAGGCCGAAAACGTCAGGTTTATTAAAATGTTCCGGCCACTTGTGCCAAGGTCGAATGAATTACTCTGAGAAACTCGACATTTCGTCCGAATCTGCGGAGGACAACTTGAAGGGGGTTGTAGCTTTTTGGAACGTCCGATCCATTCCATGGCTCGCTACAGAGGATACTGATACTACCATTAAATGAGAACTGCTGAATGTGATGCCTCTTAAATACAGTTCGTGTTAATAGGTCGAGATATGGAAAAGTGGAAGTTATGCTTACTAGGATCGTTTGAAGGTTTTTGATCTCTCCAGTGGCGTATTTGGCACTCTGAGACTTCCATAGTACAAATCTGAAGCAGACATTCTGATCTCTGCGTTCGCGGGCAACGCTCTGCTCACTGATTATTCGACAGACCCATATGTCCAAACTCCACTTGGGCTCTGATGCCTACTTCGTTGCACTAGCACCCAGGAGAAGAGTTAAATGGAGGAAATGACTTGGCCACAGTCTACGCCTTCTTTCAAAAGAGGAATTGGTTCAGATAGCTCAGCTAGTATGCTAGTACTCGCGAGTGGTTCGAACTCTGACCAATTTCGATCTGTCCACGAATAGCCTCCACTGTAAAATGAAAGATTCATTCTCTATTTTGACAGTTTTCAGTTTAACACGTTAAGTTATATGGTTTTTAATATGTTGTAAAAGGAAAATTTTAAGATGATCCGAAGAAGCCTTATGATGGGGAACTCATACGAAACAATAAAGAGTTTCTATGGATCTCTGATGGTCGAATGTTGACTCTCGCATAATATACATGCTCTATTCGGGATGCGGTGAGGAAGTGTCAGCGACATGTCAAAATTACGGAACTGGGTTAAAGTATCAAATGCGGAATGTAATTGGTCTAGGGTCAAATGTGGAGTTTTGTGGTCTACTATCAAGATATTCCAGAATTATTCGTATCGGGTTTAAACTTCACACGCAATGCTCATTGGTGGAAGAGTTAAAGTTCATTTCAAGTTTCGTCACTACAGTACGAATATGTCCAGGTAAACATGCGTCCCCCCACCTGACATTGTATCACTTTAAGTAGAACGTAATGGATAATCCATAAGAAATAGGCATACGGAGGCTCTAAACGAATGAAGCACTTTTCGAGCTTTCAATGAACTGATGAACGAAACAGGTAATTCCTTACTCACAAAAGAAGAGTAAAAACAAGAAAATCCTTAACGTTCGTCAATCTTGTACTATACAAGCGAGAGACGATTATCTGAAAAAAAGTGCTCGTGCTGTCAATCGTGTATTTTAAATACGGGGTCGGAAAACAACACGCGATATGAATCTGTGGATGAACCGCACACTGGAGCATTTATGTTAGTCACAGCACGACAAAACTACCATTAGCTCCCCATGTGCGTCCTCAGATTACATTTTAATGGATGTCGTGCTAATGTGCGTACTGACACAGTAATTGCAAAATAATTACTTTTTTTCTAGAACAGACCACTACACATCTATTATCTTTTCGAGAATATAGGGAAAAATATTTTTGTATTGTGCTTCCGAGTCGATTTCTCCCTTATTCTAGTGAAAGTAACAACGGCATCGCAGTGCAGATAATAGAACGTGTTAGTGAATCAATATATGATTCCATTTAACGATATGCGGCAATACTCTTTCACGCTATCATGGAGAATCAATATTGGATTTAATGACTAGTGCATGAAATATGGCTGACAGTTCCGATTGCAGTTATCTGGCAATCGCAAATCTTAATGTCGTCTCCGAAATAACCGTACAGGAACATATTATTTAAATACTGTGTTTCATATCAATAAGTACATGCATGTGTGCGTGACACACACGTACCTCTAAAACATGTATTGCATAACTGGATAGTTAATTTTGCTTTGAAACTTCTTTTTACTGTGAGGTGCAAGATAGTATACTGGTAGTGAACTGTCAAAATGATTCTTAAAACGTGGAGTGTGGAATTCTAAAACAAAATTTTAGGTTGGATAATGTAAGAAAAAATTTCACGTAATCTGCAGGTCGAAGAAGAAATTTGAGAAAGAAAGAGAGTTAACTCAATGAACGATTTATTAGATCTCGGGGAGAAACATAATGTGGCCTCCAAAATGCATAGAAAGAAAGAGTGCTTCAACACGAGAGCGTTTGTCACGAAAGACTGTGGAATCCGTGCTACACGCGAAGCCACCACTGCGAATAGATTGCCTGCCAGAAACCACCGACTGCTCGTCCAATTCAACGCGCACTGAAAAATGGAAAAATATCAAAGCGGGAATCACCGTGAACAAGTCACTGCCATCGATTTATTTGATTCTGAAACAGACGGTTATTTACAAGCTCTACACATTTCCTTGTTTCCTGGTCAGAGACGTACCTTTTCAATACAGGGATTGAAGCAGGATGAGATGGAATTTCAGGAAAACGAATAAACAGTTTTACAGCTGCAGTATTTTGCATGTAAGAACTAAGAACTATCAGAACAGATGCTACTTGTAAATGTTAGAATCACTGTCAGCTAGCGGCTTCGAAGGAATTTGCCAACTTTGTTCAGAAACGATTCTCAAAAATGGCTCTGAGCACTATGGGACTTAACACCTTAGGTCATCAGTCCCCTAGAACTTAGAACTACTTAAACCTAACTAACCTAAGGACATCACACAACACCCAGCCATCACGAGGCAGAGAAAATCCCTGACCCCGCCGGGAATCGAACCCGGGATCCTGGGCGTGGGAAGCGACAACGCTACCGCACGACCACGAGATGCGGGCAAACGATTCTCCTCAAGTCAGAAAATTATATGGGAAACAATCCGGTTTTTCCCAGTGGAAGAGCGTAACATATGTCAAATCAGATACTTATGAAATGGACATACATCCACACGCTTTCACGACGAAGTCCTTTAATATATGCTCTCCTCAGAGCGTGATTCTGCTACACTAGTTCGAAACTTTGTTATGTGCAATATAAAGAATCGTCTGCAATGGACGCATGGACTTTTCAAATTATGAAATCCACTTTCGAAAAATCCAGAAATTGTTTAGAGCTTTCTCAATCACTTCATAAGTAAACGAGAAAACATGCAGGAATGAAAATGATAGATAAAATAAAAATGAGGTGAATGAAGCACCTGGAAGCGACGAAATCCATCCGTGAACACCCTTTTCCCTTTCTCATTCTCTCCGTGTATGCATGTCAGCTCTAAAATTTCCGATATTCTACAATAAACATTGCAGATTTCAAAAATGGTTCAAATGGCTCTGAGCACTATGGGACTCAACTGCTGTGGTTATAAGTCCCCTAGAACTTCGAACTACTTAAACCTAACTAGCCTAAGGACAGCACACAACACCCAGCCATCACGAGGCAGAGAAAATCCCTGACCCCGCCGGGAATCGAACCCGGGAACCCGGGCGTGGGAAGCGAGAACGCTACCGCACGACCACGAGATGCGGGCATTGCAGATTTCATTGTGAGTTATATTCTCAAGTATCCGCTGCGGCTTCCAGGAAAAATCGAGGTAGAATGAAAGCTGTCGTTAATCCCAAAACCGGTTTGACCACCGCAGTGCTTCATTAGGCATGATCCTATTGAAGCTGGTACAAGCCTTGGCTTATTTCGACTTTGAACTGACTGACGCAGGCAATTATACGGTTATAACAGGTTTAACATGGACCACGAACCACGATGGCATTTTTCGCGTACATAAATACTTTCCAGAGTGGAAAGAAGCTGCAGCTGACAGAAAAAGAATTCGATCGATCGAGAATTGAACACTAGGTTTTTGTATTTGTAGTGCAGTACCTAATACTTAGCTACACTCGGTTGAGCAGCGGATAAATGCTAGAGAACAAATCCATTTTTCCGGAATTTGTTCACCAGTAGTGCCTTAGATTTTGTGACACTTAATTCCTTGTTCACCTTCTGAAATGATTTTTGTTGGTGAGAAATGTCGAACTGTATCGCGGTTTGAAGTGCACATTCAGCGGTTGTTTCTCCTGTGACTGACTGTTGAGTCACTTCAATAGTCGGAGGAAGTCAACACCATAAACCTCCAACAAAATCATGCCAAGTAAAACACTGCAGTGTGCAAGTCAACCTTTGGGTTGAGTAAAGCCTTACTTTAGTATGATAAATGGTTTTGGAATTACTGAATCCGATTTTCCGGCAATGTAACAACAGTAGAAATCTGTCTGTGCCAATCCTTGTGCTGCAAAAGTTTCACTAAAATCTTGTAGGTTCACCAGGGAATCATATGACGACAAATTATCGTTGTAGTATAATTTATACTGGCTAACCTCATTGAGGTGATCCTTGAACAATCGTATCCATATATCAACACAAGGTTTTTCAGTTCTGTAACGTTATTCATGGTTATTATGGTTCACAGCTCTGTTCCATTTGCAAGTCCCCTTCGTAGAATCAGGTATAGAGACTGTCCGCGCCGAATTAATCCTAGAAAGATAGTACTCATATACGAGCACGAGATTCTACAGTTCTCTGTCGTCATTCGTAATGATCAAGCTAGGCAGTTCCGTTTGAATTGCATGGTCTCGTTCTGTCATAATTTTTACAGCGTGCTCACACTAAGATGGCCCTCGAACAATAGTGCTCATACGCGAATGCAAGATTCTCCAGCTCTGGAACGTCATTCGTAGCGATCAAGCTAGGCAGCTCCGTTCGAATTGTATACCTTCGTCGTACCGTAATTTTACAATTTGTCCACTCTAAGTGACCCTAAAACATCAGTATCCATACACAGACAGAGACTCTCCAGCTTTCTAACTTCATTAAATGCCGTCAGCTAGACGGCTCCGTGTGACGTGCGTACCCTCTACAGGTCGTAGCACGACGCCAACGGCGCGTGCGTGTTTAGTTCTCCGCGGAAGGAATCGTGAGGTCGGCGTGGCGCAAGTCGCGCCCCTGTGTGCGTTTGATTACCCAGTGGTCTGCATGCGAATGAATCACTGCCCCCAGTGGCGCCCTCGTGTCCGGCTTTTGTACAGAAAACGCGCCGGTCGCTACCGGCGGGACTCCGCCCGTCGTGCAAATTATTAATATGCGCTCCCCACCAAAAAGAAAAAAAGGAAACGCACAGTCTCTTTTCTGCGACTGGTTTCGATTGTAAGCTGGCCACGAAGGTTACCCCCCCGCGTTGTACCGCTCCGATGAATATTCTGTATGGGAGGCGGAGACGTTCGAGGCGGAGAAATTACGAGGGCTGGTAAATCGTGCAGTAAAGGACGAGGGGGTAAGAAATGTGCCACATCGGCAGATGGGAAAACACTTTTTGGTAGACAAGGGGCAGTCGAGACCAAGTAAACATCAAATCTGCCGTGGCTTGAGGTTACGCGAGGTGACTCGCGTAGGATGTAACATCGCTTTTATCTCGTAAATCGCTCGAGACATCGAAACTAGGTTTTCCGAAAACTGTATTACTCAAGGGGGCACCCAGTTTATTTCTAAGGATAACGCTCATAACTCTTGCAGTAATTGTGATATTGAAGCAAGTATGGTTGTTTTAATTGAATGACACTATTTTTAACGACATTTGGAATCTCACGAAAAGGCGAGTACAGTGATTAGGTAATGTTAACACTGAAACATGTCGCCAAAGCGTCTGGGAAATGTACTGAAATTAGTGGAAAGGGTAACCAGACTGTTATTGCCGTGTAAGCACTGTTCTGCTTCTTCCTGCATATAACGACGGATTCATGCCATCTTCTCTCTCAATTTCAGCAAACTTCTCATATCATTTTTTGAAAAATTATATCATTATTTTCAAATTACATTAAAAAGATATACAGTTCTGTTCAAAAAACATACTTCAGTGTCTCGGTTGATACAGCCATGCAACAGAATTAGGTGTCCGCCTGTGTACTATCATTTGCAGAAAGTCACGTTCTGTATTTGGAACACATAAAATGGGTGTTACGTCTTATGCTGTTCACCCTATCTACGACGTGGCGGGGTACGTCTGTTTCGGTTTCTATTATCTGTTTTGGTTATTGATAGACAGCAAATTGTTTGGCTCGCTAAGACGGTACAATATCATGATGAACCCTAATCTAGTGGCACTCTATTAGCACGTAGAAAAAATACAGTGACAATCATACAAAAAAGTCAGTGCAGTGCACTTGAAAAGCGTACTTCTTCAAATTGCAAAGGTTGACTATTAGCGTTAAAAATAAACAGTACGAGACAGACATTAGGTGCACCTATTAATGTGGGAAAATAGTCAGACTACACTCACAGTGTGAAAAACTATTAAACAGGTATTTGGTTGGGCGTGAGTTCAGAGACGGAAGCAGAGTGACATTAGGTAAGTCATTAAACGCTTGCTGCAGGTTTACGGTGAGAAGGTACCTAAGGAGGAGGCGCAGTGTCGCTCCAGTAGAGAATCGGAAATCGGGTCTGTGGTAGGCATGTACGTGGCTAGCCACCTGCTTCCAACCGCGAACGCTGGAAAGCTACATAAGTCACATACATTTGTGTAATCATATTAAATTTTGAGTTTAGATTTAAGTGAGTTATTGGCTTACGTCAATTTTACACGCTAATTATTTGTGGATTTGCTAGTAGGACAAAAGAGAGATAAATTTCTTTGGGTTTACAGACGTTTTAGTTTGATAGTAATTGAGTTGCAACAAAATTTACAGAAATCTGAAAAAATGCAGCTAAAAATTTAGGTGTTTTTATGGAATAAATTAAAAATCGATAGTACTCGACAATATTATTCATATCTGGGGCTCTCTTGGTGTACATACGTACAAGGGTGACAGTATCACAAATTGCGCGAGGTCTAAAACTTTGCTCTTTGGCCGTGTGTGGAAAGCACTTTAAGCTCCATCTTATACTTCCATATTCTATGTAATTTATCAACTTGGGCTCTAGAAATGAAGACGAAGCACTCTAAGAATTGGCTATTTAATAAAAGTCGAGGAAGTGTGGAAGATTCCGTCAAGAAACCGAATGACAGATATTATACGGACAGATATACGTGCGGAGTTTTAGAAGATTACCTGAAATATTTTTCTTCTTAAACGTGACCCTTTATTAAATTAAACAGAGACCGAAGAGATTATATTTCACAACTAAGGAAGTAGTGAGAGCAAAGACAGAGGAGCCTAAAGCTAAAAGTGAAAACTTGGTGGATTCTGCAATACGACAAAACGCCTATGTCTTTAATAGGTGAAAGAAAAAGAAAAAAATACTTAGGTACAGCAGAAAGTAAAAAAACCGGATGGAGGATATGTTACGTTAAGATCATTGTACACACTGTTGACTGGAGTTAAGCAGAACTTTTATTTATTTAGTTACAATTTTCGATGAGATCATTCAAATGAGGGCCGTATTACGTTCCTTCAGAAATTCCTCATGCTTCTCTACCATTTTCTGTATTTTATACTTGTAGTTCGTGAACGCTCATTTGTGAGCCTACTTAGAAAAGTACCTGACAACCACGCGTATTCGCTGTAGCGCAGTAACTCGTCTCGTTTCAGGTCAATGAGTGATGTCACGGCAACAGTTTCTCCGGGACGGCTAGAGCGAGGAGAGCTGAGATGGCAAAGTGTGGGCGACAATATCTGGCATCTGACACGCAGTTGGCGTGTCCGGCGCAGACGGCCGCCTATCGCTTCGAATAAAAGCCTCTGGCGTAAAAATATCGACCGGCTGTAAGTTTTATCTGCGGCTCCCCTACATTCATGGAATTAAAGGTTCCCCTCCACCTGGTTCGTGATAAGCTATCAGACGAGATTAAATTAGTTTAATTCGCCGCTGAGGAACATAACTGCGTCATCGGCGTGACGAAGATACCAAAATTGGAGCTCGTCTGACAAATATAACGGGAAAAAACCGTAACTGAGGCTAGAGGCTTGCGATGGATTATTCAATTTGAGCGCTACGCACGCCTTACACAGTTTAATCAACGATCCACTATAAATAGGTGTAACAATCACTGCTACAAACAGTAGTTAACCAATTCATTAAGTGAATGTCAGGGATTAACGTGTAATTAAACTTTTGCTATATAGGCGTCACTATCGATCATTTCTGGAATTGTTAATGGTACCGGAAACCGTCTATCTCTGGAAGCAGCTACATCGACACGGCAGCTTCGTGTTGCTAATATTAGGTGTCTTTTCTTAACTTTCAAGTCTTTTCTTCACATCATTCTGCCATTAATGGTAAACTTCTGCAGCATTTACGTTCGTTTGTAACAGTATGACCGATCTGTTCTAAGGAAAACGTACGCGAGCGCGCACGTGCGCGCGCACACACGCCTTTCTGTGAGTACATGCAGCTATCGTTAAATAAGACGGTTAGTTCGCTTGAGTGTATGTTGTTTTTCATACACCAGCCATACAAAAATAACATTATATACCTGAGAGCAAAGAATTTTGTAGCAGAACTTATATTACCTATTTTAGAAATGTAATGAGTTGTACTCACACAGCCTAACCTAAATGGTGTGAGAATGTCCAGACATATTTATGCTTTTGTGAGATATTACTTGGTATAAGAAAAACGGCAAGCGAAGTTAACGAAATTCGTTCAGGTCCTACCAAAATATAGCTCTAAAACATTACTGTATAACTGCTATACATCCATTGTGTCCGCAGCTCGTGGTCGTGCGGTAGCGTTCTCACTTCCCGCGCCCGGGTTCCCGGGTTCGATTCCCGGCGGGGTCAGGGATTTTCTCTGCCTCGTGATGACTGGGTGTTGTGTGCTGTCCTTAGGTTAGTTACGTTTAAGTAGTTCTAAGTTCTAGGGGACTGATGACCATAGATGTTAAGTCCCATAGTGCTCAGAGCCATTTGAACTATACATCCATTGTCGCTATTCCAAATCAGACTGGGTACTCGGTCATTGTCTAACCTCCCGTTGCTTCTCCTTCAACTCGTCCAGAAGAAATTCATTTCCCTTTATTAGTATTTGAATCATCCACTGCTGACTTCATTGCTACGAAGGAAAGGTGCCGGAAATAAACATCGTATTTGAAACAGACATGCTCCTCCATCGAGAAAAATTTATGATTTTGGAGACAGTTACTTCATGGGCTGTCTCAGGCTCCCAGTTTTAAAGAAAAGACTGCTTTTGATTATAACGAAACCCGTACGCTAACGTCCATAAAATGAAATGTAACACATAAGTAACGCTAAATAATTACAGAATAGAAATATAGCGGAACTCTTTTGCCACTCACCTAGGCTAAGCAACATGGAAAAATATAGGAAATCGGCACACTGGACATAAACTGAATGTTTGGCAACTATAATGAAAGAGTATTAACAAACAATTCGAGACTGAAAAAATATTAGTCAAAAACTGAAAGAAATATACAAGCTAGAAGGTAAAGGATTATATACATTGCCAAACTTCTTAAAAAATGGGAGGCCAGCAAATGTTGGTCGTAGATTTGGACCGAATGTAGCAGAGGTGTTCATTGTTAAAAGAAATTAACCTACACCATTTTCGACATTAGACTCAACATTCTGTAGTTTTTGAAAATATCGAAATAGAATGTTTCGCTGTTGCGTAAGATCTAATGTGTGTAACCACTTAAAGAGTTGGTCCCGTGAGTTAATGGTGAACGTGCACTGTACCTTGCAGGACCAGAATAAAGTCCATTTGCCTTACCTGATCGAAATGTAAGACATGCCTTCTATCGCAAACAATCAGGTTTTCAAACATCCCAAATAGTTTTATTCAGTATGTATGGAGTAAAACGGTTACCTTAACAAATTTCGCTTCATTGCGAAAAGTGCTGCAAATGAACGACCCGCATTCAAAGTTTTTCCGCATTGCAAGGTAAAAAGTATTTATAATACTGAAATCTTTATTGTTTCGTGGAAAGGTTTATATTTGTTAAGAAAAAAATATTCTCTACGAAGAAGCGGACTGGAACCTGGCGTCGTGTTCTCGAATGATACATCCCATCGTCATGCCTCCCCAACGCCTCTCTCCCCCATCCCATCTGACCATGTTCTTTGATCCCTTCTCAAACAGCTTCTCCATTTGACGAGTCTAGTTCCTTAACTCTCCAATTTACATTAAGAGCTCTTCTTGAAAACAGAACTCTTCTTCAAAAAACTGAAAAAGTCCTGGTCAAAAAACTAATAACTCACTTTTGTAATATAGAAATCTTCTTCGAAAAACTAAATCTGCTCTTTGAAAAAAAAATTAAAACTCTTCTTGGAATAGATTAAAACTCCCCGGTGGAAAAAATTACTCTTTTATTTCAAATACTAGAAACTGTTCTTTAAAAAAAAGTATCTCCTCCCGAAAGTTAAAAAACTTTGTCAAGAAATGCAACTGACTTTCGAAAAATATACAGCTCTTATTCGAGCAGTTTAAAAACACACGAGCAGTTGAAAAACGCAAAATTCTTCTTTGCACAACTGAAAATTCTTTTTCGAAAAGGTTAAATCTTTTCTCATTACAACGGCTGTCAGACTGTTAGTGAGTAGGACAGGCAACACAGAAACCAGGAAGAGATGGGCCAACAGCGGAAACAGTACAGATAATATTTTTTGGTGGAGAATGTCTTTGCAGCTTAACTCACACCTGCGTCTACGATTGGCACATGAAGAAAACGACTATTAGAATCACAAAAAAGAGAAATTTCTTAAAAACGAAATATATGTTACAATCATAGGCCACGGGAAAGGAAATTAAGGACCTCGTGATAATTCCAAGGTGAAGAGAGGATGTGTTTCGTTTCACTGTAGGTAAACGTTTCTGCGTGGTCTGCAGAGGAAATTTTGAAAGAAATAGTTGGAAGTTGTATTTATTTTACCCCCGAGACTACTAGCACTAACAGTAACGGCAAGCTGTTGAAAATGTGAAGATCTATGTTCTAGTGCATAGAGGTAACTATGAACGGTCAACCTGTAAACAAAGAAGACAGCGAATACGAGCAGCCGAGGGGTGGTCGATGGCGGCCGCGCCTCCAGTTGTACGCACGTCCCCAGGGCTCACGCATAAATTCCCCAGCCAGGGGGAGCGGACAATCGCCAATTCTCCCAGCTCCACTGAATTTCAATCAAACAATACATGCAAATCTTTTTTGTTTCTTTCCCTTCGTACAAGGCTCAGCGACGATCTCGCTCGCTGTTGCCGTTAGCAGGAAGCCACCGATTCTCCTCACGGTACCGTATTCACAGCCACATACTGGTGACGTCATTCTAATGGCATGACTTCTTGTTCGTACACAGATCGGAAGACCAGTTAAGTAACTATTCAATTCTGCTGTTGCGGGTTTCCGTATTCAACATTATGTATGAGTTGTCAGTAAAAAATTCAACTCAAGAATAACCAGCATGGGAAATGATTTTTGCATACAATGATGCAAGAGGACTAGAGGAGATGAAATCAGGATTGCAGAAATTAAGAGAATTTGGTAAAATCCTTTGTGATGCCATGAGACAATCAACTGTCATCGTAAGCTCATTTGAGATGACTACCGGAACGAAGGCTGCCACAAATAACGTGTAACTAGATCCCTGTGTAGAGGAAGCGATGAGGAACACCAACGAAAATTTGAATGCAGGGAATAAAAAGTGGCACGGTAAGAAGATGCCTACATGAGGTCAACTGGTAAAATAGGAATTCCTGGTATTTAGTGTTCGACGAATTTCCTTTGATGCTGTAACAAAAAATCTGCCGATAGATATAGAGACAACATTGTACTGTATGTGCAGTATGTGTATGAATGTCCAGTATATCGAAACAAAAGAAAATGAATAGCACAGAAATATATTTTTTGGACACAATTTGGCCGGATGGCTTTAATAACTAACACCAGGATGAAAAAACTTATGACTGGAATTGGAATTGAAAAATTGCAATTCTCATGGTACGGTCAAATGAGGGAGTCATCTGGGGAAAAGCTATCGTAGATGACGTAAAAATGGCGACCCGAGAAGAGAAAGAAATGCGAAACTCCAAGAAAAGGATGGAATAAAAGTTGCAATGTCGAGAAAAAGGTTACAAGAGGATGCGTGGCAGAATAGCAATATGTGCCGCTTAGGGTGTCGCTAATGGATAAAAGGCACCTCGTGAATAGATTGAGAGGATGGTGGCGCACACGGTCACCATCGAGTCAGATCGCTCAAGGCTTCAGGTAACACTGCTTATTCTCCGGAACTGGTCAATGGAAATAGTGCAGACAATGTCTCACTACTTTATCATTGTTCAGTTGGAGGGTTCTATGGAAAAAATAGCACATTTATCAGCCTGATACGGGTAGCAATATGTTAGCCAATCGAATTAGTAGCATCAGATGTGCATCTCATTATACTGCCTCTGTATATTGGTGTATTCGAGTCAAACGTTCCAGTTGTCAGTTGTGTTGTGCATGTATTCGCAAAAATGGTTTCGACATACATACGAGTCATTATCAGTTTTATTAAATGTTTCTGCCGAAGACAAGAGGGTGTTTTAATAAATATATACAAGTTTGGGCGAAACACGTCGCTGCCGGCAGGCGTAAAACGATGACAACAGCGCATGACGTCGAAACTTAAAGTATTTTATTACAATTTCAAGCTGCTGCGAGCATAAACAACTTAATAAAATTTAAAACAGCTCGTAGTTCTTTCTAAACCGGTTCTGTGAATACAAAAGTCACAACTGTAGCATTTGATTTCAATAAACATGTAATCGACAATTGCAGGAATCCGACAACTCTGCCACTTCTTCCTACGCAAGACACGTTCATCGATGCCTAATTGTCAGGTGTATACACGTGTTAGTTAAAAAAATGCATTACATAAAATCTACATTCAGTACCGGACTGCTAGTTTTCCCCGTCTACACCAATCACCAGTCACAGAATTTGGACTCTTTTCAATGTAAAATTTTAAATTATCGGTTCCACGAGCAGAATTCAGTATCAGGTATAATACAAAAAGGAAAATGTTTGCAGCTGTATGAAGACAGATATTTTTCGTGAAAGCCTTCTCGGATAATGAAGTTATGAATGAAGATCTATTTTATACACTACTCTGAATGCTAAGGTGTATTAACTGCTGATTTTTTGACAGGAATTTTACAATCAACTAAATAGTTAAGCATTAACATTAACCGTCTTTGGTCGACCAAGTCATTTCTATAGCTTCATAACGTTTTAACCAGAAAGAAAACACTCAGGGTAATCAGTGTTTTATTATCTTTATTAGTTAAGAAGCGATGAAATAAAAATAATGTATGTTTTCCTGCATCACAAATAAATTAGTTAACTCCTATTCCACTCTTTCAGTTTAAACAGAAGAATTCCGTTTAGTGACTTTCTGCAGTTTAATAGCAATAACATTCGATATCAGTAAATCCAGTCACAGAAATAAATTAGCTGTAATAAATAAAAGTATGTCTCAATGAATTATATGTGTTTTGCAGAGTGATAGAGAGCATTACTATGGCCACCAGTACTTCAATTCAAAGTGAAGTACGTATTCATTAGTTTCCTTTTGCGTGAGTCCAAAGCTACAGTATACGTTTTGAAGACTGACATCATTTTGCCAGCTTCGTCTGTTTAAACCCTTTAAAAGGTATTTTCCTGTACGTCATTGTTCACAAATGGATGATTAAGTAAAGAAACCGCTATTTAAAAAATTTTAAACTTCTGAAGGTAACTAAATGGTTTTAATCTTCAAAAAACGAAATAATTACGTCATATACAAAGATGCCAGCCCACAGAGATTTATTTCCGTGGTGGAAAGTGAGAAGATATGTCCACAAAGATATCATTTCTCAGTTCTCGACGAATGGTTTCTCAAGTCTCATTATTTTCTTCGAACGTTTTTCATAAAAAAGTAGCCAAATTTTGGAATTTGTTTGGATAGCCGACCACTAAGCGATGCTAAATACTAAAGTAGCTACGTACGGAATAATATAAGCAAAAGCTGCATTTCCTTAAGGCAAAACGCCTACTCTGCTTTTCTTTGATGGAAAACTTGTCACAATCTTCGCATCATAAGCTCCTACAAAAGACGTAGTTTTGGAGTATAGACTTGGTGGAGACGACTACGTCAGTAGTCGAAATAACGTGCAAGGTAAAGGAATCATCAACTTAGCTGGATGCGTAATATGTATATTGCCAATAAACTACATCTAACATTTTCATAAACCTCTTACGTTTGTCTGGGTTTTCAGTATACAAAAATTCCTAAATAGCACGTAATTACAGTAGCCGTAAATCAGTGTAGAAACTGTAAACAGATGGACAACAGACGAGTGAATTTAAATTATATCGTTCACCATTTGTCATGCCATTAGTCAGCACTTCTTAACAATCGTTGAAGATGTTATTCGAGTGTTAGCAAGCGGTTGTTACGCCTAAAGTCAGCAATGCAACCAGCAGGGCAGATCTCGGAAGAGAGCTTCGCCGCACTGGTTGCGTCGCGCAGCGCTGCAAGGGGTTATTTACAAGTCTGAGAAGCTGTTTGCGGCGCGTAGGCTCACACAGACGCTTCAGAGTCAAGGGGGCGGTAGTAGTACCAGGAGAGTAAATTACATGACATTTATCAGAGTTCAGCGTTCTGTCTCAACAGGGATGTCTTAAGACACGACTTGCTCTAATTTAACTAATTTACTCAAAAAAAAAAAAAAAAAATTAAACTGTGCTGTGTGAAATGGTTTAGAGAAATTCGACGCAAAATTTTAAAAAAAATCTTTTGTATTATTGGAGTCGGCTTAATGCTTGTCCAGTTGTGGAAGTCGTTCCATTTCGTTTCGTAATTCGGAGGTTCGACAAGCAGGTAGTCAGTTCATGGTGACGTGCGACTCTTACTTCCCTGTCCGATACCACCCCATAGAAACAAATACATGTTTGGTACAGTATGGCTTCAAGAATAATGTTGGAAAACCTTCACCAGGTTGATGTTGCTGTGGTAGTAGAAGATTGTTTACAGCTAGGGGTAGGCTGAAGCTCGTACAACGACGTGTTTGCTGTTAGCATCCTGCTCTGGTACATGTAGCTTTGTAGGCCGTGATTTCTTTAAGTCAGTCATCGATATGATGTCACAATTGTGAGTAAATCTGTTTAAAGTTTATCGTTTCAATAATTTTGCAATGTTTGAACGTGAAACAGTCGGAGAATCAAGGTACCAGTATGTACAATCCGTGAAGAATCGGCGTAGAAGCTTTTTTATACACGTAGAAACACTTTCGGTATGAGCTGCTCCACAGATGTAACGTAGTTCTTGAAATACATGTTGGAAAACATATTAAAAAGGCGCTAAGCTCTTTATTGCACTTCCAGTTTCAATCTACAAGGCCATCATCAGTCCACAAAACATCACCTTAGCGTATGTATGATTAACCCATCGTGATTTAAATAGTGAGCGTTGTTTTTCAATTTTAAAGGCTGTAATATCTATTCAGATAAAAACAAAATACAAGTTGAATATTTCTGATGGCTGCCAATAAACAGATACTGTTAAAATGCAAAAGCCAACACAGTAACTCCTCATAGACGTCTCTTTTGTGGTCAAATCCTGGAAATTATTAACGAGCGAGATTCACATGTTAAATGCATTGTTATTTGGAATGTATTAGCTTAAACTCTAATCACACACTTGACATGGACGTCGCATTCTTCGATAGTTTCTCCTGTTTGACAACGAGAAAGAAATATTTGAGCAGTTACGCAAATTAAACTGTTGCTGTTTAGTCGTATTCGTCAAATTCTCTCTACTTGTAACTTTATTTCTGACATTACAAAGATGGAAATATAGATGCAGATTCTTCCTTATGTGTTTGAAAATTGAGACAAAATTGCCATTTTCGAAAGCTTTATTTATTATACATACATATGTTGAGGTGATACTTTTTGACCTCATGATTATCGTGTATAATGAAATTGGTAGCTCAGTAAAGAGATTCACTTAGCAGCTTTAGCTACGTTTTCCAAGATGCCTTTCATAAAATAACCCAGATAATTGTCCCGACAGGCACTACGCAGATACTTCATGAAGTAGTGTGGCATGGAACGCTTTGGAACCGAACAGAAAGTTGTGTACAAAATTGTAGATTTCAATGCCCACAGACTGAGTTTAACAGAAACCGTGCTACAGCTTTATTCAGCCGAGAGCGTAGTCTGAGGAACTTGGTAAAGTTATTGCGAAGACCGTTGTGAGACAGGGAGGGACAGGGAGGAATTAAAAGGCAGATCGTGGCGCTGCAGTATATTTTAAGCTATCTGTGGGCGGGAGATAAGAGGGCGGCAGAACGCCAGTATCGCTGCCAGTGATACCACTCGCTGCAGGCACCGCACGTCTGGCGTTTCCAGAACACAACCATTTTTTCAAAAATAGGCACACAGAAACTTTGGCGCCAAACCCGGCCGTGGAATCTTTATTGACTCATCTGTACGATTTCTCTAAATGCATAAATTGTAGTACAGGGAGTCATTCGCTGTCTCGAAATTCATTCATTGATTTCTTTTCTATACAATACCCAAAATTATCTTGTAGAGGCGACAAGAGATTGATGTTGCGCAACAGAGAGCAGTAGAACTTTACAACTGGTGCTTTGCAGCTTGAATATGTTGAAAGAAGATCGGTTTTTATATTATTACATCGACTTAAATGGCATGATGTCAATATTTATTTAGAGTCTTGTTGAACCGTATCGGGCATTAAGCCAATCTTCAACGGAATGACTTAAACTATTCGTGTTGAACAAGGTACGCATGTGTAATGCACTGTATGCAATGCGAGTATTTTAACCGTGTTGCTGAAGATGGCCTTAACATCCGATATTAGATCGGCAAGACAGTAATTTCATATTCATTCTGCGAAGATTTCGTCAACATTACTACACCATAAAATGAGCTTCATAGAACAAAGTGTCTTATCATCTTCTTGCCAAGATACTTACAAAATAAAAGCTTTCACGTGTCTAAACACAAAAGGCACAGAGAAGCAACTGGGAATTTAAAGCCGAGTGGAGCGGGAGCATAAGGTGTGATGAGTGGAAACATGGTTAAATAGAAAATGAAAGACAGACGAGTACCAGAGGATGAAGCGCAGCCTCTCAACTGAAAACTACGTGCTGAGAAAGGAACAAACGTTCACACAAAAAAAGTGAAAGACATGTTCTGAAACATACAGATCAATGGCTGTAAATGGAAATAAACACTGAAGGTACTAGGCATACGACCTGTGACATGTTGACGTGGAAGAATGAACGATCAGCTACACTGTAGTTGGGGCTGCACTTGACGTGGTACTTGACCAGTTGTCAGTAGCTCTGTAAGTTGAACAATTTAAATGTGAAGTAGAGATTCCAAGTGAGATCTAGTCTATATTGAACTTGTTAGTTCGTCGTGTAACACAAGGCTGAAGAGTAATTTCATCACGGAGAGAAATTGGTCGTAGTGATGTTCGTTCAAAAATGGACGTAAACTAACAATACAAGACTCTGCACAGCTGTTGCTGTCAAGAAAACCTGGTCATCTAAGTTATCGGTATAGGAATCGAAGCACGGCATCCAAATAAAAAGCAGTCAATAACAGTATTACTGAATACATTGTACATGGCCATGAAAAAGAAAGGAGAACAACGAAAATAAACATCCACGGATTAACTTTCGCCTGCAATAGCTGCTACCTTGCAAACAGCTTGACAGGCGCGACGTGTACTTGCGTATGTCTCCAGGTGGTCCTTGTATGCATCTATGTAAAGACAGTCAACTCCCTTGGTACTGGCAAACATGGTGATATCAAAAACAAGAAATGGACTGCGCTAGTATATTTTCTCAGTTTCGATACGTGGCGTGCTGCTCTTCTGGATACAATTGACAACGTGACATGACGCGAGTCACAAACTGATTCAGATATTTCGGAATATTTCGAAACACTTCTATAGCAGACCTCCAAGTGTTAGTGCTACCCATTTAACTTTCGGTATTTTGTCGAACGAGAGAGAGCATATAAATGGGTGGTGATGTTCTGAAGATTGAATGAAAAAGTAGAGCTACTTTTAAACCCACTTATAGTCAATTAAGATGCAAAATTCTTGCTATCATTGGACCGAGTAAACACTTGTGTCTATTCATTCTAGCAAACGAAGAAAGAATTTTCAGAGGTTCCGTCTTTCCAAAACGTGGCATGCATTCCGTTTTCTTTTCATCGGTAAGGTCGGGCTATACTTTGCGGCGAAGACGAAATTTTTGACGAAGACGAATGAAGTCCACGCAAGGCTTTATTAAGCGCTCAGCTCAGAAATGCTCATATTGACTGCGGGACTTGTCAAGAGAGACCAGGAGAGACAATAAGACGTTTCCATACCACCTTTCTTCTTTATTACATTTGAGAGAAAGGTATCACGTTTGTGGAATTTGTAATAAAATCCGAGATTACAGTGTGAAAACATTTCTCTGTGATCTGTATGTGGAGCTAGTTAACTTCAGGTACCGGCATAGTTTAAATATGCCATACTATTTTTTTACTGCATTGTTGTGTGTTGTACGGAGCTGTGAGCGAAAGAACATCAATCTAATTAGTTCATTCATACGTGAACAATTTCATACTTACGTCCATACTTAAGACAGAAGCGCGTTACTAGGTTGTTTAAAAACAGTTCATTTACGTTATGAGTTATTAAGGGACCTACAAAGCGATCACTATGTAAAAACTGACAGTTGTTATAAGAGACACTGACTTGGAGCAAAATACGTAACCATCGACACCACATATGGTGCCAAGATGCAGAATAATGCCAACTATTTTGTAGAGCAAAGACATACTGAAAATGTTAAAAAATTTTTTTAACGATATTGCTTCTCTCTTTTAGCTCGTTTCTCATTCATCTGTATTCAGTACTTTCTTGACTTCTCATGACGGCTATTGTTGGCCTTTGTCAACATGTATGCTTGCTAAATGTTGATTTACATAAACTTTCAGTGTCTAGCTTCAGAATTATCTTTGTGCATTTCTAATTTGTGTTTTACTGTACTAAGGTGAACTTACTCTGCAATCCTCTATTGTATCTGTTGTTTTCACTGTTTTTTCTTCAACTTATCTCCTCGACAGTAATGTCAGTATGTTTCTGCATTCTGAAAACCGATTCCTGACGTCATTACAACAGAACATTCACTGTTGAGAGTTTCATTACTAAATACGAAAAACGTACGACGTTCAAAAGCCGAAGTATTGGAGAGTGCTCCTACTCTAACAGATGGAACGTTTGCGCTTGATCGCTCAGGATTAGGATATCTGTGTGGGGGCTGAAGAATAAAATGTTGGAAGCTGCCTTCTGTCTCTGTCGTTTGTGTAGCACGTCGTACTTTTGTGGCTAGTTATCTCATCCCTTAACTGTTTGTGCTAGATGAAACGACAAAAGTTAACAGAGGTTTCACTATAAATTTAAGTAAAAACTCTTCTTAAAACTGAATATATGAATGATAATGACAATTTACAGTTGAACGGATGAAACTAAATACCAGAACGATGCTTTTAATTAAATACAGTTTTGCGTTCTTTTAGTTTCCTCTTATATGTAAGAATAGAAAAAGTGCAAATGTTGTAAACATTCTTCCTCGGAATCTAATAGTCACAAGCTAACAGTAACTTGGGAACTGTCCTCTTCCAGAACTGTTCTGTCACAATCTAACAGTAACTTGGGAACGGTCCTCTTCGAGAACTGTTCTGTTGTATGACTTCTTGAGAATGGAAGGAAGGGAAGGGAGAAAGGGAGGAAGATTGGGTTTAATATGCCGTCGACATCGAGATCATTAGAGACGGATCACAAGATCGGATTGTGTCAAGGATGGGGAAGGAAATAGGCCGCGCCCTTTCAAAGCAAGCATTCCGGCATTTTCCTCCAGCGATTTAAGGAAATTATGGAAAAGCTAAATCTGGGTGAGGGAACACTGGTTTGAACCGTCGTCCTCCCGAGTGCGCGTCCAGCGTCGTAACCACTGCACTACCTCGCTTACTGAGGATAAACTTGATATTTGGAAGAAATAGTGCAACGCTCAAAGGGTTTTTCACTGTATGACAACAACTACGGGAGTCTACGGACGTAAATCTTCCGTTTTGTCAATTAAGAAGTGTAAAACAACCAAAACACGACAGCTTGGTGTTTAAAACTGATTTAAGCCAAGGAAGCTAATTAGATTGGAAAACAAATATTATCAGCGTAAAATGTACGTATTAAACAATTTATGAACGGCAAATAACGTGAAATATTTTCACTACTTGGATAAGATTGCTTTCTATGAAATAAGAATTACAAAACTCTTCCTGTACATCTAACTTCATCATGTAGTATAGAGTGCCATGAATTCTTATTGCACAAACGTCAGCAGCGTCTTGTCACGTTTGTAACAACTCTCTTTACTTGGAACCTCAGGAAATTCTGATTCACGAGAAATGTTGGCAAAACAGTGCAGAGGTTCAAACTTCTAGGCACTTACTGAATAATGTAATCAAAAACAAAGTAATACTGAGAAGGTCCTCACCTATATCAGTTGGGATACACCAAATGCAACCAGAGGGCTAAAACCTCTGTGTTAAAAATGAATTAACTGAGGATGTAAATTTTTTATCAAGCTGTAAACCATCGGCACGAATCTAAAGACAAGATAACAACAATGCATATATAATTTTCTCGGTATTCAAGCAATGTCACATTTGAGTTAAAACTCAAGATTTTGAAGATATTTATCATCTTCAAAGTGAGGAGGGACTGACTGCTCTGAAAGATGTGCTCTTCTTGCATGGTAGCTATCTGGCTTACCACTTGTAGAGCGACGTCACCTGGGGCGGTATTTACATGAACGAACGTGGGAAGTAGGTAGTGTAGAAAAAACTGTCTCCGTGCCGACCTCCTCTTACTCTTCACCCCCCCTCCCAGGTAAGTGATGGCACCCCATCAGGGATGATATACCACTACTATATAAGAAGCACACATCAGCCTCAGCAAACCGTCATCTCCTGATGATGAAGTTGTTGAATATCTCCGAAAGCTCGAGTTTTATACTAAACTTGACGCTTAATGAACACCGAGAACATTTAGTGCGTAGATGCTGCTGTGAAGACAACAACAATATAACGTAAGTGTAACGAACATCACATACAAAGGAACATTCATAAATGATATTAATGAAAGTTCGCGGATATGTAGGGACGTTAAAGTAATGTAATACGTATTTTTTCATTTTTGTCCAATTTCACTTTTCAGGGGTAAAACAAACCCCGAAAGGTAACTCGGCGTATTAGGTTTAGAGGGAATATATTCTAAACCATGATATATAAAATATGTGTTTCATATAAAAGTTGAAATGTAATTAACGTTCTTGAAAACTGTATAATAAAACACCGTAATAATTTGAAATTTTTGCATAATACCCCACCACCATTCATTAATTTTGAAAAATGAAAACTTTTGTTACAATATAAAATAAAGGAGCCTTCACGCCACACATATTCACCTGTAATGACGCTGGTTTCTGAAGCACCATTTTTGGAAAATAAGCTGTACACAGTGAAATGTCGAAGCATTTTCAACATCTCCAACTGAATCATCTACACGTTCATTATTATTCTAATTATTTATTTCAATAATTATTGATTTATGTATTGAAATGTTATTCCACGTTTTACGTTCGCATTTGTTGCTTACCGTTTCATCTATGTGTATTTTGTTAATTGATAATATTGAGTAACACATAACATGATAAAAAGTCATTACAATAATGACAGTCTATAAATTAAATACTTAAAACGTAACGGTTTTTACACCAAGCACATAGAATGGACGATATTTCTTCACATAATACATACGACGTGAAACACAATGTAAAACAAAATTTAAGTACATTTGATTATTTGACGAAGAGAGTTGATTATGTTCTACTGTCTGTAGTTTGATTATATTGTTTGTCGAGTGGAGACTGACATCACAGTCATTCAGCAGGACTAGATCTGAACATCTTCTCACAAAGTTCTTCCAGCACTGAAAGCCGTAAATGGCCAAAGGATATATGTGTCCCATCGAGGTACGATGCTCAAAATGGTTCCTTCACATTGACGAGCCCAAGAATCTTACGTAAATACAGATTTTTCTCTCACACTAAGAAAGAAATATTCTTTCAAATACGTTTTCACTTGATCAGACGTTAATTTATCAGTTTTAGATGCCGTCACAAGAGTATTTGGGGCGTCATAAAAATATTCTCGAATTCTCAGTCCAAAGACCCCCTATCTGTTTCTTTTATAACTGTAAAAATGGCGTTGGTCAGTGTGAGTAAATGGTTTTAAGCGTCGTACCTCAGGACAAGGAACTTGTCCATCTGGTGATCCCAAAAGGCGCGATGGCACAGGTGCAGGCGTGGGACGTATGCGTCTTTCGACGTTGGAAGGACTTTGTGAGATTTTCAGATCTAGTTCTCCTGAATGATTATTATGTTAATCTCCACTTGAGAAACAATATAATCAAACCGTAGTCACTAACACATAATCAATTCTCCTCGCCAGGCTTTTCCAATGTACTGAAATACGCCTTGTACAAATCAATCCATTTAGATGATCACTGTTTGAGAATCTGAATTTTGTTTTATATTGCGCTGTCTACCATATGTTTTATCTGAAAAATTTCGTTCATTTTATATACATGGAGCAAAAAACTTTATGTTTCAAGCATTTCTTTATACATTGTCACTATTGTAATGATTTTGTATCATAATAATGAGTTATTATTATTTTCAGTTAACGAAATACACATATGTGAAATCGTAAACTAAAAGAAGTGAATATAAAACGTAAAATAACAATTTAAACAATCAGTGAAATAAACTGTCAGAATATAATGGATGTTTAGATATTTTAAATGAGTATGTCGAAAACACTCCGGCAGCACGTTGTGTGCAGCTTATTTTTCAAAAACGGTATTTCAGAAACTAGCTTTATTACAAGTATGTGGAAGTGGCATGACGTTGTAACAAAAGTTTTCATTTTTCAAAATTAACGAATAGTGGTGGGGTATTTTGCAAAATATAAAATTATTACGATATTTGGTTACACAGTTTACAAGAACGTTAATTACATTCAAAGTTTTGTGTGAAACACATTTTTTATATATCGTGGTTTCGAAAATATTCCCTTTAAAACTAATGTTACGAATCACCTTTCGGGGTGTGTTTTACCCCTTAAAATTGAAATTAGGCAAAAACAAGAAAATACGTATTCCATTATTTTGATCCTTCTACATACTCGAAAAGTTTAATCAAAATCGCTTATTTACATCTATAAATGTTCCATTGTTAGGTGGAATCACACGTTGTATAGGACATTATTTTCTATACCTGTTTTAAATGCATCACATTTTTCGACCGTTGCACTTAGACGCAACGAGTCATGCGGCACTGGAACAACGAATATTTACTGTGGTTCAGAGAATCTGGGAACTGGCAGCTTGTTCGCAGAATCTGCGGGTGATTGTGCAATTGGCACGCACCGGCGGTTTTCAGAGATCGGGAATCGATGGGCGGCCGACTTGCGGGTCTCCGTGTGCGTGAGTCATGGCCCGACGTACCTGCCAGACATCACATCGGCCCCTCCCTCGCTGCAGCCCCCTACCCAAGGAAGAAACTGTGGTGCTATGCAAAGACTGGAACGCACAGGTGGCATGATCTCCTTCACTGATAAATTAATGGAAGTTCCATCTTACACGTTAATAATCGAAAGTGATTCTAAAAGAGATAGATCAACATCTACAGTCTCTGATGTTTATACTGAATTGTATGTGACTACTCCCTGTTGCATCTCAATGAAACTACCATCAGTAAAATATTTTGTAGATGTCATGTCATACAGCTAACAAATGCTTTTTGAAAGACACCTTTCCATTCCGATCTTCTGGGAAACATTCATTATGACAAACGTAGGTGTATCAGAATTATAAGGAATTATAACTTCAATACAGCAACCAGCCAAAAGTGTGGAATCAGAAGTTTATTCACATATAAACACTACCGGCTTCGAATTTTTAAAAATCCCTCGTCAGATAGTTCTTACAAGATTTATTGCTACGGCGTCATTTTGTGTTCGTCAATTGTTTGATGCTCTTAAGATAAACCAAAAGATTTTTAAAAATTATTCGGTAGATGTATGATAATTTCAGAAAGCATAAAGAAATGACCTTATAGTTAATTAGCTTGTAACTTAGACAAGATTTCCGCATTGGATGTTTCTGAACAACGCAATAGAATTTTTCGACAAATGAGCGCTCAGGAGCAAGTCTTTCCTCTGTGTTTACTGAAATTTAAAGAATTTATTTTTGTTTATCATAGATTACCGTACATTTAACCAGCACAAAGCGAGGTCCCAGCATGAGAGCTTGTAAGAATCATATAAAAACGAATTTGTAAAAACCGACATAGTTTTTATATCACACTTTCAGCTGGTGGCGGTACCCAAGTTATAACCCTTATGAGACTTCTTACTTATCTTGAACCTGAATCTGTGTTTTACTATCTACATACTAGACATGTTATGAAAATTCATTCTTTGACAACAGACATGTTGTTAAGGAATGAAACCACACTTGAACACACATACAGAAGTGACATCGACGTACAAGAAACGAATTTAACGTATGTTAACATACTTGAACAAAAACCTGTTTATTATTTTCGACAGACGTAGGCAATATGCCTACTTCTATGGAAAATTTATACCAGTTTTTGTTCAAATAAACTTACATACGGAATATTAGTTCTTCATAGTTGATACGCTTTAAGTGAATCCCTAAACATGTTTTTATTATTCGACATCATAACTCTGTAAAACATAACGTATTTCCGAAACATAACTAGTAAGTGAATAATAACACACTGTCGCATCTTAAAGGCATTTTCTTCTCAGTCATATCCCAGAATACTGACCATTCATTCTGGGATACTCTGTGTATAACGCTAGAAAGTGTATTGAATTTGCTTTGATTTTTTTTTTGTTCTTGTCTTTGAATTTAACCAAATATATAACACGCAGTAACGTAAAATAGGCTCTTTGCGTTAGTACTTTCTTCTGCTGACCCCCTTAATTTTTCTTTTTACATGAACTGATAGCGGTAATGAACTGTTGTGGCTAAAAGACTACGACACCTATGCTCTGTTATTTCAGTAGCGAATGGGGACTGTAAAAATTATTATTACTGTTCAACTGCGAAACGATTTCCGCGTTCGATGCCCTGAAGACCACCGTGCCACTATACGTCAATGGCGTCATTTGAATGCGGTATGGTGGGCAATGTGGTCGGTGCACGGCTTCCCCAGCCGGTGTCAGCTTTCCGAACGTAGGGATCATAGCTCCGCATACAAGTAGCTCCTCACTTGACCTCAAGAGACTAAGTGCAACCTGTTTTAATTCTCCCTTTTAGGAAAACTCCTGAGCAGTCGAGGAAATTGAGCACTACTTCTCGACATAGCTGCCCTCACGCTGACGCATCTATTCCCCGTCACCTCCGCTTGTTTATGTTTTCGACATAATGAGGTCGGAGAGGAGCTGCTTCAGAGATGGTAACTGACAGCTCTCAGAATTCTACAAGCGCCCTTCCATAATAACAGCATCAGCTGTGCTATAGCGATTTCCACGTAATTTCGCTAGACAGCGAATTAACAACGGACACTTCACTGATCAACGAAAAGAGCGTAAAACAATACAAAACTTCAATCGAACACTAAGAATCGGAGTAAGCAAAATATGACCTAAATAAGTGCGTTTCGTACTTGTACCAAGTAATTTGGGTTTTTGGTGATATTTCTGTTATGAGCAAAAGTTGTGGCTCAAGGCATATTTATCCGCCTAATGTTTCGTCTTCCAGTGCTGGAGACACCATCGGAGGCCGTAACAATTCATAACACTTAGACGTGACCTGTTTTGTTGCTAAAGAGACAATATTGGTGTGTCTCAAAGATATAAGTGAGACAATGTCAATAATTTGCTCAATATAACTAAAGGTACCGACGAAATTATTAAGTTAATGACGAAGAAGAAAATTTTACTTTCGGCCATAATTTATATCTAGCCAAGAACGGATTTTACATTTTCTAGGTGACCATTTTCATCAGTTAACTGCCTCAGCAGCCGGTAACCAGTCTGAGACCAAACAAAAGTAGTTGCAAAATACCAATACAAGCGGCTTTTTGTGGGTTCTGAAGAAACTCACTGATGTTATTTTTGCTAACCGATGACGATGGCATTTCAGCGTTTTCTGTTACATATATATGTGGCAGTTCTGATACGCTGTGTAGCGAAATCGCTTCAAACTTAATACAGGAAGATTTAAGGTACTTCACTCTGGTCAGTATGTGAAAAACTTATGAAGCTACTTCCATAAAAAAATTTATTGGTACTTCCATCACAGTAGCGATAAAAAAAAAACCATGAAAAAAAACTAATTCATATATTTCGATGAAAAACTACTCCCTTAATGCAATTGTCTTACAGAAATACTGATGCGTTTCCACACTCCCTTCCCCTTCCAACATATTCCCTCGAGTGTAGTACAAAATGTATACAGCTTCTTCTGACACTGGAAACGCTGTTGACAGATTAAGTGTTTCTGTTCTATGCTATCGACATTGGACGTACTGGCAATACTCTCCAGCAACAAGTAACAGATTTAATGAGAAGCGCAGCTTAGGGCAGCAACTGAACGAGTACCACTTACATTTCTCGGTGCCTGGCTTACGACAACAGCTCGTTTAATGCTTCTCCTGGAGAAGTGTTTCGGAGACCTTCAGGCGCTTTCTGAGAATTTTTCCAGCGAGCGGAAGTGCTGCAGGATTTAACGAGTTGTTTTTGCTCGGGTATTACGCCCTGATAAAGCGGCTTATAACGTCTTTTCGAAGTAAAAGAACTTCATGCGAGATGTTCGGAGAAGCAGCTATAAAATAATTACGTGATTGGAGATTCTGCACTTTAGAAAATTATTATAAAAAAGCAGTATTTTGTGTCCAGTTATCTGTACTTTTGTTATGTTTTAGAGAATTTACATTTTCCAATATACATCAACGCGCTTTTGTCCTTTCTCATCTGATCGAAAGCCAAATCTTTAAAAATGTTTTAAGTACAACAAATATCCGAAGTACATTGTCTACGGTACTCTGGAAGTTCATTCAAAAGAGTTTTTCATATAGAGGATACAGAATTAGTTCCCTGTTGCTACCCTCTAAGGCACTATTTGAAGTGATGACACTACTTTCTTGATTTAATATTTAATACTTACTGTAAAAACCCTTATAAGAGATATATGTGGTTGTCCCACAGTCGCTAGCGCGACCATTTAATAGTGTTAAGATTTGTGATGTGCATCTCTATATGAATCAGAACAAAGGAAACGATAAGGATCTAGCACACAGTTGACACTTTCTTCTTGATAGCCGATAACAGAATACACAAAGATTTCGGTGTGGAATTTGCCAGTGACTAAACGTCATTCAGATACTTCAACAGCAAACATTACAGATTAAAATTAACAGCCACAACACTGTGAAAACTATGATGGTATCTGTTTTTCAACGCCATCATCAGACAACTGTCAGTCGTCGCCAAAAGCGGCGCTGTTCACAAAAACAAGCTGCGAAACTACACAGAAACTTAAATCACTTTAGAGAAATTATATATTAATTTATCATCAGCGAACTATGAGTAATGTCCGGCGAGAACTAAGCGCATTTAGCGTGGATGCGAAAATGACGAAAGTAACGTCTGAGAGGTACACGTAGGAAGACTACATGAGACCACGTACGATTTAATTTACACAGATTTGGCACTACACTCAAAAAGTGGCAACTGAATCCACGTGCCCTTCTAAGCAATATTTGGAAAACCATTTGAAGGGAAGATGGTATAATCAAAACAATAAACATCTGTGTTTTTCATTGTTACGCATGAAATTATTCCTGCACGGAGACTTCATCATTATGAAGGACTAGACCATTTATGATTTATTCTTTCCTGAAAACCCTTGCCCTAACAATCCCCTCTTCTTTACTGTAGCAATTTTTTACCCTATTTTGGCTTAACGCCGAGCATTGTCTTTGCAACTCTGACTCCATGCAATTTTGTCAGTTGTTCTTTCCAGTTTTTTTTTTCACTCATTCAGGTTACATACCTCTAGGTCTCGTCTGAAATACTTATTTGTCTTGCTGTCCAGTAATGTGTATCCCTTCAATTCTACAAGCTATCTCGTCGCTAAGCTCCCAGTTCTTCTGACCTGTTGCTTTGTTGTCCGATGTTTACATCAATTAACGCGGCATTCACGCTACCATTCCTTTGTCCACAGGAGATTTCACTAACAAAAATTTTATGTTGGACCCGCAGGGACTGTATTTAGACAGAGAAGAAAAATTAACTTTAGCGTTGCTTTTAACTAAACGTAACTCTGTTAGCATGACACTTTTCGAGATTTTGTGCTTCAAAAATGTAATTAACGAAAATACACGTGGTGATTTTTTCGACTGTGTACAAACTCTGAGGACTGATCAACGAGAGGATACGGAACAAAAAATGCCTACTGAACTGTCCAGATATACATGGTTTCCATGCTAGAGACCATTTATTTAATCATACTTCGCTGCAGAGACTGTGGTCTAATACGCTCTGTACCATGCAGCCACAGTTACGGTATACATGATTTCCTTCCTAGAAGGTGGTACTGTTCCTCAAACGTCATACCCTATCTCCCTCTCCTGCCATAGTCATTGGTAGTGTTGTGTCCGATTCATTTCTATTGCTGACTCACCTTTTAGTGTATGTTATACGGCGTTGTAGACAGTGGTCCCGTATTGGAATCGAGAGCTTGTTGACATCGTGTTCACTTACGGAAAGGCAAGTGGCAACGAGCGGCGGGGTAGCAAGGTTGTATGAGGAGGGCTTTCCCCGCCAACAACCACAGAATTCAATGTTTGCAACAGTGTTTCGCCGTGCCAACAACCACAGAATTCAATCTTTGCAACAGTGTTTCGCCGTTGGTGTGAGGCATGCGCCATTTCAGGAAGCAAGAAATCACCAAGGACGTACCCGAAATGTTCGGACACCAGGACTGGCGGAAGATGTGATGAACGCTGTGGTAGGCGACCGGCGTGCCAGTATCAGGCAGTTGGCCGCCAGTACAGGGTGAGCCAGACGATTGTGTGGAACATTCTCGACGACAACTCTCACTACCCTTATCACTTGTGCGTGTAAAGAGCTTACTAGCGACAGACTTTCCACACCGGGAGCAGTTTTATCACTGGTTTCTTCACCAGGCAACCACGATTCCGGGGTTAGCGTCAGGCGTCCTATTCTCAGATGAGGCCACCTTTACGTGGAGTGGTACCTTCAACAGCGCACTCCTTTCATAACAATCATTTGTATGATAGTATGCAGATCCCCATGGTATTATGACAGCGAATCATCAGCATCGGTGCAGCCAGAATGTGTGGACCGGGTGAATTGGCGACCGTATTTTTTGGCTACTCTTCCTTCCACGTGGCCTATCAGGCCGGAACTATCGGCGTTTTTTGCGGATGACTTTGCCTTCCCTGCTGGAAGAAGTGCCATTGATGATTCGAAGGATTATGTGTCTGCTACGTGATGGTGCTCCAGCCCACTTCGCACTTAACGTCCGGACGCATCTCAATCGTGCCTTCCCTGGTCGATGGATCGGACGAGGGGGTCCAGTTGCATGGCCTGCTCGTTCACAGGATCTCAGCCCGTGCGATTTCTGGCTATGGAGCCATCTCAAAAGCATCGTGTATGCAGAGTCCATTCCAGATGTGGAGACCCTGGAGCAGCGTATTCCTGCTGCCTTTGACAGTGTTCGGATGCAACCTGGCCGATGTGAACGTGTGAGACAGAACATGCTACATCGCGTACACGCATGCGTTGAAGCACATTGAAACCATTTTCAGCACCTACTGTAACTATGGTTGCATGGTACGGCGCGTATTAGACCGCAGTCCCTATAACAATGCGTGATTGAATAAATAGTCTCTAGCATGGAAACAATGCATTTCCGTACATAAGTTCGTTAGACCTTTTTTGTTCCGTGTCCTTTCGTCGATCAATTCCCATAGTTTATACATGGTGTAGAAAACACCCTGTGTATTTGAAGTAATACTAAAATATATTTCCATTTACATTATGTTATCGGTATCGGACTTATATACTGTAGCTCTGTCCTCAGATGTCCAAATGGCCGCCCAAATCAGTCGATCATGGAGCACTTCGAGCAACTAAGAGCGCATACACGTAGGTGATCCATTGTGCAAACCAATTTTAGACGCAGACAATTCGAGGAGACAGAAGCAACATTCGTACTGATCTAGACACACAATAATCTGTCTAACAGAAACATCTGAAACAAGTGAATCATCTATTGCCAGAATTAGCTTGAGCAGTGGATATTCCCTCTAGATGTTATTTTAGTTACTCTAAGTATTCCACGGTTGTTTAATGAGGACAACCATATGGATGAAGTAATGTTACACCGAAACCTTGAACGTAGTGTAAATACGAACATCTAAACAACGACAGTATTCTAAATATATATTACTAGCAAATATAGCTGAATACCCGATATGTATATCTGGAAAGATGGACATGTATGAAAAACGTTATGGTTAATATTTGATGAGTGTTTTGGCGTTCATAAGCAGAAAGTTAGAATAGGCTGAAACAAAAATTATTAACGAGCTGGAAATGTGTTGGTACATCACAGTGTTGTTTCAGTCTTCTCGAAAACTTAACAACAGACAGCTGAGAGAACATCATACAGGAACTGAAGCCTACTAATGAAGCATGATACAGTACAGAATGGTGGGTATAAGACCTGGAAACCTATCGTGGAAATGAGACTGATTACTGTACACTGAAGTGTGTCTTGGGTATTAGTAGATAGATAGTAGTATAGAGCGACAGTAATTAGCAGAAATGCTCGCCAAGCCGGAGGAGACGCGTTTGACAGACGGCGGGAACACGCGGGTAGGGGCGGCTCGCGCTTCCCGCCCCCGCACACACATGTGACGTCACTCTAACGATCTGCGCGAGGGGCGCGGAGGCGGGAGCGGAATTCTCTGGCACAGCGTCCGGCTCTGTCTCCGTTTCTCCTCTCTTCGCGTCGCGTCCGGTGCCTCCACTGGATTTCCTCTCGCCGTATCTTCTCGTACGAAAATTTCCGCGCAGCACGCGCGCTGAGTGGATAAGCAGTTTGGCGACGCGCTCATGTCGCCTTGTACCAGAGCCCGTCGAACTACTGCACATCCCTCGTCACGAGCAAAAGACTCGCTGCTTTCTCTGCTGGAAGCTGTGGCTTCTATTCTCTCTTGTGCTGCATGGGCTAATACAAAAGATTTTGCGTGACACGTCTTTTGAATCGAGCTCGTCGAGTCTCGGACACAATCATCGGAACAGAAATATTCACACGTTTCTCTTCACCATTTAACCTATTTTAACCTTAGTTATGCTAGCTCTAGGAACTGAAATAGGTCCAGACAAGAAATCAGTACTGAGTGATCTTTTTTTTTGGTAGATAAAGTCACTAGTAAACTTCAATGCAGTGCTCGTTCGGGTAGTTTAATACTGTATGTATCACGTACAGTCATATGAATTTTATTTTATCCATTAGAGTTGGTCGGTGAAGCCAGCGACTGTAATAATAACAGTTTCGTTTCATCATAAATAACTATTGCCGCTGCCAGTCAAGATTTTCTTTTATTTTCTGTCTATAGGGCGAGTTTCGGGACATAATTTCCATTACGAAGTGGGTTTTTCGTTTACTGTGGCATTTATGCGTGCTATTTGCGATGCGTAAGCTTCTGCATTATTATGATGCCTTTACTGCCACACACCGGTGAACCAGAACTCCATCGAAAAACTTTCAGAAGTGGTAGAACGGACCAGACCAAGGAAAAAAAGTTAGTAAATATTGGCACTTAACAGCTGTGAACACTTGTTCATCTTAGCTAGTGTGAAATATTTCTTCTGCTGAACAAGTGCTCGTAACTCTTAAGATATGCTCTTTGGAGTACATGTTTACAGACCATTTTTCTTGTTTTTGTCCATATCACCTTCTCTGAGAATATGGAAAGCAAAGAGCCTGTAGTAGAAGAGATATGCTTCACAGTATCGAAGATAGACAAGTGATCATAGTTCCTTAGTTACACATATTAGAGTCCATGTTTACTAGACTTTTTTTCTTGTTTTGGTCTTACATTTTCCGATGGAGTTTTGGTTCACCCTGTACAAGCACTAGGGCTGTTGATGAAAAATCCATATATCCATATTTCTTCCAAAAGTTATCGATATATGTCGCAGATATTTCTTCGTCTGATATATCTATATATCGACATAAAACGAGTAGTCTCGAGTGCCGATATTTTTATTTTACATTATATTTTTTCTCAATTTTCGAAAAATATTTGAAGTTGTTCTTTTCAAATTCGTTGTAGTAGGACATAATTTTACTTTCATTGTGTGAAGGAGTCTTACTACTTTTTGAGCTTTCATCGTGTCCAATCTTTCTCTTTGACTGTGTGAAGCGAATATATGTCGCACAAAAGAAGAACTCCGATTGCATGGCGTGGGGGGGGGGGGGGGGGGGGGAGGACGGTGGGGGGAGGGCGGTGTGAATGGAATAACAGGATTTCCGATGTGAAGAAAAGCACATCAGTTGCGTTAAAAAACAATTTTTAACGCATCTAGTGAGTTATCTGTTCACATCGACATTCTTCAAAAACACCTGTTGAAAATGATGAACAAAAATCTAAATGACGAAATTGGTCTTTGTGGTGGGCGGAGATGCGTGAGGGGAAATCCTGACGTAATCGGCGCTCGGCGCTACCAACGGAAACTCCAACGTTCAGCTCCACCACGCTACAACCGCTAGGTCGCTGGCGTTTGCAGAAATGGAAAAACATGGAAGTCGACCTGAAGTGTTCCGGATAAATCCGATGTGTGACGAAACCGAACGATGGACCCATCAGACACCTTCTATCGTGCCACTTACATGCAGTTAACATTGTTAGCAAAGTAGTTACGCCAAGCGTGGAAGTGCGTCAGTTTCCTTTCAGTTCTTGACCTAAAGGGGATAGGCACGCGGCTAGCTTGTCGATTTACAAATTATCTAATAATAAATCAATACTTAAATATACGTCTCCACAATTGGCAGTATATTTACGATGTGCAGCAGATATTTTTATAGGCAGGTACGTCCATATTTTTCCGCCGATATATCGTTACTTTTCGCGATACATTGATAGCCGAAAATGGTATATTTTTAAATATCGATATATCACCTTCCCGATATTTTTAAAAATATCAACAGTCATAATAAAAACGTGCAAATTATAATAAATGATTGATAATTTTCTGTAGATAAGGTCGAATTTGGGAAAAAAATTTACTTGCAGTACGGACTTATTGTTGTCCTCTCATACAAAAGCTTACAGATGTTATACATCACTTAGACAATTGGCAGTCCACAGTACGCGTCGAAAACTGAAACATACAATTACAAATAGCCGTAAGGGCATTGTTGTGACTGTTTGTTAGTGTATGTTTCTGTTTTTTGTACATTTGTGACTGTTTGTTATAGCACGTTCCTGTTTTTAGCGTGTACTGTGAGCTGTAAATTGTATAACTGATGTGTGAACTTGTATATAAGAGGACAACAATATTATAGAAAAGGTAACAGAATAATGCAGATGTACAAGCAGCGCAGATATTACACATAAATACCATAATACACTAAAAAAGAACTTAATAATTAGAATTATTTACCAAAAAGAATCGTTCAAGAAATAAAAACCAGTTGCGACTGGTAGCAGCAAACGTTATTTATAATAAATAAAACTTAATACGAACACTGATGGCGATGGCGTGCTGCATGTATATCTGTGTGTAGGCTGTTCGCCCCTATTCCTCTGTATGTACGGATGGATATATAAGCAACCAAATACAGTGGCGTCTCCCCGTATGTTCTGGCGCACTGGAAGTAGTATAGTTCGTATGTTTCTTTTGTAATGGAGGAAACTAAAAATGGATGTAAAGTATCAAACATAGCCTGTAACCGGAAGTAAAGATAAATAAGTTGCAGCGAAGGCGCAAAATGGATGATATACAGAAATACTTGGTTACAGTAGCTTTACATAAGCAAATTTGGACAAGTTATATGGTTAACAAAGATGTACCGTCTAAGTTGGAGACCGGGGATATTTAAGATGCCCTGTATTGGGACAAAATACAAATTACTCACATTCCTTCCACTGTACTGGCCAGAATTTTCCTTTTGACTTCGAGCTATAACGCGAGTTCTCTAACTCGAAATAGAAGCCCGTAAGGGAATCACACACCAGTCAATGAAACCGCAATTCAGCCCAGTGGTGACGTTGACTGCTTAATCTCAGCTAAATTTCGTAATTATTTATGTCTGGATACTGTTTCGCATGGATATTGTTCTCAACTAGGGACTTCTTCAAAACTTACGTTCCTGTTGGTACCATAGGTTTCAGTTACGTGAACAAAATCACACTCGGATCGCTTAAAAATTTGTATAAAATTAACTATTACGTCAATATAGCATAAATCACAAAAGCAAGACTGCGTCTAACAAATACTGATTAGCGACACAAACAGTCGCGTAAGCATGGATGTAAAAAGAGCTGGATAGGGTACAAAAATCTTGGTGTAGACCTTGAGGGGCAAAAATAGTCAAGACCCTACAGGATTTTCCGATAATCTGTCCTACATGTCTCAAGTTTAAGAAAATGTTTGCTCTCTGGTCGCAGTAAGAGCGAAAATCATTACTGCCAGGAAACTTCTTCTGCGCTGAAGATATTTTGAAAGAGGTCAATGAGATGAGAAACCTCATAGCAACGATCCAAAAAATTAACGGAAATGTTTTTGAACACTGACTGAGGCACAATATCTGTTCAACAGACATGATGAGAGAAAAACTATTGGAAAAGAAAACCAAGGAGGGTCAAGGAAGAAAAGAGTCGATGGTCTATTGGAAGCAACCAAATACAGAAGTTGTCGAGAAATGAAGAAGAGAGCACGGGGGAAAATTGTTGTAGGAGAGGGGATATCCTTTAGAAGAAGATAATGACCTTATCATACTAACATTTCCGTTAAAATTGTCATTATGAATGTACTGAATCCAGTAAATCTACCTGGGTAGTCTTTTCCCTTCAGTTCATCTATCAACTTTATGGTTTTCTCACTTAAATTCTCATTTTTATTTTTCCCCCTTAGGTGATATACTTCTGATTGAAACTGACATTACCGCTTAATGCTTGACAAAGCATCCACGTTTCCATTAAGTTGCTTTTGTTGTTCAGAAAAGCCTCGTACACTGTTCCTATCCACTATATACTTTCGATACACCTCTGCCGCAACTTTTAATTTAACTTTATAAGTGATACGTTGTATTCCAGTATTAGATGCTTATTAAAACAGGCTGTCAATGTGTACTCAAGAAAGCGTTTGCAGACATATTATACCATATTTCGTCAAGGAAAGCTCCGTTTCATTTCTTCTTATGTGTTTGTTATTCCCAGTTGTACGACCTAAATTGGGGCAATGTAAATAAAATACTATACTAAGAATCTAAAGCGAGAAAATCGAGTTTATCAGACACGTAGTAGGATACAAAAGACACAAATGAAATCAAAATATAGAAATAACTGCAGAATATGGGACTAATTCCTCCAAATGTTAATAAAAAATTACAGAAGAATATAGAAGGACCATATCAATAGGATGCAGAATGGTTCATTAGCAAAAGTACTATACAAATACAAAAAATAAGACAGTGTAGGAGAATCCAAAACCATACTGAAGGAATTAGATAAATTTCTATAAGTGGTAGTAACAGATTAAGCCTAAGGAGTGCAGAAAAAGTAAATAATCCACTTGAACAAGTCCTTTACTCAAATTTCCCATCTCACATGTGCTTCGGAAGAGACAATAAAATTGTCGAAGGAGTGAGCAGGAATCAAACTATCTCTGAAGCAATAATATAGGCATTGAGAGAAACTGATATTTTAAGTAATTAGATCACAAGAAACTCTAACGTAAGGTTCTGGAACATGTTGCGTTTGCAAACTTGCCGAAAACAAACTTCAGGCAACAATCATGATAATTTTAAATAATGTCAAAACAGGTGATTTCCTAGATCACCACCTAAACAGCGATTTGAAACAAGAGTGAAATGCGAAGCCACTGTCGAAACAAAAACTTCGTGAATAAGCGATACTGGATACTTCATGTAGAAATGAAGAAGGAAAGAATGGTGCCTAATGCAGTAACATCTTATCGATCCAACAGGACAAAAGTTGTAGGTAGACTGTGCGAGCGAAGACTGGCTCATGAAAGTAGACAACGTAGAAGCTTGATCCTGGATGCTAGATGATAATGTAGAGGAAAGCAGAAGTTGGATAATACGAACAAAAGTTGATGACAATGGCATAGTTGCCTGTACTTGCGGATGGAGTCTAGTTACACAAGAAAGTGCAGTCAGTGGGATGCATAATGGTAGATTACCAAAAATACTACTAAAACAATAAACAACAAGACAATGAAGTGACCCAGTGCCTGCTTGAAGGATTTAAACAAATTTCTATAAGTAGACCTAACATACGAAGCCTAACACGCGTAAAGCAAAAGATGAAAGATATGAGAAAATCTCGCACATCAAGTATTTGTGACGTCAAATACGCCACGAAATAGACACAGATATAATCGACAATGTGAATGGGAACCAAACTATCACCGAAACATAACATAAACATCGAAAGTAATACAAGTTTTATGTACCTAAGTACAAACACTTTTGCAAGGTTCTGGAATATGGATGATTTTCCAATTTTCTAGGAATGAAACTGAGGCAACAGCAATGTGATTTCTAAGGTAAAGAGACACAGTGTTTTAAGTAACACTCGAAGTAACGACCTAAAGGAAGTACTAAACGTGGAGCCACTGCAGAGAAAGCAAAAGCAAACCAGTATGTAGGCTACATCAGGTACGAAGGATGGAGGAAAGAAGACTGCCTAAAGCAATATCGGCGTATCGATCCAATTGGAAAAGAACAGCAGGTAGGTCGTGCGAGTGTTTGACTGACTCATGAAACTAGACAAGGTGAAAAGTTAATCTTAAATTTTATACGACTAGGAAGAAGGAGTGGACGAACTGGATAAGACGAACAGGACAAGATGAGAATGGAATGATTTTCTAGAAAATTTCTTGGGAATGTAGTTGCGTCGGGATTGCGAGTGGTAAGCGAGGCAGATGGCAGCGGGCTAGGGAGCAGCGCTGCCCAAGATGGTGGCTATTGGTCATCCGTCGGCGGCGCGGCGCGGCGGGCGCGGGGCTGGGATGGGGATGTTCTTATCGATTGGGCGAGCGCCCAGTCAAGTTATGAGCGGAAGCTGGTAGAGCCTCCCTCGCAGCTCTTTAAAAGAAAGCCAGCCGAGGGGAGCTGCGAGCTACGAGCTGGACAGCGCTGACCGCCATCTTGCATCTGCCACAGCTCACACACCGGCTCGATATCCCACGTGTTCGCCTCCGATAAATGCGCGAGCCTGCCGCTGTCCACAGAGAGGCATCTCATTTCATCAGCCTCCAACTCACTCTCTACTCCGCATTGTCCACTGTTCGCGCTGTTCCACGCGCCACATGCGCATACATCGTATTACCCAAATAAGGAAATCGAAACGATGCTTTTGGGAAATGGTAGCCCGTGAATATGTAACTGTTTACCGTATGGACGGTATTTGAAACTTTTTGCTCTGACGAGATACCAAAGGGACTGTATTTTTTTACATGTTATAGCTTAGTCAATGAAGAGTACAGTGACATGACACGTTACATTATTTGTGAAGCCTTACTCCAGAATGTGTTAAATACGAGAGCGATATTTGTTGCCACTGTGCAAGTATAACTCATTTATGCTACGCTTAGTTATAAAACTGCGCAGTACGAGCACGCTTCATCCTCAAATTATGCACGTTTCGTCACTATTTGTGTCAAATCACTGCGTTCCTATGTTAGCTTAAGTTTTACAAAACGAAAATCGTTCATTCAGAACAAACATATTTTATCCCCTTTGCACCTAATATAACCAGAGAACCATCACACGATTTATTCGAACAGTTACCGGTGTCAAAAGAAATCTAATCAACTACAGATCCGATGTTGCTTCATGAAAAGCCACATAACACCTAGCTTCCTATCCTGCAACACCGGATCGGAACATGACTGTGTACTACGTTTGGAACCGGGACTTGTTGGAGTGGAAACTGTGACTGACATCTAGTACAAAATTAAAAAATAATTATTTCAATCAGGACGTTCTTCGAAACAACAATACTGTGGTAACTGCCTCTGTTAGCGTTTTGGGTTAGCATGCGGGAGGTCGAGGATTCGATTCTGCGTTGAGTCTTATTTGTTTCTATTTGCTGTTGTGTTTCAGTACTATAGTTTAGTAAATAAAGCGTTATGAATTCTAAATGTACAACAATAATCTCGACCCTTACACACTCCCATTTGCTGAAAATCTTGATTTGTATATCTACTGGCAATTTTTGAAATATTAAGGCTGTATGCGCTATGTGCGACCCCAGTCCTTAACAACGTTTATAGGTGAACATTAAGAAACGTTAGCATAGGACGCCAATCTCTTAGTAGTCACTATATTTCGATCTGAGTCTCCATTATTCGCATTTAAGGATGTCAAATCTAAACAATAGCATCTTATTTGTGCCCCAAACTAATTTTGAATAATCTCTATTGTAGTGTTAAAAACATACACAGAGTGAATAAAAATTCGCGCACTCGGACTTGCAGCGCGATTCCTCACATACTTGCAGTACAAAATTGCCACTCACAAAATGTCATCCTGCTCATATTTCGGGCAGCAAATGGACGTTAAACATTGGCAATCTGGCAACTCTGTAATCACGTATACGATAACTGCCTCTGTTAGCGTTTTGGGTTAGCATGCGGGAGGTCGAGGGTTCGATTCTGCGTAGAGCCTTATTTGTTTCTATTTGCTAAACGTAGTCTGCATGGTACGGTATCTGGCGTCTTAATCGTCATACAGCGATTACAATTGGTCTACAAAACATTTGTAATTACGCACTATGAAAATAGAAATGGAAATACAACTGTTTTAAAGAAGCCTTTTGAACGTCATGGACGCGAATTCATCACGTCACTGGCTCTACTAGATTCTAAACCAGTTTCCTGCGTGCCCTCCCCCCAATGATCCCATTAAAATTAATTGCAAAGCAAGCAACTAGCCCTACTGGTAACGTAACGCCCTAACAAAATGTAATGGACCTGAACTGGTATTAATCCATGGGACCATTGGGGAGGGAACACACATAACAATTTTAGAATCCAGTAGATGCAGTGTTGTGGAGCAATTCGCATCCACGTCATACAAAAGGTTTATATAAAAGCTGACCAATGAAAACGACTGTATTTTCATTTCTGTGTTCATAGTACGTAACTGGAAATACTTTGTAGGAGATCCACTGTAATCGCTGTATGACGATTAAGACACCAGATACCATACCACGCAGACTACTTTTAGTAAATAAAACAAATAAGCCTCTACCCAGAATCGAACCCTTTGCCTCCTACATGCCAACCCAAAACGCTATACAGTGCACCAACTGCACAGCATTAGTGCTATCTCCTGACAGATATAGTTACTGTACAATTCATTACAGTGTTGCTAGAATGCCAATCTTTAACGTCCATTTACTGACCGAAATATGCGCAGGACGAAATTGTGTGATAGAAGTTATTGTAGTGCCAGCAGGTGAGGAATCACGCTGCGAAGTCCGACAGCGCGAATTTTTCTTCACTAAGTATATTTGAGAAACTGTTACAGTCCACTCGTAACAGAAACTTCTAAATTTGTATCTGTGCGTGACATAATTATTATTTCTTCTGTTTCCAATGCCAGAAGAGATCACAATATCTTGAAGTTTATTTTGTAGTATAAATAATCAAGAAAGTATGTAAATCTCAGCTGTGGTCTTGTATGTCAAAGAGGCTTGTTAAATGTCCTGAATAAAACATTAATGGTTTGTTCCAGATCTTTTCATATCTGCTAAATATTGAGCTCCATGAGCTCCATGAAGGAATTACAATTTTGATCTCCTCGGCTTTTCGTCTAGCAACATTGGCTCCTATCCGTCATCAGGCGTGCAGAAACGTCAGCAAGCCTACTTTGATTAAAAGCCACTAAGCTTTAGCATGTTTCCTATTTTTGACATGTTATCATAGTTAAACACTGATGGAGTCTTCTTAACAACAACCTAATTACACGATAAATAGTATTCGTGTCAATATGATGCAGCTGTAAGTGCAAATGCATTTCAGACCAATGAAGAGTTAGAATAATTTTGGCATGTTTTATCAATAACAAATATTAAAGCGCCTGTTCTCGATTATTTTAGTAATCGTAACATCAGGTTAATAGCAGACGTTGGAACGAGTGTTACTGTTTGTTTTCAGTGAAAGTAAATGGAAACGCTTGTGTCTTAATGTTCATGATTAGTGGAATTTCTTTTAGAAGATCTGCAGTTAAACTTTAGTTTTCCAACTCATAGAGTCTCGTTAAAGTTTTGGAAAAAAATTTATACCGTTTTAGTAGATCTTTTAAGAGTCTCACACAGAGAAAGATGAGCTCTACGACTGAACAACATGTTCCGAGTTCTTTAGCTTTTCAAACTGTAGAGTTCCTTCTTACCGGATCATCAGGTGTCCAATACTCACGTTTTTCGTGTTCAACGCTTTAATTATCGATCTTAATCATCAATGTTTCTCCTTTCTGTTGGTAATTTCAGTGCATGAATAAACCGTTTGAACGATTAAGAAAGTTTTTCATAAATTCATTCCTTATTTTTTCCACTATTCCTACCTAGCAGTAATTTCATTTCTAATGCTGAAACCTGATAATGAGTAATTCATTGTTTGCTTTAGCAGCATACCTGCAACATTTATATTTTTCTTTGAGTCGTTTCCACTATTGCCTTTTTTTCTTTCAAAACCGACTTTATTCCTAAGATACAGTTACAAAACTATTCTGATTATCACTAAATTCATTTACAATTTTGTATTCTTTTTAAAAAGCTGTAACTCCGTGCTTCTTTTGTCTGTTACTTGTTTTACATGCAGGTACCACTGACAACTACTAGAAAACACGTTCTTTCAATATTTTATACATATGATCTCAAGTTTACATTGTTCGAACATCTATCTTCTTCCGAATCCTGATATTTTAAATGTTTGCTATTAAAGCATATGCTTTCCAACCTACTGAGTTAATCATTGAACAATTTTTTATTTCTTCACTTCTCTCAAACATGTTAACAGCGCCTAATGCTCACATGGCTGTGATTTTTTGACTAGGGTAATAAATGCGTGTAAAAATTCACGTATTTCTAATTCCAAAATATCAACCTACTCTTAACTTTTGCAATATTATGCCTTAATAACTGAAAAACTCAGAGGTCAAAAGATGGTTCGATGACTTTTAACTCCAGTTTTATTTTTCAAACTTATGTTCGCTGATTACGCCAGTAAATTAATAAAAGAAATCAATTTCCTAATTGTGACAGGAATCATTGTGGATTTTTGTGGTAAAGCCATCTTGATCGCTTAATACATTTCTCTGTTTTTAACGAGGTTTCCACTACTGTCATCATCTGATTTACGATTAAGATTAGAAGAACAGAAGAATGAGAAGTGTTTGTTAAGTATTAACTCGACTCAAAGTTTACAGAAACACAAGTGGTAATCGAACGTTGGGGCTAGTTTGCGACACTTTTCGCAGATTTTTTTAGATGGTATACATATAAAATGACAGACAATCTTAAAAGTACAACTATTCTAAGTTAAATTGTAAAACACGATTCAAATTAATTCACTTCGTCGAGATATGCCGAAAATTCGCTGAATTCGAGGGAGCAGTTACAAAATTCCACACTGTTGGTAGTTTCATTTCATACAACCCCAGGTTATTCTGTCACTGTTCTTTCTAAAAACATCAGTTTCTGTTTCGAATGGATAGAAAGTATAAACACGACTGCATACAGTAACGACTACCGTGCAGCACATTCACAAATATTAAAAGGCGAAGGTAGAGAGTGATTTCTCTCGGCTATTAGCCTGTCCATATAAATGCAGAGGGGTGGACTCTACGTCAAATGAAGCAAAGATCCGCAATGGTGAATAGTTGATATATGTGTTTCCGGGGCCTGTGTGACAGCAGTTCAATTATTGAGCATCCGTTGTAGCAATTAAAGGGCAGATATACTCAAGATGACATCAGACCATCTCCGTTGTCTTCCAATTTCGCTAGAGGATATTAATTTCGGGAATTTCGTGTTTTCGCTTGAATTACCACGCAATTAGACCCGAGTACAGAAGTTAAAATAGCCAAAAAAGTCATTGAGGTATTTGGACAACTCTCAACAGAAAATGGCCTGCTCAACCTCCGTCGCTGAGCAAATTATTTTAGGAAAAGAGCGCGCTAATGCCGAACGATGAATCATTTACTGAAGCTTTGGTAAAATGCCTTCTCCCTTACTGGATCTAAGTACCACACCTGTATTGAAGCAGAAAATCCTAAACATCCAGTGGCCCATTTCACCGATGTTCTCACATTGCAGCCTTCTTTTTTAGACCTTAGTACGTTACTTACAAAAAACTATTTTTAATGAAAGACACTTTGTGGATAGTTTTGTGAGATGAAGACAATTTGACCGGATAATGAACGAATTTTACTAAGAGTATCTGTTTAAACGGACGTTATATACATATGTAGTTTTTCTTCAATTATCGATTTATTTAGTTAGGAACCTTTGCACTAAGGCCACAAGTATCTAATCTGCGCCGCTTAAATATCAGCAGCTGCATCTGATCTCATCTGCTGAAAATGGTCGCTTTGAATCATGACAACGAATGCCGCCAAGGCTATTGCTAATTACTCAAAATGTTAAGTCGTATTAATACAGAGAAAACGACGAAATACATTGGAAAGATAATAATACGTCAGGGATAGAGATGTTTCGTATAGCTGTAGAAAAATATCACGCACAGGATTTGTGATACATTTAATTCTAAGCACAAGGTTTTGAGTCTAAAACTGTTTAAGTGTCCAGCGTACGCGGTCAAATTATGTATGCTCGTGAACTTATTTCATCATTTATTACATTATATTACAGGCAGCAGGCCGAACCTGCCCAGTAATGTAATGCGATACACGCTACAATACAGCTCATCTGCATTAAGAATTTGACAGCTCCCGCTGGACATTTAAATGGTTATTCAGAAACGTTGTCGAGGCTCTGGACAGTTGGAAATTAATGCACAATGTTTAATTTCTGAGAACATATCCATATTAATAGCCTGCGAACCGGAAATCTATACGATTTGATTCGCTAGTTTCGATAAAGCACTGTACCACCGACTCTGGTGTACAAACCTTAATGACGAAAATAACTTTTGCATGATGTGTCACTGCCAAGTAACACAATTCGATGAAATCTGGACATATGTTGAAAGAATATGTATAGTTCAGTACACTACAGAAGGTAACTCTGCAGCGTTCTGGCCACAGGGTAGGTAAGGAGTTCTTCTGGCAAGGTGTTCTAGTGATCCACCAGCGTGGTTGTCACTGCCAGATGGTAGTTGGTGCATGTGGTCATGCAGCAATACGTCTCCCCAACGCGTCCCATTTGTGTCCTATGGGATTTATGGCGGGGGAACTGACTGGCCAATCAATTCGCCGAATATCATCTCGTACAGGAGCTACTTCTGCGCTGTTCTATGCGGTCGCGCATTGTTATCCATAAGAATGAAGTCAGGGCTGAATTTACATCTGAAAAGACGCACATTGGGAAGGAGTACAGTGTCACAATAACGTGGACCTGTCAGTTTACCGTCTTCAAACATTTGGAGGTCAGTATTCCCATGCAACATTGTGCCTCCCCGCCCCATAATATCTGTGCCACCAAAACGATCATGTTCCTGGCTACCTCACAAGTTCTCACCTCTCGCCATATGAGTGGACGTCTAGCACTGTTTAACATGATCGTTTTGGCAGTCCAAGTGTTATGGTGTGGGGAGGCATAATACTTTGAACACGGTACACTCACTGGTCAACCTGATTGTGACACTGTACTCTTTCCCCATGTGCGTCTTTTTGAGGTGCAGTCGGCCTTCACTCCATTCTTATGGATGACGTGTGCGGCCGAATCGAACAGCGTAAGGTGGAAGAGCTCTTAGAACGAGAGGATATTCTGCGAATAGACTGGCTTGCCCGTTTCCCCGACTGAAACGCCACCGAACACGTATGGGATGCGTTGGGATATCGTATTGCAGTACGTCCGCATGCACCAACGACAATCCACCAGTTACCAATCTCGCTGACGGTGGAATGGAACGCCCTGCCACAAAAATTCCTTACCGACATTGTAGTCAGTATGGGAGTATGTTGCGAAGCATGCATTTCTGTTCATGGTAATCATACATCCTATTAAGAACCAAGTCCCGCCTTTTGTAATGTCCGGGAGACCATCACGAATCGCGGGAACTTCAGTGTAATTATTGGCTTCAAGTAAAAGTGCCATATCTCTTCACCTCATTGCGCATTTCTTTCAGTTATCTTCTGTACTATACTGTAGGAATTCTTTGTATGTACTGACCCAGATTCTGTGGGCTATGTTACTTGGCAGTGACACATCATGCGGAAGTTACTTTCACCCTCAAGTTTTTTATGCCAGTCTATTTAGTTAAGGATACAGCTGATTACGTATCAGTAGAAACATAAAGGTTACACACACACAAGCATTTGTGAATGAAGCTCTTGTGAAATGCAGTGACGATCTTTATCACAACAAAACGTGGTTTTTCTCTAGTGTTCTGTTCCTTCGAGAGGTTTTTCTATCATACTCATTCAGTCACGCACGTAAAAGACAATAGTACGAGAAGACTGCGATCTGAGCAAACGTGTAAGCAGTGAAAAAATAATGTTCAGAGCAGGAATGTGGTGGCTACCTAAATAGCCTGCACAAAACAGCATCGGATATCTGACGAAACAGCAACGTCCAATATGCCACTAGCTCGCTCTGCTGTATTGTCCTAGTATTCCATTTGATGTCATAGGCGGGGACTTAGGTAGAGGATCGATTACGAGTAGTTCGATTCTTTACATTGATTTGAGTTCAAGGATTCGCTTTAGATGCATTTAATCATATATACACTCACACTGACTCAGTTCCTCAACATCCACGCTAACTTCATTGAAATAAGACTTCGTTCTTATCTTCGCGTCTTTCAGTAACGAATATATCTGTTGATTCTTATTTAGCGTCAGCTGTCAATTCGTATGATTCAGAATCGCCAATATACTTTCCAGTCGTAACAGGCAAAAATTAATTTACTAATTTATTTTTGACTGTTACGACTGTTCCAGAACGTCCGCGCTATGAAGGCAACAAATTATGAAGTATCTCTTAAGGATTAAAAATGTAAACAGTTAATATTTCCCACTACTGCTTTTTCCCATTAACGCTTACTATACTATCGTCAGAAAACAAACTGACTACCGTAGTCGATGTCGATAGAATACCGGTGAGTAACTGTGTGAAGTAACTGGGGCAATTGAAAGAGGTGTTGAAGTAACAAAATAAAAAGAGTAAAAGTTATCCTTGATAGTAAGAAAATAACAACTGAAAAGTCACTGAATTAAACGCGGAGGAAAATAAATTTTTTTCCAAGTCCTCGGAATTAGTAAACATTTTGCGTATATTCAGCATCCGGCTGTGGATAATCAAAGTTAAGATTGTACCTCTGTTCTCCTAAGCTTTACGCAAACTCCCCACCTACTGCCCAACACTTCCATACAGCCTGTCACACTTATTCAGCAACTTTGCTTCGTTATTTTGTTTGTACATATAAACTCTCTCTCTCTCTCTCTCTCTCTCTCTCTCTCTCTCTCTCTCTCTGTCTCTCTCCGCAGCTATGCATTACCCCCAGTAAACCTCTCGTGAATTCTGAAACATCGAATAATAGGCATTTCTTTAAGAGAAGTTTAGCTACAGCAATGTTTGTATAATCGTGCCTATTACAACCGCGTTTCCCCTACATTCATTCCAGTACATAGGTTTACATTTTTTTGGCGTTGCTTTGATTACATCGCCAAATATAACTTTTACTCTGTATGTTTTCTAACATTTTTGTTTTGTTTTTTTGCCTGTTCTGTCTGTTTTCAAAAGTTGTCCCCCACGTTATCCATTTTACAGTGTCGTCCTTGTAAGCTGATGATCAGTTAACAGGAAAAATAAACATGGTACAATATTCGCCGTTAACATTTTTCACACTTAAATATCAAATTGTAACGACGTGTAGTAGTTCTTTTTTGTTAAACGTTACTTTTTTTTACGGATAACTGAGCATTGCTGCGCGTTTAAATAGATCTCGATACGTTTGTTGACGTGCAGAGTTTCTGGAGGGGAGGAATTAATCTGTGTTTACTATCAGAGAGCAGTATACTGTGGGTGTCCTGGATGGAACTGCGTCGTACGCTGATGGGAACATTGTTCTCCGTTTCAAATCGTATGACACAGCAAAGGTCGAGGGTGGGTTACGCTGAGTTTAGAGCATCGTGCATCCTTTTATTTTTCATGCAAGTACCGGCTGTATGCCATCATGGAGGGATGTCAGCGAAATTTTTTAAACGAAGAGAATGAAGTGTCACATCGAAACCTTGATTCGGCGCGTGAGGCATATTAGGATGGCTCGGTTGGACGCACACTCCTCGCACGGACAGAGATGTGAATTCGACTTATGGGCCCAAAACTCGTTCTGTACTAAAATTCAAGATTCTGTTCTGTTCTACAAAGCGGCTTCGAGAATGTTACTTGCAATCACTGCATTACTGCATTCAGTAAATAGCATTTAGCACAATGTTGCAGATGTAATATCACTGAGACGAGTAGAATAGAACAAATAAATATAAATGTTGGTAAAGTTCGTGTACGCTGTAAGTCGGTTCCATTCTGTTGTGAAGAAACTATCAGTAGGCGGTTTCCAAGGAATTTTTCTTGAAGATATTCGCAAATATAATGCATTCGTTTTTGGAAAGAAGGCTTCGTGGCATCCGTAAATTTTTCATCCAAAGGCATGAATATCAGACTGCTCCTATCTCCTGACTCTATCAACCGGTGGTCGCCATTGCCTTTTTGTCGTTGCAGATAAATACTATTAGATTGTCGAATGGAAGTTGATCGCATATTTACATGACTTCAGTTCACTGATTTCTAGACACCATGCAGTAGTAACCACATCATGCGACTTCACAAATAATACATTTCATGCAGTTATGATAAGTGGTCCAAAATTTAAATACAGAGTTCTCACTGTCATTTTTTGACATCCAGAGCTTTATACAACTGAACTCAAAATGCATTAAAAAAAATAACAACTCATTATAAGTGCGTTGAGTCCGAAGTAAACTAGGCACCCTTAATAACACCTCATAAACGGTTCAGTATTAGGACTAATGATATCGGCAAGTCGTACTACGCAGAGCAGAACTATTTTTCTGTATGTTCATTGGTCATTACGGTTTCAGTAACAGGTACAGGCCGGGGTGTATTACCAGTGGGTCGTGCTACATTTTCCCACCGCTCGGCATGTACCATCGGCGATTCACGCTCAGCTCTACCAAATACGCTACCAGCAATACACTAAGTATGATATATTATCTAACAGCCAGGTGAAACGAACAGGTACGAATACAACAATTTAGTGTGACCTTTCAACGAGAGAGCTTTCTCAACGAATTAGCTGTCACATAATTTGTGATTAATTCCGTGTAAAATTATTTTATGTGCACTCTCGTTGTATTAAAAGAATAGACTTTCAAAATAAAAGGTTAACATACTGAAATAGTATAATAGGACGTGTGAATTTGGCCTCTGCCCTATGGGAAGAAACAGGAAAAGCACCTCCGCCAGACACAGGAAAGCATGAATACGCACCCCGCCCCCAAGCGAGAAACACAACTCTCAGTGTCGGGTGAACGTGTTAATCGATATCAGTGAGCTGTAGAATTAAAGGATCACTTTTTCAAAACCCCGTAATTCCCACCCATTTGCAACGCTTAAGTTTGAAATTTGGCTCGAAGGTGTGTAAACGTTCCTCTGTAATGGTGCAAAAGCGTGGCGCACTGCAACGTCGCTCTCGGACTCGACGACGTTTCAGACAGCAGGGTGTCGACAAATGCGAAAAAAAGATCACAGCTCAGAAGTTCATCTGACGTGTAAGCTGGGTTAATGATATCACATTGACACCAGATTTCACCGTAAGTCTGCTCAATGCTATAGTGGACGTATCGCACTACGGGAAGGTCGTCGCATCCTCTCTTACCCACATTTCACGCTTTCTTTTGTGCGCCTCTGTGATGGAGGTCAGAACCGTGAGGCCCAGCGTTTCAATAGCCCAGTTTTCCTATCAGTGGCGGAGGAAAGCATTCCACACCCACCACCCCTCAGAACCGACACGAAAAGGCCTCAGGATGTGACATGAAGTGCGACAATCAAATCACTCATTTCACTGGAGTGTTGATTCTCACACATGTCACGATCGAAAACGATAGTTCGCAGTGCGATGAGCAACAGAAAAAATCTTTGACACTGCTGACACTATCGGGCGTTTCAGCCCTTCTGTAAGGACACTACAGGGCTGCATCCCCATTGAACGTGAGGACACCAATTTAGAGTGCAGCGCACAGCTATTTTTAGTGTCATGTACAGGTTTGAACCACCAGGGACTTTTCAAAACCATTCGACGAAGTCTGAAAGTAACCTGAAGCAGAAAAGGGTGCTTATGCTTTTCCAGCGCTCCTACATTTTGTCCTACAGTGACGCGATCACAGAGGATGCGAAATTGATACATGCGTGAATAAAATGGCAAGGGGTGCCTCTAAGCCCCCAGTTTGGCAAACCCTCAGAGGCACCCGCCCACCTTCATTGAGAATTTTAAAAATGTACCTGTACTGACAGAACCCATGGCAAAGTCCTAGGCGCTTGCAGACCGGCAACCTCTTCGGCACTCTCCGGTGCCAGATGGCCTATTGTAAGGCGTTAGAGCAGTAGTCTGGTGGCGAAAGAGCGGTAGCGAAGCCTGTCTGCAGGAGCCTGGGACTCTCGTCGCTGGTAGTGCCTGTACAGGTACATTTTTAAGATTCTCAATAAAAGTGGGCGGGCACCACTGAGGGTTTGCCAAATGGTGGGGGTTTATGGCCACCAGTCGCCGTTTTATTCATGCGTTAGTTAATGTCGCATCTTCCTTTGATCACACCGCAGAAGGACACAAAGTAGGAGAAATGAATAGGTATAAGCAACCTTTTCTCCTTCAATTCGCTATCAAATTTCGCCGAATGGCTCTAAATGGTCACTAGTGGTTCCAGCCTGTGCACCAGAACGAAACATGCCGTCGCGCTGCGCTCCAAATGGATGCAATTACTTTCGATGGGGATGCAGTCTCACAATATCTTTAGTGAAGGTTTGAAACGCACGAGGGTGTCAGCAATGTCAAAGAGTGCGACGAACGTCTTCCTGCTGCTTATCACACTGTGAGCTGTGTTTTTCGATCGCCCTTCATGCTGAGAGGCGGTGTGTCTGGAATAAACATTCCCCGGCCACTGATAGGAAAACCGCGTGATTGCAACGCTGGGCGTCACGGTTCTGACTGCCATCGAAGAAGCGACAAAATAAGGGGTGAAATGTGGGTAACAGGGGTTGTGACGAAGTTCCCATCGTGTGGCACGCCCAGTATGGCACTGGGCAGACTTATGGTAAAATTTGGTGCAAATGCGAGATCAATAACCTCCCTTAAACGTGACATGAACTTAAGAGCCGTGATCTTTCTTTCGCATATGTTGACACCTTACTGTTCGAAGTGTCGCCGAGGCAGAAGGTGACGTTGCATGGCGGCACGCCGTTGCATCATTAGAGGGGAAGGTTGTAGGCACCTTGGAGCCAAATTTCAAACTCAAGCGTCGCAATGGGTGGGAAATACAGTGCTTCGAAAAAGTGATTCTTTGATAATGTTGAGCAGTGTAACAAAGCAACCATCATTACAAATGATGAAAATGTGATAAAGAGCTATTTCAATAATAGTTCGAGTTTTACAAAAATCCAGAGAAATTAACTAAATATGGAAGTCCAGACCGCCGATACAACACTAGTTGCGCACCGCTACATGATGCTGGACTATGGTTGCGTAAGATCTTGGTAGAGATCGGGCCAGTAGTATCTTGTTTAAGGCACTACCAACCCCAGCAAGTAATTTTGATAGCCATTACCGAATGCCTTGTGTACTCCACTTTGCTTTGTGTTGTGCGTTGCTCGCTTTCTCTTTTTGAATCACAGGGTTTGAGTACGACACTTACGATCTCCAGAAGAATGGGCGATTACTACCGCTATGAGTCAATTCTTTCACAGAAGCAGAAAGCAGTGGTATAGGTTGCTAACCGCCACCACTCCCCTCGCCCTGCTAGTCGAATATCTCGTTTGTTCATGTCCACGATCAACAGTCACGTTAAAGTGATCACGCTATAACTTGAGACTACTGAGTAGCAGCAGTCTCGACCTTCATGTTCACCACATTGGCAGACCCATTTTGCAAAAAGTGATATTACAAATAACTTTCATATCATTTACTATACCCTGAACAGTGAGACCGTCCTGCCTGTACCTGATAGGACAGTTTCTCAAAGTGGCAGTGTGACGAATTTGAATATTGTACTTGGAGAAATGAGAAAATGAGGGCTATGCACAAGTTTCCCAAGTACAACAATCAATGGATCTAAGGGTGAACAAGAAGGAACCATCTAACATGAATGAAATTATAGAACGACAGCAAGTCCAGATTTTAAACTGTATGTCAATTAATATTTCAGTGTTATCAATTCGTACTTGCTTGTCAGCACAATTCAGTATACGTATTGGATATAATTTAGTATTAGATTTACTAGATTTGAAGTAGAGGAAACCTGCACGGAATTAGGAAGACTAGATTAGTACAGAGAGATTTTATTTCTTTTCTTGGATAACTAAAGTTCTATTTCAAAAAAAAAGTACATATTACAGTTTTCGTCCTATAATGCTGGATACTGCAAGCATATATTGATTTTCACAAAAGTTTCAAATAAATTAAAATAACAGTAGTAAAACAAAGAAAATCAAGCAAATTATATGTTGTAAATAATAAATAGTAAATAACAAACAGCAAATAATAAATTTTAAATAATGATTTGTAAATAATAAATCGTAAATAATAAACTGTAAATAATAAGTTTAAAGTAACGAACTGAAAATTAAAAAATATGTCGAGACTTGAGGATTCCGAGTAAGTGAGATATAATCACTTAGGTTAGAATACCCGACAAAGGACTAGCAAGACTCGAAGTCCTTCCGAGACAGCCATGAATCTTTGAACTTGTCTAGAAAAAACTGCGGTTTTAGTTTCCTTTCTTTGGTTGATGGCGGCTTTATACTAATTTCAGTTTATTTTATCTTGTGTGCTGTGTCTTGCATTTTCTGTTACACTAGTCTTTTCCAGGGCTCTCGAATGTTGATAAAAATTATATACTTCTATTTAAAGACATACAACTGATTCAATTCCTGGAAAAAGAAAAACAAGAAATTGATATACTGTGGAGTAGCTTTGCCCACTACAACTTACCACAGAACTTGTTTCTATGTCGCGAGCCATTTGTGAAATATTTCGTGTGGCATTCTCCTGTGAGATGGCAATGCAGCAAGGAGTATGAAAAGCATGTTGTTATCTGTCTGGCGATACAAATAAACCTTCGAAATACCGTGTTTCTGTTGCGTGCTGGAGTACGCGCCGTCTAGATCCCTTATCTAGCTGCAGCACGTTGCTAGCAAAATATGAGTTTACAGTGTGCAACAAGCAGTTGGAACACGTATAGATTTCTACAAACTTCCCATATCTACATAAAAGAACATCTAAACCTCTGTCGTGCAGAAAAACCTTAACAAGCTCCATTAAAAACTCTTTTTTCCCTCCCTGCCTACCACGACGACTTGTATAACTTCCTAGAAGCAGCGCTAATCAACGATTCGTAAATAAATCCAAATTTCTGTGGCTATCTTTTTAGTTAAAGGCACACACACACATACAAAGATAATAAATATCGACTTTGTACTCTCGAGATCAGGAACTTTCGACATTTTTTGTTTAGGAATTACGTGGCTCGGATAAACGTTACAGTACCTCGGGAGCGGCGAACGGTGCAACTTGGACGTACGGTTCAGCAGCAAACAACAATAGCCTATACAGCAGGGTCTTGGCGGAAAAACACCAACTATTCTACATCACACACTCAGGTTAAAGACTTAGACCCAATTTAAATATAAGAATGAAGTAAACTTACACATTATATAAATAATACATTAGGCTATTTGTTTTTACACAAGTAGGCTATAAATTCTTCCCTGAATGTAGTGTGGGCGGAGGCTCGCCCCCGCCGCCGTGAGGTATGACGACCTGTTACATTACAAATGCCGGCGCCACTCCCACGCCTTGTATTCCTCTCGTCTATCCAAAATTCCTACAATTTTGAGCTGGCCGGGTAATGCCACTGACTCCTTCATCCGGGCCCCAGCGCGCAGAGAAGATCTAATAGGAACTTGAGAAACATCACCTTATAATTTTACAATTCAACAACTTTTTTTAAATTTTTGTATGCGATTCTCCACTACGCGCTGCGCTACCGGAAAAGAAAGGACCTAGACTCTCAGTCTTGTCAACGAAAGCGGCTCGCACGTTGTCAAAGTGAACCAGGAAATTCCAACCGTAGCGGAAAAAAAGTCACTTACGAACGTCGGTCGCAGGAGAAAAAGTAGGGAAAGTAAATTTCAGGACCGTAATGAAGGCTAAAATATCGACCTCGGCTGCACAGCAAGGTTTATTTAAAATTTGCTATACTGGATCGGTATCGGAATCCTTACCCATCTCCAGGGACACAACTGTTTAAAGGTACATATTAATACATACAGTGTCTAATACAAGATTATTGGCACCATCGTAGTGTCTTTGAAGTTTCGCGTCTGAAAGTATGGTTTCGACACTTAAGCAGCCTAGAATCAATGTAGTACAGGCAATCTTTCGATGTGAACCAATCTTGCCACAACGTCTGTTTGGCCTCAGTTGTTCTATTGACTTTCTTGTGGTAGGCCAGCTTATTAATGATGTCAGACACATAGTGCAATTTATGTGCTCGCGACTGACTGTAGTAAATGTATTCGACACGAATTACGTGTGCAAACCATAATTACAGGTTATTAAAGTTTCATCATGTACGATTAAAACTACTTTGGTAGTAACTGTGTTTCTGTTATATTTATTTTATACGCTGAACTTAGATACCAGACACGTTGAAACTAGGTAATTTGTAGTTCACTATGCTTCGAATTCCAGTGGATATGTCTGCTCGAGGTACAGTTTCTAGTATTTTCTCTGGCTATCGTAGTTGAGTAGTGGTGGTTGCGTAACTAACTCATAACCATCGTGTAATGTATAACATCGTATGCGTTATACAAGGTGGTCAGAAACAGTCTGGAAAGCTTGTAAGTGTATTGTAGTGTAAGTTGTGCTGAGGAATAACTTAAGAAAAAAATACGGTGCTCCGTTTCCGAGTTAACTGGCATTAAAGCTAGCGAATCAGAACGTGGAGTGCGCAAACGTAAGCAGCCCACCAGAGACGATGTCATCAAACCTGTGCTTCGTTTGGTTTGCTAGTGCCGAAAAAAGAAGGAATACAAAAATTCAACGCGGGACAGCGGTAAGAATCGAAACCGAGCCAAAGGCTGCCCCGTGCGCTAAACTGACAATAATTGTATCTGGCGGGCCGCTTGAATTTGCCCGGGCAATGGCCTGATTGGCTAACTTCAATCGTAATTAACTCGGAAACGGTGCAACGTATAGAAGTTTTTTCTTGATGATTGTTTCTCAGCACGATCTGCCCTGCAAAGCCCTTACAGACTTTTCATACTGTTTCTGACCTCCTCGTGTATGTTGTAAAACAGCGGAGCTGTTTATTAGTAGTGCAAACCTCTGTAGTAAGTACAGGTAGAGTCCCATTACGTACGTAAACATCTTAAAAATATGTTGCGTGTGGGTAACGTTGTGATTCGAAACCGGATCGGCGTAATAAATTTTAAAGAAATCGTACTACGCAGCCGTTGTCGATATTTAAGACACGACGAAGTTACCGAAATTCGTGCGAGCTGCGGAGCACCGTGTGTATAAAAGATTTAAGGAAAAGTAAATCACAGTTGTAGCTTTCCTCCGAGGGGAACCAGGAGTGGCAGGCTAAGCCGGCGTCAGCGTGAAGGAAACGGTGAGCGGCTCGGAGAGGCGCTCCTTGACGGGCAGGAACACCACCGACGGCACGAACTTGGCGGCGTGCACGCGCACGCTGTGCAGCGGCTCCTCCAGCAGGAAGGGCTGCATGATGAAGGGTGCGCCCTCGGGGCCCTGCGGCGGCGCAGGCACGGCGTAGGACGCCGGCACCCGCGCAGCCGGCCCACCCGCGCCCGCCTCGGGCTCGCGGTGGCTGCGGCGCACGTGTCTCTTGAGCGCCACGGCGCTGTCCGCCCGGAAGTCGCACTGCGCGCACCGCAGCTTGCCGTCCGCGGCGTCGCCAGCAGGCGCGCCGTGCTTCTTCTGCACGTGCGCCAGGTACAGCTCTCGAGTCTTGAAGCCGCGCGAGCACTGCGGGCACCGGAACTTCGTCTTGGCTTCGGCGTCGGCCGCGTCTCCGTCCGGCTGCTCGGGCTGCAGAGGCTGCACGGGCGGGAACGGCCTGGGCGCGGGGAAGGCGGCGGGCGCGAACGGGTTGACCAGCCCTCCGAACTGGTGGGACAGGAGGTGCGTGTGCAGAGGCTCGCCCTGCAGCTCCTGCAGGCAGATGGGGCAGTGCTGCGGCGCCTTCCCGGGTTCCGGGTCGGGCTGCACGGTGGGGCCTGCCACGTGCGTGCGCTCGTGCACGAACAGTAGCGCCAGCACTGGTGTGCTGAAAGGGCAGTACGAGCAGTGGTATTCGGGCGAGTCGCTACCGGCGAATAGGTTGGACAGCACGTGACTGGCGACGGGCTCGGCCGCCTGCGACGCCCAGCTGGTGGGGATTTTGAGCGCGGGCGGCCGCTGTTGCTGCTGCTGTAGGGTCGGCTGCTCCGACGCTTTGGTCTGCTTAGCCCTGTAGCGCGACTCCAGCTCCTTCCACTTCTCGGCACCCGCGTCGCCGTGGTCGTTCACGAGGTGCGCGCGTAGCCACTTAGTGCTCCTGAAGCGCCGGCTGCAGACGGGACACGCCTCCGTGAAGTGGCTGAAGTACCGGTGGCTGAAGTCCTTCAGGTCACTCGGCTTGAGCGCGTGGTCGCCGTCGGGCGCGTACGTCGGCAGCGGCGCCGACGACGCCGCCGTCGACGAGGTCGCCGCCGTCGAGGCGCTGTCCTCCACGATCCCGTGAGTGTTCTGCTTGTGCACGCGCAGGAAGTACTTGCTGCACAGCTCCTTGTTGCAGATGTCGCAGACGACGCCACCGATCTGAGCGCCGTTCTCGATCTCGATGCCGTGCATGCGTTGCATGTGCGTTTTCATAAAGTACTTATTGCACAGCTCCTTGTTGCAGATCTCGCAGTAGCTGCTAGTGGGTGTGAGAGAGACCCTCTTCTCCGGTGCCGACGTCTGCGGCTGCTGTGCCACCTGGACGGCGTCCTTGGCCGGAGACTCTCGCGAATCGGTTTCTTCCTTGACGACACTCTGGGCCAGGGCGGCGATCGGCGGTGACGGCGCTGCCGGTGTCGAGTGGCACTCGTCGTCGTGCTGCTTGAGTAGGAAAGTCGTAAAGAAGTCCTTCTTGCACGGATGGCAAAAGGTGGCGGGTGCCGGCAGTGGCGATCCCTCCGCACTGCCGGCACTGTCCCGCTCCTTGTCTCCGGAAAGTACGCCGTGCTCCGTTATCATGTGAGCCCTGTGCGAATACACGTTCTCCGACTCCTTGTAACAGATATGGCAAGTCTTGACGGAGTCAACGTCGAGGGTGTTGAGCTGTAGGATCATAGTCTGAAGCTTCTGCAAGTCTTCGCTTATGTTGTCCTTGTTGTCGGAGAACGCGCGGTCCCCGTCGGCGTCGGCCGGCACGCCGCCGCTGTCGGTGGGTACGGTGGTGAGAGGTGTGCTCTGCCTGTTACTGCCGCCCTCGCCCTCCTGCTGTTCGGATTTCAACTCCGCGGGTGTTTCGCGCTTCTCGTTGTCCGAGTGCATGTAGGCTCTGTGCACTGTCATGAGGTAGCAGCTCTGGAATCGCCGGCCGCAGACGTCGCACTCGGCCTCTGCGCCGTCGGCCTGTTCCGAGAGCGAGTCGCTTTGCTCGTTGACGATCAAGTTGAGTGGCGAGGCCTGAGGGCCGCCCCACGCACCCGGCGCGGCTGCCGATCCGCTGCCGTCTTTGGACGGTTCGGAATCCGCGACGACGATGCCGTGCCGCTTGAGCTTGTGCGTCCGCAAGAAATACTTGTTGCAGTACTCTTTGCAGCAGATCTCGCAGAAGGCCTCGGCGTTGATGACGCCCAGCTTGCGCAGGTTGTCGACGGAGAGCGGCGGCTGGTGTCCGGCCGCGGCCGTGTCGGGCTGCTCGCGCGGCTCGTCCGCCGGCTGCTCGGCCAGCAGCTCCAGCAGGTCCTGCGCGGCGGGCGCGGGCAGCGACAGGTCGGTGGCGGACGCCGCGTCCGCGTCTCCCGGCTTCTTGGCCGCGGCCGCGTCTCCCGCGTCGTCAGCGATGCCGTGCACCTTGGCCTTGTGCCGGCGCAGGAAGTACTTGTTGCTGAAGCGCTTGTGGCACACGTCGCACGGCACCCGCGCTTCCGGGGACTTGGCGGCCACGCCCAGGTGCACGTGTGCTACTGACGCCTGCCCCGGCGTCAGGTGCGGAGGCGGCATCTGCTGTTGCTGAGACTGCGCCGGAGGCGGCGGTGGCGGGGGTGGTGGCGGCGGGGGTGGCGGGGGTGCCGCCTTGGCCGCAGGAGGAGCGCCGTCCGTGTAGATGCCGTGCTTGTTCGCTTTGTGCGTCTTGAGGAAGTACTTGTTGCAGAACTCCTTGTTGCACTGCTCGCAGTACGCGTCAGGGTTGAAGATGCGCACGGGCGCGGCCGCGGGCAGCAGAGGTGGGCCCGCCGCGAAAGCGAACGGGAAGAAGGCGGACACGTCCGGCCAGGCAGGGGCCACAGGGACGGTGGGGGCGGAGGGGGTGGGGGGCACAGACGGCGCGGAGGCGACGGGGCCGGGCGCGGCCGCGGGCGCGCACAGGTCTAGCGGGGGTGGCAGCGCCACGGCGGCGTCGGCGTCGGCGTCGGCGTCGGCCTCGTCCTCGCTGGTCGACGGTGTCGCCGAGGCGGCGTCCCATCGCAGCGGCGTCGTCTGCTTGCGGCGCTTCTTGGCGTGGCGCTGCTCGCCGTCCTGCTCGTGCTCCGGCGCCAGCCGCCGCTTGCCGCCCTCTTCCTGCTCGCTCGAAGACATCCTCTCTTACACTTGCGCCCACTCCTGCAACACAGCCACGCGACACACCCCCATTACAAACTCTTCTTCAAATAAACTCGTTTGGATGGTGACAGCTGCAGACGACATCCGTGAGCTTTGGGCTTAGGTGGCAAAACGGAATTTAAATCAAGCACCGTGTCAGTATCTAAAGTTCTGCTGGTAGAAGAAGGAAAAGTTAACTTTGCATCACAAATCGGGAACACTGGAACGGTCGAAATGTTTGAAATATGAGATCGTTATCTTTTAACACCGAGATGCGACATTAACTCGAATTGTTTCTACGAACCTTCTGCCAAATACTTAAGTATAAACTGCAAAGTAATCGTGTCCATGTACAAACAGATGTAATGCACAGTAATATGACGGGAGGCCCTATTTGTCACAGAACTCCTTGCTACGAGTAAAAATGCTCTGATCGGTAAATTGAAATATGAAAAAAACAGATCTCGACAAAAATTTCACGTCCTGTCAAATAAAATTGTCTGTTCAGAAGACGACACAGCCGTGATCTCTACACACGCGTGCCGAAAGCGTCACAGGCACATTTCGTAGTAGAAGGGTAATTTTCAGATACCATTACCTGTGCTTTAACGCAACAAGATAAGTTTTCAGAGTAGTAAAACGGTAAATCGTGGAAACAGAGCAGGCTTTTAATACTGTGATATGTATGAAACGAAAAGGGAAGAGAATGGTAAAAGTCCCACCAAAGATGGCGTGTTATATTTCAGGGTGTTCGCTTCAGAGCGGACCTATAGTTCCATGTTTGGTAAGCAATTAGGTTTCATTTTGAACAGTTCTCGGGTATCCGACCGGGTAGCGTCGTAACTTCTCCACAATATTTCGGCAGACGTACACGCTGCCATCTTCAGGTGGTTCCTGACGAATGCTGTGCTGTTCCCCTCGGCGCCCTATATATACTAGCCGTTACCCCCTCCACCGTTCCTCTTCTGGTGTCTTCGGTGCGGCCGGCGAGGCAGCTACTGGAGGTGGAGGGGGAAACGGCGCCTGGGTCTGAACTGGGGTCTGCAGCCACCCTGCTGCCGCCGTCGGGGGCGGTCCTCGATCTCTGGGACCGCATCTTTCTCTCCAGGCTGAATGCACGGTTCCAAGCCTGACTAAGTTGAAGGCCGCTGTCCTGTAATCGGATTTCGATGGCCTCTTTAGTAATGCAGTCCCAGAAGTAGGAGGATTGACAGGGTATTTTTGTTTTTTCATAGTCCATAGTATGGCCAGTCTTTATACAATGACCAGCCACGGCTGATTTAGTGGCCTGGCGTAACTCGGTATGGCGCTTGTGTTCGCGGCACCTCTCTTCTACAGTGCGGACTGCCTCCCCAATGTATGATTTTCTGCACTGACGGGGAATTTGATAAACGCCTGGTTTTCGAAGGCCTAGGTCATCTTTCACTGAACCCAGTAGAGTAAAGGTTTTTGCAGGGGATCGGAATACACATTTCACATTGTGTTTCCCCAGGAGTCTACCGATTTTTCTTGAGGTGTTTCCGACAAACGGAATGCACGCCAATGACTTCTGTTCTTCTGTCTCTTCTTCTTGTTCTCTTGGCAAAGTCTGTCTGAGCGCGTGTCTTGTTTGCTTCTGGTTCTACCCATTTTTCCGAAATGTTGTCTCGAGGTGCTGCAGTTCTGCTGGAAGGCTCTCCTGATCGCAGATCGATCGTGCTCTGTGAACAAATGTTCGCAAAACGCCTTCACACTGAGAGTTGTGGTGGCAACTGAAGGCATTTAGGTAGAAATCGGTGTGTGTAGGTTTTCTGTATACACTGTGTCCCAGCTTGCCGTCAGGTTTCCGTTTTTCCGGGACGTCAAGAAACGGTAGGGCACCATCCTGCTCCACCTCCATCGTGAACTGTATGTTGGGGTGCAGCGAGTTGAGGTGTTCGAGAAATTCATTTAAGCTGTCCCGTCCATGTGGCCAAACAACGAACGTCTCATCCACGAAGCGGAAGTAACAAGTTGGTTTTTGTTTGGCTTGTTCTAGTGCCTTCTCTTCGAAATTCTCCATAAAAAAGTTGGCTACAACCGGTGAAAGCGGGCATACCAGGGCGACGCCATCTGTCTGTTCATAATAATTTCCGTCGAACAGGAAGCATGTTGAGGTGAGCACGAACTCGAAGAGCCTTGTTAGGTTGTTGTCAAATTTCTTGCTTATCAGATCGATGGAGTCTTTCAGTGGTATCCTAGTGAAGAGGGACACTACGTCGAAGCTCACTAACAAGTGGCTATCCTGGAGCTGAAGTTCTTGTATACGTTGCACAAAGTGGATGGAATTGCGGACGTGGTGTTCGCATTTTCCCACAAATAGACTGTGGAGACCCGTCAGGTGTTGGGCCAATTCATAGGTTGCTGCTCCTATGTTTCTGACTATTGGACGCATAGGTGTCCCACCCTTGTGGACCTTTGGTAGCCCATACAGTCGTGGCGGTGCAGCCGCTCGTGGTCGAAGTTTCTTGACAGTTTTTCCATCGAAGGTATTGCGAAGAAGTTCAACGGTTCTTCTTTGAAGGCGACTTGTCGGGTCTCCTTCTGTCCTTCTGTACGCTGCGTCATCGAGAAGTTCGTACATTTTTCTCTCATATTCTGAGTGCAGGAGCAGTACTGTAGCATTGCCTTTGTCAGCAGGCAAGACCACCAACTCAGGATCGCTGCGTAACTCGCGGATGGCCGCTCTCTCCGCCTTCGAGATGTTCTGTTTCAGTGGTGCGGCCCTGGTGAGCGCACGGCACGTTTCATGACGTATTTCATCTGCTTCATTGGCTGGCAGAGTATAGGTGGCCTGCTCCACACTGCTTATAATGTCCACAATCGGTAGAGATGTAGGAGTCGGGATGAAGTTGAATCCTTTCTCGAGCACCGACATTGCTGCTTCACTGATCGTTCTTCCTGTAAGGTTGATGACAGTACGCTTAGGTGGTTCTTGCGTAGTCGTCTGTCGTGCTACAAGGCGTTCAAACTTCGATGTCTGCTTACTGGTAGATTTTCTTCGTACGCCGTCTGCTTGTGTCCAGGTGACAGCGTCAGCCCATTCCCATGATATGGGAGATAGAACTGAAGATATCCTGAGATGGACATCCAGCAGTTTCTTCGAAGTGTCATCCAGGCAGCGGCGAGTGTAATGAATTCTCTCTCTTACCAGCGCTAAGCTGGCTCGTCTCATGATGCGCCTGGCCGCTGCAGTCCTTATGTGGTAAGTTATCTCGGCGAAAGGCGGCACGACAGTACCGTCTCGGCATCTAAGCAGCCCGTAGAGGTACTTGATATGCGGTCTGAAGTTTTCCTGGCGTTTTAGGTTTCATATTTGTGAAAGTGTCAATAATATGTTTTACTGCACAGATCAAACGACAGTGCCACGGACGAAGACGGACAAACATAGAATAAGGACTATTAGTCACCGAAGTGTCACAAAAACAATTATTTATTAGACAGTAACATTAGATTGTAAGGGAGATGTTAAAATAGAGGACTGCACACGCTGTCGTGTAGAGTAACCTAACATAGATGTAGGATCACATCGTCTGAGGGTGAGAGGCTGATTGCAGTTGTTCGCCCTCGTACGGCGTGTAGTAGTAGATCGGGCCGTCGGTACCCAGGAGCGAGAGGCTTGCTGTCTTTCTGAGCTGCCCCCATCTGGACAGTACCCGTGGTGGCAGTCTATAAATCTAAATTCTTTTATATCTTCTCATTTTTCTATCTTGTTACTTTTAAACATTTCCGTTTTTCGAACAGTTTTATGATTAGAAGCATTTAAATCCGCAACATGGTTAACACTTCCTTAAAATAATAATAAATCAAATAAGCTCTATATTACGTACATGTACAATATAATATGGTGAAAACACGATCTGTCTTAGTCACTAGGTGGTAGTTCGCCTGTAAATGACAGCAAATAAATAAATAAATAAGCATCTAAGGTAGAAAGTATTTTTTTAAAGAATTATTGGTGTTCCAACTCTCATTACGTTAAGTATAAATATGTACCAAACATCTCGATCGTAACTTTAATATTAACATGGATACAGTTCCCGGTATGCTATTCTTGCGTTCGATCTCATAGATACGTAACTAAAAACCTAGTGCCCTTCGAGTAAATTTAAAAATAATATTTTTATCACAGTGCCCGTTCCTTCAAGCTGTGGAGACAAACAATAAACTTTTAAACTAAACTTTTGGTCTGTTTCTACTCTATCTCTGATTATGTGTAATGGCTAACCTCCATGTCGCGAACGCTGTATATACCATGTAAGTGCGCACCAGCGAAGCCATGCACAATGTGCAGCTCTTTGCGATTTTAATATTATCTTCGTACGCAATCTATACAAAACAATATGTCTTCGGTGTACGTAGAAGAGGAAACTACATAGCTATGTCAAATGCGCGTCCATCACATATACACTTTCGCATCCGACCGATATTCCCTCAGTCTTAAGGTGAATCCCTGAATATGAAGCTGTTCTTACAAACTGCTTGGCCTGTTAATAACTACGCCATTTGAAAACAGTCGACGGAAGATGCTAACTTTTTATCACCTCGCCCAGGAAGAGAGGATACTGAGCAAACCAAAGTAAAACTTGATTCAATGATGCTGTTGAAAACCTTTCAGATATACAGCAAAATGTATGGAATTGATACACACAGTAGCAGTTGACTGTCAACATAAAAAAATTTAACGTCTATGCATAAATTGGCAGAAAGACAGTATTCTAGAATTGCAAGATCGCGCAACAGTCACTGCAAGATTCAAATCCATTAAATACGCATACGAAGCGATTTCAAGTGGAAAGACCACTTGCAGTTAATCGCAGGTGCCAGACAGATTCAATGGAAGAATTCTTAAGAAATGTAGTCCACCCACAGAAGTGTTAGCACACACAAACCTCGTTTGACCAGTACTCCAATATTGCTCATCAGTCTGGGATCCGTATCAGATAGGATTCATAAAGGAAGTACAGATAATAGGAAGAAAAGCTGAGCGATACAGGTGAATTTACTAAGTGCGGAAGCGCCACGGAGACGTTCAGTCAACCCCAGCGCAGAGATTACAAGAGAGGCGTCTGCGTTGTAAGGGTTCTGCTTTATTTTTCTACTACATTTTTTTCCTCAAACTCATCAGGTATGGCGCAGTACTGTTGAAGGATAGAAAGTTAGAAGCATTCGAGTATTTTACGAAGCTAACAAAGACAGAGCGGCGAATGTCACTAAGATAAAAACAACTGTTGTTGGAGGAAAACCTGAGAGCCAAGTACGAAGAGAAAGCTTTTATGTTATTACGAGGACGTGCTGAAAAGTAATGCCTCTGAGTTTTTTATTCTGTTCTCAATATCGGTTGAGGTATTACATGTTATACAGATTACTCGCTCGACTTTCCCGCTTCCCTGAAGCAAGATACAACCCTCTGGCGCTAGAGAGTTCCGACCAGTAGCGTGTAGCATGGCGGTGTGCTACGTAACTACTTCGGTGCCTCAGAAACAGCATGTTATGATCGAGGTTCCAGCCGCAGAATCCGTGTCTCCAATTGAAATCCACAGAAAAATCAAAGCTGTGTACGATGATGATTGTATCGACATCAGAAACGTGCGACATTGCGTTGTTCGTGCTCGTAATGAAGGAAATGGTGTCGGTGACCTCAACGTGTGTGACGAAGCTTGCAGTGTTTCCAAAACTTTAGAAACATCTATGATTACTTTAATTTGATAGTGATGAAACGGTGCAACCAGAGGTGAGGTTGTGTCTCCGTCAACAAAATAGAATGATGGTATCAACGAACTGGTCTCTCGTTGGGAGAAATGTGTTCGTCGCTAAGGCGATTATGCTGAAAAACAAATATGTAGCCATGTAGAATGTAAATAAATTTTGTTTTATTTAAAAAGATTTAAGAGTTTTCACATAAAAAATTCGGAGGCATTATTTTTCAGTACCTCTTCGTATATATATTCTTATAGGGTTGTATTTATAACTAAATAAGAGTAACTTTGATTTTGTACAAAAAAGTAAATACTAAGTTTTTGTACTACTCTGAACCACACAAGGATCTAAAATTCGAGGGTTGGAACTTTAATAGTGGCAACTATTTATTTACAGCTCGTACAAAATAGATACGTGTTTCAAAGTTTTATTGACCTTCAAAGTAGTCACCAGCATTGTTTATAACCCGTTTCCGGCGATTTTAAAGTCGTTGGATACTCTTAGCAGTGCCAGTTGTGTTGACACTTCGAACGCCGGCCGCGGTGGCCGAGCGGTTCTAGGCGCTTCAGTCTGGAACCGCGGGACCGCTACGGTCGCAGGTTCGAATCCTGCCTCGGGCATGGAAGTGTGTGATGTCCTTAGGTTAGTTAGGTTTAAGTAGTTCTAAGTTCCAGGGGACTGATGACCTTAGATGTTTAGTCCCATAGTGCTCAGAGCCATTTGAACCATTTTTGACACTTCGAACGGCGCGGTCTATTGCCCGACGAATTTGTAGCAGTTCTGAAGCGAATGCCGTGAAGTGTTTCCTTTAGTTTAGAAATCGAGTTGAACTCACGAAGGCTTAAGTCAGGTGAGTGCAGCAGGTGGTATAGCACATAGCAACCCCATCAGTCAAACAAATCAGTAACAGCTTGCACTGTACGTGCTTGAGCATTGTCCTGCAAAATGATGGTCAGGTCCTGCAGAAAGTGTCATCACTTCTGCCTCTATGCTGTTCATTTTTGGAACACATCCTACGACAAGATTAGAGACAAAAGTGAAGACACTTTCTGCAGGAAATGACCATCATTTTGCAGGACAATGCTCAAGCACGTACAGTGCAAGCTGTTACTGATTTGCCGGCCGGTGTGGCCGAGCGGTTCTAGGCGCTTCAGTCTGGAACCGCGGGACCGCTACGGTCGCAGGTTCGAATCCTGGCTCGGGCATGGAAGCGTGTGATGTCCTTAGGTTAGTTAGGTTTAAGTAGTTCTAAGTTCTAGGGGACTGATGATCTTAGATGTTAAGTCCCATAGTGCTCAGAGCCATTTGAACCATTTTTGTTACTGATTTCTTTAAATGATGGTGCTGATAAGTGCTATACCACCTACTGCACTCCCCGGACGTAAGCCCTCGTAAGTTCATCTCGCTTTCTAAACTGAAGGAAACACTTCACGGCATTTTCTTCAGAACTGCTACAAAGTCGTCGGGCAGTACACCGCGCCGCTCGGACTGTCAACACAACTGGCACTGCTAAGAGTATCCTACGAATTCCACATCGCCGGCAACGTGTTATACACAATCCTGGTGACTACTTTGAATGTCAGCAAAACTTTGAAACCCGTATCTATCTTGTACGAGCTGTAAATACACTCCTGGAAATTGAAATAAGAACACCGTGAATTCATTGTCCCAGGAAGGGGAAACTTTATTGACACATTCCTGGGGTCAGATACATCACATGATCACACTGACAGAACCACAGGCACGTAGACACAGGCAACAGAGCATGCACAATGTCGGCACTAGTACAGTGTATATCCACCTTTCGCAGCAATGCAGGCTGCTATTCTCCCATGGAGACGATCGTAGAGATGCTGGATGTAGTCCTGTGGAACGGCTTGCCATGCCATTTCCACCTGGTGCCTCAGTTGGACCAGCGTTCGTGCTGGACGTGCAGACCGCGTGAGACGACGCTTCATCCAGTCCCAAACATGCTCAATGGGGGACAGATCTGGAGATCTTGCTGGCCAGGGTAGTTGACTTACACCTTCTAGAGCACGTTGGGTGGCACGGGATACATGCGGACGTGCATTGTCCTGTTGGAACAGCAAGTTCCCTTGCCGGTCTAGGAATGGTAGAACGATGGGTTCGATGACGGTTTGGATGTACCGTGCACTATTCAGTGTCTCCTCGACGATCACCAGTGGTGTACGGCCAGTGTAGGAGATCGCTCCCCACACCATGATGCCGGGTGTTGGCCCTGTGTGCCTCGGTCGTACGCAGTCCTGATTGTGGCGCTCACCTGCACGGCGCCAAACACGCATACGACCATCATTGGCACCAAGGCAGAAGCGACTCTCATCGCTGAAGACGACACGTCTCCATTCGTCCCTCCATTCACGCCTGTCGCGACACCACTGGAGGCGGGCTGCACGATGTTGGGGCGTGAGCGGAAGACGGCCTAACGGTGTGCGGGACCGTAGCCCAGCTTTATGGAGACGGTTGCGAATGGTCCTCGCCGATACCCCAGGAGCAACAGTGTCCCTAATTTGCTGGGAAGTGGCGGTGCGGTCCCCTACGGCACTGCGTAGGATCCTACGGTCTTGGCGTGCATCCGTGCGTCGCTGCGGTCCGGTCCCAGGTCGACGGGCACGTGCACCTTCCGCCGACCACTGGCGACAACATCGATGTACTGTGGAGACCTCACGCCCCACGTGTTGAGCGATTCGGCGGTACGTCCACCCGGCCTCCCGCATGCCCACTATACGCCCTCGCTCAAAGTCCGTCAACTGCACATACGGTTCACGTCCACGCTGTCGCGGCATGCTACCAGTGTTAAAGACTGCGATGGAGCTCCGTATGCCACGGCAAACTGGCTGACACTGACGGCGGCGGTGCACAAATGCTGCGCAGCTAGCGCCATTCGACGGCCAACACCGCGGTTCCTGGTGTGTCCGCTGTGCCGTGCGTGTGATCGTTGCTTGTACAGCCCTCTCGCAGTGTCCGGAGCAAGTATGGTGGGTCTGACACACCGGTGTCAATGTGTTCTTTTTTCCATTTCCAGGAGTGTATATAGTTGCCACCATTAATGTTCAAACCCTCGTATTAACGTAAATAAGTAGTGTGAGAGCGTTTCTTGATGGGGTAGCGAGTGAAGGATGAGAAGCGAGAGTGGGTCCTTCATGAGGCAGAAGCAGGCAATCAGGAAGGCAGTAGCAGCCACGAAATGTTTCCCAGCGCGGCCCGGCTAAGGGGACCCGGCATCCGCCTCAACTGCTGTATCTGCTGCCGTTTTGGAGACTCTGTCCACGACTGCGGACTACTTCACCTAGCAACGTCTAAACTGCATACATTAGATGGGTACTACTCTCCAAAGTAAAGATTTTCAGCGCCACGTAAAGTAAGGGACCTCCACCATCACATCTACCATTTTAGTTTCAAAGACTTGGTGTATGGGCATTTATTAACTGATCTTAACGTTGTAGCAATGGTTCAGAATTGTATTTACGTAAGCTATCATATTTTCCTGGTATATATCATTCATAAAAGATGTATAAAGTAATCACTTTTATCAGAGCAGGTAGGAAGCTGCCTCCAATCGTCTTGCTGAAATAATTGCTGTGAAAACATGGCAGGTAAGAGAACTTTGAGCCCACCTAGAACTGTGTCCAGCATAATTGCAAACAACAGACTGAACTATCTCAAGTAAATTTCGCTCGATTAATTCCGTCACTGATCTGGCTTGGAACATCAACTACTAATTTCCCTCAGTTATATTTCAGTACTGAAATTAATAAGAGACTACTATTTTTCATCTCATTCATGGACTTCGGGTCTTATATTTGATAGTTGTCTTTCAGCGTTGTTGGCCAATGCGTTGTGTTCAGTGTGCAGGTTGATGTGGAGTAGTGGTACGAACTTAGCAAGTCATACTTTGCGACGAGTCCGCTAGACTATGTACCACTACTACGAACAATAGCACGAACAAACTGCTGCTGGATATCATGCCGTGTCCTTACTTGCAACGCTCCCAGTAATATACCAATACACACAAACACAGTAAACATACATGAGCACAAACCATTTCAGATGAGAATAGCTCGAGTTTCTACCGAGACCTTCTCACTTGAAATAGATAGAAATAGGCCATTATCAGCCAACGTGCTACTTAGACTATATTACACATCCAAATACAGTATATCACTTCCCTTTACATACTGCAAATTATTATCACCACACTCATAGTATCACATTTTTTTTATTTTTTTTATTTTTCTTAGACATTTGCATTATATAAATTATATTCTCATCAACTAGGCAGAAACAAATTATATAGAACTATATTAACAATTGTTAAGCATTCAATTTGCTGTAACCGTAGAGAATTTTTTTTATGTTACGTTCTTCATATTATTTAAAAAAGCATTAACAACTGTATACCAATAAGACTGTAACAACGAGACGTCTTTTCTGTTAGATTTAGAAGCATCCGACCCACCTTACATGTCAAGGCGGTGGGTTACTCTGTACTGTTAACTAACCAAATAAATAAATAAATAAATGTGAGGAAGAGCAGGTTAAGGGAAGAGAGTTAAAGCAGATGAACTCGAAGGCCTGCCAAAGATCAGGGGCAGAGAGCTTCTGTACTGCTTTTACAACCCCAGCGCAGCGGGAACAGAGAGCGCCGCCTGGTCACATGGATCGCGCTTTTTTGTCGTCAGTAACGTCTGCTTTCAACATGAAAATGTTATAATACAGAATCTGCCCGGTACCGTAACTAAAACGAAGTCCAGTAGCTAAAAACTTGTTACGAAATGAAGGAAGCGGCAGTTTTTAGGACAACTAGTGCTTGGTGCATTATAGATCGCAATTAAAATATCCCACGCGTTAGCGAACGTTGAAACACCACTGCTTAGTTTGCTGTAATTCTAAGACCATATATTACCAGAAGAGTTAATCAACATATTGCTTGCTTTTACACATATCCTGCGAAAAGACAATGAAAGGAGCATTAGAGAGATGCGGGCTCACAGGATACTTACAAACAATCGTTCTTCTGGTGGATCACTTTCGACCGAAAAAAGAAAGGGAGAAAGTGGAAATGGTACCCCAAGAACCCACCGCCACACATTCGAACGTGGATTGTTGCATGTAGAATATAAATGTAGATGCAGATATAGAATATAGGAAGACAGAGTGTACCTGAATGAATTTTCTCTCTACAGTGGAGTGTGTAAAATTTCCTAGCAGATTAAAACTTTGTGCTGGACCGAGACTCGAACTCCGAACCCTTGCATTTCGCGGGCAAGTGCTCTCCCAGCTGAGCTACCTAAGCACGACTCAGAATCCGTCCTCACAGCTTTAATTCACAGATGTACTCCTGCATACCTTGCGGGACTAGTACTCCTGGAACAAAGGATAATACGGAAACATGGTTTAGCAACAGTCTGGGGGTTTGTTTTCCCAATGAATTTTCACTCTGCAGCGACGTGTTCGCCGAATTTAAACTTCCTGGTAGTTTAAAATGATGAGCCGAACTGGAACTGTAACCTTTGCATGAGATACTGACGGAAGTAAAGCTGTGGCGACTGGTAGGGAGTCGCCCTTGGGTAGCTTATTCGGCAGAGCACTTGCCCGCGGGAGGTGAAGGTCCCAGGGTCGAGTCCCAGTCCAGCACACAGTTTTAAATTGCCAGGAAGTTTCATCATGCACCTGTTCACTTGCATCTACTATTTGCGTGATATAGTGTGTGAATAAAGCGGATTATGTTTCACCCAAGTCGTTTTTCTAAACCAGCGTTTAATATTTGATTGGAGGTTGCTTTTTTTCGGGATCGACATGATTTTTGAACTTAAAATATGCCTTCAGATTCAGGAACAGACGGAGGTAAGCGATATTGGTTTGTAATTCTGACGAGAAATATCTTACTCTTTGCATATTGTCGACAAATGTTAACATACAATAGTTAAACGTAGAACTTCGGAATTACTAAAAATTATTCATTTCTGTAGCTTAAGTATTCTCAGATACCTGACAATGAATTTTGCCACTTTATTCGCCTAATAATTAGTTCAATTAAAGCTATAGCATAACTGATATGTGCAGCAAGTCGCCTTGGGATCACTTCAGAAGAAGAATTGTTTCTGCGAGATTTCTCCAAGTATTCGTACTCAAAGTTTGACCGTGAAGAAATCAGTATCCTTGCGACTTCTAGCCTGATATGTAAGACTTGTCTAGCTCACGTGGTCTAGCGGCGTTCAAGTGCCCCGATCCAGAATGCGAAGGTGCCTTTTACAGTTTGATGACTTCACCCCCACGTACTCCACCAGTTATTCCGTTCGCCAAAGCTACATTTATTTATTTTTTTAGCAGTACAGAGTAGCCCACCACCTTGAAATGTAAGGCTGGTCGGATGCTTCTAAATCCATCATCAAAGAATTCTTATTATTACAGTTTATTGGTATACAGTCGTTAATGCTTTTTTCAAAATAATATAAATGACGTAATATATAAAAATTTTCGCTAAAGGTACAGAGAATTGAATGCTTAATAGTACTCTCCATCCAACAAAACACTCGTTTGTAACCTAATTATTCAAGACTTCATATCACCCGCATTGCGAGATATCGTGGCTGAGACGGTGTATAATGAGGTGACAAAAGTCATGGCATAGCGATATGCTCATTTACAGATGGCAGTGGTACCACGTACACATGGTATAAAAGGATAGTGCATCGGCGGAGCTGTCATTTGTACTCAGGTGACTCATGCAAAAAAGGTTTCCGACGTGATTATGGCCCCAAGATGGGAATTAACAGACTTTGACGACGGAATGGTAACTGGAGCTAGATTAATGGGACATTCCATTTCAAAAATTGTTAAGGGTAGAAGAAAGGAGCCTCCTCGAAGACTACGATAGCAATGACCAAGCCAAATAAGGTATAAAGAAAAGCAATCTGGCGTACCCTGGGCAACGTCACAAAATGAAAAACCTAACGGCTGATCCTTTCACACCATAAACATACAAATCTGAGCCCTTTTCAGGGCTACAGTTAATCGTTATATCTGTTAACATAGAAGGCATAACAGCAGCCAAAGAAGAGCTATTACAAGATCTATGCAGTCCTGTACTGTGAGTACAGGAGACACACAGGAGTTGCGACATGCGCAGACCAAACATAAACGGAATGCGCCTCGCCATTGAAAGACCGCATAATAAATATGGAAGTGCTATTTTTGTTCATCCGGACATTCAGATTCTATCCACAGCAATTACCGAGAAAAATGTTATCGAAATTCTCACTGTAGAAAAAGAAAATTGTACCATTTCATCCTTTTACAAACCATCCAGTGCTGAATTTATGGTTCATCCAATTTTCATAATAAAAGAGAGCAGATTGTGATTGGTGATACCAGCCATAATAATGTGTGGGGCTATGGTCATGAAGGTGAGAATGGGGCGGCAGTATAAGAATGGGCAGATCAAAATCAGTTGTATTTAATCTACGATGCAAAATTACCAGCATCATTCAAAAGCGGCAGGTGGAAGCGAGGCGATAATCCGGACCTCATAATTAGTAGCAACAGTATCAGCCAACAATGTGTAAAATCTGTAGAGCCCCCAATACCCAATTCACAACACATCCCAATAACTAGTCATATATTTTCTGCTGTTGTATCTCTCAAAGTACCTTTTCGAAGATGGTTTAATTTTAGAAAAGCAGACTGGTCGAGATTTGCAGAATTGCTCGACATCGAAGTGACTTCTGTAGAACCAGCACCAGAACATTATGACACCTTCACCACTGGGAACCTACTAGTATGTTGATGATAGTATGGTCAAGAGTTGAGTTACAACATTGGTGCACTCCAAAACACCTAGGAGTGACGCTGGACATATCTCTTACTTTCAAAAGACACTGGATGAACTGCAAGTTGAAATATTTCACCAGGAATAACCTGTTAAGAAAATTGGCTGGATCACAGTGGGGCAGTCAACCTTAAACCATCCGAACCTCTGCACTTGCATGAGCCTATTTCGCAGCAGAGTACGCTTGTCCTAATTGGTACATTTCATCATATGCCAAAAGAGGTAGACGTAGCTCTCAACACCTGCAGAATTGTAGCAGGTTGTTTGAAATCTACCCCTGCCGAATGGACGTACCACCTTGCAGGAATAGCACCACCTCCCATTCGAAGAGAAATTGCAGCGAATAAGGAACGAACAAAAGTGGAACAATAATAAAACCCATCCCCTATATGGCCATAAACCGCATTTGCAGCGATTGAAGTTCAAAGAAGAGTTTCCTTAGACAATCAAAGATACTTACTACCACTGTTGAAAATGCCAGGGAGCAACTTTGGAGGGATAAGACTTCACTTTCCCTGGTTGGAAAAGAGTTTCTGAAACTCTGCCTCTAGGACATGAGGAGAAATAGATGACCTAGAAATCTTTGAATAGGCTGAGATCAGGAGTGGGTAGATTAAGGTTCAATCTGGCAAGATGGGGCTGCAGTACAGGAAACGATATTAAGTGTGATTGTGGAGAAGTTCAAACTGTCCAGCACATGCTACAGTGTCGACTGTGTCCAGCTTCCTGTATTGCAGAAGAGCGCAGAAAATGGACTCGAATTAGTCAAGTTTTGATCAATTACTATATGACATGTTAACTGTGCACCTATGTAAGTTTCTGACACTAGAATAATAATAATCGATATTCCAAGCCCCATGGCGTCAAGGATGCGCCGAGGATTAAAAAATTCAGACATTATCTCTCACCACGGGCAAGGCATTGGCCAATGGCCTTCACTTAACGACCGAGAGCGGTGGTGTTTGCGCAAAGTTGTCTATGCTAACAACAAGCAACACTGCGTGAAATAACCGCAGAAATCAATGTGGGACGTACGACTAACGTGTCCGTCAGGACAGCGCGGTGAAATTTGGCGTTAATAGGCTATGGCTTCAGATGACCGATGACAGTGTCGTGGCAAATAGCTCGAAATTGTCAGCAGACTCTCTCGTGGGATCGTGACCTTGTTGGTTGGATCGTTGACGACTGGAAAACTGTGGCCTAGTCAGATGAGTCCCGACTTCGGAGCTGATGGAAAGGTTCGAGTGTGGTGCAGACCCCACGAAGCCACAGACCCAAGTTGTCAACAAGGTACTATGCAAACCGGTGGTGGATCCATAATGGTGCAGACTGTGTTTACGTATAATGTACTGGGCCCTTTGGTCAAAATGAAACGATCATGGACTGGAAATGGTTGTTTCCTGCTACTTGGACACCATTTTCAGCACTTCAACAATGGAATTTTTATGGTTGACAATGAGCCATGTAATGGCGATTAGTTTGAAGGGCATTCTGGAGAGTTCGGCAGAATGATTTGGCCACCCAGATCGCCCGACATGTATCTCATCGAACATTTATGGAACACATTCGAGAGGTCAGTTCGTGTACAGACTCCTGCACCGATAACACTTTCGAAATTACGTACTGCTATAGAGGCAGTTTGGCTCAATATTTCCGCAGGGATCTTCCAACGACTTGTTGAATCCATGAAATGTCGAGTTGTTGCACTGCTCCGGGCATAAGTAGGTCCGACACGATATTAGGTGGTATCTCATGACTTCTGTCGTCGCACTGTAATTTAGACTAGAAATCTATGGCTTTAGAGTGCTGTACGTCATGGGTCCTAGGATTTTTTTTCTGACACTTAATGTTGTTTTCCCGTCTGACAACACAAGAAGAAAAATCAACTTTCATCAAATTTCAGATCCCTCGTGGAAGTATAGGTCCCAGTAAGACACCCTGGATTATTTCATATCTATATCTGTAGAAGACAAGGTTAAACAACCATCAATAAGAAAATGCATATTAAAGCATTGTACTGACCATCACAACCTGAATTTTGGTGAAAATTGTACTTTATAATATACATCTGTGTGATGGAACTTAATAGGTACGAAAGTGCGAGTTTACTGTCAATAGATCGACCAGATCTAATAATTTAGTTTTTCAAATATTCTTCGGTAGCGGTCTACATTTTGGAAAGCGACACTGGGGAAAGTGTAGAAAACATTGTAAAATAATGAAACCCTTGTCGAAACAGGGGCAGATGTTAGATAGGTTATCAAACGACACGAGTGAAGTTTATGCGTTGACTACCGGGATACCAGCTCGTTCTGAGTGTCACGAAAAGCGATAAAGCAAGTTAAGCAGGCGTTTCATGTGTACTGATTTTTTTTCCTTTCGAATAATTATAAAGTACGATACCAAGCAAGGTATGTTCTGCGTGTACGCTAATACTTTTCAGCAGTTAACTATCCAGAATGAAACTGGAAATATTAATTTTCATGTTTTATTTTCAGATTATATGGACGTTTTAAATTTAAAAAAGAAATTTATGTTTAACACACTGACAATTTCGAGGTTATTAGAGATAGAGCATTAGCTCGGACTGGTGATAGCTATTGAAAGAAGTGGAGCGTGAGTTTGTTTAAAGGACCACCCCTGAACTAAAGGCGTATTTTCAGTCCATGGTACATAGGATTACTAATATTCTATTAGAAAGCCACGAGGTAGATAAAGAATTGGAAAATTTGCGACGAATAGTCGAAACAACGGTTTCAAACCACAAGTAGTGGATCCCTTGCAGAAACCCTCTATACATTCCTTCCACGTTTCAGCTTTCCCTTCTCTGCTTTGTACTGGCTTCCCATCTGAGCTCTTGGTACACGTGAGATGGAGAAGCGACTCCAGAAGGGCAGCCATAGTGTCATGGCGTATAGTTTGCAGAATACCTGTCGTAATCTGATGGAGAAGCAACTTGTGTGTCCCAACGTCAATGTGAGGGAGCGATGGTTACAGTCATGTTTTATTTTCAGATTATGTGACGTTTTAAATTTAAAAAAGAAATTAATATTCAACGCTCTGATAATTTCGAGGTCATTAGAGATGGAGTATTAGCTCGGACTGGTGACAGGTACTGAAAGAAATGGAGCGTGAGTTTGGTTAAAGGACCACCCCTTAAATCTGTTCTTGCAGAACTGGAGAATTTTGGCTTTAACACTGGATTATGTCTCGCTGCTGCGAAGTAATGCTAACATGACGCTGTGAACGGGTGTGAATATTCATTTAGGTATTTTACAAAGCTGAATTGACTTTTACCGACAAAGCTCTTTGGTGATACTCATGTTAAATTCTTCACACATGCGTAAATAGTGGGAAGAGACAGCGATATTGTGAAAAATCAAACTTTTTCGCGCACAATCAGTTGTCCAGCAACACGCCACTGATTGGATGATAATCGTAAACAGACATGCGTTTTGAGGCAGGCAGCCAAATAAACGTCATCTTATACTTACATTTTTGCTGGTAACGTTGCAGCCAATATCGAGGACTAAATAACGTTTGAGAGCAAATAAGCGCTAATTTACTTCTTGAACAGGCAGTCCATTTCAGTATTTGAAGATGCATGCGTGACATACAAACAAATGGCTGAATAGTGAGCACTTCACAGCTATCGCGGCTTTACACTGATGGTCTCAAAGATGAAATAACGAGCTTCTATCGCGCATATAACTAAGCACTACTCTACCCCGGCCGAAAACTGAGCAAGGCGAGTTGCTGCGCATATTTGTGACAGACGTCGGAAAGTTAATCGACGAAGATTCAGACTAGTGTTGTGAAGCTACCGTAACCTACGGTAAAATATCGTAAGTAAGCGCAGAATAAGGTAGTTCTCCTAGAAGCTTTGGTCAGTCAGAATCTCAAACGCATTACTTGTAGGTTAGGTGTGTTGCATACGTGTTGGGCGTTACCTCATTTCGATCGGTTTGTGTGCGTATGCAGTGTCTTACTAGATTCCCCTAGAATCCGGAAGCAGTAAACCGTCTGGAAACTGAATGAGAATATATAAAGGACCGTGTAACCCACGGTACATTACTTTCTAAATAGTTGTCCTCCTGTCTGTTACTTAAAAACAAACAATATTTATAGAAAAATTGAAATTGTCAATGTTTAATTCAGCTGTTATTTGAAAATAGTTGATCTGTAATGTGAGACAGAGGTATGTTGTAAAAGTTAAAAAAAGCAATACATATTTATCATATAGCACTAGACAACGCAGCTTCCACAAAAACGGTAAAATTAAGAAAAACGCAAAACAAAAACATGTCAAACACCGCTTCAACACTTCATCGAGCTTATATAAAACATGCTTCTTTTATTTGTAAACAAATTTCGCGCTTGTCAATAATAACAGAAAACTCTGGTCTTTGATCGTTATGATGGTTCTATTTCGCCAAAAATAGTATTAATTATACAGATTTTTTGTGTTTATGGGTGTAAACTGTACGTGCATCAAAAGTACAATGGACTAACACTGAACGATGTGAGTGTCCACTTAAGTGCAAAACAAACAAACAAAACAAAAAACAAAGACAAGTCGTCGACTATCAGTTCCATTCCTACATATTCATTTATGTTTCTTTCCCTACCAGAGCTATCAATACTACCGGTAATCCTACCATTCACTGCGTCATTTATGTACTGTCCCAAAACTACCGAACCGTAATTTTGCTAGAGCACAGCACTAACTTAGACTAAAATTGCTTTAGAACCAAAGACTAAAATAACAACATGTTATCTAAATCAAAACCTTCAATCCCATTGCTTAAGTATCTGCTAGTCATATTGGAACCAATTCCTTGACCACCAAATCCCAAAACAGAAGGGGCCGTTCTCAGTAGCTACAGGGTACTAACTTACGATGCACCATTTCTTTAATCCACTGATAGTGAATGCATGAGAGTGAAAGCACACATGGATGACGTAGCAGACATGACTTTGCAGGAGATGATCCATAGATGTTTTTCATTCAATTACACCCCTGAGCAAATAGTTAGGGAAAACAACCCAGTAGTGCGATATACCTCGTTTTGCTTTGATGAATGCAGCCACGCGAGGTAGTGTGGTCACCCCGGAACACGTTAGGGAGGGAAACTGAGCCACAACTGTTCATCCGTGGCTCACACCTTGTGGTGATTGGTCGGAGCAGCAGTAAATCGCAGTCATCTCGCTGGATACCACCCTAAATTTGATCCATACAGCTGAGGTCAGAAGATACACAAAAGTCTCATGTCTGTCCAACGTTCCTCAAACAATTTTCATGCGACTGAGTAGAGGTGTAGTAGTGCACGTACATTTAGAGGAGACAAGTCACTTGTAGGGTGTTGTAAACAAGTAAACGGATGCATATAATCGGGAACGAAACGGTTTATGTACCACTCCTCAATGAGAATTGATGGCCATCATATGATTGCCCAAAGTCTATTTGGTGTGAAGAGTCCCCGTGCAAGATTATGTCCTCCACCTGCGCGTACCAACATGTACGACGGCTCATCAACGCAGCTAACTTTTACACGAGTTTTGAGACCCAACTTTTTTTAATTTATTTATTGAGTTATTAAAATTGGCAGGATTAGGGCCGCCAGGCCTTCTCTTACACCTAACCAGGCATTCAATATATTTTACTTTATATTAATGAAAACAAGTATAACTTACATATAATACATAACTTATCATTGATAGGCTACTATGACAAGCAGAGCAGAAAAAGATTTTTGTACTAATCCATGACAGACACAACAATAAAGACAAAACACAGGCAGGTAGATTTAAGAGGGAAAAAGAAGAACGTGGTAAGAAAGAAGCAATGCGATAGAAGAAAAGAAAGTGACGTGACTCCTGAGAAATAAGAGTAATTAGGACAGGAATGGGAGCATTCGCTTATATTCTTTACTGTTTGACAGAGGGGAATCTCACCACAAATGTTAAATTTTGGGGACAAGTTATGTGGTTAACAGATGGAAGTGCTTCAGCGCGTTCCTAAAATCATCAGTCACTGAAGTGTGCACAGAGCGTAGTGTACCATGTACCAGAAGCGGTCAGCAGAACTCAGGAGTCCATAAATGTTTTCGTTCTGGAGATGGGCACAGCTAGGACACTAGGCAAATGAGGCACAGCGCTTCGATCACGATGACGTAACAGATACTTTAAACGATGTTTGATATATTTTTGTTTCGTGTTTTTTTTTAATTTTACTTTTTTTGAGGAATTGCTTTTTCTAGTGCTATATGATAAATCTGTATCGCAAGGTATTGGAGTTCATGCATGCAAAGGATCTAATAAAATACACTGACGGAAAAAGTTGCAGGAAGGAGATGTACGACATAAACGAAAGTTGGTAGGTGTGTTTCTACAGCTGAAAGGTGATGTCTATTCAAAATTCGCGCCAGTACCATACGAGTGGAGCTAGTAGCGCCACTATGATAATGTAAATCAGGTTCGTTTTAAATACACGCTGTAACGGTCGCGAGCGTTATTTACCTTTGAGATTGGACGTTAGTGGATGTTAGTCAAGAACGACTTTAAGGCGATAAAAACGCCATTAGCGATAGCTCATCGAGTTTGAACGAGCTCGTGTATTAGGGGTAGGAGAAGGTAAATGTTCCTTCTGCGATATTGCAGAAAGACTTGGCAGGAACGTAGCCACTATACATGACTGCTGGCTGCTATGGTCACAAGAATGTACGGTTGCAAGAAGACCTGGTTCCGGATGGACACGTGGCCCTACAGACAGGGAAGACCATCGTGTTCGGCATCTGCAGCAGCAATAAAATGTCTCTAAGCACTATGGGACTTAGCATCTGAGGTCATCAGTCCCCTAGACTTAGAACTACTTAAACCTAACTAACCTAAGGACATCGCATACATCCATGCCCGAGGCAGGATTCGAACCTGCGAGCGTAGCAGACGCGTGGTTCCGGACTGAAGCGCCTAGAACCGCTCGGCCACAGGAGACGGCTTGCAGCAGCATTACGAGTGGCAGTTGGCACCACGGTTACAGGACGGACTTTTAAAAAGCGATTAATTCAAGGACAGCTCTGAACCGGATGTTCTCTAGGATGTTTTCCACTGACCCCAAACCACCACTATTTGCGACTTCAATGGTGTCAAGCTGGCACTCATTGGAGGGCAGGATGGAGGTCTGTTGTGTTTTCTGATGAAAGCTGGTTCTGCATCGATGCCAGTGATGGTCGATGGCCGTGTGTTGGTAGACACATTGGACCTGCACCTGGAGTTATGGTCTGGGCTGCGCCATTGGTTATTAATGTATTAGCATTTCACATTTCCAATGGCATACCTCACACTTACACTAACCTATGATCTTGCAGTTTTAATCACTGAAATGTGTTGCCTAGACAAATGTAGCCCCGAAATTTCATAACTCTACATTCCTAATACGAATACTTTACAGACGAATGGAAAAACTGGTAGAAGCCGACCTCGGGGAAGATCAGTTTGGATTCCGTAGAAACATTGGAACACGTGAGGCAATACTGACCTTACGACTTATCTTAGAAGAAAGATTAAGGAAAGGCAAATCTACGTTTCTAGCATTTGTAGACTTAGTGAAAGCTTTTGACAATGTTGACTGGAATACTCTCTTTCAAATTCTAACGGTGGCAGGGGTAAAATACAGGGAGCGAAAGGCTATTTACAATTTGTACAGAAACCAGGTGGCAGTTATAAGAATGGAGGGGCATGAAAGGAAAGCAGTGTTTGGGAAGGGAGTGAGACAGGGTTGTAGCCTCTCCCCGACGTTATTAAATCTGTATATTGAGCAAGCAGTAAAGGAAACAAAAGAAAAATTCGGAGTAGGTATTAAAATCCGGGGAGAAGAAATTAAATCTTTGAGGTTCGCCGATGACATTGTAATTCCGTCAGACAGCAAAGGACCTGGAAGAGCAGTTGAACGGAATGGACAGTGTCTTGAAAGGAGGATATAAGATGAACATCAACAAAAGCAAAACGAGGATAATGGAATGTAGTCGAATTAAGTCGGGTGATGCTGAGGGAATTAGATTTGGAAATGAGACACTTAAAGTAGTAAAGGAGATTTGCTATTTGGGAGTAAAATAACTGATGATCTTCGAAGTAGAGAGTATATAAAATGTAGACTGGAAATGGCAAGGAAAGCGTTTCTGAAGAAGAGAAATTTGTTAACATCGAGTATAGATTAAGTGTCAGGAAGTCGTTTCTGAAAGCGTTTGTAAGGAGTGTAGCCATGTATGGAAGTGAAACATGGACGATAAATAGTTTGGACAAGAAGAGAATAGAAGCTTTCGAAATGTGGTGCTACAGAAGAATGCTGAAGATTGGATGGGTAGATCACATAACTAATGAGGTATTGAATAGAACTGGGGAGAAGAGGAGTTTGTGGCACAACTTGACAAGACGAAGGGACCTGTTGGTAGGACATGTTCTGAGGCATCAAGGGATCACAAATTTAACATTGGAGAGCAGCGTGGAGGGTAAAAATCGTAGAGGGAGACCAAGAGATGAATACAGTAAACAGATTCAGAAGGATGTAGGTTGCAGTAGATACTGCGAGATGAAGAAGCTTGGAGAGCTGCATCAAACCAGTCTCAGGACTGAAGACCACAACAAAAACATTTTTTTTTCTGTCAGTGAGTATATAGGGTTTGGCAGTCATGTAACTTGTCTGTCGACAACCATTCTAACTGGACGTGTGAGGCACTGATAGGTCAAACTGACGGACTTTTAGATGTACTGCAGTTGTGATAAAATGATGACTACTTTACCCACATCGATAAGGTCGTTCTCGAGGGTGTCGCGCTTCATGGGTTGTTATTCACTGCATTGAATTGGCGGCTGATTTCTTCCACCGCTGCTCATCTATCCGCGTTTACAATACGCGGCCGCTGTCATCTAAGCGTTGTTGTTCACAGAAGGTGACTGACGACTGCGATTTTCCCCGAACTGTGTCTGCTCGAACTCTGAAATGGAGTGTTCCACGCACTGGCATGCACGATCTAGGCGTGAAAAAATGTACCAATATTGCGCGTCTTGTCCATCATGAACATTCCAGAGTCAGATGATACATTTACTTCAGCTTACTATTGTCAGTTATAGAACAGAAGCCCTTGCTACTTGCATTGGAATAACGTGCCACATGTTATTATAGGAAAAATAATTTTAAGTGTGAATTTATTATCTGATTTCAGCGACAGTATAATTTTCGTTCATATCACTGGTAAAATTCAGCTTCCACTTTGAATTTTCCGATATGTGACATGTTTTGCAGTTTATGGGGAGGTATATGAGTTTTGCAAGGAACTGATTACACTGTAGCGTTCAAGTGAACCCTGAAATCAATGACATACTGTATGAAGCTCTGCAGTTTCCACGATGGTTGGATTTGCAAAAGTTCACTGATAATTTACGCTGATGAATGTAAAAGACAATTTAAATCAGAGTAGCCAATTTTTAGTTCCCAAAATATTTCATATTTACAGAAGAATCAACAGCTATAAAAGATGGAGTTAATTTCGTGAGTCATGCACGATAACTCAATCTATTAATTACAACTGATTATAAGAGGATATTATAGTCAATATTTCAATATTAAAACAGCACCGTCGTACAAGAAAGTGTAAAATAATTGCAAAGGACGGGTAGTATTTCCGGCATGTCGCCGCTGTATGAAACATGTGAGAGCTGTTTAACAGTTATATCATTTTTCAGTTACAGTTGGCACCTGCAGGTCGGGAATGTATTCAGCGGTAATATGAGACGGTACAAATTTAGGGATCACAGTAGATTCACGAAACCTACCAAAATGTTTGAAAATGACGCCATTTACATGCTTGTCTTTTGTCATGTCAATATGTACACGTGTCATCTTGCCTCTGAGCAAGGGCGATGTCACCAGTCATGTAACACGTAAGGGTTTATTAAGTCTGAACACTCTGGGCTTCATCATATGAGAAAACTTTTCTCAGTCTTGTACCTAGTTCTCGCTTTTTTTTTTTTTTTTTTTTTTTTTGCATTTTCCAGTACATTCTTCTCAGAGTTCACGAGATTTATCTAAATCAAGAAAGTAAAAGCCATCGGAAGTCCTACGGGAACTATCAAACGCCTTTGCCTCACGTGATGGCCATTGTTGTTCTAGCCTCTAACAAGAACACCACCCAGAAATCAGATTTTTGTAAATTTTTATATTTATGATGTGTGAATTTGAGAACTCAAATATTAACCGCCAAAACTTACCAATCAAGCTCTCAAAAATTCTGGAGAAAATTGACTTGAAAGTATTCCGATGTGCTTTAATTCTCCAATATTTTTGCAGTTTTTACTATGGGCAGCCTGGGGAGTGATATTAGGGTAATCAATGATTTGTGGGTTCGAATTTCAGTTGGGTATTTTGTTTTTTTTCTATTTTTTTCTTTCAGTTACTATATTTACATCATTTAAATATAAAATTCATCAAATAGATACTAATTAGCACACATCTAATCACTTTTAAGGAATATACACGTTTTCGTGTTTCTAATTACGTATCACATGCAAAATTCCAGTTTTCATTGCAAATATGAATTCTTAATTATGTATTTTACACCAGATGATTATAATTAAACTGATGGTTTTCCTAGTTCAGGATATATACATCGCAGGACGCTGAAACATCGTAGGAGTATTCCCATCGGTGCGCTCCTGGAGTATGCTGAAAATGTATAGTTCTAGTTTTTGCCACCAGATCAAAATATGGCGCTATAAGCAGTCAGAATGTGAAATTTTTCCTGTTTTGACGTCAGTATGTTGTTTGTCGCTTGGTGTCGCGTGTTGATTTCTTTTGTGAAGTGACTGGTGATGTAAAGGGTTAAAAAGGTTGAAATTTTCCGTGCGGACACAATGGCCATTGAGAAGAAAGGCCGTGCAGTGCTGGTAAAGTTGCTTTATCGGAACGGCAGCAAGAGCAGTGCTGCATTACGGGAAGTCGACGACAGAAACAGCTGCAAAAATGCCGCATACCAATTAATGAGCTAAAGGATATGATCAAGGAATTTTAAGAGGAGGAGGGGGAGGAGGAGGAGGAGATTAGTGTTTAACGTCCCACCGACAACGAGGTCACTAGAGATGGAGCACAAGCTGGGATAAGGGAAGGATGGGGAAGGAAATAGGCCGTTTCCTTTCAAAGGAACCATCGCGGCATTTGCTTGAAGCTATTTAAGGAAGTCATGGAAATCCTAGGCCAAGATGGCCGGACGCGGGTTTCAATCGTCATCCTCCCGAATGAAATTTGAAGAAATAGGTGAATGAGATGGTGCAGCAGGGAGAGGGAAGCGTCCTACCCATGACAGTTGTTGATGAAATTTCTGTAGCTAGAGCCGACCGTGCAGTACAAGCCTCGGATTCTGAAACAAGTGATCGAGCTGTGTCACCAGAATTGCCTCTCACCTGATCAACAGTTGAAAAGATTTTGCGGCGCATTTTACACTGATATCCCTACAAGATTCAGAATCTGCACCAAATGAAGCCCCAAGATAGACTATAATGCCGTGACTTTGCGATTTCTTCTTTGACACACGTGGAAATGTATAACATGTGCCCAGGAAATATTCTCTGGACGGACGAGGGACATTTTAGTCTCTATGGTGCTGTTAACGCACAGAACTGTCACATATGAGTTCTACTCCGCCATATTTTGTGCAGGAACATCAACTGCACTCAGCGCATGTGACTGCGCAATGTGATTTCACGAGCTCCTTCATTCTCAAGCCGTTTTTCTTCGAGGAGATTATATCTCGTGGGCCAGTTAGGTGTACGTGCAGTGACATCTGCACATTATCAGGACCTCATTGTGCAACACGTGACTCCAGCTTTGCAAGAACACAACTGTGCCGACAAAAAAATGGTTCAAATGGCTCTGAGCACTATGGGACTCAACTGCTGTGGTCATAAGTCCCCTAGAACTTAGAACTACTTAAACCTAACTAACCTAAGGACAGCACACAACACCCAGCCATCACGAGGTAGAGAAAATCCCCGACCCCGCCGGGAATCGAACCCGGGAACCCGGGCGTGGGAAGCGAGAACGCTACCGCACGACCACGAGATGCGGGCAACTGTGCCGACACCTCATTTTCATGCAAGATGGAGTGACATCGCATGACGCTTGCAAATTGAAAGAATTGTTTCGAGAACCTTCAGTAACGACCGCTACATCTCTAGGCAGTTCCAAGATGTATGACCTTCCAGATACCCCGACTTAAATCCGTGTGTTCTCTGGTTGTGTGGAGATCTGAAAGATCATGTCTACTAGGGATGTATCCGGACTCCTCTTGACCTCAAAGATAGCACACGACGACATCACTTTGATTACACCGGATATACTGCGAGCAACTGTCGGTCATGCTGTTTTACGGATGCAGCATGCTGTTGAGTCGGGATACCATAGTGAGCACATGTTGTAACTTGTGACGATATCCTAAATAAGCGTGCCAGAACCAAAGCTGCCATGTGTGTGATCTTTCCTCTCTATTTCCTACACCCACACCACATTCTGACTGCTTACAGCGCCGTATTTTCACCTGGAGACAGAAAGTGGAAAAATGAGAATGAGCACGGGGCATTGTTGGCCGGAAGGCCCCACCCCGAGAAATTCGGCTGCCGAGTGCAAGTCTTATGTCAGTCGACGCCACATTGGGCTACTTGCGTGCCGGTGATAAGGACAACCCAACACCTCGCCCACAAGCAGATAAAATCTCCAAGCCGGCCTAGATTCGAACCCGGGCCCCCTGCATAGGAGGCAAACACGTAACCACTCAGCCAAGTAGGCGGACAGGAAATAGAAATTTTAGTTTTTCAGCATATTCTGCGAGCGCACTGATTAATGAATTTACCTACGATGTTTAAGCGACCTGCGATGCATACAGCCCAGATTGCAGCACTCTGAACACCGTCTGTGTTATATTAACGACACAGAGTAGAAAAGTGTTAATGAATGTATGATGTTTTTCCTTCAAATAATCTTTATTAACAATCTTTTATGTCATATTGATAATTAAGAGTTTATATTTGCAGTGAAATCTGGAATTTTCCGTGTGATATGTAGTTACGTAGAAACAAGATGATTTGCAATTTTCATAAAAATGGTTATTATTAGATACGTTAATTAGCACATATTTGACGAATTTTATATTTGAATGGCGAAGGTGCTCGAATTAAACGAAAAAAAATTGAACGAAAAGAACAGACCAAAGCAAAATTAGAACCAGCGAACCATTGATTACCCGATTACTATTCTCCAACGCTATCAAGTGAGCCCTCCATTTACTAGGGAATTTTTGAGAGTTGCTTCTAACTACTTTTGGTGACTGATATTTGAGTTCTGAACTTCACTTACTATAAACATAAATTTCTCCCTATAAGAACTGTGGAGAGCTATTTTAGCACTACAAAGTTTTGGTATATCTGAGCTTCTGTGACCTTTCTTTGGAGCCTTCCTAACAATGTGGGATGGTCGTCTCGAAAATAACGAAGCCCTCGAAATAATGTAGCCAGTCGTACTCTGCCGCCCCCTACATCTTTCTCTATTAAGGGAACTCCCTATCTAGCAGTACATTACATCGATCCGACTAGTCTTTGCCAAGATTTCCGGGTCACCAGTCTGCATGATGTCGGAGGTTTCTGTGATAAGCCTCGATGCAGAGTATTTCTTGGTGCGATGTATCTTTTCCCTGCCGTAGCAAGTGACTATTATTTTCTTTAACACATTATCTTGCTGCCGCCATACTCTATCTGTTTAACTGCCCAAGATTGCCCTTATATTTCAGCGTCACTTTCTATCTACAACAGAAGGTGATGTTACAGAAATACCCGACAATTTAAGTTACGGAAAAACTCGACACTTGACGTAGTCTCTCTCAGTTTAATTAGTCCCAAATAGCACCATCAGCAGATATAGAAATTCTCTTTAAATTTTTAATAACTTCTTTCATTGCTAACCTAAAAACACAAGCAGATCTGGAATGACGTGGATTCAGACTCTGCATCATGACTTGCAAAATATTATATTACGACCTTTCGAGATTTATTGAGCTTACCTGTACCCGTTAGATGATGTTTCTCGATTTATACAGTTAAATTCGAATATATCTGATGTTTCACAAACCGTTCACAGAGAACTGTCATGCGGAATAGTAGGTCCAACACTAGAACGAAAGGTAACATGTAGTCTTCACCTACTAATCATTCAAATGAAAGCCCACGACGAACACACTACTAACCGGGTGAAGAGAAATATTAAATCTCTTGACTATCTTGCATGCCTAAAAACCCCTCATCTGTCACATTCTCGCCTATGCAAATGTTGCATGTATCTCCGCCCCTCCCAGTTTTCCCCTACCTTCAAATTCTTGAGCGCCATGCTTTCCGTCCTGCCTTCCATAACTGTGTACCATCCCCCACGTGCATCCTGCGCCAGCTTATGAAGTTTCCGCGTATCCTCTAGCAACTGGAATGCCAGTGCTATGTCTTCCACAAAATCGAATACCAACACCCCAACTTTGGCCTACTGCCGCACCTTAATTACTATTTCCCATCTTTATTACATATCCACCTATTTCATATCCTTTCCCAGGGTAATTTAACCAACTTTCGTCCCCTCCCACCACCCTCTCAACTCCAGACTATGAAATATCAGAATATCCGGGCTCTACTCATCCTGTCAACTACAAGCTAAATAATACATCTTCAACTGGCCACCCTATTACGATGTAGATGTGCTCCCGCCATCTACCACACGCAATCGGACCCACGTAGCGTGCCGCCCAGCTCAGTGTGGAACGTTGGCCAGTGTAGGTGCGTACTGAAACAGTGCAGTTCTGCCGTATGCAAAGCGTTGCGGCTGTCCACCGCGCAACGCGTCGAAGAAGCTGCCGTTTCTGTGTTCCAGACAAAAAGACAATTGCCAGATGGATAAAAAAAATGGCGTGAGGTGAGTTCTGTCAACAATGCGAGTCGTAATAGACCTGAAATAACAGTTCGACCGTCGGAAAACTCGACGAGTTCGGGCGCATCTGCAATGAAGCCCTCAGCGACCTGTCTGCCATCAGGTCTAGCTAAGCCGCGACCAATGAACAGTACATAAATGACCGATAACGATCAATGCGACGCAGAATATCGGAACGAGCACTGTACCACATTTTGCACTAGTTCCCAAAAAGAAAACTTATGGCTGCTTGAAAATACGTTGCAGACGCAGCACCTGCAACAGTCTAGGAATTCGTGCGCCGTGAGCTACTCTTCTTTTTACCGACACCCCTACTCTTGTGATAGGTACGGGGCTCTTATTCCCACAGTAATTCTTTCCGCTCACTGCGTGATGTGTGTATCAAGTTTGGTTGGTATCGGTCCAGCGGTTTCGGAGGAGAAGTGGAATATACATACATTTTTTGTACAACACATAAAGGGTGATTCAGCTGTCCTTTTATGCAAACATCAATGTTCTAGATGGTCTTCATAAACACCGCACGAGATTTTCACATTCTCTCGCTTGCTACGTGCAAACTATTAGTCCAACAGAAAAATGATTAGGACCTTTTTCTAGGTTATTTAACGCCGTTACATTCTGTACTGGAATACTTTTTCGATGGAGGCCATGGTTTTTGAGTTATTCAATAAAAACGTACACACCTCCGTTCCACACTCAACACTCACTAGTCAGCATTTCTTGTGTGTCGTTCGTCCTACTGCCGGTATACAAAAATTTCCGACTACATGAATTATTCCCGATAATCGACCTTTTTTCTTCTCTATTGTTTGAGCTATTACGCCACCAATATAGTCGGAAACTTCGTTAACATTATTAATTTAAACGTGCCTGTGAGGGTAATGAACGAAAACGACTTTTGTAAACGTTACGCTAAAACTAATTACATTGACAGTTCGATCCAAACTTAACTCTTACAAGCACAGCTGCTTCATAGTCAGAAGGCCTGACGTACACGATGATGTAATTGTTTAGTTTTTGCTGTTAAAATTCACAAAACTGTTAGGTAAAATTTACACAAACGTCAGTTTTACAGCGTGAAAGTACTCAACTAAGCCGATGGCGTAATGAGGCCAGTCAGTGAAAAAAATGGCTCTGAGCACTATGGGACTTAACATCTTAGGTCATCAGTCCCCTAGAACTTAGAACTACTTAAACCTAACTAACCTAAGGACATCACACAACACCCAGCCATCACGAGGCAGAGAAAATCCCTGACCCCGCCGGGAATCGAACCCGGGAACCCGGGCGTGGGAAGCGAGAACGCTACCGCACGACCACGAGATGCGGGCGCCAGTCAGTGAAGACCAGATAAGGTCGAATGTGGGAAATAATTCTTGCAGTCGCAAATTTTTGGACAGTTGCAGCAGGGAGTGCCATGAACAACACACTAGAAATCCTGACCGATGGGGGCAGAGTGTGTAATTTGGGGTGCACTTGAAGGCTACTGTTCTATGTTTCCCTCGAATAACTCGAAAACTACGGCCTCTAGTGAAATGCACCCAAGTACGAATTTAACTGCATTAAATTTCCTACAGAAAGGTCCTCTAAGACTAATAGTTTGAGTGTAGCATGCTAGAGAATATGAAAATGTAATTTGGGGTTTGTGAGGGTCAGGTAAAACTTTGCGGGTTGCATAAAACGACTACGGTAGTGGCAGTGAAACCAATCCGTATACACATATAAAGTGAGGGAACAAATATTCCAACACCAAGAAGGAATTGTGTAACGTGAACGAAAGTTGTTAGATGTGTTTCCACATATGAAAGCTGACATCTGTCCAGATTTCGCGCCAGCTGCATAACGGTGACGCTAGTAACGCCACCATGAGAGTGCAAATCCGGTTTGCTTCAAATATGCGCTGTAGCGGTCGTGAGCGTTAGTTACCTTTGAGATAGAAGGTAGTGAGTTGATGTTAGTCAAGAATGCTTTCAAGACGACGAAGACGCCATTATCAACATTCCACAGAGTTTAAAGAGGATCGCGTTATAGGGCTACGAGGAGGTGGATGTGGTCACGGGAAAGCATGGTCGCCATAGGCCACACTGCGTTACCTACTATACTACCTCTTCCTTTTCCTGTTCCAGTGACGGCTCCAGCCCAAAATTTCTCTACGTAACTGCAATCCTATCCACCAACTAACACCTCCGGAGGACCACGTTGCACTACCGAGGAGGAAAACTGTAGTGTTCAGCATGTGGCTGTGGCATATCGTACTGCGACTGTAGCGATAATTCAAGCTGCAGTTGGCAGCACAGTGACACAACGAACTGTTACAAATCGGTTACTTCAATCAATATATATATATATATATATATATATATATATATATATATATATATATATATATATATATAGGGCTATTACAAATGATTGAAGCGATTTCATAAATTCACTGTAGCTCCATTGGTCACGACACACTACAGATACGTAGAAAAACTCAAAAAGTTTTGTTCGGCTGAAGCCGCACTTCAGGTTTCTGCCGCCAGAGCGCTCGAGAGCGCAGTGAGACAAAATGGCGACAGGAGCCGAGAAAGCGTATGTCGTGCTTGAAATGCACTCACATCAGTCAGTCATAACAGTGCAACGACACTTCAGGACGAAGTTCAACAAAGATCCACCAACTGCTAACTCCATTCGCCGATGGTATGCGCAGTTTAAAGCTTCTGGATGCCTCTGTAAGGGGAAATCAACGGGTCGGCCTGCAGTGAGCGAAGAAACGGTTGAACGCGTGCGGGCAAGTTTCACGCGTAGCCCGCGGAAGTCGACGAATAAAGCAAGCAGGGAGCTATTTACATCTTTCAACAGGATGGTGCTCCACCGCACTTCCATCATGATGTTCGGCATTTCTTAAACAGGAGATTGGAAAACCGATGGATCGGTCATGGTGGAGATCATGATCAGCAATTCATGTCATGGCCTCAACGCTCTCCCGACTTAACCCCATGCGATTTCTTTCTGTGGGGTTATGTGAAAGATTCAGTGTTTAAACCTCCTCTACCAAGATACGTGCCAGAACTGCGAGCTCGCAACAACGATGCTTTCGAACTCATTGATGGGGACATGCTGCGCCGAGTGTGGGAGGAACTTGATTTTCGGCTTGATGTCTGCCGAATCACTAAAGGGGCACATATCGAACATTTGTGAATGCCTAAAAAAACTTTTTGAGTTTCTGTATGTGTGTGCAAAGCATTGTGAAAATATCTCAAATAATAAAGTTATTGTAGAGCTGTGAAATCATTTGTAATAACCCTGTATATATATATATATATATATATATATATATATGTGTGTGTGTGTGTGTGTGTGTCTGTCCTTTTACTGCTTTTACTGTTTCACACTATCTTGAACAACGTAATATATGTATTGGTAAACTATAATTATGTAAGCCATACCCTAAATAAATAAACATTACAAATCTATCGCACGTTTTTGCAGAAGATTTGAAACGGGATTTAAAGTTTCGTCCTTATAAACTACAAGTAACTAGGAGATAAAGTGAGCAGACACAATTTCTGCCAAAGATTACTGCACGCAATCGACCAACATGGCACAGTTTTGACAAATCTTGTAATGTCAGATGAGGCAAACTTTCATCTGAATGGGTTTTGCCAATAAACAAAACTTACGATATTACTTGGACACAAACCTGCAGCTCATTCATGAAAAGGTCCAGAGTAGCCCAAAGGTCTTCGTCTGGTGTGCTTCCAGACTGTCCATTGGAATCGTTCGGCCGTATTCTTTTGAAGGCAACAGCGGCCGCACAGTGAGTGTCGATTCCAGCTGTATGCGGCCAAAGGTATTCGACTGCGATGAACAATTTCTTCATTTCACAGCTGTAGGAACATTATTTTCAGGAAACTGAGGCTACAGCCCCCGCGGGGTTTATTCAAGAACTATACTGGGGCGTCATTTTCATAATCTATTTCTCTCACAATTCGGCAAGATCACGTGATCTTTCAGCTTCTGATTTTCTTTATTTATTTTTTTATTTGCTTTTTTTTCTTTTTTTGTGGCGTTATCTCAAAAACAAAGTGTTTTCACGGCAATTCCACAATACTGATGAGTTGAACGCTGAAATCCGCAAAGAGAAGAGGCCGTTGCTCATGAAATGGTTGAGATCGAAATGAGGAGCTTTCGCGAACGTCTTCAGCAATGCATCGCGAATGATGGAAGTCATTTGTGTGTGCACATTTAAGAAATAAACGTCTGCTTGTCTTTTCAGTGTTCAAATGTTCAAATGTGTGTGAATTCCTAAGGCACCAAACTGGTGAGGTCCTCGGTCCCTAGACTTACATACTACTTAAACTAACTTATGCGAAGAACAACACACACACCCATGCCCGAGGGAGGACTCGAACCTCCGGCGGAGTGGCCGAGCGGTTCTAGGCGCTTCAGTCTGGAACCGCGCGACCGCTACGGTCGCAGGTCTGAATCCTGCCTCTGGCATGGATGTGTGTGATGTCATTAGGTTAGTTAGGTTTAAGTAGTTCTAAGTTCTAGGGGACTGATGACCTCAGATGTTAAGTCCCATAGTGCTTAGAGCCATTTGAACCATTCTTTTCAGTGAAGGCGATGCGTGTAGAACAGTTATCTGTCATTTATAGCGCTGTAAGCGTACGATAAACATTGTAATAAACAAATGTAAATGTGCTGTACCCCATGGGCCCATCCTGCGTTGCCTACCATATTATCTCTTCCTTTTCCTGTCCCATTAACGGCTCCAACCCAAGCTTTCTCTACGTAACTATAATCCTACCCACCAACTATCACCTATATTCTGTCTCCAGCGCCCATCGCACATCTTTTCACATCACAACATCTTCTCTTCATTCTCATCTGCATCCAAATCCCTTACACAGAGAATGTTGCTAACTGTATTCATCAAAGTCTGGAGGGTGAGAAATGGCCACTGCCAGCCTGCTCCCCGTTGTGGCGGAATGTGAATAACGGATGTGGAAATCAGAATATATGTGATAATACTTCTTTCGAAAGGAAGCTTGTCGTAATGTGACTTATTGTGAAACACAAACGTATATACTTTTAAATAACAGAGAATATATCTCGAAACGACGTAAAGATGCGAAATTACCTGCTTTAAACAAATTTTAATCTCCCGGCCGTTTATTTAAGTTTTAAAACTATTTTACAGATGGGTGAAGCGTTTTCATTTAGTGTATCATGCTAAACATGCATGATCTGAAAAGATTATATTAATTCGTCTGCAAGGTGTATGTAAGCACAATTATCGGATGCAACTTTTTTGTGTTTGAGGTGAGGGATCTTGTGCTTTCCGTCTCCTCTTTTTCTTCCTTTCCTTCAGTGATTGTCGCGCAAGGGGAAATATGGTTCAAATGGCTCTGAGCACTATGGGACTTAACATCTGTGGTCATCAGTCCCCTAGAACTTAGAACTACTTAAACCTAACTAACCTAAAGACATCACACACACCCATGCCCGAGGCAGGATTCGCACCTGCGACCGTAGCAGTCGCGCGGTTCCGGACTGTGCGCCTAGAACTGCTAGACCACCACGGCCGGCCGCAATAGGAAAGTCTCATAATGATGAGTACTGCACTTAACTGTCTGTTATTTGTAAATCAGTTAATTTTGATTCTGCGGTGTGAAACTCTGGCTGTCGAGCAACAAACAGTTACGAAAACAGCTATATTTTGTATGCAATCTGTCATTGAATCATGTAAACTTTAGTCGCTAACCTGGAGCACGGATTTGGCTCACAAGGTTCCGTGCTGCTCGTTAAACAACAGTAGTAGGTCATAAAGCTTCTCATCCGGTCGTGATATGATATGAGTTGACATACCAACTGTAGAGCTAACTAACTGAACATAGGTTTTTCTGTAAAAAATTGGATTAAAGTAAATGCGATTTTTGCCAAACGGAACAACTGCGTTTCTCACTCACGTCTCATCACTTGTGGCTCTAGAGCACAAGCACAGTTTGAATCGCGACAATTATTTACATTAAAACTACCGATAATGATAACATTTAGTACGCAAATTTCGTTTCAATACCATATACGGGAGAGCGTATTCAGCACAAGTAGTTTTTTTATCGCCAGTGACTTGATAAGTATTAAGTGTATCCCATAAATTTAACACCCATCTGAATTTTTCCTCCTATTTTTTTTCAGCACTACTCCCAATTTCTTGGATGAGGATTCCTGAGCCCTACCTGCGGACCTTAGGCGTAGGAAGCCCCAAAGCAACAGAGATGGATAGAAGGGTGAGACAGGGCGGCACGGAGGTGAGCGAAATTTATGTCGTGTGCTTCTCCGACACCCTTCCAGATAGTTCAAAGGTCGCTACGCTGGTAGCTACGAAAAAAGAACACCGGACCTGGAATTTACGTCCATTGACTGAGATGGTCAAGCATCTGCCTGAAATAGCGAATATTTAGAATAGGCATGGTCATATCGTTAACCACAGGTTTCACGACTGAAGTTTGTGACAGGGAATTCACGTAACCCCGCTTGCAATTTTTGTTATAGAACTGGTTAAAACCAAAACTCTAATATAGTTTTTGTTGGTTGATCATGTTACCACAGTCGAACAGACGCTGCTCTGCGATAATTATTAACAATAAATTGCGTTAGTAACTATGTGCGTGTTATAATTACTTGAAAAAAGAAGCCTTCGATTATTTGTAAACTAGATAGGCTATTGTAATTCTCTCCAGCCACCAAGCTGCTGTGATATAATCGACTGCTTCTGACCAAAATCTCTTGGTTTCCTTAACTTAAAGTTACACATATTAATAATTACTTCTGGAGCAGCATAACGTGTACACTTTGGACCACAAAATCAGAGTGTGTGAATTTTTTTTATTATTTTCATTTAAGTCATTTTTACATGTAATTATCCAGTCAATTGCAGTCACATAATTCATGTTTTGCTTTTGGTTTCTTTTTTAGATATTGTGCCCAACGTTGCCAACATTTATTGACAGTAAGAGCCACCATTGTTTCGCAGAGAGATAATACCACCAAACTTAATACGAAAACATGGTTTCAGAAACAGTCTATTGAAGTAACAGAACTGTGTCAACAGAAGCAGGAGCTCAGATACATTCGCAATAAATGTATCATAAACAGTGAAACAGTGCGTAATGCAAATACAGTCCATATAGTTGTGAAAACGTGGAAACTGCTACCACGAGCAACAAAACGATCTATTATATTAAAAAATCAGCTGTACTACAGAAGACAGACAGCGACATGGACAACAATATGTACTATGAAGTAAAGTTAAGGGAAACTCACTGATGGTGCAACGTCACCGTTCAGTTAAAATAAAAACAAATTTTAAGAAGGGGCAAGGCAAGGACAGATCATATATTAAACGAAACAGATAGATTGGCTCTGTTAGTGTAATTAACCAAATTCAAAGTAAGTAAATACCTCATCACCAAATACTAACAGTGCGGAGAATGGACAAAATACGTCTTACCAAATTAGCATTAACCTATACACCAGCCGGTAGAAGAAACAGACCGAGGTTTTGTAACGATATAAGAGATTTGACACTTCACCTTGTACTGCTCTGAAATTTTGAGAAAAAATTACTTTAGTATCTTTTGAGTAAGTGGTTTCCCTGAACTTAAATAAGTGTTTCTGCTAATTTATTTAATAAACACAAAACAAAAAATTACGAAGAGCACATGCCATCCTGCAGATTACAGTTCTTCTGTGAGCAACCGTATGAGTGCCAACTGGTGACAAGTACAGCGCTACAAAGATAGGCATGACCTGCTGTACGTAGCCAGTAGATGACTTAGAACAACAATGCCAAGTGAAATGTATTGGTAGTGACTGAATGTTGGAAGCAAATGTACCGTGACACCAATATTAGGTTACAGCCTTCTGCATGGAAAAAAAATCACGTAATCATCTTAGCGGGGGAATTTAAGGTGATAAATCACACGAATAATATAGTAGCACTTAAATTAAATTTTAAAATATCGTCTCGCCAGTTTAAACGCGCTTTTCAGTTACCTACGTTACTTTACACATTTTACGAATACGTCTTGGAGTACTTCATTTTAGCTGGCGCTGTTCATAACGCATCTCTTGTGATAACTTTCTTGTGTACACTTTCGTTTTCATTAGTGCCACTCAGACTGAAAACTAATAGAGCAAGATACCGGTACCTTGATAGCACGTCGATGAGCTCGATCACTGAATATTATATTAAGTAAGAGCACGTGCTGAAAAGTGATGCCTTCGAATTTTTTATTCTGTTCTCAATATTGGCTGCGGTGTTACATGTCTTGCATATCACTTTGTCGGCTTTCCTGCTTCGCTGTCACAAGTAGCAGCCCTCTGACGCCAGCGAGCTCCGAATTTTAGCGTGCAACATAGCGGTATATAACGGAACTGTGACGTCGCGTGAGAAACAGCGTGCTGTAATGTAGTTTCTGAAAGCATGAATTCGAGAAGTTCGTCCACACATGGAGCAAACTCTCCGACAGCATGACAATATCAGACCACACACGAGCGCTGTGACTTCTGCAACAATCCGACGCCTCTGGTTTTTGGTTCAGTGTCATCGATCATCCCCCATACAATCCCGACTTGGCCACATCCGATTTTCATCTGTTTCGAAAACTTAGAGAACACCTTCGAGGACATCACTTTGACAGTGATTAAGCGGTGCGAGTAGAGGTGACACTGAGGTTCCGTCACCAAGTCAAACATACTACAGCAGTTTGCTTAAGAGCCATTACTGACGTCGAGGGGCGGCACCTCGGGCCGCATATTACGATATTATTATTAATAGGTAACACACATAAATTAGTACGTTTTGCGCCCCTCGTAGATTAGCTATAGTAAGAGCGCGTTAAGGGGGGTAGGACGTCAAACGAGCCGACTTGGAACTTTAGAGGCACCACAGGACATTTTAATTTCCACTGTCTATACTTTTACAAGTAAATTCATAAAACTTTCTCAGCATGACCAGGAAGGATTCAGGATTCACACTCGTAGCAGCGGAAGTTCAAAAACATAACAAAATAATTTTTTTTGCATGTGAAATTTCATCATTTTTTCACTTACCATTGGCTGCATTTGTTGCTATAGGTACACTTTTCTTCATAAGTAAGAGAGACTGTTTGATGAATTTTGCGCAGCATACAAACCATACTTACAGGTGTCTCAAACTCTAGAATCTATTTAATTTATGAAAAAATGAATGAGCTGTTACGTTTTAAACTTTATGTTTAGAAAAAAATCAAATTTTGTAGTTAATTATCTCAATTGTTACCACAATTATTAATAGAATTGGAAAATTCTGGAGTTTCATACACCTGTAAGTATGGTTTGTATGCTGTGCAAAATTCATCAAAGAATCTCTCATACTTGTGAAGAAAAATGTACCTATAGCAACAAATGCATCCAACAGTAAGTGAGAAAATGATGAAATTTCATATCTAAAAAAAAATTATTTTGTTATGTTTTTGCACTTCCACTGCTATGAGTGTGAATCCTGAATCATTCCTGGTCATGCTGACAAAGTTTTATGAATTCATTTCTAAAAGTATAGACAGTAGGGAAAAAAAATGTCCTGTGGTGCCTCTCCTGCTCCAAGTCGGCCCGTTTGACGTCCTACCCCCCTTAAGATGGCCGGCAAGTTCAAAGCACTGATCGTTATGAGGCGGCGCCACTCGGAGCGCTTCGTGTCGACTGTCCTCTGTTTCAGATTCCTGCCACCCTAAGCGACTCCACATTTGTGACAATGTAATTACCTGATAAAGTCTTGTTATTTTGTCTGTGTAAGCCGTTGATTAACTACTTGTACTTATACTTAAAGGCATTATGCAATACGCGATATGGTCACAAATGTTTACTAAATGTTGTGTATGTCAGTTTCCTTCTACTCACTGCGTTGAATTACAACAACAGTCTTCAGGCCACAAGAGGCCCATCGGGACCATCCGACCGCCGTGCCATCCTCATTGAGGATACGGATAGGAGGAGCGTGTGGTCAGCACACCGCTCTCCCGGTCGTTATGAAGGTTTTCTTTGACCTATTCGGTCGAATAGCTCCTCAAATGGCATCGAGAGGCTGAGTGCACCCCGAAAAATGGCAACAGCGCATGGCGGCCAGGATGGTCACCCAGCCAAGTGCCGGCCACGCCCAACAGCGCTTAACTTCGGTGATCTCACTGGAACCAGTATATCCACTGCGGCAAGGCCGTTGCCTGACTTACAACAGCTTTAATTTAATTCCATGCTACAATGAAGCACCGTATGTCCGTAGCTCGTGGTCGTGCGGTTGCGTTCTCGCTTCCCACGCCCGGGTTCCCGGGTTCGAGTCCCGGCGGGGTCAGGGATATTCTCTGCCTCGTGATGACTGGGTGTTGTGTGATGTCCTTAGGTTAGTTAGGTTTAAGTAGTTCTAAGTTCTAGGGGACTGATGACCATAGATGTTAAGTCCCATAGTGCTCAGAGCCATTTGAACCATTTTGAAGCACCGTACTTGACAGATAACCGTCACTGTAATCGTCTTCACGAATCTAAGTTACTTCCGAATCAACATTTATACCGTAGAAGCCGACCGGTACGAGTCGAGTACGCCCGTGACGTACCAGTGATGGAAGACAAACAATAAAACAACCCCTTTCGCATATCCTATAAATTCGCTTTGGCCGCTCTACTTACCCCTCTATCACTGAAGCAAACGGCCAACTGTACTTATGTCACGGAGGAATTCACCGACATCAATCAAAATTAAGCACATCTTAAATCATTACTCTCTCCGCAATGATTTTTGTTTGTCACTCAGCATGAAATCTACACTATTAAGAAACTCTTAACGTTAGGATAGTTGACGTTAGGATTCTGCTGTTAGTTGCTAGATGTATATTATTACAAAATACGGCTGAGAACCACGGGCTGCACGAATACTTCATTCGCGCTGCATGCGCAGTTTGATGACCACTGTTTTACAGTGACGGTATAAAGAAGCTGGTATTTGGTTGGGAGAAATGTGTTCGTCGCCAGGGTGAATACTTTGAGAAATATATATGTAGACATAGAGAATAAAGATGTGGAATGTTAATAAGATTAGTTTTATTTAAAAAGCTTTAAGAGTTTCGCATAAAAATTTGGGAGACATTACTTTCCAGCACGCCCTCGTATTCATTTCGTTAAGATTGACTCCTGTCTTCGAGCTCCTCTTAGGGCTTCATTGCACAACAAGAATCGATTAATCACTCCACTATGAAACTGGGTTCTAATCGTCTTTCATTTGATAAGTGAAAATTAAATTTAGTAGGAAAGCCGGCGACACACGTGGAAATATGTAAGTGAAAACGTAATTTTTCGGTCGATTTTAAAGAGTCATAGATAACAAACGTTATTTTCGTGAACAGTTTGCTGTGCACTTTTTAAAGATATAACCTCTCTCTATTTATTGGTAGATATTGATTGTTTCCTGGTCAGTTGTTTCGTTGCAATAATGGCGGATGTAGATTGTTGCGGATGTAGATTGCGTTGAAACGAATGTAAAATGCAAAAAGAAGAAATGCAGTCTCTGCTGTCGTATTATATAAAATATTGCGACACATATGTTACTTCTTTGTGCTCGTAATGAAACATAAAACGTTAATACCTCTGTTTGATTTATTTAGTTTCTATTCTCGTGCACCGTGTTCTCGTTGATGCTATGTTACCATAAATCTCAGCTATTATTTTGCCTCTGATTGTCGTCGTGCGTACTTCAGGGTTTCTGTCTGATGGGTAACAAACGTGCTGCCATTCGTCGTCGTGCTCTCGTGTTAGACGGTCGTCATGATACAGTTTTTGTTGTCTTTTATTTGCGTCAAACCATACATCATTTACTGAAGTGTAGGATGTCCACAGTCTTCTATGCTCGCCCGTATTTTCAGGCCTAAGCAGAGCAGAGCGCGTTGTTTCCGTATCACAATCAGTAAAGAGAAATTCTGAATTTTTCGGCACACTCTAAAATACGGTGAAACGAAGTTCAAGAGGATATCGAGGAATTTCAAGCTTTTTTTTTCCCCCAGAAAAAGAATTCTTTCAGGCGACAGAAGTTTGTATTGAGCGAGTGTGCAGAGACTCCACGACTTCCGTCGTTTCAAACCGTAAAAGGCATTTTGGAAAGTTGAAAATTGTGATGGATGTCTTCTCTAATATGAGTTATGGCGTGTTATTCGGAAACTCAACTACAGATACAAAACGACCAGCAAAAAGCCCATGCTGATGTTAAATAAGCGAGTACCAGAGAAGAGAGATGAGTTCTCCCCGGAAATAAAACATTTGCAAAAGACTGCATGGAGGATTTATAACACTGATGAGACTTAGTGTGTTAACAGGAACAAAAAATACTTTATGCAAATGGAGAGATGCAGAGAAAGTGTACAAGAACGGAGTGGCTGGAAAGATGAAATTCAAATATCACCCAGCTCTGGAAAGAGAATAATAATGCGCTACGTTCGCAACGAAAATGGGTTCGTGCAGAATGATGACTTCTGATTTATTGGGCAAAAGGCGGTGCAGACTCAGAGACGCTAGAAAATATGAAGGGTGGTTCAGGAACGTTCTCGGAAATTTAGTTACCCTGTAAATCTGACTTCGTTATATATCAGGCTAAATACGGATATCGCAAAAACATGGAACCAGGTTTCTACAACTGAATGGCTGGAAAAGAAGAGCGTAGATACTCCGTTTAATTTGTGGAATTCCAACACTGCTTAGGCGCAAGGACCAGCAACTTTATTCAATCTTACTATTTGTTTAATTTTCTGTGTTAGTTGCGTTCACATTTGAGTAAATGGTGACTACTTTGAACGCATGTGTTCATTTTCAACAATTACCTATTTTAAAATTATATCTTTTTTCAATACGCAAATCACAAAATATTTAATTACATAAAAAGTTTTCTAGCATGATTCATTACAATGGTTATAACATACCGTTATTGCTACGTCTTACTTGGAATTCCCTAAAGAAGATCTATTGGAAAACGCAAGAATGCAAGAACAAAGGAAAATTAGGGTTTAACGTCCCGTCGACATCGAGGCCATTAGAGACAGAGCACAAACTCGAAATATATCACGGATGGGCAAGGGAGTCGGCTATTCCCTTTCAAATGAATCAGCCATGTATCTGCCTGGGGAGATTTAGGGTACGGAAAACCTTATTTAACGTGGGTTCATCACTTGGAACCGTAAAGAAAACGGCAATCCATGTAGTGTCATCACATCACCTCTCCTCCTAAGAAAAAGTTCAAATCCACACCATCTGCCACTCAAATCATGGCGTCATCGTCTGGAACTTTGAAGGGGTTATTCTGTTTCATGTCCACCCTCATGGTGCAACGATCAACTCGGAAGTATATTGCGCTACCCTCAAGAAACTGAAGCATGTTCGTCACCACAAAAATGAAAACGAATTCTCCTTTTCAACGACAGCGCAAGGCCTCACAGAAGTCTGCGCACCCGAGAGCAGCTCACTAAACTTCACTGGACCGTTCTTCCTAATCTATCCCACAGCGCGGATCTCACGCGTTTCGACATCCATCTGCTTTGCCAAATGAAGAATGCACCCCGCGGGAAGCAGTTCGTGGATGATGAGGAGATTATGCTGAAAAATATGGTTTTGGAACCAAAAGAGCGGTGTATTGAAATCTTGAATAAAACCAATCTGCTTTCGGAAAAAAGGATTGCATTACTTATTGAATGCCCCTGGGTGTTACATTTCTATGGTTGCCTGAGCCGCGCTGCGGAATCGACTCGATTGAACTTAGCCGGACGTAATATAAGGAACAACGAAGCGAAAGAGAACAGTATTTTTTAAGACAAACGATACTCCACTGCTGTGCCACTTCGCTCTCCAACGTGTCTGGAGAAGTCAGTGAGTCATGTGCACAAACTCGAAAACGTGCACAAACAGATCGTTGTCGATTCAAGCAAAAAATAATATTGCAGTGATATCTCGGTTAATAGCGAAAACGATTAAGGTGGTGCTATATAATTCTGTCCTTTAAAATGTATTCCCGCATATCATAGTTTGATTTCTCATTTGCTGTTACAAACACACAACACATTTCATAGTTCATTTATTGAGAGGTCCTTGCCTGTTGAAGGTTCATTGAAAAATTTTCTATTTTACTGTTCCTTAACAGCTTAGATGCTTGTTCTCTAGATGTAACGGCCACTGAACGTTGCATTGCTGTACTGAGAATCTAAATCAAAGTTGCCATTCTTCGCGGTGGAAACAGCGCTTATCTTGGATCACAACAGTGGCTGGGAACTGGTATAACTGTGTCCGGAAACAGCTTCGCATACAACTCACGTACTAAAAGTATGTGCTTTACAAACTCATAGCTCATAAACATATTAATTATTCACCTATAATTTCATGTGACACAGCCAATCAAGATTGAAGTTTAACAGCCCTGTTTACTCCACCGTAATATCCTTAATGGTAAGCTCAAACGCAGCGTCTTGCGTCTACCACTATTGCGATGAAGTGACTTACAAAAAAATAAGGAACATTTTCTGTTAAACATTTTTAAATTTTGCACAGAAACTGTTCACGTAAGTAATGTCTGGATACCGCTACACTTCAAACCTGACACTCTCAAAGACAGGCTCGAAAAATCACGCTTTCTCGTAAATGTTTTCACTACTCCCTTTACAACAAAGAATAGTACTCACATAGCGGAAAGTTATACAATGCCCGAAACGCTTAACAACGGTCGTCATGGGAAGCAGCCGGAAGAGGAACTCTAAGAGAGGGAACAGTCATTACGAAATGGACAATTTATATTTGACCTCTGATGTGTGCAGGTGACCGGCGCTTTGAAACAACTCTCTTGGAGCCAAAGTAAGTTTCCCACTACAAGTGGGACTCAATTACATTACGAAATCGTGATACACATATCGCATCGGTCTATGTGCAACATTATTCTTCTCTTTTTATGCTACCGCAGACAGTCAGCTCAACGCTGCAACCTCATTTGATAGATAAATCATCTGTTTGCACTAACGGTCATTCATCTGAGCCGTACGTGCCAGCTTCAAGCAGCTGTATCTGCGAGCCCATCAGAATCGAGAACATTTTAGCTCTATGTTGTCCATACAGGCGCCGCCCGTAATACCTGTGAGGCTGTGATACTCATTCCTGGAGCTCCTAACACAAACAGTCAGTAAAACTGGTGCAAAGCAGTCATAAGTCACTGGCTATACTTAATGTATACATGCAACTGCATGGCCCTCAACATCAAAAAGTTCTCGTTTATGCACTTATTACACATGTCATGATACTTAAACAAAGCGAAAATTAACTGCCTTTTAAATATTTTTACTGACGTGTATATATTTTCCGTGTACTATTAGTCAAGAGAGAGTAGAAACAGCAGAATAATCTTTTTCACTTTATGTCGTGTTTTCAGTACTGCATGCAGTACGTATATGACTTGAATCTGGAACACATGTGTAATGCTTTTCTGGAACATGTAAAATTCTGAAAGCCATCTCTAAGGCTGTTAGTTATATCAACTTTATTCTCTGTAAAAGAAGCAAGAAAGTAGAAGATAGTGGACAATCGGATTGTACTCATTCAGCTCAAGCTTCATCGAAGTTAAGACATGTACCAGTAATGTAAAATTATAATAAGGTCTAGAGTGGATCCACACAAAATGGACTGTGTAAGAAATAGTATTAATGGACTGATAAGAGACAGCATACTGTACCTATAAGCAGGCAGGATTCAAGTCGCATACCTTTGATGTTAACTATATGATACAACAAAAGTAATATAGCGTGCAGTTATGATGGGCATTATTGATGTAATAGAGTTGTTTTAGTTCCTCTAATTTCGAAAATTCCTTTTGTTTGCAGTAAATTAACAGTGTGAAATGGCGAAGAACGCTCGGGACTGTGACATATGTATGATTTTACATAGACCATTGATATTACTGTTTATATTTTAACTTTAAAGAATAGATGCAAATGTATGTATTAATCTTATGATACAGAAGTTCCGCATATGACGGACACCATATTCAAAATTAAGTAATGGAGCGAACTCCTATGCGCGGCGTTAGAACTGCTTTCCATCACGTAGAGCAGCTATTTGCAGGAAAGAGGTAGGAAATAAAAATCTTTAGTCTTCAAAAATTTCACGCTCTGACATCCAATCAAGTTTTAAGACGCCTTCGAAAGCAGACAAACTAAATTAAACTGTGGGTTAATTAAAAACTGTGTTGCAAGCGAAATCAATCAACTGCTAAGTTCGTGTACAGTGAACAAGATTAGCATGTTTCTTTTTTAAATTTTTTTTCGAAGTCTCACTCGCAGCCACTTTACGTTTAATGAGACTGGGAATTAAGGAAAGTAAACTATTAAAAACAATTCACCCTGTTATCGACATATTAACAGCACTAAGTAAAATTGTCAGACTCAAGTATTGCCATAGGCAAGTGATAGGCACATCATTGAATTTATTATCTTCCTATCTGCGTTGTGTCTTTTGTGTTGTCGTCTACAGTTGTGTGCCGGTGTTATATGTGGTCGTCTTTAGATTCAGCATCCTTTACCAGAGTCTCTTTGATTTACGGCGCGACTGCTACGGTCGCAGGTTCGAATCCTGCCTCGGGCATGGATGTGTGTGATGTCCTTAGGTTAGTTAGGTTTAAGTATTTCTAAGTTCTAGGGGACTGATGACCACAGCTGTTAAGTCCCATAGTGCTCAGAGCCATTTGAACCATTTTTTTTTATTTACGAATTTAAAACGGTAAGTCTTATTGTTAGCGCATCTCTACCTACAACGGATAATGAACAAGAATTTCAGGTAGGTGAAACATTACACGTGAAAATGGAAGTAAGACACGCAACATTTTTAAGTGCAGCTTCGCCAGCAGAAAATGTCAACATACATTAACAACATGACGGTGGACACTTAGTACTATTTGTAGAAAGTAAGACAGGAAACTTATGCCTCATGTACGGTATACTGCAAGGAAAGCTGCTTTTTACTGAAAGCGAACCCTTGAGCAAACAAAATATCAACATTATGACACTGCGAAGGCGCCCGCAAATTGTGAACTTGCATATAGTAATATGTGAAATGCAATAATGTGTAACTTCAGCAGTTCGCATCCCTCGGGAATATATGGGGTAAATCGTGTTGGTCATGGAACGGGTCACTACATAATCCACAGAAAGCTGGCAACAAAATTTAAAAACAGGGCAAATGTACCGATTTAAAAATTTTAAAAAAGTGCAAATAGATTTACAGCAGCATTAACACCAAGTAAAGCTCTACGGTACGAGGCTGTAAATTTCTGCGAGAAACTCTCGTACACAATCAACAGAGTGTAGCACAAAGGGGCCTCTCAACTAATTTGAATATGTGGAATTTATCACTCAATTTGCTTTTTCTGTTTTATTGCAGGCCTACTGAAAGGATTAGCGTTCACTCAGTGAATGTGGCAGTTCATTTTCATTGAATCCATATTATTAACCATATTTCCAATGAGGAAATATACAGGTAGAGATGTCAGAGGCGCATTTCAAGAAGCTTGAATAACGGGTTGCACGACATTCGAAAATTGGTACCACAGATCGTAATGTGTTCACTGTAGAAGTTTCAACCAGATGAGGATAAAATCAGCCCACTGTCCCCAGGCGAAAGGATATTAATATAATGAGAACCACGAATATTTGTTGACACTGCCACAACCGCTTTTTCGTCCAATCCGTACACCACACCACCTTCATCTGAGTTCTGTGAAAGAACAACTGAAGCTAAACTGTTTTCGCACTGCAGTAATCATGTGCAAACCGAATAGCAACATACTGAAAACGTACAGCTCTTATAATAACAGGTGCCGCGCGACCAGTAAAAGATTTCCTCTCATAATAGTAGCAGATTGTCCTATGATTCACTCCAGTGGCATATAACCCGTAGTAGTACTTTAATATACAAAAAATTCTCTCAATTTTCGTTTCCTGAATAACGATACTAATATACAGCACGAGTAACCTAAGCACTTAACTTCAAATATTTCCGAAATAGTTTCAGATTTGTTTTTCAGCCAGAAGAATTATAATAAAGTCCTCATTAAGAAACTTATAATATGGAGAACTCGGTATCAGCATCATCTGTTAAAGTGGAACAGCGGTAACTTTTGCTGCTACTATCGTAGGTCTGAAAGGGAGAAATTCAGCGACTTTCGCTCTCCGAAATCTAACAATTAATTTTGGAAAGATTGCAGAATTTAGGACGTACGAGTTCTTTGTTCAAACTAATTACGGTCTTATGCGGAAGTAGGTGATTTTGTTTCTCAATAGGTAAGTAATTCTTCCATATTTTCTCGTAAGTGAGGACTCTCTTACGAGTAACTTAGTTGAAAACGCAATTACAATAAAATATAAATCTTAAACTGTTTCAAAAACATTTAAGGTTAGCATATTACGTTTGTAATATGTTATCAACCATCTATCTATATACAGTTCACCACTGAAAATCAACTAAGTGCAGTAACAATTTTACAGGCGCGCATCATTTTATAGAATTCCCCATTACACAGGAATCCGAAATCAACAAGCGAATATCAAACATCAGCACCTTTATTTACCAAGACGAGGCTACAACAACGACATAAGTTTAGCTGTAGAGGGTACGAAGTAATGCGACATGCTAGGAAAGACGGACAGGAGTTACATAATTTAAAAAAAAAAAAAAAAAAAGTTATATACTGCACAAACCAGTCAGTCAAGATCTGAAAAATATCGATTTCCAAACCACAGCAGCCAACATACCCACATGAAAGGCAGAAAATAAATAGTGTAGTTCTACACAGATACTTATTTACGTGACTGTAGCGTAGAAAATCAACTAAAACTGTTCAGTTGGGTAAAGGCACCCTTGCGACGTTGTTGCTATGCATTTAATGAAACGGAGGATCAAATGTATGGTTCTGAATAAAGCTTGGCTCGTAGAAGTCGTAGGGACGAGTCGTACACCGTCTGCTTTACGCCCTGTTTCTGTAGTAGCAAATAATTTACTAAACGGTGGACCTGCGATCGAATAATTGAGGCTGGACATTTTATGCTAATTATAAATTAATGAACATAAACAAACAAAGGGACATTTGTAATAAACATAGGCAACACAGTAGGTGTAATTCTAAGAACAGATGTTTTATTCAGTGAGGTCCAAACTCCTACTGAATAGTGATCCTACAAGCAGTATTTTCGTAAATAAAGTTAATCATTGATATATACACAGCAAAAAAAGTTTTTGCATCACCTCGGTTCCGAGAGTTCCGGAACCTGTACAGAAAACTGGAATAGAGATCAACATAAACATCATTTCCGCTCTTTTTATTGCTCATGAAAGCCACACATTGCATGTCGTACCACCATAGAGCGAGACATTCAGAGATGATGGTCCACTGTACACACCGGTACGTCTAATACCCAGTAGCACGCCCTCTTGCATTGATGCGTGCCTGTATTCGTCGTGGCATACTATCCAAAAGTTCATCAACGCACTGTTGGTCCAAATTGTCCCACTCCTCAACGGCGATTCGGCTTAGATCACTCAGAGTGGTTGGTGGGTCACGTCGTCTATAAACAGCCATTTTCAATCTATCCCAGGCATGTTCGATAGGGTTCACGTCTGGAGATCATGCTGGCCACTCTAGTCGAGCGATGTTGTTATCCTGACGAAAGTCATTCACAAGATGTGCACGATGGAGGCACAAATTGTCGTCCATGAAGACGAATGCCTCGCCAATATGCTGCCGATATGGTGGCACTATCAGTCAGAGGATGGTATTCACGTATCGTATAGCCGTTACGGCGCTTTCCATGACCACCAGCGGCGTACGTTGGCCCCACATAATGCCACCCCAAAACAGAAGGAAACCTCCACCTTGCTGCACTCGTTGAACGGTGTGTCTAAGGCGTTCAGCCTGACCCGGTTGCCTCCAAACACGTCTCTGACGATTGTCTGGTTGAAGGCATATGCGACACCCAACGGTGAAGAGACCATGATGCCCCAATCCTCAGCGATCCATTCGGCACAAAACCCCAGACGCCATTTTTCAATAAGGCAATGCACCACCACATGTTGCTGCAGGAACACTGGCCTCCTTGTCGTCACAGGATGTCAGCCTTTTGCCCTGGCCTGCCATATCACCAGACTTGTCACCCATCGAAAATGTGTGGGATAAAGATCTGACTGAAACGCTAATGATTTCTGTAGAACATACTAATGTACATTTCCTGTGAATATGAACTTCCTGTCTCTAGTCGTTCAAGGTGTTTTTTTTTTTTCAGAACATGAATGCATGTTTATGAGAACAGTTTGTAACTATTTATCAAACGTATTGCATCCGCTGATTGACTTAATGCTCTTGCATTTACAGTACTAGTCTTCCTCAATTCAGGTTGTTAACTTTTGTGCTATGTGTGTCTTTTGCCAGCCATATACACTACTTAGGGTACAACTACTTGCGGTCCAGCGCGGCTGACCTGTGGCCGCCTGTAAATGCCATGCCAGGAAAACCCGGTCGCTCACTCGCGCTAATCTTCACATTGTCTGTTGGCCCTCAGCGAAAACTGTTTCAGACCGTCTAGCTTTCTATTCATATTTACTCGGACTGAAAACCCACTTACCTCTATGTTGTGTTCCACTACAATCTCGGGATTCTCCCAAGACTCGTTAAGTTACAGTCTCGACCGCTCAGCAAATAATAACTGCTTTTTAAGTTTAGTTCCAGCCAAGGGCTTTTCCCTAGACTATTTACGTTATACCCTCTGCTTCACCTGGAGGAATAACGTCGTAAGTAGCAAATGAAAAGTACAGCACCCAAGACTGGACAGAGCCAAAAGGGCAAAATGCTGCCGAAATGTCGACTCCGAAACTAAGAACGCTGAAGCAGTTAGTTAAGAGAGAAAGTAAAATTTTGTGAAAGATTTACTGGATTACATGGCTCAGGAATAATGTATGATTCAAAAATATATTCAGTGCCAGTTAATGGTAAATAGCTGAAGTTCTAGGGATATATTTTCAGAATAAACGCAATATCGAATGGACGGCAGAATACAGTAATCTAGAACGCCAACTTAAAAAATACGATGTGAGTGGAAATTTATCAGTGAGAGAAGAAAAATAGGTGTCTCGGAGAACAAAATCCGTGTTAAGAATGATTCTGGATGGTTAATCAAGGGCTATGTGCGTTTGTAGCAGCATTTTGACTCAGAAAACGAAGGACGTATCATTCAGACGAATCGATGTGCTCAGTAAATCGGGTAGAACGTATAAGGCGAGATGCGAAGAAAATACGCTAAGGTAACAAAAGTCAAAGAATATCTCCTAATATCGTGTCGAACCTCTTTTTGTCTGGTGTAGTGCAGCGACTCAGCAAGTCGTTGGAACTCTCCCTCGGAAATAATGAGCCACGCTGCCACTACAACCGTCCATAATTGCGAAGGAGTTGGCTGTGCAGGATTTAGTGCACGAACTGAACTCTCCAATATGTCAGATAAATGCTCGACAGGATTCGTGTCGGACGATCTGGGTGGGCAAATCATTCGAACGAACTATAGCGAAAAATTGCGGCCCGGTGACAGGACGCACTGTCATCCATACAAATTCCACTTTTTTTAGGAACTTGAAGTCCATGAATGGCTGCAAATGGTCTCCAAGTGACCAAATATAACCATTTCAAGTCAATTATTAGTTCATATGGACCAGAAGATTCCTTCCATTCCTCGTAAACACAGCCCATACCACTATGGAGTCACCACCAACCTGCACAGTGCCTTTTTGAAAACTTGGGTCCATGGATTCGTAGGGTCTATACCACACTGGAACCCTACCATCAGCTCTTACGAACTGTAAACGGGAGTCATCTGACCAGACCACGGTTTTCCAGTCGTTTACGATCCAACCGATATGGTCACGATCCCAGGAGAGGTGCTGCAGGCGATGTTGTGCTGTTAGCAATGACACTCGCATCGATCGTCGGCTGCTATAGCCCATTAACGCCAAATTTCGCCGCACTGTCCTAATGGATAAGATCATTGCACGTACCATATTGATTTCTGCGGGTATTTCACCCAGTGTTGCTTGACTGTTAACACTGACAACTCCACGCAAACGCCGCTGTTCTCGGTCGTTAAGTGAAGGCCGTCGGCTACTGCGTTGTCCGTGGTGAGAGGTAATGCCTGAAATTTGGTATTCTGAAACGCTCTTGACGCTGTGGATCTTGGAATATTGAATTCGCAACAGATTTCGGAAATGAAATGTCCATGCGTCTACCTCCAACTACCATTCCGCGTTCAACGTCTGGTAACTACCGTCGTGCGGACATATTCACATCGGAAACCTTTTCTCATGAATGACCTGAGTACAAATGAGTGCTCCGCCATTCCACTGTCATTTTACACCTTGTATACGCGATACTAACGTCATCTGTAAATGTGCATATCGCTGTGCCATTACTTTTGTCACCTTAACGTATAGACATGGGCCTGGAATTAATTGAACATTCAGTGGCTCGCGAAATCTTTTAGCGATACAAAGCTACTTTCTTGAATACAATGGATGCGTGCCGAGATGCGACAATTTATCTATCAACGTACCTTACTTGAGGGGAGAGTACGTTGTTAGTCTCTAACCTTCAAAGAGTGAACACATTTTGTGACTTTCTGGTATACTGGGCGACAGTTTTGAGAGGTATCTTGCGTTTTTCAAATATTAGTTTTAACTCCTGTTCATGTTTCGCATAATCCATATTAGCTAATTTTTGTCATTTTTTTAACGCTATACGTTCGATAGCGCGTCTAGTTACAATGTATCTGTGGGTTATAATGCAAGCTCCTCTGTTCCATTTTGGCAGGTGATCGTACTGATCAGTGTTTGTGTGTTTATATTAACAAGTGCACGTTATAAATGTTTTCCCAAAGGAAATATTCAATGTAAACAATTAAGAAGACATAAATGAAATTCGACAGACAATAACTGAAATTTCTGCCACAGTAACAGTAGTGAAATTTCTGGTAGTCAAGTTAGTCAAACAAAGAGCGAGGTTTGATTACGCACTTAAATGTTGAGGATGAAATCTATGATATCGATACTCCAAAACAAATAGAAGAAAAAATAGAAGACTGCAGCATCGAAGTGAGTGATACAGACTCAAGCACCAATGAGGAAGATAGACAGTAGTTCTATGAATCCATGTGAAACATCTTGCACAAATCAGAGGAATGCTGCTAAACAGAATATGCTTGACAAGCTTCAAGAGTCGTAGGTAAAGCCAAAAATATAATGAACTTTTATAAACCTATAAATGTTTGTTGCACGACTGCTTAACGGGACTGACTGTGAAATTCAATAATTACTCTCATGTCACGAGTACAGTAGCAATTGATGCATCTGTGTTTTCTTCTGTACTTAGTAGGATTGTATATGGCAGGAACAGGGCATCTTGAGGATTTGCGAACGCAGACACGTTCGGTATTGAAATGTCAGATTAAGTGAGTCCCAAAAGGTTCAGAGACTAGATCAGTAAGAAGGAAGATAGATTTGTGGTCTACTGATTTTGTATATGTTTTACAACTTTGTGTAAAACTATCAGTCTTGCTACTCTCTCGATGCAAATGTCACACTTGACGAACAACTTGAAATTTTTAGGCATAGATACTCCTTTATCCAGTACACTTCATCAAATTTCTGTAAGTCATCATCATCATCATCATCATCATCATCATCATCATCATCCCAAGTCGTCCCAACTTATTCGACAGGTTGGGAAACGAGACTTCTCCACAAATTACGGTTCTTGTCTCCCTCTTCGACGTTGTCGTAGGTATGTCCTCTTTGTTGGATGTCAGACTTCACCTGAAGTTGTTTTGTCTTTTAGTCTGGCAACTTGAGCCAATTTAGGATTTCCTCATTTCGGATTCTATCCCACCGTGCCTTTCCGACCACGCTACGAACAAACCTCATCTCAGCTGCCTCAATTCTACTGGAGTCCTTATTTCTCACTGCCATTGTTTCACAGTCGTATGTCAAAATGGGAATGTAATAGCTTTCATAGATTGCTCTTTTCCCTTATAGTGGCACTTCCCTGTTCCGTATTACGTCTTTAACTATTTGGTAGAAGTTATTACCTGGTTGAACTCTGTGAGTGATTTCTTTGTCTATATATCCAATATAGGCCACAAAATACTGCCAGTATGTTTGAAATTATGGGCCAGCTGTAGTTGTTTCCCCTCCATTTCGATATATCTCACTAACTGTCCATTCTTTTCATCCTCATATCCTTGCTTTTCTCCTGGCTGAAAATGATACCATATACTTCAGCAGATTCTTTCCAGATGTTTATTTTATCTTCACTGTCATCAGTAATTAAAATGAATTACACTTTTTCACTTTCGATGGTTTGTTGCACTTTTCCTTGAATATCGTTCATTACGGTACTGAAAAGGAGGCAGAAATCCGCCTTCTATATCTGATAACTTACGCCAGAGGACACCAAGAAGAACCCGTGTAGTGCAGGGATATGTATGCTGATAATTTACATCTGCATCTATAATCCGTAAGCCACCTTTCGGTGTACCAGTGGCACTAGACCCTTTTCCTGTTCCAGTCGCGTATGATTCGCGAGGAGAAAGATTGCTGATAAGCCTCCGTGTGGGCACGTATCTCTTTAATTTTGTCTTAATGGTCTTCACACAAGATATACGTAAGAGGAAGCAATATATTGGTTGATTCTTCTAGGAACGTAAGTTCTCGGAACTTTTAACAGTAGACCAAAACGTGATGCGGAACGCCTCTTTTGCATCGTCTGCCACTGGAGTTGATTGAACATCTCCATGTCCCTTTCGGGCTTACTAAATGAACCTGTAATGAAACGTGCTGCCCTTCTTTGGATCTTCTCTATTTCCTTCATCGACTCCATCTAGTACAGAACCCAGACCGAAGAGCAATATTCAAGTACTGGTCGAACGAGTGTTTCATAAGCTACTTCCTTTCCTGAGGATTCTTCCAATGAACAGCAATGTAGCATCTGCCTTAAGCGCTATTAACTTTATGTCGTCGCTATTAATTTTATTTGGTCGCTCCGTTCGTATACTCCTCGATGTTTCATGGAAGTAACTGCTTCGAGTGATTGTTGTGCAAAAGTGTAATCATACAGCAAAATATCTTACTGTCTGTGTGTTAGTAATACTTTACATGTATTTATCTCGACGGTCAATTGCCATCCATTGCACCAAGCGTCTATCCTCTACAGGTCATTCTGCATTCCGCTACAGTTTTACAGCGTTGCGACTTCTCTATATAGAACAGGATCATCCAAGAAAAGGCTCATAGAACTTCCAACGTTACCTATGCTACGGGTCAAAATATTTCGATCATCTTTCACAGGACTCGGCAAGTAAGTTTAGGTTGGATCTGGATAGTTTTGGAATTTTTTATCGAGATCTAAAACAAAAAACTCTGATTCCATGCTTATTTTATGTTTTTTTCATTCACAAAATAAAATGTAATACAATAGACGAGCAAAATGGTATAAAAATTCAGTGGCAGAAATTAAATTTGCGGTCTGCAGTCACTTCTTTTAAAGTTAGGTTCACACGGGGAGCAGCTAGGCACAATGGTATAAAAATTCGAAGGTAGAATTTAAATTTGCAGTCTTCAGCCAGCTTTTTAAAGTTAGGTTCACATGGGGAATAGCTTAAGCGCATAGTGTCCTCAAGGTGGGTGGCTGTTAATGTTGAGCGATAAAGGGTCTTCAAAAATTCATTTCTGAAAATGAAGTTTCATAAATATATGTGGAGTCGAACATTGCAGCCACATAAACAGCTTTTTTTTTTTTTTGCAATTTCCATATTTTTATGGGACATGTTCATTCCAAAACTTTTCGGTTGGTGCAGTTTTATATGTTTGCCACTAAATGTCTTCGTGCAAGTCTATTATCGCCATCAGAAGTAAAGGATTTGAAAGGCGGAACAACTTCGCATCCTCATCAGTACATTCTGCTGCCGGACAAACTTCAAGCGGCGATTTTAAGAATCGCGACAGCTTCTCTCTCTGCAAAGTCTTGGAACCTTGCTCTAGATTCCGTCCTAAGATCTGACAAAAAATATGAAAATATTGCAATGTCTATTCCAGAACTATTTTTATATTCAAGAATTGTTGGAAAGTGAATAAATTCTCGATCTGTAATGTGTTTTTCAAAGATATCCCGCTTGCGACGGAAAGAAGACACGCTTTGTATCAAATCACATATTAATTTGCTATTTCCTTGTCGCTCGATATTGAGCGCATTGAAATAATTCAGAATGTCTTTCAGGACAGCCACAGCTAGGGTATTGCGTTCGTTTGCTGGGAACTCCAGATGCTTCCTTGCTTCTTGAGTAGCCACGCTGTCTAAGAAGGAAGTTACTGCATCTTTTATTTGCCAAAAACTTGACCTTTCCTTAGCCAGCAAAATCCGTTGCGCTGCAGTAAGAATGCGCCGAATCACACTCAGATAGAAAATTTTTGAGCTGTCTTTGCTGAAGAACAGAACAAGAAAATGGTTCAAATGGCTCTGAGCACTATGGGACTCAACTGCTGAGGTCATTAGTCCCCTAGAACTTAGAACTAGTTAAACCTAACTAACCTAAGGACATCACAAACATCCATGCCCGAGGCAGGATTCGAACCTGCGACCGTAGCGGTCTTGCGGTTCCAGACTGCAGCGCCTTTAACCGCACGGCCACTTCGGCCGGCACAGAACAAGACTTCATAACATTAATCAACTAGATCAGTTGTCCATTACTTCTTTCGGAGTGGCATCAAGTTTTCCACAAAGGGCTGCCTATCGAATTATGCACTGACGAGATAGTAGCCCAGCATTATTATTCTTGAGTCTCTTTACTTGTTCCCTTTCTTTGCCGATGATCGGTGGGGCCTCATCAATTGAAAGTCATCATTTTATTATAATTAATGTTTGATTTTGTCATGAAGTCTTGAATAAATCTTACCTTTAAGCGGTAATATTGTTAGCAGTTCTTCCCTAAATTTTTTACTTTCATTTTCCAAAAAACGCACGAAAGTAGAAATTAGTTCTTCATCAACAGTGCTACATGATTCATCAAGTGTATGGCGTAGCAAAGCGTCTTCTGCAGAGGTTCGAGAAAACTACTTTTATTGTCAGCAGCCAATTTTCGGTTCTTCTTGTATTGCGTCTGTCCGACAATAGAATACCTTGAATTGCAGCAGCAATATCCTTTTTCTCTTCAAAAAGCGCCGCGGCCACTTCCAACATACGTTTTTTTACTATCTCAGAGTCTGAAAATGGCTTTTGGTGTTTATTAACCGTCCAGCACACCAGCAATGCTGCTCTGGTAAATTTTTCTTACCCGCGCATAGAGCGATTTACTAAGGCCGAGCATTTTTGTAAAACACCAGAAGTTTTCCTTGACAAGATTCATTACTCAGAGGAAAATCTTTATGGAACTGCTGATCAGTTGTTCCGTAGCGTCGCTTTAAATTGGCACTTTCAACAAGAACGACAGTTCTGTTGCACGTTGGGCAAACTGGAACAACTCTAGGCCTATCAGGGAGCGTAAAACAATATTTTTCAGTTCACTCAGGCAAAAACTTCTTATTTTCACAATTAACTTTAAACTTTTTAGGATCTGTAGCGATACAAAAATAGTTATAAGCATCGACAGTAAGGAAACAGCTTAAAAATAGCTCCAAACGAGAACGGAACAACTGCTGACGAAGTGATAATAAAATGTGTCTATTTTATTTAGATTCGTTCTTTATAACAATACTGTCGCCCGGCACGAAGCGCGTGCCGACACACTCCAAAGAAGTTGCTTCCGCGTCAAAGTATATGTCGACGTACCGCAAAAGAGTGGTTTCCACGTCACAGATCACTGCCACCGTGTACTTCCGCCCGAAATATACAATTGTCATTTCGTATCAAAGATTCGTACAGTGGAGGTAAACTTTCGTGGTACTTACAAGCACAAAAATTGTTTTAAAATGAATATGCCTGTTCCGATTAAAAGAGGCTTCGTAGGTTGCCAGAGTCAGAGGTCGATTTATGAAACTCCCCATTTCATTAAATAAAATTCTTGTGTTGCTGATGAGTGCACAGAGCTTTTTTGTTGATCAACATAACACGCTGTGCCGGCCGGCCAGCTTGCTCCCTTCCAACCCCGCTCTCCAGTGCACAATCTTGCGCTACACAGCATAACAACTATTTATTTTATCTGCTTACTAACCATCAAATGCGCAAATCTGCACACAGTTACTTGAAAAATATTATAAAAATGATAAGGGTGACGTTCAAGAGTACTGTTATCTACAGAAAATATTTTTTTAAAATAAGAATTTGAATAATATGTTGTTGTTGCTGTTGTGGTCTTCAGTCCTGAGACTGGTTTGATGCATCTCTCCACGCTACTCAATCCTGTGCAAGCTTCTTCATCTCCCAGTACCTACTGCAACCTACATCCTTCTGAATCTGTTTAGTGTATTCATCTCTTGGTCTTCCTCTACGATTTTTACCCTCCACGCTGCCCACCAATACTAAATTGGTGATCCCTTGATGCCTCAGAACATGTCCTACCAACCGATCCCTTCTTCTAGTCAAGTTGTGCCACAAACTCCTCTTCTCCCCAATCCTATTCAATACCTGCTCATTACTTATATGATCTACCCATCTTATCTTCAGCATTCTTCTGTAGCACCACATTTCGAAAGCTTATATTCTCTTCTTGTCCAAACTAGTTATCGTCCATGTTTCACTTCCATAAATGGCTACGATCCATACAAATACTTTCAGAAACGACTTCCTGACACTTACATCTAGACTCTATCTTAACAAATTTCTCTTTTTGAGAAACGCTTTCCTTGCCATTGCCAGTCTACATTTTATATCCTCTCTACTTCGACCATCATCAGTTATTTTGCTCCCCAAATAGCAAAACTCCTTTACTACTTTAAGTGTCTCATTTCCTAATCTAATTCCTTTAGCACCACCCGACTTAATTCGACTACATTTCATTATCCTCGTTTTGCTTTTGTTGATGTTCATCTTATATCCTCTTTTCAAGACATCCATTCCGTTCAACTGCTTTACTAAGTCCTTTGCTGTATCTGACAGAATTACAATGTCATCGGCGAACCTCAAAGTTTTTATTTCTTCTCCATTGATTTTAATACCTACTCCGAATTTTTCTTTTGTTTCCTTCACTGCTTGCTCAATATACAGATTGAATAACATCGGGAAGAGGCTACAGCCCTGTCTCACTCCCTTCCCAACCACTGCTTCCCTTTCATGCCCCTCGACTCTTATAACTGCCATCTGGTCTCTGTACAAATTATAAATAGCCTTTCGATCCCTGTACTTTACCCCTGATACCTTTAGAATTTGAAAGAGAGTATTCCAGTCAACATTGTCAAAAGCTTTCACTAAGTCTACAAATGCTAGAAACGTAGGTTTGCCTTTCCTTAATCTAGCTTCTAAGATAAGTCGTAGGGTCAGTTTGAATAATTTATACTTTCAAAAAATTTTTGGTGGTCAAGGTTTTCAGCTTCCGCGATCCGGAACTGTGCCGCGGCCCGCCATTCGCAGACCGTGTCCTATCACAACTATGGATTTGTGGCTGAAACAGGGATTCCTTTTTGAATATTCCTATTCCAACTCTGATAAAAAGACAAGTACAAACATATAAAGACTAAGCGACTTTGTCGTGTGTTTGACTGGTTGTTCGCATACAGGGGTGTTAATGAGTATGCACAACAACACTGATATGCCTTCATCTAAGACGGTTCCATTCTAGTAGGCCTCATTCCTTCAACTTTAGCTTACAGTAAAATTTGTGCTTCTAGAAGCAGGTTCATATCATATTACCTCCTAATTGGGCGGAAGCAGGAGACAGGAATCGAAAAACGTGCTATAATTGTAGCTCTGCCCCAGGAAGGCTGTTCTAGTAGCACACTGCCAACAAAAGTTGGCGTAGCCTAATCTACAGTGATGTGTACACTGCAGCGTTTCACGCAAATTGGTGTCGCGTTTTGGAAGACCACGAGTAACATCATACGTAGAAGATTAGTTCATATGTGTTCAAAGTAAACGTCATGGGACTCGTACTACACCTAAAATTCGCAAGGAAGTAAACAGTATACCAGCTGCTCCAATAACTGCCTCAACAGTGCAACGCCGTCTTCGTGAACCAGGCTTCAAGTGGGTCATAACGGCCAAAAAGCTTCGATTACGCAAAGAAAATAAAGTGAAAAGATCGCAGTGGGGACAGAAACATAAGGAATGGAGCGTGCAGCAATGGTCCAAGATGTTGCTAACGCCAAATCTAAATTGGAAGAATTTGGAAGCCTTCGACGAATGTTTGTTTGTTGGTCGACTTCGTGGAGGACGTGTGAAGAGTCAGTGCGTTACGCCAACGATAGATATTAGTGATATTACATGAGCATTTGCCGTGTTCTTAACAGTTTCCGAGTAAACTAACGAAAACAGAGGGGAACAAGAAAAATACAGGTGTTAGTAAATGGAACATTGTGATCTAATGTTTTGTTTAATTGCGTACATTTCGTCACAACAGATGCTCAAAAAGTCCACCGTCAATGCATTTTGTAGCTATTGTAGGCAGTTGCTGTGTTGCTGATCTGAGCTCTATCGTACAATCATTTACTTGAGCACACGCGTGTGAAACACCAGCTAGAAGTTCCTCCTTTGTGTCCACTCTGCGCTCGCAGACTTCGCTCTTAAGCCAACCCCACGAACAGTAATCTAATGGAGTAAGATCAGGTGACTTCGATGGCCAAGGACTGACCTCACTCGGACTAACGCCCTTCATTTTAAAACAGCTGTATGTCGGACACGGTTAAAAGAATTGGCTACCTTCATTTTAATTTTTTCTGAACAGAATCACCAATTCTATCACCCCTCAAAGCATGTACCTTTCATCCTGTCTCACCCTGTGTCAGTCATTTTTTCTTCTCTCAATACAGCCGGCCGCGGTGGTCTAGCGCTTCTAGGCGCTCAGTTCGGAACCGCGCGACCGCTACGGTCGCGGGTTCGAATCCTGCCTCGGGCATGGATGTGTGTGATGTCCTTAGGTTAGTTAGGTTTAAGTAGTTCTAAGTTCTAGGGGACTGATGACCACAGATGTTAAGTCCCATAGTGCTCAGAGCCGTTTGAACCATTTTTTTTCTCTCAATACAGGCCTAAGACTCTAACAGAACAGTGTGGCGTTAATAGTAGTACTAAGTACCCTCCGCCTCTCACTGCACAGTGACTTTCAGCTTACATATATAGATGCAAGTTTCGCGTCCGTTGCTTGAGCTTTTTTTTAAAAAAAAAAATTTCGCATCTCGTGTTCCTTGCACACTAGCTGTCATGGTTAGGGGACACGTGCCGGAAAGCAGTGCATCCGGCTGATCCTCTTTTCTCCAAATGAAGGAGAGGAATGCTGTTCGTACCATATGAGTTTATTTTTCTTAAAAATCCGAAGTTATAAATAAGTCTTGTAACTTCATTTATATTACTAATCCAGTAAATACCACGGAATAACTTTTCATGGAACTGCATGGGCATCTCTACACTTGGTTCATACTTAAATGCGTCCACAATTCACTCGACTCACTCAACTGATAAACGGAAGCGCATCATTCCCAGCTAAACAGCAATAAAAATGTCAGCTGAGCGAAGCAATGGGTAAATACGCGTAAAATTTTCACGGAAATATGAGTACTATTTACACGAATGGCGTAGAACTGAGTTCCGGAGAACATCGAGAATACGCCAGACGTTCTGCCGTTCATCATCCGACAAATCTTCATTCGTGACTGCGTGAGGAATAAGGAGAGCCCGCTCTGGCACGAAATCTATTATCATCCATAATAAGGCGCTAACCCTGTTGCAGAAGAGGGCACCAGTAAAGCACATTTTTCAGCTCCACTGCTTAATGCACATGCAGACGCGAACTCGAATTAATAAATGTATGTACATGTCTGCGTTGAATTTAATTCTGGATGCATAGCGAGTCAGCTTCCTGTCAGACTTCGCCGGAGAAGCTTCTTGAGTATATAGCGCCCTTGCGTGCCAGCAACAGAAAAATAATAGACAATGGCTATTAGCGCTACGTAACGAGGCAATCCTCGTTGAAGATCAAACTGCGCTGCACGTATACATATACGTGTCAAATGTGTACGTAATATGAGCAAAATTTTTATGTAATACTCTTCCATATTACGTTTATTGTGAAATTATTCGTTACGGCAAGATATTTACAGTATTTATTCGCCCCTATTGAAGCCATGCTGGAAACTAAACTGTAGTTACGTCACCACAAAGAGTATACAGTTGATTGCACTATACTCGCCTTCTAAAGAAAATAGTTTCCTATGAGATATGACATGAGGTTTGAACTGAAGCCGAGGGCGCTAACGCAAGCCTGTGCGTTGGTGCCCGACTCTAAGGTAATTCGGTTTGAATTCTGGTGGTGTATTTGGCCAGCAAGGGAATGAACGGTGGTTGAGTGAAGATCATGTTCATCAGTCTTTGCGCCAATGTCCTAGATTAAATTCCAAACCTCTCCACAATGTCTCATGAAGCGAGGGCATGTGACACAGTTAATGGAGATCCATCAGTCGGATGGGTACTTTAAGCTCGACGGCCACCTCGGTGGTATTGTAGAGGAGTGGGCTATGTCCCGGCTCTGTTTTCCAACCTCTCTCGCTTCTCTAATCTTCATGCAACGCTACACTACACACCAGTCAGTTACTTTCACCTACACTCAACATATACTCACACAATACACCTCTCACATTGCCGCAGGGAAAGGAGCCAGTGTGCTTGGAGAAAGAACACCTTTTCCGACAGGCGGCTGAACCCGCCCTCAGGGATATCGCAGCCAACAGTGCCATTCGACATTCACATGTTTTTATTGAAGTACTAACTGGTGTGCTCCAGGGGAGTGTACTAAGACAGTTGCTGTTCATGTTACACACTCGTAATTTGGTGGATAGTACTAGATTCAGTCTTAGGCCTTTAAATGATGACATTCTATTCTATAAACGTCTAGTAACGTACAGCTAAATATTGGAACAATGTCAACCTGGTCCAAAGGCTGGAAAATTGCTCTTAATGTACAGAAATGCAAAGTTGCACACTTCTCGAAACGAAAACTCGTAGTATCCTTAGACTACTGGGTTGAAGAGTCACATATAGTGTCAATCATCCCACGCCCGGGTTCCCGGGTTCGATTCCCGGCGGGGTCAGGGATTTTCTCTGCCTCGTGATGACTGGGTGTTGTGTGCTGTCCTTAGGTTAGTTAGGTTTAAGTAGTTCTAAGTTATAGGGGACTGATGACCATAGATGTGAAGTCCCATAGTGCGCAGAGCCAGTGTCAATCACGCTGTACACATGTTTGGGAGTAACAAACAGAACGAACACATAGCCTCAGTTATAGGTGAAACAAATCACATCCTGGGATTCCGTGGTTGGATACGGGGAAACCGTAGTTTGGGTACAAAACACACTGTATACAAAATACTTGTACTGCCCAGATTTGAGTACTTCAAACGTATGGGACCCATATCAGGTGCCTACAAAACACATTTTATACAAAATACTTGTACTGCCCATACTTGAATACTTCAAATGTATGGGACCCATATCAGGTCAAATTAACAGGCGAGATGAAGTGTGTACAAAGAAGGGTGGTGAATGGTCACAGGCCCGTTTTACTGGCGGAAGAGACTAACAGAAATGTTGAAAATTTTAAATGGCACACACTGACGGAAAGGCGCTGCTCATATGGCCGCAAACTGCATAGAAAAATTCAAGCAGCGTCTTTCGGCTGGTAATATAGGGCCATTTTTCAGCTCCTTACATACGCTGATTCTACTGAGACGACTGACAAGAGTGAGAAATAAATGAGACCATCCAACGTCTTATTCATGAAAATGCTTACTTCATGTTCTAGTTACATAAGCCAGAAGAAACTGACAACTGGCTGATTGGTTGATATAACAATGCACAGACGATGGTCTTAGACACGTGAAATTTGGAGGGCATATTCATTTTGAAAGATAGGCGCCCACTGAGAAAGGGTGTTACTAAATTCGGACCATGAGGAGATGAGATGTTTTTCGGAGAAGCAACACCTCATGTTAACCTAAATAACTGGTTCTAGAAATACTAAATTTTGAGGAAATATTTATTACGTAAGGTCGGCGGCCCCTAAGTAATAGCTTTTGAAAAAATCAAAGTTTAAGACAATGTAATTGATATTGAAAGGTTTTTTGACATACCATTGCCCGACCTAAACTACAGAAATTCCGATATGAGCTGATACATTTGCAATCATTACTATGTCACAACACAGATAATCAAGCATACTGCATGAGTAGCTCCAAAAATATATTGCAATAATTTACAGAACGATATTGGTGAAGTTTAAAGAACAACTATTCGTGACAGACTGTAAAACGACTGTACTACCTCCACAGCACATTTGGAAAGGCCACAAGAACATAAAAGAAATTATGTTGTAAACAGATCAATATAGACAGTCATTTATCAAATCGCTAGTGAAACAGTAACTATTTTTGGCTCTTCGACTCACAATTCAAAATCTTTGGGAAACTGAACGGACACCTATATGGCATTCTCCCACCTTGAAAAAGCTTCCGACTAGACTGAATGGAAATAATTACACTGACATGTGGCGGCCATCATCAGGAAGTAAATATTAATTGGGGTATAAAGCACGACTGTTCACTCTCAACTGTCCCTTATAATACGTGCAGCCACACAACTACACTGCAAAGGCCGGCGAATGTGGCCGAGCGGTTCTAGGCTCTTCAGTCTGAAACTGCGCGACCGCTACGGGCGCAGGTTCGAATCCTTCCTCGGACATGGATGTGTGTAATGTCCTTAGATTAGTTAGATTTAAGTAGTTCTAAGTTATAGGGGACTGATGACCTCAGAAGTTAAGTCCCATAGTGCTCAGAGCCATTTGAACCACTGCAAAGGAGGCGTAACGGTATTCCGCTAACGGAAAAGCGTGAAGTAAATACACGCAAAAACTACGCAACAACGCCTTTCAGTCTGCAAAACTTGCAGAAAAGAACGCTATGAACCTCTGAAACTAAACATGAGTTCAGCAGAGAACGCTGACAGGCTCTAAAAACTGGCGCAGTGCGTGTACCGCCTTTATGCTGGTACCGCCCCTCCGGCTGTCCTCTGTGTTGCTGCTAAGACTTCCGCCTTCTCGCCATCACGACAACCGTCATCAGGAGTATGCAGATTTGTGGGGGCAATCCCAAACCCAGGTGTGCTCAACGAGAGTGCTGGGGCTTCGCTGAGACTTCCTCCTTCTCGCCATCACAACAACAGTCATCAGGAGTATGCAGATTTCTGGGGGAAATCCCAAGCCCAGCTGCGCTCAACGAGGACGCTGGGGTGTCGCCTGACATCTACAGCCACGCTAGGCTACGGGAACACGCTGGCCGCCGCTCCGACCTGCACAATACCGCCGAAGTACCGCTGCACATACAAACGGCTACGACCGCAGGGTCCACTACGCCAACGCCACTCAGCACGCTCCTGCTATGCGGATGTAGCACGGCTGCTATCAGACCGGGTCGAGGACGAGGCAATCACTGTAAATGGTTCAAATGGCTCTAAGCACTATAGGACTTAACATCTGAAGACATCAGTCCCCTAAACTTAGAACTACTTAAACCTAAATAACCTAAGGACATCACACACACCCATGCCCGTGGCAGGATTCGAACCTGCGACCGTAGCAGCAGCGCGGTTCCGGACTAAATCGCTTAGAACCGCTCGACACAGCGGCCGGCAATCACTGTAAAACTCTCAGCATTAATTTAATGCTATCTCATGGACGCTTCTCCCCTCGACCATCCTGAACCCTCGTAGGGAGTCACATTCAGAGAACCCCCACAGTATGAGAAAAAGTAAGTCGAAAAAAGCCTGTAACAAACACAACGTGAAGGCAACTGCATCACTGAATAAGCAGAATCTGGAGAATGTACATACAGGAAAGGAGACAGCTTGAACGATTCGAAATGTGATGTCTCAGAAGCTTGCTCAAAATCCCATGGACAGCTGAAATGTCAAATGAAGCAGTCTTCCAGAGCATTGAAGAAATGTAAGGGCTGTGCGACATGATTAAGAAGAGAAGAAGTCTGGATCGGGTAATATTCTGAGCCTTGAAAGTCTCCTCCAAGCCATATTGGAAGATTTAATAGGTTTTAGAAATACAAGAGGCAGATTTAGAACAACGTAAGCAGCCAGTAAATGTAGAACTTCTACTGTGGAACATTCGTGGAATTAAAAAGGATGGCCAATGATCATTTTTGAAGAGCTTTTACAAATCAGTACCAGGATTGAGATGTTAAAGAAAGACGCGAAACTATCTGATCAAAAGTATCAGGACACTTCTACTTAATGTGGGATTAGGCACTAGATGTCACGAGAGGTGAACCCGCTTGTAGAAAAGAAGTCAGGGAGTACTGCGCTGTCAGTACAGAAGCGGTAATAGCAGAATCGATCGGTCGGGAGAGCTTTGAAATGGAAACGTGAAGGAACAACCTCAGCTAAACCGAGACCAGTCGGACCTCATGCACTGACCAACAAGCACCGTCGAGCATTGCGAAGAATGGTTGTAAGAATCGCATGAAATGAGTGGAAGGAGTCACCCGTCAATTCCAAAGAGCTACTAGCATTCCAGCCAGCACAGTGACTGCGCGTAGGGAGTTAAAAAGAGTTGGGTAGAATGGTAGAGCAGCTTCTCTTCTACAGTCAATGCTAAGCGGTGTAACGAGCGACGCCACTGGCCTGTAGATGACTGGAAACGAGTCATATGGAGTGACGAATCACTTGTGACAATCCGATGGAAGGGTCTGTGTTTGGCGAATGCCCGAACGTTATCTGTCATCATGTTTAGCATCAGCAATAAAGCAGAGAAGAGGTGATTTTATTGCATGGGTGGGGGCGGTTCGAGGTTAGGATTTGAACCCCCAACAGATTTTAAGTATTTTTCTAAATGCGTATGCATACGAACACATTTTACAGTACCGTGTACTGCTTGCAGTAGAGGAGCAGTTCGGAGACGACTGTTGTTTATGTCAACATGACTGTGCACCCTGTGAGAAAGTATCCGTGAGGAAGTGGTTTGCGGACAACAACGTTCTTGAAATGGACTAGTTTGCCCACATTTCCGACCTCAACACAATGGAACACCATTACGATGAGTTATAATGTCGACTTCGCTCCAGTTCCCAGCGAGCAACGTGGCATTCTTTCAGGTTTCGACCCTTGACGAAGAATGGGCTGCCATTCCTCCACGGACATTCAGACACCTCATTGAAAGTGTCATCAGTAGAGTTCAAGCCGTCATAAAATATCCGCTGACAGATGTCCGGATAATTTTGATCAGATAGTGTGTAAGTAGTGAATGTGTAACTGCCCACCTCCATGTAATACACAATGACTTGCAAAGTATTTATGTGTATACAGGCTGAAACAAGAACACATATCTAAATTGTGATGCAAAAAGAGACAGACAGAGTTGCAACTAAAACGTTCATTGGGAACGTTAGTTCTGATCAACGGATATTTTACTTGACAAACACTGGTTGGTTTGAGAATTGGCATAGCCCGAAACCCGTCACCAGCTAAATAAACGTCCAATTTAGTTGCAACTCTGGATGTCTCTTTTTGCATCCGTATCTAAAAATGAGTTGCAGTTCCACTACACACAGCACGCTGAGTTATGCAATTATAGCTAAACTTTCAGCACATATTCCTCGCACAAATAAGAAGGAAATACGTTATACCGACATGAGTCAGGAAATGTTTCATTAACAGGTTTACAAATCTTCGAAGGACGTTGATCATGAGAAAAAACACAAGAACCAAACTTTCCAATATACCACGTAACTCTTTCATAGGTGAAATGTTCGAAATACTCTATGTTAGCATTGATGCATCAGTCCTCTTTGTTGGAGTCCGTCGGAATCTATATAGCAACGGTGACAGATAGACGGGAAGAAGGTAACCTGTATATTGCCGGTAGTTAATTTATTTACAGGAGCTGTAGAAAAAAAGAGTTCTAATTTGCAATAATACGGTTGCGAACCAACGTCCGTACAACATGTTTTCGTTTTGTAGATGTGTTTCATGCGTTCTGGAAGATCGACCTTACCTTTTTTGTTACACATTTCCATTATTATGAGTACGTTCTATTCAGTGTGATCCCGAACTTCCGTGATCCGTAAACCGAGCTGGTGCAGTGGTTAGCACAGAGGACTCCCATTCGGGAGAACAACGCTTCAAATCCCCGTCCGCCCACCCGCATTTATTTTTTTCGTAATTTTCCTAAATCGTTACAGGCCATAATGGTTCCTTAGAAACGACACGGCCGATTTTCTTTGCTATCCTTGAAACAGTCCGAGCTTGTGCTCAGTCTCTAATGATCTCGTTGTCGACGGGTCGTTAAACCGAAATCTTCCTATTTTCCTCCCTCCTTTCCTTCCTTCGTTCATTCCTTCCTCCCACCGAGATAATTTCTGGAACTGTTCTGGGATATTTTCTGAGTATGTTGTGTAAGGGACACGTGGTCTCTGGTGGCTCGTTACCCAGTAATTGCAGTTTGTTTGATTTGTTACTCCCATTTACCTTTATAAAAGTATTACAATGGAAACATCTGCACAATAGTGCAAATATCGACAACATGCCCTGTGTGCATTGTTTGAAAATAAATCCGTTCCCTTCGCCCAGGAACGTCCTGTTGACAACAGTAACGACCACTTTACTCTTCCCCCTCAACCTTGCGTTCTGTACTGCTCGGTTCTCTCACGAGTTTGTTCAGCCTGAAAGATTTTTTCTGTGTTTTGCGTTATACGTCATGATGATTGCATGCTACAGGTTTTTTGAATGCTGTGAAAGTACAGGGTGTATTAAAAGCTATCATTCGATTTAAAAATATCATAACTATTAGGTTAAATGGTTCAAATGGCTCTGAGCACTGTGGGATTTAACTTCTGAGGTCATCAGTCCTCTAGAACTTAGAACTACTTAAACCAAACTAACGTAAGGACATCACACACATCCATGCCCGAGGCAGGATTCGAACCTGCGACCGTAGCGGTCGCGCGGTTTCAGACTGGTTCAAATGGCTCTGAGCACTATGGGACTCAACTGCTGAGGTCATTAGTCCCCTAGAACTTAGAACTAGTTAAACCTAACTAACCTAAGGACATCACAAACATCCATGCCCGAGGCAGGATTCGAACCTGCGACCGTAGCGGTCTTGCGGTTCCAGACTGCAGCGCCTTTAACCGCACGACCACTTCGGCCGGCGGTTTCAGACTGTAGCGCCTAGAACCGCGCGGCCATTCCGGCGGGCAACTATTAGGTTATTTGAGATACGTGGGGTTCGGACATGAAGTTGTATAATATGAGAGGGGCTCTCCAAAATTTAGTTTGTTTTTTGCAGTTTCACGTGGAAAAGGTGTACGGTCCATTATTCTTTTCGGAGAACAATGTTACAGGGAGCACATATCTCGATGTGTTTGGGAACTTTCTTTTCCCGCAGTTGGGAACTGATTCAAACGACTTCATTTACCAACAGGATAGGGAATCGCCACTCTGGTATCTGAAAGTGCGGGAATTTTTAAACCAAAGGATTACTGAACGATGGATCGGTCGCACTGGACCAAATGATTCAGCCTTACATTTTGGCCTACAAGGTCACCGGATTGACTGGGTATGTTTATTTCTTGTGGGGGTTTATAAAAGACTGTTTATGTGCCTCCGTTACCAACAACAATGAATGAACTGATGCATCACATAACAGAAGCTGTGGAAACTGTAACACAAGACATACGCGCTGCAAGGTGGGAACAATTTGAATACCGCATCGACATATGCCGTGCATCTCAAGTGGGGCATATTGAACACCTATGAAAAGGAATGAAAAAAACTTTTTGAGTTTTCCGTTCATCAAGAAGAAACAAAGTTCATTGCTTATGTGTATTAGTTTCAGAAATATAGACATGCCAAATCGGATACACCCTATATTTTCGTATAAACAAAAGTAATTGATGTACCAGCCGGCCGAGGTGGCCGAGCGGTTCTAGGCGGTTCGGTCTGGAACCTCGTGACCGCTATGGTCGCAGGTTCGAATCCTGCCTCGGGCATGGCTGTGTGTGATGTCCTTAGGTTAGGTAGGTTTAAGTAGTTCTAAGTTCTAGGGGACTGATGACCTCAGCTGTTAAGTCCCATAGTGCTTAGAGCCATTTGAACCAAGTGGTGTAACAAACCGAATAAATTACAATTACGTTGTTACGTTTCAGGGTGATTACAAGCAGTCAGGAAAGCCTGTAAACGTGTCGCAGGGGAGGTTGTGCGGAGAAATATCAGGTCGTTGCACGCTCTAAAATGCGGTGATGCACAGAAATCTGTGGGTCTGTGAGTTGTACTCGTTGAAATGCTCATTACCGGTTAAGATGTTCCTTTTTCGGAAGTGATGAATTTAAGCTAACTGAGCAAACGCTACGTTTGTTTGGATTGAGGAAACCAAACGAGGGACACGTTTGGCGAGACCGCCTGTGGCAGGCTGCTTGAATTTGCGAGCGCGACGACCTGATTGGCTAATTTCAATGGTAAATAACTCTGAACCCACGCAATGTAGCTAATTTTTTCTTAACAATTATTGCTCAGCACAGTCTCACCTGCAACACCCTCACATGCTTTCAGACTGTCTCTAACCACGCTGTGTAAGGAGTCATCGATAACCACGGCTAACATAGATTCTGGTCTCCGAAATTTTTTCGGTGGTTTTCGAGTTCATTCCATATGTAGATATACCTAGACACACACATCCAGTTTTACCCTTACAGCGAGCATTAATAACGGTCGAGTCACGTGACCCAAACTTCAACGACAATTTCAAATTTTGCTTAATCTCTTTCTGTGGCGCAGAGTTAGAAATGAAAGCCTGCTTCTAAAATCTCATGGATCCCGCGAAAGAGTTGCCAGTGTATTAAACGTCATTAGGAGATAATCGAAACAACGACTCCATAGAAAATCTGAAAGTAGAATGTAGCAACTGATTTGTAAGCAGATAAGCAACTCGGTTCACAAATATTCGTATAATTTTGTCTACAGTAAAAGGAACAAACCTTTCTTTCTGGCCGGCGTAGATCGACTTTAAGCGACGGAGCAATATTTTACAAAGGATTAGGCATCAATTTAGAAGCAGTGCGTGAGTGGTGGCCGGTAACTTTATCGGCCATCGGAGGTAATGTAGTTCTTTGCGATGCCGCGAGATTTACGAGCGATATACATGAGCAGCAGCTGGCCGCTGTCCGGCCCCTAATGGCTTTCTCTCGTGCCGGCTCTCCCACTTTAAAATACGAGTACGACGCCAAAGGTCGCCCTCTACCGTCCAAATGCGCATCGGCACAGCGTACACCCCCAACATCTGCCTGCAACGTATTCCAGGAATGCCGTCCGTAATCGTATCTAGCAGCTGCACTGAGGCACACCGAGTGAGCGGAGCGACGGGTTGATTCCTGGAACGAAGTCAAGTGTACTCCCGTGGGCACAGCGTTTCACCGTGTTCCTGGAAGTTTCTTCGGACTGCTGGTTATGATTTTCTTGTTGTCACCACCAGTTGTCAGTCAAGCAAAGCATTTGTGCATTTTCCACGTTCCTTTTAGAGCACAACGAGAAGCCACGGGGTTGCGCTAGAGGTCTGGACACCTACAATCGATAGTCAAATTTCACTTTAAAAAAATCAAGCTGAGACTATGGAACTTGGTGACTGTATGGCCCTTCTCTACACACTCACCATTCAATGTAACGGTTTTTTTTTCACCGACAGGTGTCTAGATAGAGAGATTGGTTGCAGAGTTCTGAATTTTGGTTATTCAGAAAACGTTGTACCTCAAAAATCACCTGGTCATCATTCTGAAAATGCCTCCTATGCACTCTTTCTCCATCCGAGAGAGAGGACGAACTAAATGGTGCCATATCGTGATGGGATGCAGGGGAAGGAGGGTGCGATGCACACATAGTTAACCAAAGAAGCAGCATGTCTGACTGTGTCCTGCGCAGAATAAGCTGGCGCACGGTGCAAAAACACCCCCTTGGACAGCATCCCGCCACGATCCATTTAGATGTCCTTCCGTAACCTCGTCTAGAGGTTTCGGTACTATTCTCCCGTGATGGTACGCCCCTTACGAACATAATCAACTTATAACACAGCATGGTAGCTCCAAAAAACACTCAAAATCGCCTTTCCCGATGATGGTTGTATCTTCTCCTTTTTCGGTGGTGATGAATCCTCTTGCTTCAACTGCTTGCGTTGCTCGTTTGTCTCGGATTCATAGCGGTACATCCAGCACTCGTCCATAGTGATTACGCGACTAAAGAGGTCATCTGACACAGCTGCAAGCATTTCCGTTTCTGCCTCGGTGCTTCGGGCTTTTTGAATGGGTGTGAGCAGCCGCAGAAACCAGCGGGCAGAGACCTTTGCCGTGAGTTAAAGCTTTTCCGGTGGATCTAATATTCCATCATTCTTCGGTAGTGCATCCAGGATTTGTTAACAGTTGTACCAATATTTCGGCTAACAACCTTTCAACCATTCTCAAGGCGAGTCGCTTGAAAGATTTTGAACTCACTTTACACTGTGGAGTAAGCGCGCATGTGCCAAAGGCAATGCTGTTGGTAACAAGAGCGTCAGTGATGTATAAAATTTAACACCTCTAAGAGTAAAACAAAGCAAGCACAGAGTCAGCGAATCCACAGTGCTTAAGAAGTATTTGCTTGATTATTACGGATTTCCTATGTTGTAATGCCAGGCACTCAAGATATACAACAATATTTCCTTTGAAAGCGCAGACGTGAAAAGAGGGGTTTCTGTTACTTGTCGAGCTGGTGACCCTCGTCTCGCTTGAGCAGGTTGTCTACTAATTATATTTCCACAGCTTCCTTGAGCACTGAATCCCAGTAGGATGAGACTGTACCAATATCTTGACTATCCCGTAGTCCATGGAGTGACTAGTGGAAATACACGTACAATGTTCAGCCACAGCAGGTGTGCTTGCTGTGGTAGGCGAGGGTATCGCTGATGTTCAGCCCAACAAATCTTCCGTGGCTGAACATTGTAGGAGTATTTCCACTGGTCACGCCACGGACTACGGGAAAGTCAAGATAGTGGCTACATCCGCATCCTACTGGGATTCGGTGATCAAGAAAGCTGCGGAAATACATTTAGCAGATAACCTGCGCAACCAAGACGAGGGTTTCCAGACCGACAAATCACAGGAAACACTCATTTTGTGTCTGCGGTTTGAAAGGAAATATTCTTCGAGGTCTTCACTGCCTGGCATTACAACATATGCCTTCCATTATAATCAACAGAATACTTCGTAATCACTGTGGTTTCGCTGTCTGAGCTTGCTTTGTTTTACTCTTAGAAGCGTTAGATTTTATACCTTGACTGATGCTCTCGTTACCACCAGTACTACCTTTGCCACAAGTGCGCTTCTCCATAGCATAAAGGGCATTAAATTTTTTGCAAGGGTTAACCTTGAGAACAGCTGAAAAACTGACAGCAGAAACACAGGTACATGAGTTAAAAATATCCTGGATGTGCTAAAAACAAAAAACAAAAAAAACGAAAGAAATCTGTAGAATAATTACCTTTGCCATGTTCAAGGTGTCGTGCAAGATTCTGGAATCTGATCCACGCCTGATTTTCCCTTCGAGCGCTGGGACCTCCATTGGTTTCGGGATTACCGGTTCATCATAGAGAGATGGTCTGCCACTTCGCTTTTCATTATGTAGACTTGTTTTTGCTCATTGGGAACGTCAGCACTACAAAACCACTCTATCATATGATTCTGCATTGTTGCCGGACACTTGCACCAACTCTGTTCCCCTTCAGATGCCGAAAACGAATTATCGCACTACACAACACGTTATGAATGGGCTGCGCCACGTAACTTTGGCTTGTACGGCGGCGTGCTACGGCATTGTGGCAAGCGGATTCCAATTTGTGCCAGGACTGCTGAGACGTACCTGTAAAAATAAAAAATGGCTTACATAACTTCAATTTTTTTGAGATAATAATCGAAACTTTATTGATTACCTTTCGCAAACCTGCGACCCGCCTCCTGCTTCTGTATGTTGCACGGAATTATAGGCGAGTACATGTCCATGCGTGAAAGCGCGTTCGATGCTGCACGAATATCGTCGGCAGGAACTAAACCCTTCTTCAGTCACACGTGTTGATGATGTTCGGTTTTGCGGTGTTCAACTACACGGTCATCAGCACACAATGTCCCAGTTTTTACACAGTCCAAATTTTTCATAGTTCAATCTACACACTGTCACGATTGATGATGATAAAATGATGAGGAAAACACAAACACCCGGTCCCCAGGCAGAGAAAATCCTCAACCCGGCCAGGAATCGAAGTCACGAGTGTGCTTTCAGAAAGAACGGAAATGGAATACAAGAACAGTTACACGAGCGTCGAGGGTCGACGGACCTCATCTAGCAGTGTCCATCCACCGCTCTGGAGTCTGAAGATGACTCTTTCATAGAGTCGACACCGGTCACTCACTCCAATAAAAAATATTTTAACAAGATTGCGATCAACACTGTTTTAAATTTTAATTTTAACAGTCTACACATCTGTACTTATCAGCCTCATCGTCACGCTGACGAAGTGGTTTCGAAAAAAGAAGGCATAATACGGCTACTTGATTCAGAGACTACGTGAGCGTTTTTATTTCATTTTGTTCCACATTGCAGTTGCGTAGTGCGTAACAGTGTATACACTCATATTCACAATGCGGAGTAGAAACGTATCTTAATTTTGTAATGAATAATCTCATTATAAAGTTCACTTGCTTCATATTTTATCATTGAAGTTTGACGATTATACTGGAAAATGTCGTGTAGTTGCTGTTTTATACATAATTTCAACTTACTTGGTTCATATTTTATAATTGAAGTTTGACGCTTATACTGGAAAATGTAGTGTAGGTGGTGTTTTATATATAATTTCAACTTGTCTTACATAAATAGACATTTTTTGTGGCAAACTGGTTACCTTTATGGTTGCTGTACGTAGGCACATTCACAACGGCCTTGTGCAGTGATTAATGCTTCGCAGTACGAGAGCGTCGAGAGGGTCGACGGACCTCATCTAGCAGTGTCCATCCACCGCTCTGGAGTCTGAAGATGACTCTTTCATAGAGTCGACACCGGTCACTCACTCCAATAAAAAATATTTTAACAAGATTGCGATCAACACTGTTTTAAATTTTAATTTTAACAGTCTACACATCTGTACTTATCAGCCTCATCGTCACGCTGACGAAGTGGTTTCGAAAAAAGAAGGCATAATACGGCTACTTGATTCAGAGACTACGTGAGCGTTTTTATTTCATTTTGTTCCACATTGCAGTTGCGTAGTGCGTAACAGTGTATACACTCATATTCACAATGCGGAGTAGAAACGTATCTTAATTTTGTAATGAATAATCTCATTATAAAGTTCACTTGCTTCATATTTTATCATTGAAGTTTGACGATTATACTGGAAAATGTCGTGTAGTTGCTGTTTTATACATAATTTCAACTTACTTGGTTCATATTTTATAATTGAAGTTTGACGCTTATACTGGAAAATGTAGTGTAGGTGGTGTTTTATATATAATTTCAACTTGTCTTACATAAATAGACATTTTTTGTGGCAAACTGGTTACCTTTATGGTTGCTGTACGTAGGCACATTCACAACGGCCTTGTGCAGTGATTAATGCTTCGCAGTACGAGAGCGTGCTGATAAGTAATGCCTTTCGATTTTTTATATCAAAACCCTTAAAGATTTTTAAATAAAACAAACGTTATTAACATTCTTCGTCTTTATTATGCATGTATACATGTTTATTTCTCAGTATAGTCACCTAGGCGACGAACACGCTTCTCACGAGACCATTTTGTTGATACCGTCACTGTAGAATGTTTGATCTTACCTCTGCTTGCACGCTTCAATACTATCAGACTGAAGTCGTCGAAGATATTCTTTAAGTTTTGGAAATAGAGGAAAATCGGGTGGCTCCAACTCGGGACAGTACGGAGAACGATCGATGAGAGTGAACACAAGGCGTCGGATTATTGCCGATGTCGCAGCGCTCGTGTGTGGTCTGGCATTATCATGCTGAAGGAGTTCTTTCCTCCATGTGTGGGCGAACACTTCGAATTCAAAACTTGATTGCAGCACGCTGTTTCTCGCACACCAACATAGTTACGTTACACACTACCATGTTACACGCTACAGTTCGGAGCCCTCTACCGGCAGAAGGCTGTAAATATGTAGACATGAAGAATAAGGATGCAGAACGTTTGTTTTATTTACAAAGTTTTAAAACTTTTCACATAAAAAAATTACGAGGCATTAGTTTTCAGCACGCCCTCGTAATATCTTTTCGATAGATTCTTTCACCAGAACTTTTTCTGAGCTTTATGTGGCATTCGGCGATAATTAATTTTGTTTTAGCGCGGTGAAGGTGGTCCTTACCCTTGAAGAGCGACAGTGCCATGTCCAAGCGAGAAACCTGTACCGGAGTTTTAAAAAAGTAGCTAGAGCATGAACTCGTCTCGTTTATTGTTTTGACACTCGACTTCCTGGATAGGCAGAATTTCTGTAGGTGTCGTCTTGTGTGCTTTCTTAAAAGACGGAAAAGTTGCGCATTGATATCCAGTAGTGTTAAATGTTTTGTTACTAGACAAATTAGTTCAATAATAATGGGTTCCGATCAGACTGTTTTTTGACAGACTTCTGAACACCAAAGTGGTGGATGTCAGAGGAGACTCACGTTTCATCTTTAAATGATACCATTAACACGTTGTTGACGTGAATCACTTATAGAAGTCTATACTGTCATTTCAGCGCTTAAGTTGCGTTTCAGTCGGAGCAATCGTAGGTTCAGATCGTTACACACAATGTTCCTACCCATTCAGACCGGTAGCTAAACTTAATGTCTTTAGCGTCTCTTGTGGCTAATGTATTTAATTCCGGGATGCTTGAAGTGCGATTCAAAGCAAGCAGCTTCTACAAACCTTGTCACTGATGATGCTAAAAAAAATTAAAACAATACGCGTATGGTATGATAAAATTCGTTTTATTCAGTTTGACATAAACGGGTATAACCTGAGAATTATCAGCGTAATATTATGCGCAACTGAATATGGCGAGACAAGAAACTTGGAGAGTTGTGCTGTACGTACACGCAAAATACAATATAAAAGAAATATTTGTTCGTTTTGCTGCAGCCGATACTAACATAAACGAAGCATTATGTTTCCCTTTTCTTCAAAACTGAAAGATTAAATACGAATCCGTTGTAACTCAACTCTGTAAGCACTTACTGCGAATAGTGCTAAACAGAACCACTATTTGGTCTACAGAAATAGTAGCAAGTAAGTCTTACTTAACATAGTTCAAATGGCTCAAATGGTTCTAAGCACTATGGGACTTAATATCTGATGTCATCAGTCCCCTAGACTTAGAACTACTTAAACCTAACTAACCTAAGGACACCACACACATCCATGCCCGAGGCAGGATTCGAACCTGCGACCGTTGCTTAACATAGTTCAGAAATATACACTGCTGTTGGTAGAGAAAATGGTTGCACCCACATAAAATCATCCATCTGCTGTAAACTCTGAGCGCCATAAAGTAAATGATATTGTTTTATTGTCTTCGGATCCAGAAGAATTTCAGCAAAGGATGGAGGAACTGAAAAAATGAAGTGTGGGAGTAGGCCTGAGGGTTAGTTACAGTAAGAGCAAAATAACTTACAGATAGTATGAAAGTAGGAAAACAGCAAAGATTAATGTAGAAGTTATGAAACCGTTGACGATTTTGAACACTAAAGATAACTGAAACCAAGATGCGTATGGACACTTTATTTCTTTAACTGATGAGTATAAATGGCTTGGAGTTCATTTAGGAAACTGAATACTGTATGCAGAAGTAACTGCCCATAACGCATTCAAGGAAGAGTATACAAACACCGTATAGTGCGAGTACTACAAGTGAAACATGAACATTAATGCGAAAAACTTCAAAACCTGAGGGTCGCTCTGCGAGCTGTAGAAGTGTGCGATTTTGGCATAGCAAGAAGGGACGTAATAGTGACTCTTACGAAACTGATATAAGGATGGACCAGGAATGCAGAAGGACGATATTATTGAAGATACTGGAAGGAAATTCTGTGTTATATTTCTCGCAGAGAAAGTGCAAATGGAAGATGGATTGATGACATAAAAAAAGAAGCGTAAAACTGAGATCGTAATGTATGGGGAAGCCTGGAAGAGGCTTATATCCAACACAGGATGATAACTTAAAAGTTGATTCAAAACCAAAAAAATATGACGTGGCGTCTATACCCCATAGGAAGGGATGGAAAGCACACCACACAAAAAATGAGTCACTACCAGCAGACACGAATCGAACAGCGTGTAACACCGTCTGTGGCCTTGATAATCGCCTCAGTTCGAATAGGACGAATCCACAAGTGTCTTCACTACGACGCATCGAACTTGAAGCAACTCATAGATGTCAGATCCTGTAGAGCTACCAGACTGTAAGGATGTTGGTCGCTACATTTCGTTCGCTGTTCTAAATAGCCCAGACACTTCCTATGGGTTAAAAATCGGGTGATTTAGCGAGCTAGTGAAGGTGCGATAAGGTGTCGAAGTGTTCGTCGAACTACGAACGTATACTTGGAGTCCTCTGAATTAGTGACTCGTCGCACTGTTCTACACGCTTCCAGTCAAATACTGTCGAGCTTCTGTGTTGTTTGGCTAACTGAAAATGTGGAGCTCTATGTGCCTGTGTTAGCAATGGCCCTTAGCGAAGTTCCGGCTTCATGTGCCCATTGTATGCTACTACCTTCGCAATGTTCGGTCGGAAACTACACAGTCTAGTCATTTAGGTGTGATCACCACCTACGTTCGACGTCAACGTACAAATACCACTCACAGACGGCAGGTGGCAGAGCCAAGGGTGGAGGCATTTGCAAAACGGCTAAGCTTGTAAACCGTTGGCGTGCAGACGTGGTTAAAGTATACCGTGCATGACAAAATGGCGTTGTCCAAAACAGGCTTCGAGGCAACTGTGGTGACCACGGACCACAAATGACAGGGATGATCGACGGCTGCGGACATGTGTAGGGAAGAACAAACGGGCAGCTGTTATGCAACTGACCGCCATGACATGAACCAAGGGGTACTCCTCAACAACCGTTCAGCGAACGTTGCTGTGTATGGGCCTCTGCAGCAGGCGCCTGGTTCATGCACCCATGCTGACTGCTGTTCATCGGTGACGAACACAACTGGACCCCCACTGAATGGCAACAGTTGACCCTTTCAAATGAATCAGGTTTTATGCTCCATAGTACAGATGGCCGTTGGCGTGTACTGCGTGAAATGTCTGAAAGCAAACACCCTGAAACATACGTCGGAGGCGTCCGGGCCGAAGGAGGGAGCGTTATGGCCAGGGAAATGTTTTCGTGACATTCCCCGGTTTGTCTTGTCATTCTGGAAGGCACAATAGAGCAACACAAGTACGCATCTATCCTTGGAGAACATGTCCGCCCCTGCATACACTTCGTTTTTCCTCGGCACAATGGCAACTACCAGCTAGGAGATGCAACGTGTCACACAGATAGTAGTGTACGTGCGGGATTCAAAGAGCGAAATGATAAGTTAACCGAGCTCCGCCGGCCACCAAACTCTCCGGATTTAAACCCAATCGAAAATCTGTGGGACCACCTCAATCGGGCTGTTGGCGCCATGGATACTCAACCGAGAAACCTAGCGCAGCTGGGCACGGCACTGGAGTCGGCATGGCTCCACATCTCTGTCGGTACCTTCCAGAACCTCACTCACTCTCCTTCCGCTCTTCACCAAACGGTCCGCATTGCAAAAGTTGGTTATTCTGGGGGGGGGGGGGAGGGGGGGGGGGTTGGGTTGTTTGGCGACGGAGACCAGACAGCGAGGTCATCGGTCTCATCGGATTAGGGAAGGACGGGGAAGGACGTCGGCCGTGCCCTTTGAAAGGAAGCATCCCGGCATTTGCCTGGAGCGATTTAGGGAAATCACGGAAAACCTAAATCAGGATGGCCGGACGCGGGATTTAACCGTCGTCCTCCCGAATGCGAGTCCAGTGTCTAACCACTGCGGGTTATTCTGGTTTTTGACAGCTGAACACATTAAGTTGTCTAGACCTGTGTTTTCTAACAAGAGCAATTCCTATCGAGTTTGAAAACGATTATCATTGAGAAAATCTAAGACTTAGCTCCGGTCCACTGCGGGGAACTTCGCTAACGGCGCGGTTATGAGCATGCCGAACCCGATAGCTCCTTTCTGTCAATCTGTCACTTCCCTCTTATCGCGCTGATTCCACACAATCGACTGGTACATACACACTACTCCACTATGTTAGTGGTGCAGTATCGCATGATTGTCTGGTACCAGCTCCACGCCATCTGTATTAGCGCTCCAAAGCGACCAATGAGATCTTTCAAGCGTCTGACTAATATTTTGTCCTGTTGAGCTTATTGTAGGTCTCTGGTGAAGGCCACTAACGCGGGATGGAGCAGCGGAGCTCGACGATAAAGTGGCCAAATCGAATCCTGGTGGTGGAAGAAATTTTCATAGCCATTATTTAGCCAACATGGGGAGGAGACCTGAGAGCACATAGTTCCCGATCACAAAACTTAACGACAGAGCTCTGGATGCCATATCCAGTTTCTCCGCAGAGTCTCATGAAGCGAGGCAATGTGAAAGTATTGATACAGATCCAATCGCCGGATACAGATACGAAGCTTGGCAATGTTCAAATGTGTGTGAATTCTTAAGGGACCAAACTGCAGAGGTCATCGGATCCCTAGACTTACACACTACGTAAACTAACTGAAACTAGCCTATGCTAAGAACAACACACACACACACATGTCCGAGGGAGGACTCGAACCTCCGGCGGGAGGGACCGCGTAGTTAGTGACATGGCGCCTCTAGCCGCGCGGCCACGACGCGCGGCGCCGGCCGCGGTGGTCTAACGGTTCTAGGCGCTCAGTCCGGAACCGCGCGACCGCTACGGTCGCAGGTTCGAATCCTGCCGTGGGCATGGATGTGTGTGATGTCCTTAGGTTAGTTTGGTTTAAGTAGTTCTAAGTTCTAGGGGACTGATGACCACAGATGTTAAGTCCCACAGTGCTCAGAGCCATTCTCTCCACGCGGCACTTGGCAATGCCCTTGGCATTATTCAAGATTGTTCAAAAATGGTACAAATGGCTCTGAGCACTATGGGACTTAACATCTGTGGTCATCAGTCCCCTAGAACTTAGAACTACTTAAACCTAACTAACCTAAGGACATCACACACATCCATGCCCGAGGCAGGATTCGAGCCTGCGACCGTAGCGGTCACGCGGTTCCAGACTGAAGCTCCTAGAACCGCATGGCCACACCGGCCGGCCATTATTCAAGAGGAGTAGGCTATGTGCTAGTACCACACTGCTCCCCCCCCCCCCCCTCTCTCTCTCTCTCCGCCATCATAATAATTCATGCACAATCTCGATATTACACTTTACACATATACATCACAGTCACCTTCACTTGGGATCAAGGATGGTGTCCAATGAAAGCATACGAGAACACATTCCAGACTTAAGAAACATTCCAACCAAATGCGTCAGTTAACATTTACCTAAGACTACCTGATTTTTCTTAATTTTTTGAAACATTTTCGATAGTGACAGAATATTTAAGAACAATAACAAACACTTATTGTTCAATAATTACAAATTGCGTGCGTGTTGTTCTCCCAAAATAATTGCTTAGGATTTAATCCCTGCTAACGTTGTTGTAAGAGTCGAAGAACATGAAAATGAAGAAAAAAAAACCTAACGCATATTTGAGGGAATGCGAAATCTGCTGACAAACGCAATTAATGCTCTCAGCCTAGAGTTTATCCATCTAAATCCTACTATTTAATTCTGTAAAAAACACTAGTTATGTATCCACACTCCGAAAACGATCATCGGATGTCATTAGTTTAAAGTCGAATGTCGGTACATTATTTGTGAGGATATAGCACCTTTTTTGGAGAAGACTTCCTCTTCCCATTAACTGACCTCGTGCTCTTTGGAAATGCGAGTTAGGAGAGTCTCAGAGAGCTTTTGCAGCCGCATCTCATTCGTCCCCGTGACGCAGCTAAGCGGTGTGTTGAAGCTATTGAGAAGCGCTTAGCTCACTTTAGCTGACTGGCGCGTTTGAAAGGGAACGGCTGGACATTGTAGTGGGACTGTTGCCCTTCCGCTGGGCAAGGGCCGTACGACGGCATTTGTGCGCAGCGAGTCTCATTGCCCATTTCCCTAAACTGTCGATCCCATATCCGCGCTGGCCTCTCTGAAGTCCTGTAGCTTCCGGCATTTTCCGTGGCCGAGTCTCTGTCCGCTTATGGATAGCTACGGTCGTCACCCTCGAGTCGACTGTCTACAGTGACGCCAATTTTGCAGGAAACAAACCATCTTTGAAACAGAAAGAAGAGCAACCACCCGAAGACTTCAAGATAGGAAGTACAAATTTACCACATAATCAACTGGAATCTCCCGTGTAGCAAACAGTGTGGAGTGAAAGGAAGATAGCGCATGTAATTCCTGCTTACAGAAAGGGTAGAGTAAGACATGCACAGAATTACAGACCAATACCGCTAACGACCACCTGGTGTAGTATCCTAAAGCATATTGTAAGCTTGAACAGTATGACGTTCGAAGAGGAAAAGATGTTCCTCCATCTATCTATATTACAATGCAACCCACTGTGGAGTGTGTGACGTACGGTACTTCCCAATGCACCTGTTATTAGGGCTTCTACCCGTTCCATTCACGTGTGGAGCGCGGGAAGAATGACTTTTTAAATACCTCTGTGTGCGCTGTAATGTTGAATCTTGTCCTCGTACTGCCTACTAGGACTATTGGTAGGAGGTTGTAGAATAATTCTAGATTAGTCTCTTAAATCTAGTTTTTGAAACTTAGTAAATAGACTTTCTTTTGATAGTTTGCGTCTATCTTTAAGCGTCTGCCAGTTCAGTTTCTTAAGCATATCTGTGACACTCTCCCATATATCAAACATACCTGAGACCATTAGTGCTGCCCTTTTCCGTATAGATGCGGTATGCTTTCGGACAATCAGTACGGATTCAGTAGACACCATACCGATAACCGTTCGTCGCGATCATTGAGTAAACACTTTCGTCCGCGTCGTGACTTTGCGAATGACGTTTTTCCGCTTTCCCTACAAGTGGTATAAATCTTCTATCCGGTGCCTCTTGAAACACAAAACACTTTGGCACCCTTGCTTACGGCAGCACCCACCATACGTGCACCCACAATTGTGGCTCCGACATAATGCACTCACAACCACATTGAACATAGTTCTGACCACAACTGACACTTTCAACGTATTGAAGACATTGAATAGGTTCCTTTCGTGGTCAAATACAACAGCGCAACCTGCAGGGCTAGAATCTACATTACTGTTCGTGGATGCATCTGTCGCGGTTTTTCATGTTTTTGCCCAACTGCTGTATGTCTCAATAAATTTGTGACTAATAAAACCCAGTTTAAATCAGTTATGTCTCAAGAAAGCGTAACAGGACCCTAAAACGATGTAGGTATAGCACAACTGGAAGATTGTTCGCAGACGGTGCTATTGTCTACATACCTTGGATGATAGTAAGGAAATGTGGATTAACTTTGACAAAATTTACGCTTGTTTTAATGAATGGTACCTCTCTTTAAATATCGACAGATGCAAGATAATACCGTTAACAAAGGAAAGAAACCGAGTTTCTCATTACGAGTTTCTTATCATGTCACATCGTTTAAATTCCAGGCTTAATACAAAAAGGCTCAAGGTGAAATTGAAACATTTACGTAAAATCTTTAGTAGGAAAGATACGACTGCAGTGCTTAATTCTGTCACTTGCGTAAAATATCGAAAATACACGTGTCACTGAGTTAAAAAAGCTAACCGCGCCATCAATTGACTATCTGGTGTAAAGCGAAACTAACAGTATGGTTTTATGGTTTCTTTACAAGCATAGAAGGTCTAGATTTAGAATTGATTGCTGTACACATATTTCACCAGTGTCTCTAGCGAATTTCGACCTCCAGTTTCCTTTCACGCAGCACAACGTTTATGATATCACATCTCCTGAACTATGTGCCTACAATGATATACTTCTGCATGTATATCCAGTGGCATATGTGAACACTGACTGCAAAATCTGTCACGAATACAGATAATAGTAAAGAAATAATAAATTAGAACATCATAAGGGATGCGACATTTATACTGCATGAACAGCGAAAATGTAGTAACCGAAATTTTTTTTCCTTTCATTGTTTGGTGGAGACTGTCAGAAAGATAAAGGTTCTAAAGGATTTGAATTTATGTGTGGGTTTCGTTGCAAAGCACTGAGTGCTCTCATTCGCAAATACTGGATGAATATAGTGTGGTTTACTGGGCGTCTTGAGCTACGCCCCTTTTTCACCCTCACCACCACCCCTTTTGTTCAAAATATAGCCTATATGGTGCCCCGAGCCACATTCAAGCTACCAGTGAAAAACCCCATGAAAATTCGCCTAGTAGTTTTGGAGATTAGCATGTTCAAACAGTCAGACACGACGGATGCTGATAAAACTTTTAATCAAGGTATCTTTTCAATTTTTCGTGATCTGATTTTCATGAAAACTTCCACAGGTTGCCTAAGGCTACCCTGAAGTTACCAGTGTTAACCCCATAAAAATCCGTCTTTTGGAGACTAACGCGTTCAAAGACAGACCCGACAATTTTGTTATTGGTACAGATGTAGATGTTGAAACTGACAATTGAATTAATTTGTGGCTGTCAGTGTTCACAGATTCCACTGGATATACATACAGAATTACTACCAAACTAACAGCTGGGACAGTGATGACGACTGAGAAGGCGAATAAAAGAGTATCAGATTTTTAAAAAGACGTGCGCGCCAGATAAGTATACACGAAGAAGCCCTAGTACTGCCGATTCATTGTACCACACGCCATTAAAATGACGATCAACTATAACGAAAAATAACCCTATCGTTCCATAAACCACTAAGTAACAAGAGAAATTATAGAAGGAGCAGTCATTTCCTGTGCTATCGTCAGTAAATACATGCCACAAGAGAAAGTGGAAACTGACTCCAGAAGGCTTACAAGCCGCAATACATTTTCTTGGCTGATGCACTATTGATGAAACATGGAACTTATAACAGATTAACTCAGTCCTTATGTAGCATATATGCTACGTTCATTTTTTTCTAGCTCAGAAAATAAACTAAAGCTCGTTGTGTCTGATTGTAGCATACACTTCAGATCACGTGTTTTCAGCGCATCAGTTGCTTTCATTTTTATATGCTCCCAGTAGGCGGGAGCATCTGCTAAAAAAAGCTGTTTATCGCAGTGTCAGCATGTCCTCAATAAATAAAGGCAATTTGTTTGTTTTTAGTTATTTTGAACTATAATGTGTTTAGGACAGGCTATAATACGCTAATATATCCTACACTATCAAATAAGTGATTATTTATTTCATCTCAACAAAAGAAAGATTTTTTTACGATGCATCAATGCGACTTTATTCGGCAACGACCTATACTTTCACATTCGAGTGGCATTTTTTCATAGTTTTATGTGTCTAATATTGAGTTTTGTGATTATTACACATATTTCAGTTTTTCCTAACAAACGTTATTCATTTTAAACATGGTACAAAATTGTGGTGCATTAAACAATTTTTAATTTAGTATTTTAATTTTATTTTGTAACAGAACAATGCATTGACCACCAAACGTTTTATTCATAATGTCTAAGCTCACGACTGACGAGGTTATGGAAAACTGCGCCAAGGTATAAGGAAAGAAGTAACAGAAGTTGTAAGAAAGAGCTGCCTAGCTGCTTTATTCACAAGCAAGTAACTAGTTTACATATAGAAGTAGTTGAACATGAGATGCGAACTGCCAGCCTAGCGATAAGGAGGCGCGAACCAGGTGGGTAGTTCTTCGCGCTCTCCGACGCTCGTGGGGTGCTGGGCATTCAAACAGCGTTCCAGGCGTCCCCAGACTCGCCAGTGCACAGCTCTTGCTTAAACGAACAATTGTCGTTCTGCTACCAGAACGGTCAAACATTTCAAGCAACTAATAAATTACTTTTTGTCCTAAAATTTTACACGTGTTCTCTTACACTTTCCAGTAGAACTGTGAATTTATAGTTTTAGGTGCTAACTCACTAGGCCGGCCGCGATGGCCATGCGGCTCTAGGCGCTGTAGTCCGGAACCGCGCGACTGCTACGGTCGCAGGTTCGAATCCTGCCTCGGGCATGGATGTGTGTGATGTCCTTAGGTTAGTTAGGTTTAAGTAGTTCTAAGTTCTAGGGGACTGATGACCTGAGATGTTAAGTCCCATAGTGCTCAGAGCCATCTGAACCATTTTTGCTAACTCACTAGAAGGAGGTACATTAGTGTAGATAACACCTAGATCAAATTAACGTATTAAGACTGAATTTCGGCACAAGAAAGAGACAGTTTAGGACAGCAATTGTGGTTATTTTAAATACTCTGATGTGTTCGTACTAAGACAAAATATGCATTTAAGCCAGTAAGGCAGAAGAAAAGAGTCATACCAGTTGGTTATAAATAAAGTGCAGCTACTCAAAGAGGTGCAATCTGGCTGTAATTATCGTACAACAGCGACACTTGGTTGATACTCTAATGTGTTAACGCGGAACCAATTAACTCTGGAAAAAAATTAGTTCCAGTTTTGGCCACCAGGTGCAAAACTAGTGCTGTGAATACAAGAAAGACGTGTAACAATGTTTCCATATGTAATCTATAAGAAACTGGACGAGGCCAGAAAAGGTCAAACAAGTGAGAAAAGTATAATGTTGATTTTACAAATAACCACCACTTACACAATTTGTTCAATATGAGCACCGGAGACGTTGACGAGATGCTATACAGCGCCAGACTTGCACCTCGTGAACAAAATTAGAACTGCTTTTTTTCGGTGAAAATCGGTTCCACATTAACGCATTAGCGTATTTACTGAGTTCCACTGTCATACGGTAATTACAGCCCACACTGGACCACCGTGACTGGCTGCATTTTAATTAAAATCCTAGGCTGAAAATATTCCAAGTAAGCTACAACCGTCTGAAGAGAAACTAAACTATGAACGATGAAAACATGTTGTGAACAGGATAAGGCCCAACTCAAACACTCTACTGGACGAGTGAAGCGATATAAAAGTTGACGATGTTAGTTTGAGAATGTTCCGGTAATGATTCGCGGCGCTCCACCACATCGCTTCTACACGTACCTTTACGTCCACACTCTAGAAACCATTGTGAAATATATGGCGGAATGTATTTCTCATTATATCGCGTATCTGGGTGCCTTCCCGTTCCATTCGCATACAGAGCTCGGTAGAAATCAGTGCTCAGATTCTCTGAATCTGTGACCATGCATCCTATCCTTCCTTGAGTACGCTGAATAGCACCTGTTCGTCCTTTTGTTATTGGTTTCACATACCTGTAGTATTCTAGAATGGTTCGCACAATAGTTTTGTACACAATCTCCATTGCATACTGATTACATTTGACCAGTTCCCTACCGATGAACCGAAGTCTGACGTCTGCTTTACCTATGATAAGGCCTATTTGAATAATACACTTCATATTCTTACGAATTTTCACACCCACTTCTGTGTATAAGTTGAGTGATTCCAATTGTGGCACTCTCTCAGTTGGACTTATAGCAGCAGGTTGTGCGAAATGTAACAGATCGAAAAAAATGACTGCAGGTAAACAGATGAAGAATAAACACATGATTTTTATATAGCAAACATAGCCTGCCAGATGGCTGAGGGGTTGACGTGCTACTTCCCGGGCATAAGAAAGCGCGGCAGATCGTCATCGAATCCGTCCGGCGGATTCCGACGGTGCCCGATGTGCCGGGCAGCCTGAATGTAGATAAAATGTTTTCTGGTTTGTAGACCCGTCAGGTGGTTTTAAGGCGGTTTCCTACTTTCAGCTAGGTGAATACTGGGCTGGCACCGATTCTAAATTCAGATACTCGCTACGAAAACATTTAGAAAACGTTCTCACACTTGAGCGCGAAATTTACTCCACGCAAGGTCGCATGGAATACACACATTCATTCCGATGGGAGTGGTGGCGTCAGGAAGGGCATCCGACCACCAACCGTCACTAACATTGCCACAACTCATAACACACTGCCGACCCCGTAGAGAAACGTGAAAAGCAAAAGGGGGAGGAAGGGGCGAGAAGAAAAATAAGAAGAAGAGGATAACGATGATACAGCAACACTAGTTTCGAAATGTCTGATATCATGTAACCGAGAAACTATGTTCAAGGGTGAACATTGGTGTATCGTTACTCGCAAAGGAATATTCTCTCCTTTACCAATGATAAAAGCTCCAACAGTAGTGAAAATTATTTATTTGTAATAAGAACAAGACAACCCTGTTTCAGGACATGTGTCCCATCTTCAGGTGCATATTAAAATGTGAGTTCACAAAGATGCATAGCTGAGGTTAAAACAGCTTAAAACACTACATCCCTGGTACATGTCATGCAACATGATATCCTCTTCCGTCCTCGATCTACCATAAAGCCTCTCACAGAGCAGGACAACGGTCCGGGCTTAGGGGCGCGCCACGCATGGATCCCCATGAGGACAGACACGCGGCCTTTCAAACACGGTTTTCCGTAGACACCAATGAGAACCATACGAAGCACAATCCCAGCCCTCTCCTTCGCTGTATGGCAAAGAAATTCTTGATGAAGAAAGCCTTGTTATAGAATGTAAACATTATAAATACACTGAAGCGCCAAAGAAACTGGTATAGACATGTGTATTCAAATACAGAGAGATGTAAACAGGCAGAATGTGGCGCTGTGGTCGGCAACGCCTATGTAAGACAATAAGAGTCTGGTGCAGTTGTTAGATCGGCTACTGCTGCTACAGTGGGAGTTATCAAGATATAAGTGAGATGGAAAGTGTGTTACAGTCGGCGCACGTGCGGTGTGACACAGTATCTCCGAGGCAGCGATGAAGTGGGAATTTTCCTGTACGGTCATTTCACGAGTGTACCGTGAATATCAGGAATCCGGTAAAATACCAAATATCCGACATTGCTGCGGCCGGAAAAAATCCTGCAAGAACGCGACTAACGACGACTGAAGAGAATCGTTCATGTGACGGAAGTGCAGCCGTTCTGCAAATTGTTGCAGATTTCAGTGCTGGGCCATCAACAAGTACGAACTATTCAATGGAACGTTATCGATATGGGCTTTTAGAGCTTTTAGAGCCGAAAGCCCAGTCGTGTAATCTTGATGACGGCACAACACGATGCTTTACACCTCGCCTGAGCCAGTCAACAGCCATACTGGACTGTTGATGACTGGAAACATGTTGCCTGGCCAGACAGGTCTCGTTTCAAATTGTATCAAGCGGATGGACGTGTGCTGTTATGGAGACAACCTCATGAATCAATGGACAGTGCATGTCAGCAAGGGGCCGTTCAAGCTGGTGGAAACACTATAATGGTGTGGGGCGTGTGCAGTTGGAGTGATGTGTGACCCCTGATAGGCTTAGATACGGCTCTGACAGGTGACACGCACGTAAGCATCCTGTCTGATCGCCAGCATCCATTCATGTGTATTGTGCATTCCGAAGGACTTGCGCAATTCCAGCAGGGCAGTGCAACAACCTACACGTCCATAATTGCCACAGAGTGGCTCCAGGAACACTCTTCTACGTTTAAACACTTCCGGTGGCCACCAGACTCCCAAGATATGAACATTATTGAGCATATCTGGGATGCCTTGCAACGTGCTGTTCAGAAGAGATCTACATTCCCTCATACTCTTACGGATTTATGGACAGCCCTGCAGGATTTATCGTGTCAGTTCCCTCCAGCACAACTTCAGACATTAGTCGAATCCATATGACGTCGTGGTGCGGCACTTCTTCGTGCTCGCCGGGGCCCTACACGATATGAGGCAGGTGTACCAGTTTCTTTGCTCTTCGGTGTAAAACACAACGCAATTGAAATTAGTCTTGGTGATAATACTTTTTGAGTCTTATTTCCTTTTTTTCCTTTTCCTACGTTTTACACGAGAGACTATACGCATACCTAATTAAATTAGACGAAAAATACACCATAACTGTGTCCAGTAATTGAGATTCTTCGCGAGAGCATTAAACTTGTCTAGGATTGTTCCTATAAACCTTACTCCGCCACGTACGTCTCCATTTCTTGATTTATATGGTTGTTCCCCCCCGAAAACGCTCCCATCAGACTATGCCCTTTACTTGGTGGTTGCGACTGATTCGAGTTGTCAATAATGTATCATGTAGTCAAACTATATAATTTTCACTGTTTCAGTTTATGTTTTACTAACACTTATATCGATGATGCATTTCAGCAATATGCTGCCATCATCAGGTGCATCACAGTTACATCGTCTTTAATCTCAGATGCGATGAGGCTTATTTGCTGCATGTGCCAATGAGGCGATGCACGGAAATTTAATCCTGTAGAGAAACATACATTTATTTCATGTATACTTTAAGTGAGTTGTATGTTTAATTCATTTCATTTATATCTTTATTTACATTTTTCCTGGAAATTTATTGATTTGGCGCACACAACACGGTAATGAACACCACAGCATCACTAAACACTTCCATATTAAGTCGTGGTGTTGTGTCCATTACTATGCTCTGTGTGCCAAACAAATAAATTGTAAGTAGGCTGTGTATGTGTTTGTATGCTGGCAGCGCTATGTAGCGCTCTGCATTAATAACTCTGACAATCCTGTGGCGCTCTGTAAGAGACTCTGTGGCTGGTCGGACTTGCAGTTGGAGGTTAATCGCAAGCAGTGGTGGCAGCTGGAGGTGAACAGCCAATAGTGATGGAGGTTGGAAGTGAGTAGTTAGCACTGACGGAGGTTAGAGGTTTGAAGTATTGGCGCGAGCGGACGATCTGGACGTGTCCGACTTGGAAATTGAATACTATTCATGATTATATAATTTTTGGAACTAGATGTCACACACGATTATATATTTTATTGAACTGGATGTCACATTATTAAGGTAAAAATACATTGTTTGCTTTGCCACAAAATCTTTCCTTTAGTAACCACATGCCTATCATTAGTTTGAGCGTACAGTAGTTAGAATCTTTTATTTAGCTCGCTGTATTGGTGTTTGCTGCATTGCTGTAGTTCGTGTAATGAAGATTTTCTATAAGGTAAGTGACTTACGATATGTATGGGTTATTGTTAGGATTTCTTATACTTCAGGTCTATTCTTTTGTATCAATTATTTGAAGTCAGGTTATCATTTTAAAGCAGTCAGATCGCGTTACCGTTGAATATTGTGAGTAATTAATGAACAGAATAAGTTTGAGTTCTATCTGTCAGGGCAAGTTTGTGGGTCAGTTTTGAGATGATAAAGAATAGTAAAGAGACAGTGTAGTCAAAGTCACTGAGCAGTTTAAGCAGGTTTACTTGCATTCAGTTTCACTCAGCAGTTTCAGAATCAAATAATGTAGAAGTTTTGCATTCTCAGTTACCGCAATTTAAGTAAAAACAATCTTTATTAAGAATTTCCACCCAGCAGTTTAAGTAAAAATTTAATTAAGAAGTTTCAAAATTGCCAGCAGACATGTAAGTAAAGACATCAGTGAAATGATACAAACGTACAACTCACTTAAGGTGTACACTGAAATACACTCTAACACCAAATGGACGCACCAAGAAGAAATTATTCGAATGGGGTGGAATTCGGTAAATGCGATGTACAGACAAACAAATGATAACAATTTCAGAAAAACTGAATGAATTTTTCAAGAGTAACTGAGCAGGTCAATAAAGCGTTGGTCCACCTCTGGCCCTTGAGCAAGCAGTTACTCGGCTTGGTATTGACTGATAGAGTTGTTGGATGTTTTTCTCAGGGATATCGTGAGAAATTCTGTCCAATTGATGCATTAGATCCTCAAAATCTTGAGATGGTTGGAGGGCCCTGTACACGATGCTCCAAACGTTCTCAACTGGGGAGAGATCCGGCGTTCTTGCGTCCATGCTGACCAAGGCAGAGCATGCAAGCACGACGACAAGCAGGAAAAACTCCCACCGTGTGCGGGCGGGCATTATCTTGCTGAAATGTAATGGCTTACAATGAAGGGCAACAAAACGAGATGTAAAATATCGTCGACGTACCGCTGTGCAGTAAGCGTCCCACGGATGACAACCAAAGGGGTCCTGAAATGAAATGAAATGGCAGCCCAAACCATCTCACCTGGTTGTTGGGCCGTTTGTGTGGCAACAGTCAAGTTGGCTCTCTAAAGCTTTTCGGAGAATCTTCTGATACGTCTTCGACTTGGAATCTCATTGACTGGAGCAGAATTGTCTTCAGTGATGAGTCCCGCATTGAACGAAGCTCCGATAACCAAAGGACACGTGTCTGGAGACACCTTGAACAGCGGTGAGACACCAACCTGACTGTCGCCCGCCATACGGCCCGACAACCAGGAGTAATGGTTTGGGGTGCCATTTCTTTTTATGGTAGGATCCCTCTGGTTGTATTCCGTGGCTTCATATGAGTACTATAAACGATATTTTCAAAGATGTTACCGTGGTAAAGATGTTCGGTTACCAATGCTGTTGGGGTTTATGGGCATAGTAAAATATGCCCTTGCTAGTGAAGTAAGATTAATTTAAAAATCGAAGAGAATTAAAATTATTTAGAAGAGTTACTAATATAGCATTCTAGTGAATGGTTAGTATTATTCATACAAAGATAATATGTAAACAGTACCAATCACTGTGTGCAGTATATTTACACAAAAAATACGTTTTTTATTATAGTAATAAAGCTAAGTTTGAACGTTAAATCTATAGCTGCAGCTTACATTATAAATAGTAATGTAATTATTATAATGTAATAATTGTAGTCTGTATTACACATATCAAAAAAAAGATTTGCATTACCCCACTTCCCAGAAGTCCTGAAGATAGACGTTGACTGTGGATATCGTATCACACACACAGCCCCTTTGACTGTTCACAGACGTCACTTAACCCGCCCAAAGATGTAAACAACCATGCATGAGCAGCTCCTATTAGACGGAGGGGTCCGACAGCCGATCAGTTCCAATCATTCCACCAGGAAGGAGGTACACGGCTCGTATTGTCTGTAGTTCAACCCTGCCTAGACGGTCAATTCCGCGGTTCGCTCTCATCCGTATTGTTACTTTGCACCAGGAAGGGCTCTCAACAAGGGAAGTGTCCAGGCGTCTCGGAGTGAACCAAAGCGATGTTGTTCGGACATGTAGGAAATACAGAGAGAGAGGAACTGTCGATGACATGCCTCGCTCAGGTCTCCCAAGGCCTACTACTGCAGTGGATGATTATTACCTACGGATTATGGCTCGGAGGATCCCTGACAGCAACGCCACCATGTTGAATAATGCTTTTCGTGCAGCCACAGGACGTCGTGTTACGACTCAAACTGTGCGCAATACACTGCATGATGCGCAACTTCACTCCCGACGTCCATGGCGAGGTCCACCTTTTCAACCACGACACCATACAGCGCGGTACGGATGGGCCCAACAACATGCCAAATGGACCGCTCAGAATTGGTATCACGTTCTCTTCACCGATGAGTGTCGCATATGTCTTCAAACAGACAACCGACGGAGACGTGTTTGGAGGCAACCCGGTCAGGCTGAATCCCTTAGACACACTGTCCAGTGAGTGTAGCAAGGTGGACGTTTCCTGCTGTTTTGGGGTGGCATTATATGGGGCCGACGTACGCCGCTGGTGGTCATGGAAGACGCCGTAACGGCTGTACGGTACGTGAATGCCATCCTCCGACCGATAGTGCAACCACATCGGCAGCATATTGGCTTGGCGAGTCATTCGTCTTCATGGACGACAATTCGCGCCCTATCGTGCACATCTTGTGAATGTCTTCCTTCAGGTTAACGACATCGCTCGACTAGAGGAGCCAGCATGTTCTCCAGACATGAACCCTATCGAACATGGCTGGGGTAGATTTAAAAGGGCTGTTTATGGACGACGTGACCCACAAATCACTCTGAGGGATCTACGCCGAATCGCCGTTGAGGAGTGGGACAATCTGGACCAACAGTGCCTTGATGAACTTTTGGATAGTATGCCACGACGAATACAGGCCTGCATCAATGCAAGAGGACGTGCTACTGGGTATTAAATGTACCGGTGTATACAGAAATCTGCACCACCACCTCTGATGGTCTCGCTGTATGGTGGTACAACATGCAATGTTTGGTTTTCATGAGCAATAAAATGGGCGAAAATGATGTTTATATTGATCTCTATTCCAATTTTCTGTACAGGTTCCGGAACTCTGGGAACTGAGGTGATGCAAAACTTTGTTTGATGTATGTATATTATGTTATAATCATAACTATTATAATATAATTATATCAATATGTATAATGTAAAATGGAACTATAGATGCAGTATTCAAACTTAGCTTCATCACTATAACAGAAAAAATATGTTATTATGCTTACGTACTGCAAACACTGTTTGGTACTGTGTATATATTATATTTCTATGGGTAATGCTAACCATTCAATTGAATGCTGTATTAGAAATTCTTGTAAATAACTCCGCTTCTTTTTTTCGGTTTTTAAATTAATCTCGTTTCACTAGCAAAGACACGTTTTGCCAAGCCCATATACCCTCACAGCATCGGTAGCCGAACATCTTTGTCACCGTAACATCTCGGAAAATATCGCTTGTGTTACTCATGTGAAGCTAGATCATACTTTATAAGCATTTATCGCGTGTGCTACCATCAGACAGAGAATGTTGTGGTGTAAAGAGTTTTCCAGTGAATTGAACAATACTCACGTATTGCTCACCTACAAACGAGTCAATTTTAAAATTCATAAGGAAAACACAGGGCGATTTCTTCACACAGAATCACACAACACGTAAGTTTTCACTACCTCATCATGTTTTACTAACTTTAAAACCTTTTCATGAATGTTTTTTATAGATGTCAAAAGATCTACATCTCTCGAAAATTTCGCCAAATTGTAAGGTACTCTCTGTCTATCTTAGAGCAGCAAACCAATAACGGATACGAAACGAGGCCGCAGCAATAAAGCTAGAAATTTATAACAACCATCTGAAGATGGGCTTGTAAGAAATCCGAAATCGCTCATGGTTCGATTCAAATAAACCTTTTTAAACCATACTTGTGGATGGTTGCTGTTTAAATTATGCGCCTTATAGCGCAATCGCTGACTTTAAACAATTCCATACAACATGGATAAATATATGGAAAAGATATCAGGTATTTTCGGCTGTTTCAACACGTTCCATTACAGTTACTTGTATTAAGAGGCAGTTACTAATTTTCGCACTAACCACTAATTACGCGCACGTCTCTCGGCATTTCGTAACAATTTTATAACGATTTATGCCTCTGTATACAACTGAACCGTCTGCGAAGACCCCCAGAGATGTGTCAACGTTACCTGCCCGATCATTTATATGACTTTATAATGATGACTTTTCGATGTATACAGAAACCGCGCCTCCGGAAGGAAAAAAAAATTCAGTCGTGAATACCACTTCCATTTTCCTTCCGTGTCAACGGATTTAAATAATAATTAACGCCAAAGATTTTTGTTTATAGAAACGATATTCGGAAACCGCCTGCGGAAATACCAGGCAGCTGTCTGAGGGTATCGGAAAAGTAGTCGCGCTGGAGACGTCCTGGTTCGTGTTAGCAATACCCGGCGGATGAGTTTCTGTGGCACAGCACTGTCTGTTTTCTCGCCGCGCCGCCTTTCTACAGAATGATATCCACGAAGCTCACGTACAAGGAAAAGCACGTTACATTCACGCATCGGACGATATCTCCGCTTCAAGAACGACGCACTGAGTTTTGTATACAGGAAGTTCTCAATCCCGCCATATACCATAAGGGTGAGTTTTGTTTCTCGTACGACGGTGTGAAACTAATTCAAAGGAACACCAACAGTGCAGAAACACGGCGTCGGTCACGCTACATGCAGCCTTCTGGATCTCGCATATGCATATCCTTAACACAGTTCAAAGAGTGTCTCTATAATACTGCAAGGAATTTCTGTGCAGAATTCAAGGATGTGACTTGAATTTTAAAACTACCGTAGGCTACGGTAAACTACTGTCATTAAGCGTATCGAGCGAGGTGGCGCTCTAGTTAGCACACTGGACTCGCATTCGGGAGGACGACAGTTCAAACCCCCATCCGGCCATCCTGATTTACGTTTTCCGTGATTTACCTAAATCGCTCCAGGAATATGACGCAATGGTTCCTTTGAAAAGGGCACGACAGATATTTTTCCTCATCCTTGACACAATCCGAGCTTGTGGCCCGTTTCTAGTGACCCTGATGTCGACGAGACGTTAAACACAATCTTCCTTCGTAAGTAAGCATAGAATACGGTAGTTTTCCAAGTAGCCTTGGTCAGTCAAAATCGCAAATGCCTTGTCTATAGGTTAGGTGTGTTGCATACCTATCGGGTGTTACATTAAAACGATCGCGTTGTTCGTGTGTGCGGTAAGTGTCTTACTAAGTTCCACTAGAAACTGAAACTGGTGAACCGTCTAGAAACTGAATGAGGATATATAAAGGACTACGTAACCTAGGGGACATTTTGGTTGTAAATAGTTATCCTGCTGTCTGTCATTTAAAAATAAACAGTTTTTATAACAACATCGAAATTGTCAATGTTTAATTCAGGTTTCATTCAAAAACTGTTGATTTGTAACGTGAAACAGAGGAATGTTGTGGCAAAAACAAAAGTAATACAGATTTATCATATAGCCTTAAAAGAAAGAAATTCCTTCAATAAAGGTGAAATTTAAAAAAAATGCGAAACAAAAACATATCAAACATAGATTCCGTTCTCTGTTGAGCTTATATAAGGCATGTTTCTGTTATTCATAAACAACTTTCACACTTATCACTACAAGCGGGAAATTCTTGTCTTTGATCATGATGAAGAAAATTCTATTGAGTACAAAATAACAACAATAATTATATTTTAAGTTTGTGCATGTAAACTGTACGTACATCACTAGTAATTACTTTGGTTACATAAAAGTTCAGACGTAGCACCAGTAGCTAATTTTTATTACTTATAAAATAAAATTCATATTTTATAAGGATATAAAATACACAATGTAATAATACTGAACGATGTGTGGTTCTAATTATGTGCAAAACAAACAAAAAAAAACAAAGAAGTCGTTGGCTCTCATTTACGTTTCTTTGTCTACCAATGCTACCAATACTACCGGTTATGCTACCATTCACTACGTTATTTATGTACTGTACCAAAACTACATAAGCGTAGACGGTAGAGCGCAACCAACCTTAGATGTGACATAATAAAACCGTTAATATAAAATTTGAAAATTTTTGGTTTCTCGCTGTCACAGTTTCGTCCCTCATTTAAGCAGTAATTAGGGACACTGTATGAAATTTGACGAAACGGTGATAGCTGCCAACACTTCCGGTTTTTGGAACAGTGTCTATTAAGAGGCAATTGAAATTAGGTTGACGGATAATTTAATTAACAGAGACAATGAATTTCCTCTTAGCAGGACGTGGAATCCTGTACTATCCCGCATCAAAAAAACGTTCTTCGGAGCGACCAGTCCGAGTGTTCGAAAATCGTCCCTGAGTGCAATATATAGTTGCCGGCGGTGTTGTACTAAGGGCGGCGCCACCTGCCCTGTCTTGGAGGGCAGCAACCGTGATGGACGATACGGTGGCCTATATACGTCGATTTGCAGCCTGGCGTCAGTTCTCAGCTGGACTCACCAGCAGAAGCAGCATTCTACTGATGATGGCGAACAGTTGGATCGCTGAAATATCGAATCGAGTTGAATTTAGGATCCAGCAGCAAAACCGAAGAGACTCTCAAGATTAAGGAGAACTAGTCCCGACACTGACGGACGGACAAGTGAAGTTTAAACATTACTGGGACAAGTGTGTGATAATAAAAATCTTATTAAAAGCAAGCTCGGCAATATTTAGAACTGACCTTGTGTATCACGGACGGAGCCAAGGCGGCATCTCATCAGGGACAAACATGCTTGTACAAAGAGTAACGTTATGCGCCCTTCAAAAAACGAGTTACATTCCATACGCAACAAGACCGGCAGGTGGCGCTACATACGAGAATAGAAGTCTCTGCAAATATCGACGCTCACAGCGGAGCAAATGGTATCCTTAGGCGCCTCTAAAGCCGGCTCAAGATAGATGCGGCACTAACAAACAGCTCAAACGTCCACCAAGAAAAACATTAGCTCTTCTGACCAAAATTTATAACAGTTGTCTACTGAACTATTGCTTCCCAACAAAATGGAAATTATCAAGTATTGTCCTTATCTCTAAACCTAACGAAGACATCTCACGAACAGAAAACCATTGGCCAATCAGCCTGCAAAGTGTATGCAAAGTGTTTGAAAGATTAATCGAGGAACGAATCCAAGAACATGTCGTCAACAATGAAACCACAAGAACAGAAAACTATAAAAGACAGGACAATGATCTTTATGCGTCGATTTTGAAGATCAGACACCCAAAGACAACGAGCAGGAATACCACAATGTTCTGTCTTATCGCCGATGTTAAACACAATTTACGTTAATGACATGCCGGCCATCAGTAAGCTGGCACAGTAAGCCGATGATATGGCCTTCCTTACTAGCAGACGGCATCATAGAGCTAACATAAACAGAATGCAAGCTCATCTTAGTAACAACAAATTTAAATTAACACGCCATGGATAAATAATTTTTATTCCATAATCATGTACAAGATCTGTGGCACAAGTCGTCAAGGATGGCAAAACAACTACTACCCATAAATATAAGCTTTGAGCTTCCTACCCACAGTAATACCAAGTTATACCAAGCTAAGTACAAATCAAATCTATTGCTTGATAGCTCTTCCTGGTTTCTGGCCAGCGACACCCGCTGGAGAAAAATTCAGGTCGTGCAGAACAATTGTCTCAGGTGGATGCTGAGGGAATACATATTCACACATATTTACATCCAGGAATCAACGTGGAAACTATAAAGCTGATAATTCGAAAGCGAACCTCCACAATCCACCAACGACTAGATAAACTTATAAACACATCCACGACGTGTGATTCATCCATGTAGCTCCTTGGCACAGATGTAAAACACTTCATTAACTGGTACAGCCCGACTAAATACAAAAAATGGGGAACTTACACATCGGATAACATAGGGGCAGACTTACGGACCTCCTTGGCCCCTAAAGGCAGCGTAAAGAGAATAATAAAAGAGGATTAAAACCCAAACACACACACACACACACACACACACACACACTCACTCACTCACTAAAGCATTTCCGACAGAAGACACAGAGAAGACACTCCCAACCAAGGAAGCCTACCATAGACACCTGCGCTACAGTCATCACTAATTACAATCTGTTACTCAGAACCAAAGAAAACACCATTGTAATTCCAACCAAGAAGTTAAGTATTTGTTTTTTCAGGTTTGGCTGCATTTATTTAATTATTTATTGCAAATATAAAGACCTGTTACCTGATATTTTAGAATAGGTCGTACATATTACAGTTTTCGTTGATCATCTTATTTGTAGATTTTTGTTTTGTTTTTATGTGAACATTTGAAAAGAAACAGTAGTTTCTTAAAAACAATAATTTGAGCTTGAAATATAAAAATTGTTGTTTTAAGAAGAATGTACAAAGACAGTAGGATAGAGGACAGATTTGTTAGTGCCATTTGTTAGTGACTGCCAGTGAATACCTCGGGATGGTTTCTTCGAGCTGTTGATCGCCTGATATAATAAAATACATGTTAATATTATAAATAAAAGTGTCTGATTTTAGCCATGGATCTGTTTGTCGTGGTGTTTGTAGAAAAAATGTCTATCTTGCATCTGCCGCCTACAGCTAAGACACAACAACCACCAGTCACGACATAGTTTATGTTCGAGCTGAATTTTAGGATGTTTCAAATTTTCACTTCAAACACACATTAAAGAAGACGAAAAGCAGTCCTCAGTCCAAAGATTGCTTTGGACGCCACAATGTCTTATTAGGCACGGTCCTATTGGAGGTAGTACGCCACTGCCTTCCTCCACCCTTTGAGCTGACTTACTCATCCAATTATAGGAGGCCCTACAGTTTAACTTTAACTCCTAACCATCGTGCTACTTGAATTTTTCATTTTTACAAGTCAGTGCTAAACTCGAAAGAAGTTGTAAGTTACAGAAAAACGTCTTAAGATATACTGGAGACGGAATCCTGAACCTCTGGACTTTCAGTCTAGCACCACTCACTGAGCCTCCGAGCCACATTTAACAAACAGAAAATAAACGAGATAATGTCGAGAATTACGTCATGTTGACGTTGATATTGTTAGTAGCGGAGTACAAGCTCGGATTGAACAAAAATGGAAAAGAAAATCTGGCGTGCTCTTTCCAAAGGAACCGTCTCGATATCTTCATTACGATTCAGGAAAACCATGGATAATCTACATGTATAGGGCCAGAGAGTGATTTAAGCCGTGCTCCTCCCCTCTGCCAGTACAGTGACGCATACACTGTGCCTCTGCTCGTTTATTGGCAAAGGTATTGCCACGTCATACAGCACAGAAAAAATGGGTTGGTGGAGAAGGAGCGGGATAAAACTAAAATTTCTGACTTTTTCCGATCCCACAATATCTCCTCCTACTTGTTTTGGGTATCTCGGTAATGTATAGGCAACCAATTAATGGCACTTGTAGCAATAGATTTTTCACGTCTCCTTATTCACTTTTAATAGCTGATCTGTATGGTTATACATTAGTTTTTACTACATTTCTTTTTATTTTCGTGTCTATGCTGGCAGATACATTGGTGTCGTTTCTGTAGTGTTGATTCTCTTGATTTATTTCATTTAATAATAATATTACTTACGCCGTGAGATTATCTGGTACGAACAATGGTAATTGATATTCTTCTCTCTTTACTTTTTAAAGCAGCCAGAACTCGAATTTTCAAATGTTTAAAATGAAAGAAACCTCTGCCGTTGATTGGCCTAATGAACTGTATGCACGAAAGCACTGCCTACTTTCTCTTGAACTGCCCGATAATATAGATAAAGTTAGTTTCGGTATATATCTATTTATTGTTTCGTTTGTAGTTTTAGGCAATTGTGTGATACGACGTGAAGAGGTATGTCGATAGTAATCACTTGGATAGTTAATCCAACTATATAAATATTTAGGGATCAGTTCTGGAATGATAACTTTAAGTAGAGTACTTTCGAAATAATTTTATTTCATTAAACAATATTTTACGCAAAATTAATTGGCTCGAGGGTATTATTTCTACATTCCGTTGTAGTGCTGCACATTACTACGAACTTGAACAACAATGTTGTAGATTCAGACTATTTCCTCCACATCAATAAAACTCTCCTGCAACTCGTTTGTTGGTATACTCTCGCACCGAACGACGTGGGCCACTCAGCGAAGCAGTAATCCAGCCACAATACTTCCAGACTCTGACAGGCACACGTTGAATGAAGGTTACTGAATATTTATTTCACTTAGTGCTGTTTTTGCCATCGCGTTTTTCTTTCTTTCAATTTTGCGTTCAGGAGCAGTGAGTCTGCAGTTATAATCCTCAAGCCATTTTACCATGAGGGACGGAGTAAATTCCAGTACCAATATCTCTCCCCCTCCTCCCTCCCTCCCTTTTTCATTCGAGAACGGTGCGAGGGTATAATTACTGCCGCTAAACCTGTTTATGAGTCCTAATTTCTGTGATTTTCTCGTTGTGGTCATTTCGCGAGACATATATGGAAAGTAATGTGCGCTCTCCGAATTTCAACAGTAAATCTCTTCAACAGTAAATCTCTCCGTGATGCTCAACGCCTCTCTTGCATCTAAAGTTGGAGCAGCCCCGTATAGCTTTCGCGCCTTTTTTTTCAGTGTGTTCGTCTGCCGTGTTTCAAAGAATTTCTGTCAATATTTCACGTCTGTAGCTCATTCATATACGCGAGTGAGCTCATTCTCTCACGCCGAATGTTGCAATGTTAGGTATCCAGCTTCTGCCACTAAGCTCGACTCGGTGGAAGGGGGGGGGGGGGGGGGAAGACAGACATGGCCCACCGCAATACGACTCGTATTTTGGCAGGTCGCTTGTGTACAACCTCAAATGGAGGTCGCCAAGATGTTTTGCCACAAAATCCTTCCGGTTTTAAGAAAACCGTCCATAATGTTCATGACACGCAATCGACTCAAAAGTGACTGGATCGATAGATGGTTGAAAATTGAGAATTTTTAATCATCATATATGAGATTCGCAAACGCATATTGTCCTCGAAATCGAGGAAAGAAATTGTTACGACTGCCGCGTATGTAATCATAAGGTAAACGATAGTTAACAAAATAGCCGCTGGCTTAGCGACCAAGACTTGGGGAGCAGGGAACATGTATTCGATTCTAAGATATATTCTACAATCTTTTTATTTGCATTTTTTTTCTGTATCGAAATTGATAGGAATAGGAGTGTTAATAAGGTACTCAGTAAGATACACAGACAAGCTAAGAAAATGAATTTCCCAAACAACTTGTATTAGTAAGTAATTAAAAATTTAAGCCTCGTTGCACGAAAGAAGTACCGAGCAATACTGTTGCGAATTCGTCACGAAGGCCCACAGACTGCCGACAGCGTGATGCTTATTTACAGCGAGGCGCGGTGTAAAACTTTATTTGGAGGTTTCAAAATTGCTTCTGGAAACCCCAGACAATCGTGTGAATGTAATAACGATTCGTAGCATAATTACTGATTAACTTTTAGCTCCGGTTTTTCTGTCGATGCAATCGTATGCGTGGTATGAATTAAAATGAATTCCCGAGAGTGAAATTCTTTTGAATATAGACCAAGTCTTCTTTCCTCCAAATGTTCGGAACTACGTACTTCCGTGAAGATTTCAATCATTAAATGTTCTTGATGTCGCGAGTATATTAGCTTCGAATGATCGTGTGACAAGTACCACCCATGCAGCTGTTCGAAGGAAAGCAATGATACGTAACAGAGTGACTGGAATATTCATTCTAAGCCAACCACGATTAAAAATTTAATTCACGCCAATCCAAGTAATTTGAGAAATTTATTTGGTTACCTTGTTATTATTCCTTATTGGTTACTTTATCAAACCTCCTATTCCGACTAATTTCGATTCATAAAAAATAAAAATGAAAAAAAACAGTAGACTGCATTTTGGAATCGAACACGGGTTCTTCTCTAGCCTTGGTCGCTACACCAGCGACGCTTCCGTTGAACAGCGTTCACATTACGGGTACATAAGCGACAGTCGTAACAGTTTCTTTTGCGGACCTCACATATGATAAAGGAAACGTTCAATTTTGAATTCTCTGTCATGTCGACCCCGTCATTTCTGAATCGATTGCGCAACATGAACTTAGGGATGGTTTTCTCAAAAGCAGCATGGCTAGGCGTTGCACCAAAATATCTTAGTCTTTCATTTTAAGCTGTACGCTTACTCTACCGTCGTGTTGCGGCAACTTACTGTGTAGCATAATCTCATGGATAGTGTCATGAAATTTTTTTCTATTATATATCTAATATTTATAATAAGAGATGCCCTTAAACAGGAACTGTTTTCCTTGTTATATGTATGGATCCAACAATAATCAATAGTGACGTGAAGTTTCATTGTCTTCATTACGGTGCCTTTTTACGTTGTTCAAGTAATTGTTAAAAAATCAAGGTGCGTAGCATCTGTAAATGCTTAAATTAGTTAAGTAAAATTGTATTATATATTACATTTATTTATTATATGGAAGTAAAATAATACGTTGAAATAAATATGAATACATGTTGCCGAATGGAAGCACCGCAGTTCGTCAGTGGTAGGGCCCCTCGCGACGTAGGCGTTCTCCAATTGAAAGTCCCCTCACACAGTTTCAGCACGTATTAACTGGTTTGCAACATTAGTAGTAGAAGCGGTTGCACAAGACAGCAGGGTCTCTGGGATGCAGCGCTGTGCCTGCCGTGTGTTGGCTCAGCTGCGCGCCAACTGCGCTGTCCCGCTCTACACCAGCACTGCGAGCTGCCACCGTCAACCGCTCGCATTAATGACTACGCACGACCAGGCTCGCTAGTTTTCCCCGCGTTAGAAGCACTCTGTGTCATTCACTTTGGCAGATATTTGCGTATATATCGACTGAGTCCAGAATACAAACAGTGGCTTACGCTTAGCTAGGTACCGTCGGCGACGGTGTGATTAGAGACGTATCGCGAGACCGGATTGTGGAAAGCTGAGGTAGATGTCAGCGTTATCCGTTCGCAAGTGTTCAGCCTATCATTTGTTATAACTGAGTTAGGGGAACAACAGAAAACTTAATTCCTGGCAGTTCGAGTATTAATTTTATACTAAAGTCTGTTCATGAAATCGTAGCATAATTTCCATGTTTCTCCTTATGTGCTAAATTAGCTCTTTTGTGTTGAAGAAAAGATTAAAAAAAACATAAGTAATCAATGATTTGCAATAATGACACTATCGATACTTGTGTCCTAATATTATCGATACATCGATTCTATTGGAAGAAGATACCAAATATCGTAATGAATTTGGTATTGGCATAACCGTACTGCACCATGTTACAACCGCACATCACCTAGCCTGGTGGCAGAAGTATTGTCTTCTTTAATGTGCTTGTTACATAAGTGCGTCCGATGAGCTGTCAGAGAGAATAAGGTAATAATGTTCGTTAGGCCACGTGTAACGATGCATCTCCATAAAGGCAAAGGAAAGCATAAACATATACAGGATTAAAAGCGGAGCAGACGTATTTTAAATGACAAAGTTCTTACTATGACAGCAATGCTACCTTATTCACTTGCAGTTGAAGCCCGTTTACTCAGTGTGTAGAAATGACAAAGGTTTTCAACTAAGTAATTGTCTTGATCTGCTGCGTTTCGAAAGTAGTCATGATAATAACACTCACAGGGAAAAAAGAGCAGGTATTGGATGATTCGCCATCATTGGTCATTCACTGGAATTATCTTTCATTTCAGAGGATGCTTTTGCATTGAAAGGATCAGCCGGTACTTTTTACCGTTGCTGGTTTCGCTGAACAATGGTCCGTGTGAAAAACTATGAACAGGGTCAGAACAGAGGCTGCAAGTTCAAAAAACAATTTCCAGACATGGGATTATTCTGTACTTAGCCCATTGTGACTGGAGCTTAACAAACTAGGTAGCAAGTTCCTTATTTGGCCTTCTGCGTGGATACGCTATTCACCCGTCAATCATATAAAAAACACTGACTTTTATAACATATAAATGTACAAAGTATTTAAAGACAGCAAAACATTTCACTATACGGAGCACTTATACCAGTATGGAGTATGTCCTGCAAGATATAACACTGATCACGTAATATCTGCCAGCTCTGAAGCCGTTGTGAATGACAGATACTGGAATAAAGTATCTTAAATTGTCATCTTTGTCTTCACATTGAGATATGGTGCAGAAATAAATCAGGCATATAACAGTTCGCACAAAGGCGTTTCATACATTCTTTTCGCACCTCATACATGAGTGGAAACAGAGGAAGCTTTAATACGTTGTTCAACAGAAAGCACGCTGTGCGACGCTCTTGTAAGTGATTCGAAGAGTGTGTATGTAAACCTAGATGCAAACGTCGACGGAACGTTACAATGTGACATTTGTTTCTTAAACCTGCATTTAGCCGAGAACATGCTGATCGTTACTCAGGGAGCGCCACTGACTCTGGTTCGGGACACAAACATCTGCCTGTTGCTCAGACAGAGTGAGATGATTAAGAGTTTATCATACTAGTTCAAACAGAAGAGTAATTCATCTCGAAATTCATTGGAACATTTCGGTAACTTTGCTGGGGGGTGTCTGTCTACAAATTAGACTGCAAACATGACAGTTAATGACTGCTTCGTCTTTGTGAAGAACTGCGCTTTTAATTAGTGCCAACAGTCTGACGTGGCGAGGTGTTACGAGCTCTAAGCAATGCATTAAAGTCAACAAACGGCTGCTATTTTCCACAAAAAAATATACTTTTACTGCGGAATAATGTCTAATTCTGTATTATATTCGAACACGACCCTCACTCTAATTACATATAAAAATGATTGTGTAAACCGACAATTTCAGTTCGGTCACGTAAATCAGTAAAGAGAACGGAATCAGCAGAAAGTACGACACCTTTAATAAAACATACTTCCTGGATGTTGCATTTGATCTGAATCTATAAGACAGAGAATTCACCATTTCGCTGTGTTCCTAGACTAACTGTGATGTGATCTGATACAATGCCAGCCCACTGGTATTATTTAAAATATAGCCACTGACTGGCCTGCCGTGTTATAAAGTATGATGAAGGTCCAGGTGTACCGATAAATAACTGCACTGCGTAACGTAACCGTGAAGTGAATGACATGCTCCACAGAAACATGTTATCCAATCGCGGAGTAAGTAATACGATTGTCGTTATTAACAGCCACAAACTACGTACATTTGGTAACAGAATAGCAGAATCTACACACACAAATATACTTTGAGATCGTTACAATATACTAAACTCTTTTTGTTTGCAGTCACAGTCCAGGACTCGACCGCGATCCCCCATTTTTCATGAGAAGTCGCCTTACCATTACACTATTTTTTTAATTTCTAACAGATCTGTGTTTTTCTAGGAATTTTACAGCTCATGATCACAAGGTATTCACACACACTAAGCCATAGACCTCCCCACCGAGGTATTTCCTCATAATGTTAATAAAGTAGAGACCAAGAATGTTCAGCGTTACACCTAACGCAAGAAGTTTCCAGAATGCTTATGAATGAGAATCACGATCTTGGTGACAGAGCGTTATCATCGAAGTTTTTGATATCAATACTTGTGTCCGTATCAAGCGATGACACCTGGACAGAAAATACCGGCAAACTTCTCTTCATAGCATAAGTACAAGTGTTTTCGCCGTGTGGATGAAACGTGAATCCAATTTCCAGAAACTGTTAATATGAGGGCCGTACAAAAATTTAAAGCAGTTACCTCACTGTTCCTGGTGTTTAAAGCTGTGTATTGTTCTCCAGTGGACTCAACGATTGCTCGTGATGCTTGATCCATTGATTTCTGACCCAGAATGAATCTTCCATGGGAACGTTTCGCTGCTATCGACGGAATATGACTATGAGGATTGTCTTCGCTATTGTCTTACATTTTAGCGAGTACATAAGTTTTAATTGCCCCTTTTGTCTTCTGTTGCGTAACCTAGTTGACCCCATGACAAATTTTGCTAAAAATAATATTTCACTTCATAATTCTCTTGCAGGCACAATAAATTAGAGATCATCAAGTCTTTTGAATTCGCGTAACATACGAGTATATTGATTTTTAATCTTAAAACAAACTTTACCTTCAGTTACCGATTCTGCACAGTCGGGACAACAATTAAAAGACTTCTAGGTGAGGAAATATGATCATTGTTTCCTATATTTTCTCCTTGAATGAGCGAGCATTTTGTCAGCAGCAGGCTGTGTAGAACGGTTCATTACACAATGTTATTCTCATACGAGGTCCCAACCTATATCAACAGTCAACAGCAGGAGAGAAAATTACTAATAACAATTATTTTATATTAATAGTAAAATTATTTTCTGTTAATCACTCGTCCTACAAATTATTTTAAAATGCTAACGTCAGTCGTAACACCCTAAGGAATGAGGAGCACGCACTCACTAAAAGAAACACGCTCTTTTGGAACATGCAAGTACTTCGCCTGCCGCTACACAAATTCTCTACGTGATTCGATGTTAAAAATATGGAAATGGATGCTTGAACACAAAAACAGATAGATGTTTGCCCACCCTGCAGGTTTCCCTGCTATATTTGACCACGAACGGCACCTGTGCAATGCCCTCAATACGTTGCAAGTATCAGCCATGATCGTAACAATGTTTTTTGTAGTTGTGAGTGCATTATATCACAGTTAAGTGAATTCGAATATAGGAAAATTGTTTTTGCTCGTATGGTTGGTGCTTCAGTAACCAAGGCAGTCCACGTGTTTAGTGTTTCAAGAGGCGCCGTATCGAAGATTTGTACCACATGCGAGGAAAGTGGAAAAACATCATTCGCTAAGCCACATCGCTGACGAAAGTGTGCTTTAAGTGATCGTGACGGACGGTCATTGAAGAGGATTGAGACGAACAATAAGCGGACAACAACTGCAAAAGTCACCTCGTCGTCAATGTTACGGTCGACCACATGTGACCACCGCTTCACATCTGCGCCTGCCACCTGACAACAAATAAAAGACCCTTTGCAACATTCTGTGTCTTCCAGGATATCAAAGACCGTTTAGAATAACTGTTGGCCAGTTTGGCTCAGGGGAGGATTCAAGCCGGCCGCAGTGGAACAGCGGCTCTAGGCGCTTCAGTCTGAAACCGCGCAACCGCTACGGTCGCAGGTTCGAATCCTGCCTCGAGCATGGATGTGTGTGGTGTCCTTAGGTTAGTTAGGTTTAAATAGTTCTAAATTCTAGGGGACTGATGACCTTAAGTGTTATAGTGCTCAGACCCACTTGATTTGGAGGATTCAATGGCTGTACGACATTTTTCCCAACGGAATCAGTGCAGCCATCCAAGCCAGAAGGGGTGCAACGTCATGCTTGTAAATGGGTTCTTACTGCCAAGCTCTTTCTAAAATTGATTCGATATTGGAATCGCTGAAATAACATCACATATACTCTGAACCCGTGAAGTTTCACTTCGTATCCTCCTTCCCTTTTGGGTGCCTCACTCTTTTTTTGTCAAGCAGTGTAAAATGCAACCTGTGAGCTTCAAATCTCCAGCACACCTGTTTAGAACTCATTGGAGCCTTCACCAGCTCGAATTCGGACACTTGTTTCAGAGTCACCCACTACATTTGTTACTCCTTATCTGACGTGCGAACTGTGCAGGATCTACAGTGAATGACTCTTTGTCTGCTAGTCGTTGAAACAAATCCGCAAACTTTTTTTTTCAAATGCAGTACGATGTTGATGATGTCATTAAGTGTAAATAGTACACCCCTGTCAATTAACGCCGTTAGCTGCTCCGTAGCAGAACACCATCTCTGCAATTTCCTGAGGCGACTAACGTGTCTCCATTTCACAGTCTGCTTTGCTCACGGAATTACTAATTTTTTCTAACTCCACGAAACTCCCAAAACAATTTCGATGGAATGACTGAAGTAGGGAACAGATGTGGGTATTATGCCTGTCGACAGCGTCACAGTCGGAGGACTAGGTACGGAGTCAAGCAAGCAAGCAATGACTGCCAATAATAAGCCTACAACACTGACTACTGACTTATCTCGGCACAAGTAAAAAGGTCCACATCTCAAGCAGTACAGAGTGGGCAATATACAACTAGCCCACAAAATACACTTGCAGAAAAAAAATTAGTTCACCTGGAAAGATGTTGATTTTGATCGGATAACGACATATGCTGCCTGCGGTGTAGTAGATGTACTGATAATGGTTTCAACGTCGTCCACCAAAGATAGCGTAGTGGCATAGCTACCAGAATGCCACCTGTATCTAACCTTTAATGGGGAATGCTCACAGCTGGAAGGCTCAGTGTGGTGAAAACATGAGAAGCAAGCAGGAAATCATGCCACGTAAATGAACTCGTGCTTCTTACAGCCAACTGAGCTAGTCTGAAAGGGGTCAGATTGTGGCCTTCCGAGTGGTGGGGTGGTCTTTTCGGAGAATTGCCACACTAGTTGGACGTACTGCATCAGTTGTACAATTACAGGGCGAGATGGAATTCCAAAACCACTCATCAATGAAGCAAATACCCGTAACAGGAACACGAGGCGCCGAACCCATAAAGCACTGACTCCGGAGCAATAGAAGAGTGTCAATGGATCTGATGAGTCTTGTTTTACGCTGTTCCCAAATTCTGCCCGAGTTTACGTCCCAAGAGTCGAACATGACGGGGGTTCGATGATGACTTGGGCAGCCATCAGTGGTCACATGAACATTCTCATACCTATGGACTAGGTACTCGACGTCCATGCGGCACATATGCCAAGCAGGATCGTCATATTGTAAGGGCAGTAGTGGTAAATCGAACAGCTACCACATCACAGATGAGAGGGCTTGTGAGCCCAGACATGTCTACACAAACTGTTGCAAGCAAGTTATTAGGGGTGGGACTACAGTCACGCTCACCTCTAGCTCGTCCGTTACTCCAGCCACAGCATCGAGGTGCACGGCTCGACTGGTGCCGTCAGAGGACCACGTCGAAGATGGAATGGCGCGCCGTGGTCTTCAGCGATGAAAGCAGATTCTGCCTGTATGCATGTGATGGTCGTTTGCGTAGATATGGTGAGAGCTGTCTCGTAGAGCACATTTGTCCGAGACACACAGTCCTATCCAAGGCATTTTGGTCTTGGGTGCGAAAAGCTACGTCTCTCGTTCACCATTGGTGTTTCTGGAGGGGTCGCTAACCAGCGCTCGGTACGTTTAGAATGTTGTTAGACCCGTTCTTTTGACATTATTGTAACAGAGATGTGATGTGTTTCTCCAGCAGGGTAATGCTTGTCCACACAATGTCCATGAAACTCAACGTGCCGCGCGGTCTGGCGCGCCTTGTCACGGTCCGCGTGGCTGCCCCCGTCGCAGGTTCGAGTCCTCCCTCGGGCATGAGTATAAGTGTTGTCCTTAGCGTAAGTTAGTTTAAGTTAGATTAAGTAGTTTATAAGATTAGGGACCGATGACCTCAGCACTTTGATCCCATAGTCTCTTACCACAAATTTCCAATTTCCAAACTCAATGTGCTCTGCAAGACGTGCATCAACTCCTCGGCACGATCTCCGGACTTGTCTCCAATAGGACACATGTGGAATTTGATGAGACGAGAAGTGACTCATCAGACTCGTCAACGAACAACTCGTGCAGAATGACGTGAACAGGTTGAGCAGGAGTGGCATAACATATTCCAGGACGGTATTCGGTATCTGTGCGATCGACTAGATGCCAGAGTCAGGGCCTTCATTCGCCCGTGGAGGCCACACCATGTGCTATTATGGGTGTTACAGCATGGGTCGATACCTGATACCTCAGAACCGCTTGTGGTCTTTTTCTGTAAATGTGACCATTTCATGTACTCCATATGCACTGTTGCAACAATAACTCTTGAGTTAATTGGAAACCTGTAAAAGGGTGTACTAATTTTTTTCGATAGTGTATTTAGTATGTCTTACGATTGCAACCCAACATACGTCATCCGCACTCAGGAGGGATAATTTAAGTTGGGTTCCCTATCTTATGGCACACGAGATATTTTCTGGGCTAGTTTTACATTGGTCGCTGTGTATTTCTTATGGGTTGGGTTGTTTTGGAGAAGGAGACCAGACAGCGAGGTCATCGGTCTCATCGGATTAGGGAAGGACGGGGAAGGAAGTCGGCCTTGCCCTTTCAAAGGAACCATCCCGGCATTTGCCTGGAGCGATTTAGGGAAATCACGGAAAACCTAAATCAGGATGGCCGGACGCGGGATTGAACCGTCGTCCTCCAGAATGCGAGTCCAGTGTGCTAGCCACTGCGCCACCTCGCTTATGGATAAATGTTTATGTCACTCTTTTTCGTTATATTGACTTGTGCTCGTGTAAGAAAATGGGACATTTTTAGAATACTATGTCTGCATCTAAAGACACTCTTAAAGTCATTGCGTAGGTTGTTTACCAACGTCGCTCTCTAGCTTAGTGCCATTTTGGGCGGACGGATCACCATCAACGGTGGCAGACACCAGCATTCTTCGACAGAATGCGAAAAGACTGGCGTTCAACGCAGGATATTGGCACACTACAACATACTCTTCCGTAGCTGTCAACATACTGGTGTCACGAGTTTCGTCTACCACCACGATTCGAAACACGTGCCTCCGCGTTGAGCGCCACCGCACTGACGACGTACACTTTAGTCTGAAGGCGACCAAATATTTCCACCTCTTCAGAAACATTACTCATGTAGCGAGCACTTCGCATTTTACAGTTTTGGAATGTAAAGCACGGTTAAAGTTTGTTATGCCGTTGACTGCTTTGCTCTTGGATTTGTTAAAATAACGATGTCGGCATTTGCCTGAAGTGATCAACATTAAAGTCTTTACAGGTGGCTTTATATACATCGAGCGCGCTTGATACGTTCTAAAATCGCTTGGGCCACCAGTGACTTTCGGGTTGACGGATAAGTCTGGTTTATCTTCCATTACAAGCGCTGAAGAATGGTTCAAATGGCTCTAAGCACTATGGGACTTAAGATCTGAGGTCATCAGTACCCTAGACTTAGAACTAATTAAACCTAATCAACCTAAGGACATCACACACATCCATGCCCGAGGCAGGATTCAAACCTGCGACCGTAGCAGCAGCGCGGTTCCGGGCTGAAGCGCCTAGAACCGCTCGGCCACAGCGATTACGTGACTGCTATGTTTCAGCGTATCTTATGAAAAGAATGTCAGTTGTATTGTACACTTCAGTAGAAGGGCATGGTACGCACTGGCCATCATAGTAACAGACACTGGTAATCCGAACATTGTGTACGCAGGTTTTGGAACCCAAATCAACGCCAGTACGTCGTGCTATGGATTCTACAAACTTTTCTGCGAACCTTGCAGAACTAGCACTCCTGAAAAAAAGGATACTGCGGAGACATGGCTTAGCCACAGCCTGGGGGATGTTTCCAGAATGAGATTTTCACTCTGCAGCGGAGTGTGCGCTGATATGAAACTTCCTGGCAAATTAAAACTGTGTGCCCGACCGAGACTCGAACTCGAGACCTTTCAATCTTTTCAGTTACTCAGAGTGACACAAATACTTCATTAACGTGTTCTTAATATCACGCAAGAAGTGGAAACACGTACGCTTTGTGAACAGGTATAGTTTATGTGGATATGTGTCCGCACTGGAATAACAGCTGTGGTGTAACTTGTCACTTAGGCTCAAGTGGTATGTGATGCAGAACGTCTACAGTACTGACGAATGAAGATCTCTACCATGAACGTATTTATTTATTTTTAGTTTGAATTGTGAGACTTGTATACCGTTTGGGAGTTTCAACCTGTATGCGCATTTAATATAGCCATTCTGCAGGACAGGGTGACGAGAGAAGTTTTTGTTACACGTTACGATTTATTACATGCAGTCGCGTCGCAGCTCGGAGATGCGCCGCGTGACGTAGTGCAACGATTACCTTCACAGTCGGTATCACGTCACGTGAACAAGAGATGAAGCTGAGCTGTCATTCTGAAAAGAATGTAATATCGTAACTCATATTGTATACAAACATTATATGAGTTGAGTAGTGTGATGGATCAATATAATCTTGTGCTAGAAGAGATGCCTGGTAGAAAGTTAAAGACGCATATGAGCAATTTCAGTTTTTCAGTACAAATATAGTTGCAGCGAAGACGAAGTCATCCATCAGAATAACTACACTGTTTGTCAGAGTGGTAATTCAAGAAATGTAAATTCAGAATTTGACGGTATTGTAGATCTTAAACTGAACTCTTACATATTTTCTACATACTAAGCACCTCACATGCAACGGACAACGGAAGAGACTAACAAAGGAAATAAGGTAAATTCCACAAAAAAAAAATTATTTAACCTGGCACGAATTTAAATCAGGCGTATTATTAAAAAGACGAGTTTTTCAACAGTGGAAAAGCTGGTGTAATACACCAGTAATTACAGAAGCCTAAATTACAGACGGATGTTCCCAGGCTTGCTACACTCAAAGGATACATACGAGATACAGCATCGTCAGTAAGGATGACATTCAGATATAGCTCATTTCCCAGCTATCTGCACCGAATCGAGACATTATATTATGAGTCTAATGTAACATCTGATGGAGACTTAAAAGAATTTGCATTTTTTTCTGCGGGCAGTACAATCAAAACTTTCACTGAAATCCAGCCTACGGCTGCCAAGAGATATGGACTATAAGTTATTCACAAAGACGCCAAAGAGTAAAAAATATTAGCTTAACACATGTGTAGATTTAACACATTTATTTCAACATACCTTGTCGTATAATCACTAAAAAGAAAAATGCCTAATAAAATTGTTAAAATAACTGTTTTAAAACGAAGTCGGCCGTAGAACCAGTGCGTTCAAATGGCAAATGAAATGAAACAAAATGGATAAACATTTTATCTGTAATAATACAATACTCTGCTGTTAATCGTGACGCAGGTTTCCACCTATGCAAGGTCGGTGAGCCTTCAGCACTCAGCACTCACGCGTTTGGACATTGGTGCTTTTTCAGCAATTCGGCCACTTTCTAAGAGTTCTAAAATCGCTGCAGCGTGTAAACATCGGATGATACTAGCTTTTTCCGTAATATTCGTTTTGACCATGGACTCATTGCTATTTATTTTTTGCCAGAGTCACATCAACCGGTTCTGTGCTCACTGTACCACTCTGTATCGCTTGCATCTGCTTTCTGCCTTTCGTAAACCACCACGTGTTTTCCACTGCGCTTCAGAGCACTCATTCCAACGGGCTGTTAAAAATGCTAGTTGAACAATGTAGTATAAAGGGCAACTTCCCTCAACCTGCAGGCTGGTTTCAACACCGCAGTGCTGTATTCTCTCTTCCAGTAGTTATAACAGAATGAATCTGATGTCTGTAACATATGGAACATTAAATGAATATTTGACAGTGAACGCACAGACATTAAAATAGTCCCTGCATTCAGGACATCATTGCTCATCAATAGGCAAATGTGTGTCCCACTTCATTTAGGATATTCGCAGAGCCCAAAAGTTGGTATCAGATTTTACTTTTCGAGAGGAAGCCAGAACTACCAGCCCAAGTTCATAAAAAAGTTATATACTTCAAAGTACGGCTGACGTACAGTTTTCGGAAGATAAGGAAAATCATCATCATTATTTTCTTTTGGGTTGAGCCCAAAGCCTTAATAAATTTGAAAAAGGACATTATTCCTGTATACCAATATGCATGTACTCGATTTTTTAACGAAACGACTACGATGTATCCAGATTTGTTACTATAGATGCAATTGGTAATCAACAGCGCCCGAAACTAGAGGTGAAAATAAAATATTTTAAATACAGCCTGGTGGAACAACATACTTCAAAATCATCATCATTCCAAATCTCCGTGAAGTAACATATATAAAATGGACGTCCAGATATTTATTACAAGTAGTGAACTCTCCACAGCCCTTGACAAGATACTTTCGATATTCGGTTTGTGTGACCTCCGGCCACCATATCAGTAACGCAGTAGCTCAATAAGTCGAAGCTAGAGCCTACATATTTAACTACGAAATGGGATGCCATAGCCAACTCCAAAACAGATGGTGAGGTCAAAAAATTTCGAGGACACCTAATGATAGTAATAAAAAATCTAGATGGCTTTGACTTTGGCGATGACAGAGTAGTAGGCGCTCAATGAATTTCTCCGCAAGGCAAAAACAATTTTGTCTGAGTCCTTCTTGATTCAGACACTATTTTATCATTTAATAAATCAAGTCTCGTGCAAGAGTTCCCTGTGATATAAAATTTGTAACTTAGCAAGATAGCAAAATCAATTCATTTCGAAAAATATATGTTTAATTTATAACTGTCATAATAAACAAAAAAAAACAGTTGAAGTTTTAAATTGATATGTTGTTACTCATTTCACTCATTCTATTTCGATATCATATAAGTTACTTGCAAGCAACGGTGAATTTAGTTGAGTTAATGCATCTTAATTAGTAACGTCTTTTAGCTGTGGCAAAGAAAAATGTTACCGCGTTTCAGTGTCAGTCAACGGCATTCTGATATCCTTCCGTTAAAAATGGCTTCAATGACTCATTTATTTACTGGCATACAAAGACTTGACCTCCTACTATTTCTAAAGTGGATCATGCAATATTTGCAATACATTGAAAATTCGCTACACAGTAATGCTGTTATAATTCTTAGTTCTAATAACGCAATATAATTTTTTTATTTTATGCGGTACAACTTAACATTAAATATATAAGAAGTCCTAGTTAATAATGAAGAAACTGCAATCAGAATAACTAACAAAACAAAAATGAATTTGTTAAAATGCTTTGAATGTTTTCAATTACATATTTTTTGTGGCCGCTGGTTTTAAAGTTTCCAATTACGTGTCAGCAAAATAAATATTGTAGAATGTTTCACAGGTGTCATGTAGTTTTTTATTCATAATACTATCAAACTATTAGTTACGAATATATAGTGTGTTCGGAAAGTCTCTATGCGCTGTACTACGATGTAGATTACGTTGAAACTTCAAAATACAATTAGCAGAACAAAAACTGACAGAGCCGACTGTTTTTTACTTCGTTCTACTGTTGCGTACATTTAAGAGTTTGGTTCAGTTGATGGAAGCTATTGAATGCGATGAGTAGCATTTAGATGCTCAGTTACTTTTTAAATTGTGGTACTTTCAACTGAGGAACTGGAAGATTACCTGAACAAAACAAACATAAGTTGTTGCATATTTCTATAAACAGAGTGATTCAGCTAAAATTTGCCCCACAGATATTGCCGAAATGGGAAATGCTATTGATGTGCGGTTTCCACGGAATGGATTGGAAGTCAGGGACTCGTACTTTAGCCAGTCAACAGATTGTAATAATAAATTGTGCAAACATGTGCTTTTTAAATGGAACAATGCCTATTGACATTAACAGACTAAAAATAGGCTAAATTAGAATGTCAGTGGTGTTTGTTGCAGAATTCCAGTTCGAGTCGTTTACAAGAAATTGTATTCTGGAAAGTTTCCACACCGACACTTGTTTATGATATCCAACCTGCGTAATTGCTAGGTACGATGTTGTTATATTTCCTTGCAATGTGCTTGTGTGTTCCTTGAGTGCACCAGTACGTCGTGAGTAAACGGGGAGATTTACCATTGCAGAGAAAGCCGACATGTACAAGGTGTATGGAGAGTGTAGGAAAAATGCAGTTCGTTCTTGTATGGTGCACGCTGGAAGATATACCAATAGACGTCAGCCATCTTCGAAGTTATTTATCAGTCTCTTCAACTAGTTACGTGAAAGTGGTAGTGTGACACACAGACAACGTAACACAAGGAAACAAGTGACGCTAGAAGAGGGGAAATTAATGTTCTTGCTGCTGTTGCAGTTGACCCGCACTTAGCTCCAGCGCAAGTGTATGTTTGCACATGAATATAATTTTTAAGTATTATTACGATCTGCTGATTGGCTAATAATACGAGCCCCTGACTACAATTCCTTTTGTGAAAACCACAATCAATAGCACTTTCCATTGTCGCAATATTTGCGGTGTAAGTTTCAGGTCATTCATCCTGTATATACAACAGAGCCCAGAAAAATCATTGCGCAAGTTGGCACAAGAAAAAGATAACGGGCTTGCAACCGCGCATAAGGCGGTTAGGCAGACACTGAAATTGTTCCCGTCTAAAGTGACAGCAGTACAAGAAATTGAAGATGAGGATCTTGAAAAGCGAGCCCGGTACTGCAAATGGTTTACAACTTTTATTGAGAGGCATACCACTGATATTCTTGATGTCACCTTCTACGCAGTGAGGGCTGGTTCCACCTCTCTCATCATGTTAAAAATCAGAACACACGATTATGGTCAGCAAAGAATCCTCGTGCTGTACTTTAAACAGCTTTGCACGTTCGGAAAGTTGGAATGTCGGTAGAAACACCCATAGGGCGCATTACTGAACCGTGAATAGTGAACGTTATTATTTAATGATCCACGATTTTATTTCCCAGCTAAAGGAAGGTGAAGTCAGTTACTCGTGGTTTCATCATGGCGGCGCTACTGCGCAAACAGCTAACAAGACTATTCGTCATCTGGAAGGGTTTTTTGCGGAACCTGTCGTCTCAAAAAACCTATGTCCTCCTCGCAGGCCAGATCTTACTCCACCAGACATTCTTCTTCGGGAGCAGCAAGATCTGTAGTGTATCGCAGTCAACGACGTACGCTTCGAGACTTAAAAATTTAAATAACTGCGTATGTGAGAAGCATATCACGATCAGAGCTGCAGAAAGCGTTTTCCATTAAAATTAAGCTCGTTCTGATTCTTATAGGCGTCCGTGGACGTCGTTTCCGACATTATGTTGTAAGAAAATATTGAAAAACACAGCCCTCAGTCGCGAACACAATTAATACGTAACCTAGGTTTCGGTGTCACAAGGGACACCTTCTTCGGACAAAATTAAAACTAAATGTTACAGCACAACTTACCAAAAAATACGAAAGCTGCGGTCATACCTGACAGTGTCAGATAGAATTAAAATAAAATGCAACAGAGGTGCAAGCCACTAGGGGCTGCTATGTGTCTTCTGCTACAGTCAACACAAAACATGACAGCCATGTTAAAAACCTTAAAAACCTTATTATGTTGTAACTTGTGGTCAAACAAGTATTCTCGTCGCCCATCGGGTATATAATAGTGTAGTTAGTGATTTATAATGTAAAAAGTGTAACATTACTTTGATACGGTATTATTTATTATTACTGTTTGTAAAAATGTGATTTCTTATGTTGCATGACGAAAAAGGGAGTGCTGCAGTACGATGCGAACAGCGTCTCCGTCGCTGCGGTCTGAGACAGTACAGCCGACCACTACTACAGTCACAGCGAAGGCCAACGATGTGTTACATCCCTCTGATCCTCGTTAAGAATAAATAAAATAATTTAATTACCTAAGAAGATGAAAGTCGAAAGTGTAATACCAATTTCTACCTCATGTATAATGGATTAGTCCGTGCCGGCCGCGGTGGTCTCGCGGTTCTAGGCGCGCAGTCCGGAGCCGCGCGACTGCTACGGTCGCAGGTTCGAATCCTGCCTGGGGCATGGATGTGTGTGATGTCCTTAGGTTAGTTAGGTTTAAGTAGTTCTAAGTTCTAGGGGACTGATGACCACAGCTGTTAAGTCCCATAGTGCTCAGAGCCATTTGAACCATTTGATTAGTCCGTATTTTGAGTCAAACTATCAGCGTCTGAGATAAGTCAACTGTGTATGTTACGGGTGAAGCAAAACGTGAGAAATTTCAAAACTTATTTCTCTGACAGTTCAGTCCTGAAGTATTAATGGATTTATAAATTTGTGGGTGAAGTCAGAGATTCAGTGTTACTGGATGTTAAACTTAATGTACCGGATTATCTTCCCCAAATTTGAGTTTCTACAATTGCGTAATCATTAGACCTGAGATAAGTTATAGCTTGCAACAAAAGGCTACCGATACAAACAAAATATCTGTTTTATCGGCAATACCCAGCAATTTTAATAGAAAAAAAGAGAGCAATTTTCTCCAATTTGGCCTCTCTCGACAAAAGGACTTGCTGACTAAATTGAAATTGTATTTAACTGAACATAATTAAGATTTTATCTTCGTGTTACGCCCTGGTTACAAGAATTCCGATCACGGTCTGATAGGTTAACAGACAGGAAGTCGTGAATACCTAAGCTTCACTCATAGGATCCACGGACTGCAGCAGCGCAGACTGGAGAGCAACTTTCCGAACACCCTGTATTTATACTGACTTCAGTGCTCATGAGAGGAAACTGTTCAGTATAAGAGTTATTGGAAACTAATCACTTTGGAACGTGCATGTACACCTACGTACATTCGGCAAGTCACCTAACGTGCGTGATAGGAGTTTAATTCTGGTACCGCAATTATGTCCCTCTTTCCCAATTCACGAATGGCGCGTAGGAGGAACGACTGTGGCAAAGCGTCCGTGTGAGCTCTAATTTCGCTGATTTTCCGTCACGACCATTTCGGGATATGTCTGTGGAAGGAACGTTGGACATTTCCTAGAACGTACTCTGCCAGAATTTTAACAATATATTCTCCGTGATGAACAATGCCTCACAAATAATGTCTGTCACTGGATCTCCGTAACGCTCTTGCGGCTACTTAGCACACCAGTGATGGAAAGCGCCGCTCTTCTTTGGATCACTGCTATCTCCTCCATTAATCCTACAGACTAACAAACACAAGCAAAACTTAACAACTTCTCGAACGAATCTTATGTAAGCCTCTTCATGCCTGGATGAATTACATATACTTACTGTCATCTATCCAATGAATCTCAGACTAACATTTACTTTTCCTACAGCTAGTTTTATGTGATCGTTACAGTTTACCACGCTCCGAACGTTTACCGCTAGATATTAAAAGGTTTTTATTGTTTCAGTAATTTATCGTCAACAGTGCAATCGTTCTGTAATCTTTGCACCTATTTATGCACATTTGTTTACATTGAAGGTTCAAAAATGGCTCTGAGCACTATGGGACTCTGACATCTGTGGTCATCAGTCCCCTAGAACTTAGAACTACTTAAACCTAACCAACCTAAGGACATCACACACATCCATGCCTGAGGCAGGATTCGAACCTGCGACCGTAGCAGTCGCGCGGTTCCGGACTGCGCGCCTAGAACCGCTAGACCACCGCGGCCGGCTACATTGAAGGTCAACTATCAGTTCTCTGTAAGTCTTTCTGAAGTTTGCTTTAGTTTTCTGGCGTAGCCACTTTTCTATACATGACTCCGTCGTCCACTAATAGTACAACGAAGCAGCCCAATAAAACAGTTCTAGTTGACCGTGGATTTTCTTTCTGCGGCCTGTCTAAACAAATCAAATAAAACAATGGATAATCCTTACTATAATCTTTAGTAAAATTTCGACTGCTCATCGGATTTAGTTACTTCACTGTCCACAGGAGGTCAGACACCCTCGAATAACAGCCCTCTTTGACATTTCCGACGCAGTGTACAGATAAAGCTGCGTCTTGCGAGAGTGAAACACAATACTGACGTCACGAATGTGCCACAGGAAAGGAGGTTAGATATTTAGTGGTGTGAGGGGAAGTAACCCACTTTTTGAGATTTAGGACTTCGGAAAATTTTAGAATTTTTTAGATTATGGGGTAGTGGCAACGAACGGAACGGCGCAGAAACCGCCAGATGGCAGTCTAAGTTGGCGCTCGAGCGCGGAAAATGCCTGCTGCCACCGATAAAATGATTTTATTGTCGCGCGACTACTTCCTTCGAAAAATGGATGCTAACTACGAGACTAGGCGCTGGAGTGCATATAAACAGCTCGGGCGATGACTGACAGTACAACACGGTAGTATATAGTTTTGCTTTTTGTAGGTGTTTCGAGCCATCAATTTTGAGGCTGTGTTGGTAGTTACGGTCATACGCGTTTTTTTTAAATATATATGAGTTCTGGAACTCTGTTCAATTAATTGAGACGCTAGAATGACGTAATACAGGAACGTCATACAGTCCTGCTACGTGGAGTCCTCCCCCCACCCCCTCCACCCCTCTCATCACTAGAACGATGCGAGAGTTTCACAACCTAGTAATATATTACATCTGTACGTTGTATATTGTTACATCCTGCTAAAGTGTGTAATAGGCATAGCATCGCGCCAGTTCATTTCGAAGTAGGTTACTGTTGGATCGTACCGGCTTCGCGTGTTGTTCATCCGGCTGCCGTGTGTGAGAGAGATAGGGTGAATAAACTTCGCACAGCTTGGAAGAAGTTGCCGAAAATGACCGACACTACCATGCCTAATGACACAACCGCCTGTGCAGCTTCCATAGTCACGCGGATATCCCACAGCTGTGCATAAGACCTGTTAGTTGTAGTGAGCAGAAGCCCAATTTCTTCCTCTAAGCCTCGCTCTGTGTTCTGACGTAGCTAACTGACACGTTTATTTAGTCGCGTGGAAGGGGTCATGTGCCTGTCGTGTCGCCCTCGGCGAATGCAAGCGAGACCGAACTGTGTAAATAGGGAATGAAGGGGAACGAGTGCTGCTCATTTGACTTCGCCATGCGGATGCAGTGCTTTAGTTTGGAGCATCCCTTGTAATGTTTCCGGTTCGGTGTTCAGGCACTTCATAGCCAGAAGTCGCGGCAGCTTCTTATGTCAACTCGCAATATTTCTACAGCACGAACTACTTACATCTACATCCACATTATTACTCTGCAATTCACATTTAAGTGCTTGGCAGAGGATTCATCGAACCACAATCATACTATCTCTCTACCATTCCACTCCCAAACAACGTGCGGGAAAAACGAACACCTAAACCTTTCTGTCCAAGCTCTGATTTCTCTTATTGTATTTTGATGATCATTCCTACCTATGTAGGTTGGACTCAACAAAATATTTTCCCATTCGGAAGAGAAAGTTGGTGACTGAAATTTCGTAAATAGATCTCGCCGCGACGAGAAACGTCTTTGCTTTAATGAATTCCATCCCAATTCGCGTATCATATCTGCCACACTCTCTCCCCTATTACGTAATAATACAAAACGAGCTGCCCTTTTTTGCACCCTTTCGATGTCCTCCGTCAATCCCACCTGGTAAGGATCCCACACCGCGCAGCAATATTCTAACAGAGGACGAACGCCGGCCGAAGTGGCCGTGCGGTTAAAGGCGCTGCAGTCTGGAACCGCAAGACCGCTACGGTCGCAGGTTCGAATCCTGCCTCGGGCATGGATGTTTGTGGTGTCCTTAGGTTAATTAGGTTTAACTAGTTCTAAGTTCTAGGGGACTAATGACCTCAGCAGTTGAGTCCCATAGTGCTCAGAGCCAGCCAGAGGACGAACGAGTGTAGTGTAAACTGTCTCTTTCGTGGACTTGTTGCATCTTCTAAGTGTCCTGCCAATGAAACGCAACCTTTGGCTCGCCTCTCCACAATATTATCTATGTGGTCTTTCCAACTGAAGTTGTTCGTAATTTTAGCACCGAGGTTCAAAATGTTCAAATGTGTGTGAAATCTTATGGGACGTAACTGCTAAGGTCATCAGTCCTTAAGCTTACACACTACTTAACCTAAATTATCTTTAGGACAAACACACACAGACACACACATGCCCGAGGGAGGACTCTAACCTCCGCTGGGATCAGCCGAACACCCAGGTACTTAGTTGAATTGACAGCCTTGAGAATTGTACTATTTATCGAGTAATCGAATTCCAACGGATTTCTTTTGGAACTCATGTGGATCACCTCACACTTTTCGTTATTTAGCGTCAACTGCCACCTGCCACACCATACAGCAATCTTTTCTAAATCGCTTTGCAACTGATACAGGTCTTCGGATGACCTTACTAGACGGTAAATTACAGCATCATCTGCGAACAACGTAAGAGAACTGCTCAGATTGTCACCCAGGTCAATTATATAGATCAGGAACAGCAGAGGTCCCAGGACGCTTCCCTGGGGAACACCTGATATCACTTCAGTTTTACTCGATGATTTGCCGTCTATTACTACGAACTGCGACCTTCCTGACAGGAAATCACGAATCCAGTCGCACAACTGAGACGATACCCCATAGACGGTACCCCATAGAAGTCGCTTGTGAGGAACAATGAGACAAACTGATGTTTATCCCCAAGACTTCAGTACATGTGTTGTGCATGCGCACAGGATACTTTCCCCTTACCGTGGCCTTCACCCCTCTGACAGCAGGCGTCTCGTGTCATTAAGTAGTACCTCAGTACTAGTGAGGCGGTGTAAAATACAAGGACGGAAAAAAATTGCAACTTCTTGCGTCCGTACATTCTCGGGACCACCGCTGCCAGCATTCACGTACAGTGGCTTCATTCCTGCCAAGTCTTTCTGCAATTTCGCAGAAGAAACATCGAAATTCCCATTCACGCTTAAGCCCATTGGACTGAGGAGGAAGGCGTGCTGGGGTAGTCTGTGTAGCTATCCAAAGTCATTGTTCCAGGATGACGTAGTGGTTAGCACATCTGCCTATTGAGTAGCAGGCTCGGGTTCGAATCCCAATGTTGGTACAAATTTTCATTCATCGTTTCGGTCTGCATATATACATCACCTTGGAAACGTTTGAACCACTCAGAAACTCACGTACATGAAAAACTGTCTTCGCCACACACTTCTTTTAGTAAAAGATAGGTTTCAGTAGCAATTTTTTCAACTTTAATGTGAAACTTGGGGACAATTCGTTTCTCTATTATTACAGTTATCATTTTTCGGCGAAACAAAATAACTGCTCCTACACAAACAAAGACCATGGTCTCACAGATTTGTCTACAGACAGGAGAGATGTCGCATTCGGCTGGGAAGACTTCATAGCTATTGGTCGTTCATGTTTGGCACATGGGTACGTACTTTGTGACATCATCAGTGCTGTTATTTTATAGTCACAAAAGACGAAACGAAGCAGAACTTTATTTCATTAAAAATATGTTTCGCATGCTAAGGCGTTCTCAGAGAGGACGGGGCAATCATGTAAATTCTGTTAGATGACAAAGACGAATTCACAGGCTGACACCGTTACATAACAGGAGAATTTCAAAGACGATTGAAGCATATGCTTATGTAATCCACGACGTATGCAGCAGGGGTGCGTTTACCGCAGAAGCGGGGGCCAACTGCTACAAAGGAACAGGCTTAAGTTTTGTGCTTCCTATAAATAGTTAGCAATATATGTTTCTTTTCTGTCTCTCGGAAATTTGTTTAAATCATGCTTTCGGACACAGGTCACAGAAGGAATTATTCTTTCTGGGACAAGGTAGTAAATTGCAGAAGAACTGCACTTTCTGGTCGGACATTTTTTAAGTATGAAACGGCAAGTGCGGTATTGGAAGATAACCTATGATAACAGTATAATGTATACACTACAGTAACCCTACATCCCATCCCCTCGCGACACCGAGATTTAATATTTAGCGTTGCTATCTGCGTATACCCCCAATGAACCATGGACCTTGTCGTTGGTGGGGAGGCTTGCGTGCCTCAGCGATACAGATGGCCGCACCGTAGGTGCAGCCACAACGGAGGGGTATCTGTTGAGAGGCCAGACAAACGTGTGGTTCCTGAAGAGGGGCAGCAGCCTTTTCAGTAGTTGCAAGGGCAACAGTCTGGATGATTGACTGATCTGGCCTTGTAACACTAACGAAAACGGCCTTGCTGTGCTGGTACTGCGAACGGCTGAAAGCAAGGGGAAACTACGGCCGTAATTTTTCCCGAGGGCATGCAGCTTTACTGTATGGCTAAATGATGATGGCGTCCTCTTGGGTAAAATATTCCAGGGGTAAAATAGTCCCCCATTCGGATCTCCGGGCGGGGACTACTCAAGAGGACGTCGTTATCAGGAGAAAGAAAACTGGCGTTCTACGGATCGGAGCGTGGAATGTCAGATCCCTTAATCGGGCAGGTAGGTTAGAAAATTTGAAAAGGGAAATTGATAGGTTAAAGTTAGATATAGTGGGAATTAATGAAGTTCGGTGGCAGGAGGAACAAGACTTTTGGTCAGGTGAATACAGGGTTATAAATACAAAATCAAATAGGGGTAACGCAGGAGTAGATTTAATAACGAATAAAAAAATAGGATTCCGGGTAAGCTACTACAAACAGCATAATGAACGCATTATTGTGGCCAAGATAGACACGAAGCCCACGCCTACTACAGTAGTACAAGTTTATATGCCAACTAGCTCTGCAGATGATGAAGAAATTGAAGAAATGTATGATGAGATAAAAGAAATTATTCAAGTAGTGAAGGGAGACGAAAATTTAATAGTCATGGGTGACTGGAATTCGAGAGTAGGAAACGGGAGAGAAGGAAACATAGTAGATGAATATGGATTGGGGGTAAGAAATGAAAGAGGAAGCCGTCTGGTAGAATTTTGCACAGAGCATAACTTAATCATAGCTAACACTTGGTTCAAGAATCATAAAAGAAGGTTGTATACATGGAAGAATCCTGGAGATACTAGAAGGTATCAGATAGATTATATAATGGTAAGACAGAGATTTAGGAACCAGGTTTTAAATTGTAAGACATTTCCAGGAGCAGATGTGGACTCTGACCACAATCTATTGGTTATGAACTGGAGATTAAAACTGAAGAAACTGCAAAAAGGTGGGAATTTAAGGAGATGGGACCTGGATAAACTGACTAAACCAGAGGTTGTAGAGAGTTTCAGGGAGAGCATAAGGGAACAATTGGCAGGAATGGGGGAAAGAAATACAATAGAAGAAGAATGGGTAGCTCTGAGAGATAAAGTAGTGAAGGCAGCACAGGATCAAGTAGGTAAAAAGACGAGGGCTAGTAGAAATCCTTGGGTAACAGAAGAAATATTGAATTTAATTGATGAAAGGAGAAAATATAAAAATACAGTAAATGAAGCAGGCAAAAAGGAATACAAACGTCTCAAAAATGAGATCGACAGGAAGTGCAAAATGGCTAAACAGGGATGGCTAGAGGACAAATGTAAGGATGTAGAGGCTTATCTCACTAGGGGTAAGATAGATACTGCCTACAGGAAAATTAAAGAGACCTTTGGAGATAAGAGAACCACTTGTATGAATATCAAGAGCTCAGATGGAAACCCAGTTCTAAGCAAAGAAGGGAAAGCAGAAAGGTGGAAGGAGTATATAGAGGGTCTATGCAAGGGCAATGTATTTGAGGACAATATTTTGGAAATGGAAGAGGATGTAGATAAAGATGAAATGGGAGATACGTTACTGCGTGAAGAGTTTGACAGAGCACTGAAAGAGCTGAGTCGAAACAAGGCCCCGGGAATAGACAACATTCCATTAGAACTACTGACCGCCTTGGGAGAGCCAGTCATGACTAAAATCTACCATATGGTGAGCAAGATGTATGAGACAGGGGAAATACCCTCAGACTTCAAGAAGAATATAATAATTCCAATCCCAAAGAAAGCAGGTGTTGACAGATGTGAAAACTACCGAACTATCAGTTTAATAAGTCACGGCTGCAAAATACCAACACTAATTCTTTACAGACGAATGGAACACTGATAGAAGCCGACCTCGGGGAAGATCAGTTTGGATTCCGTAGAAATGTTGGAACACGTGAGGCAATACTCACCTTACGACTCATCTTAGAAGAAAGATTAAGGAAAGGCAAACCTACGTTTCTAGCATTTGTAGACTTAGAGAAAGCCTTTGACAATGTTGACTGGAATACTCTCTTTCAAATTCTAAAAGTGGCAGGGGTAAAATACAAGGAGCGAAAGGCCATTTACAATTTGTACAGAAATCAGATAGCGATTATAAGAGTCGAGGGACATGAAAGGGAAGCAGTGGTTGGGAAGGGAGTGAGACAGGGTTGTAGCCTCTCCCCAATGTTATTCAATCTGTATATTGAGCAAACAGTAAAGGAAACAAAAGAAAAGTTCGGAGTAGGTATTAAAATCCATGGAGAAGAAATAAAAACGTTGAGGTTCGCCGATGACATTGTAATTCTGTCAGAGACAGCAAAGAACTTGGAAGAGCAGTTGAACGGAATGGACAGTGTCTTGAAAGGAGGATATAAGATGAACATCAACAAAAGCAAAACTAGGATTATGGAATATAGTTGAATTAAGTCGGGTGATGCTGAGGGAATTAGATTAGGAAATGAGACACTTAAAATAGTAAAGGAATTTTGCTATTTGGGGAGCAAAATAACTGATGATGGTCGAAGTAGAGAGGATATTAAATGTAGACTGGCAATGGCAAGGAAAGCGTTTCTGAAGAAGAGAAATTTGTTAACATCGAGTATAGATTTAAGTGTCAGGAAGTCGTTTCTGAAAGTATTTGTATGGAGTGTAGCCATGTATGGAAGTGAAACATGGACGATAAATAGTTTGGACAAGAAGAGAATAGAAGCTTTCGAAATGTGGTGCTACAGAAGAATGCTGAACATTCGATGGGTAGATCACAAAACTAATGTGGAGGTACTGAATAGAAATGGGGTGAAGAGGAGCTTGTGGCACAACTTGACAAGAAGAAGGGACCGGTTGGTAGGACATGTTCTGAGGCATCAAGGGATCACAAATTTAGCATTGGAGGGCAGCGTGGAGGGTAAAAATTGTCAAGGGAGACCAAGAGATGAATACACTAAACAGATTCAGAAGGATGTGGGTTGCAGTAGGTACAGAGAGATGAAGAAGCTTGCACAGGATAGAGTAGCATGGAGAGCTGCATCAAACCAGTCTCAGGACTGAAGACTACAGCAACAACAATCTGCGTATGTCTAGTTTCCCGGTGAAGTCTCCAGTGAACAAAAGATCCATAGCTGAGGACACTAATGTACACTTTTGCAGTGGTACTCGACTCGTAGCTAGCTGATTCGAATTCTAGTGAGGGAAGAAATTTTCGCCACCAGTATTTGGCCTGCAAGCAGAGAACAGATGCTGATATGGAGATCCTGATCACAAAACTTGCCAATTTCCAAAATCAAAATGTCTCCGCAGTGTGTCATGAAGTGCAGTCAGTTTACAATGTTGAAGGCTATCGTATCGGGCCGTGGGGAAGTAAATCTCGACGGTGCCATCGAGACAAGTTGGCAATGCCCCGGCACCGTGCTATACGTCCTGCTTTTCCTAGATCTATAAGAACGCATCCACAAGACACAAGGTACACACTTGACGCTTTGCAGCAGGTCAGAGGATGGTGGCGGAAAACACTGCGCACTAGTACGATGCCAACGATGACAAATCAGAATTCCTGCATCTGCCCCCAACACTGCGTTTGATGAAATCAAAATAATATGTTTAGGAGGATTATTTGAAAAAAACATTATTTTCGCATTAGTGCTGGATGAGGAACAGTTTTCCTGAAATAAATCGTATGCGTCATTTCTTTAGGAGTGTACGAACGCCTGTGGTTGAGTAGCAGACGAAAGAACTTTGAAGCTGATGAAATTTGTCTTTTTTTATTATTGCAAGTATTGCTTTTTATGGATGAATGTGCAAAGAAAGGTAGATTTCTTAAAAATCCGCTGTTGTAACTCTATATCCCATGAGATCGCAACGTCAAATTCCTTAATGGGAAGGGACTTACGCATTATGCTGATCAAGCAGGGTTAGGTAATGGTTACGACCTTGCAGTCACATTCAGGAGGTTTAGAGAAAGACATGCGACAGCCTATGCCCCACGTTATTCAATCCTTACATACCGCAAGCAGTAAAATATTCCATGGAGAAATTTGGAAAAATTGTTCAAGCTCAGGGAGAATGTCCCGACGACATGGTAATTTAGTCAGACAGCAACGGATTTGGAAAATCAAATGAATGGAATGACTTAATGTCATAAAAAGAGGCAGAAAGATGAATGTCAATAAAAGTAAAGTAAAACAAGGATATCGGTGCATATACATATAAAGTCAGGTGTTGAAGTGGGAACTGAATTAGAAAGAAATATACTAAAAGTAGTAAACGAGGTTTGCTATTTGTGAAGGAAAGTAATTAACGACGGCAGATCGAAAGGCGGTGTAAATACGGCCGCATGATGGCAACAAAAGATTTTCTGAAAAAAATAAGTGTCACCCACCGACTGCAAATTTAAGTATTAGGGCAGTTCCTAGCCCGGTTGGGCAATGATAAGAGATTTAACTCTCATTCCGGAGGACCACGATTCGAATACCAGACTGGCCATCTAGGTTCAGATTTTCCTTGATCTTTCTAAATCGCTTAAGGCAAATGCCGAGCAGCACCCTTCGAGCGGATGCAGCCGATTTCGTTCCCCAACCTACTCGTGTCCTCTGTGTCTAATGACTTCGTCGACAGGACATTAAATCATAACATTTATTCTATATCTGACAGTATTTTTCTGGACTGTAGCAGTATGTAGAAGCGACTATAAACAGTACAGACAAGAAGAGAACAGAATATTTTCAAACTTAGTGCTACAGTAGAACGCCGAAGACTATGTAGGTAGATCACATAAATAATGAAGAAGTACTGAATCAAAAGGGAAATGAAAGAGATTTATGGCAAAATTTGCGTAAGTAAAGTGGTAGATTAGTAGGATACGCCTTAATCCGTAAATATTCAGTCTGGTAATGTGAGTGGTTGCATTTTAGAGGTGAGCCGTGGCTTCAATACAGTAAGCCGATTCATACAGGGTTCAGTCACATTAATGTTACCACTGCCTATATTCGACGTCAACGTGCAATAACCACTTGCAGACGGCAGATGGCAGCACTAGCAGTGGAGAGTATATAAAGCATGCCAGCTGAGGAACTGAAGTGATGGTGAGGGGGTGGAGGGGGGAGGGACGCCGAAAGCAGTGCGGTCGTGGCCGTAAGGTGGAAACTGAGTGATTTATTTGACGTCCAAAAGGGCATGATCATTGGTTAGCTTTCGGGCTATGGGTGAAGATATTTTCGAAACGGCTAAGTTCATAAACTTTTCGCTTGTCGCCATGGTTAAAGTATACTGTGCATGGCAAAATTTCACTGTCAAAACCGGCGCTGAGATAACTTTGGGGGGTGAACGACGGCTGCGGAGATTTGTACAGGTCAACAGACGCAAAACTGTTGAACAACTCTCCACCCAGATGAACCAAGGGACTACCGACAGTGTCTCCTCAACGATCGTTCAGCGAATTGCTGCGCATGGGCCTCCATGGCTCATATACCCACGCTGACTGCTGTTCATCAGCAACGGCGGCTCAAATGCGCACGCCAGTATCGTCACTGGACGTCCATCAGGTGGCGAAAGATGGTCTTTTCGGATAAAACTCGTTTTGTGCTCCATCGGACAGATGGCCATTGTCGCATATGGCGTTAAACGTCTGAAAGCAAACTGCCGTCAACAACCGTCTGTAGGGTCCAGGCCGGTGAGGGAGCGTTATGTTCTGGGATATGTTTTAATTTTTTCGTGGCGTTCCCTCGGTGACCTCGTTAATCTTGGAGACACTGTGGATCGACTCAAGTATGCATCTATCCTTGGCGATCATGTCCACCCCCGCATGCAGTTTGTACTACCCCGGCACGATGGCATCTACCAGCAGGAAATCGAATGCGCCATACATCTCGCAGTGTACGTGCGCGGTTCGAAGAGCACCAGGATGAAATTACCGTTCTCCCGTTGCCACCAAACTCTCTGGATTTAAACTCACTCGAGAATCTGTGAGATCACCTCGACTAGGCTGTACGCGGCATGGGTCCTCAACCAAGAGACCTAGCGCAACTGGCCACAGCACTTGAGCCCGCATGGCTCCTCATCCCTGTCGGCACCTTGCAGAAGCTCGCTGCGGTCCGCGCTGCAGAAGGTACTAATTCACGCTTTTGACAGGTGGCCACATTGTAACTGGACAGAGTAGTAAACATCATTGATATTATTGCTGACTGTATATTTATAAACATGCGCAGTCACTTCAGTGACTTTCAAGGCTGTATTTTTGCACAAAAAATAAGTGGTGCTATCATTCCAAAAAAATGTGGCACACCGAAATTTCTTGTTCAACCAGTATTCTTGTCTAGCGGTTGGCTTTAGTCTGTTTCGAATACATGAAACATACTAAGGAATGTAAGTTTCTATTTATTTACTCATGCATCTATTTCACCTGGCAAAATTAGAGACTTCTGGTCCTCTCTTACATCAAACCTGACATCCTTAGTAAGCAAGCGCTACAATATGAACGGTACAGGAGACGTATATAATGGCAAGAACAATGACGATGATGATAATAATGATAACACGATACGAATAGTAGTGAATATGAAAAATTTAAGAAAATCAGTATTGTATTGTATGTTAACTGGGGGCCTAGAAACGACGGAAAGCCGCAGCCGCAGTGATGCACAACCCCACGACGACTACCACAGTCCACTTCACCCCTCCGCCGCCCTACACCGAACCACTCTTTCAGGGTTATTGTGCGGTTCGGCCCCCAGTGCACCCCCCCCCCCCCCCACACCCCCAGGGAACGTCTCACACCAGACGAGTGTAAACCCTATGTTTGCGTGGTAAAGCAGTGGTGGTGTACGCGTACGTGGAGAACTTGTTTGTGCAGCAATCGCCGCCATAGTGTAGCTGAGGCTAAATAAGAGGAAACAGCCCACATTCGCCGAGGCAGATGGAAAACCGCCTAAAAACCATCCACAGACTGACCGGCTCACCGGAGCTCGATACAAGTCCGCCGGGCGGATTCGTGCTGGGGACCAGGCGCTCCTTCCCAATCCGGAAAGCCGTGCGTTAGACCGCAAGGCTAACCGGGAGAGCAAATCAGTCTTACTAACACTGTGATAGGCATTACCTTATTTCGTTGTTATTGAGTGTAATAAAATCTAACATATGTTCATTCTTTGTCATTGTTTTCCAAACTACGATACCATTCTTGTGTGACTGTTGTTGGACAAATGAAGGGTAGCAGTACTCAGACATCCCTAGTATTCACCTGGACTGACCACAATAGAACCCAATCCCTTCATTCTTATCCTAAAACACAAAATTTTGAGAATTTTTTGTAGATACAACGAAGTGTGTCGCCAGTTCTGCAGAACATTCAAGTTGAAGCTATTCTCAAGGTGTTGAAAACTTTATACCATGGTACTTTTTTAACATTTTTTGTATTTTATTTCGATGCAGCCCCGGAACTTATTAAAACTACTGTGAATAACTAAACTGTAGCAAAAAGCTGTGTTTTCAACGCGACGTTGTTTATGTTCTCCGTTAATTCAGAAAACTTTACCTCTGATACTTAAGAAGCAAAGCCAATATCGAAACATTGTTCAACAAAGGTGATTTGATTTGCTGTTGCAATCATGAATATCTCTTATAATCCGCACAACGCTCTTCAACTATCCTGACACTCTTCTCGATATATAACAACCTGCAGCTTCAAGGAATCTAATAGACCCCTTTATTGCATAGAACTTATAATACATCCTCTTTACACGGAGCCCAAAACAGCCCTGATCTTTGAGGGAGGTAGAGAAAATCACTGAACGCCATGTTTCTTCAAGACATGGACAGGTTTACCAGGCCGCACTGCTATCAGTTATTCAGACACCGCAGACGCCACGAGAAAGTTCATATGGAAGAAACCAAATTACGGCCTTTACTGGAAAATACCTCAAAAAACCAAAAAATTTGCATTAATATAGAACAACCCCGTCTATTTAATTGTTTTGACTGCGAACTCTCTTATGAAAATGTTCTATGTAAAAAACAGAAAAGAAAAAAAAACAGTAAAAGCGATGAAATACATGTGGAACGACATAACGATATGTATGTATTTGACAACGAAACAAAAAATATGAATTGAAAACAAACGACATAAAGGATTCATTGGAGCTTTAGCAATCATGTTTCTTTGAATAGCGAAATTATTTAGGAGTTCAGGCAGACTTGGAAACAGTCATACTAGAAAAGATATGGAAATGTGTAGCCTAAGAAAACACCAGGAGAAATTAGAATGAGGACTTAACAAGAATGAGAAGCGAAAAGCTATCTCTGAAACTGAATACTTATAAACTATGACGACAGCGAAGAGTGAGTAGCACAAGGAAATGATATATACCGTAAAAAGAAAGAGTTTATAGCCTCAATTGAAGAAGATGATGAGTAAAGTTTCCGCTTGAAAATAACTCTCAATCTTTTGGTAATACTCTTTGATCAGTAGAGGCTATGGAATCGATGGTGGCTGCAGACCAAATACTTCTCGTTCGTGACTGTGACCAAATTTCTCCAGGTCGTAGTTCATAATTTATGAACAGTCACCACAGTAGGGCTTACAAATTTTACTAGCGAGTGCCGTCAGGCACTGCGCTAGGTCAACTAAGGCAAAACTTTCTGTAATAAAGAGACGACAGTACGAACGCGGACAAAATTAAAGGAGCAAAAGCTAGTCACGTTGAGGGCCCCACGTGTAGCACTGTACTATTAACAAACGTAGGCACATTAGGGAGGACAGAGGATAAGTTACATCATCGTCGCCGTATTTCTTCCCGATCTATTCGCTCATGTTTAGCCATACACAGGGGCCTACTTTCCCATATCTCATCATATGGTACTTACACGATTTTCCCATATTAGTAAAAGAAAATCTAGGCTTTGGTACATGTATCTATTTTCATTTTACGATACATCGTAATGATATTCATTGAGTCCATTTGAAATCTAATTAAGATAAATAGTATTTAAATGTAGCTGCATGTTCTGTATATAGAACAGAGAAAATATTTAGTTTGATATTAAAAACAGGTGTGAAATTCTTTACCATTACAGAACGTATAACGTAGAAATAAATTTCCTTTTCCAAATGAGAAGCAGTTTCAAAAAAAAAGACACTTACTTTCCTTGGTTTTAAATTTAGCTTTTACTCCTTTTAATTATTTTATACAACTAGGCAAGTTACCAAAGATTTTGAGACTAAGATTACTCATTATTCTAAGATACGTCAGTTGTAGTGGACAGTAATGAAGATATATTTCTTTTAGTACTGTAATTATGAACATCATTACTCCTTCTGAAATGTGATATACCATTGCATTATTTACAACAATTTTCATCCGATAATACAGGTACTGTAATTTGTTGATGACTAGTTTTGAAACCAAGCTTTACTTAAAAATTATTACCGGAGTCTTAATTGCATGAATCGTCGAGAAGTAATTCAATGTAACAGTTATGACTAGTTCATAGTCTCGACACATTTAAACACCTCACATATTTTTTGACTGCAGGCCAATATGTAAAGATAAATATCTGAAATGTATAAATCTAACTATTAATAACTATCATATTAAATTACTTCACAGCGATTCACCTGATTTAGACTCGAGTAATAGTCTGAAAATTCAGTCCCCAATAAATCGGAGTGTGAATGCAACTACGTCACAAAATAAAAACGGTGAAATCAGTGCCAGTAGCTGATCTTTCCATCCACGTCATGTGTGAATTCCTTATATAACTATCCACACTATGATCATTGGTGAGGACAGTATATTTACAAAGGCCAGGAATATTATGTTTCTATGTCTCAACGACAGTGGGATCATTAACAATGAGCGTTTTTCGTACTGCGGTTTTTTTGTGCTACGAAAACTTTCTTTCTTGCTTTCTTTCTTAACGATGTGTTATCCTAGAATGTGATTCCACTGGACATCACTGAAAGGAAAAGGACAAAGTGCCTTAAATTGCTGATTCGTTTCTCTCTGCATACAAGCCGTCCATGGTGGCCGAGAGGTTCTAGGCGCTTCAGTCCGGATCCGCGCGACCGCTACGGTCCCAGTTTCGAATCCTGCCTCGGGCATGGATGCGTGTGATGTCCTTATGTTTAAGTAGTTCTAAGTTCTAGGGGACTGATGACCTCAGATGTTAAGTCCCATAGTGCTTAGAGCCATTTGAACCATTCTCCGCATACAACATGAAAATGTAACTGTGTTGTTTAAGCTGCTCCAGAACGAGTTTATGCCTACTGAATTTCTAATCCATTTACATGGTCAACAAAGAAATGAGATGGCTCGAATTAGAAAGGACATTTTTTATTGTAACGTACTGGTAGCTCAGAAGAACTGTATTCCCCGTCGAAAAATTTAGTTCCACTGCACGGGATATGAATCTGAAACTTTTATGAGCATATCGTACCTCGGTAAGGAAAGTGACAAGTCGATAAACGGCAGTTTTTAGTTTATGCCATTGAAAAACACGTGTGAAGAGCCCCAACGTGCAAGAGAAACGTCACAGCTCTATTTCGTAATTTGCCCATTCGGAGACAGTTTTGTAATAGTCTACTTCATGATTCGACAGAGCAGGAACAGCGTCACTAAAGCGTTGCCGGCGGCGGGCGTGCATGGGTCATTCAAGACTAGCGGCACCACTTTTCATGTACACTACTGGCCATTAAAATTGCTGCACCAAGAAGAAATGCAGATGATAAACGGGTATTCATTGGACAAATATATTATACTACAACTGACACGTGATTACATTTTCACGCAATTTGGGTGCATAGATCCTGAGAAATCAGTACCCAGAACAACCACCTCTGGCTGTAACAACGGCCTTGATGCGCCTAGGCATTGAGTCAAACAGAGCTTGGATGGCGTGTACAGGTACAGCTGCCCATGGAGCTTCAACACGATACCACAGTTCATCAAGAGTAGTGACTGGCGTATTGTGACGAGCCTGTTGCTCGGCCACCATCGACCAGACGTTTTAAATTGGTGAGATATCTGGAGAATGTGCTGGCCAAGGCAGTAGTCGAACATTTTCTGTATCCAGAAATGCCCGTACAGGACCTGCAACATGCGGTCGTGCATTATCCGTCTAAAATGTAGGGTTTTGCAGGGATGGAATGAATGGTAGAGCCACGGGTCGTAACATATCTGAAATGTAACGTCCACTGTTCAAAGTGCCGTCAATGCGAACAAGAGGTGACCGAGAGGCATAGCCAATGGCACTCCATACCATCACGCTGGATGATACGCTAGTATGGCGATGACGAAGACCCGCTTCCAATGTGCGTTGACCGCGATGTCGCCAAACACGGATGCGACCATCACGATGCTGTAAACAGAACTTGGATTGATCCGAAAAAATGACGTTTTGCCATTCGTGCACCTTGGTTCTTAGTTGAGTACACAATCGCAGGCGCTCCTGTCTGTGATGCAGTGTCAAGGGTAACCGCAGCCATGGTCTTCGAGCTGATAGTCCATGCTGCTGCAAACGTCGTCGAACTGTTGGTGCAGATGGTTGTTGTCTTGCAAACGTCCCCATCTGTTGACTCAGGGATCGAGACGTGGCTGCACGATCCGTTACAGCCATGCGGATAAGATGCCTGTCATCTCGACTGCTAGTGATACGAGGCCGTTGGGATCCAGCACGGCGTTCCGTATTACCCTCCTGAACCCACCGATTCCATATTCTGCTAACAGTCATTGGATCTCGACCAACGCGAGCAGTAATGTCGCGATACGATAAACCGCAATCGCGATAGGCTACAATCCGACCTTTATCAAAGTCGGAAACGTGATGGTACGCATTTCTCCTCCTTACACGAAGCATCACAACAACGTTTCACAAGGCAACGCCGGTCAACTGCTGTTTGTGTATGAGATATCGGTTGGAAGCTTTCCTCATGTCAGCAGTTTTCAGGTGTCGCCACCGGCACCAACCTTGTGTGAAAGCTCTGAAAAGCTAATCTTTTGCATATCACAGCATCTTATTCCTGTCGGTTAAATTTCGCGTCTGTAACACGTCATCTTCGTGGTGTAGCAATTTTAATGGCCAGTAGTGTATAATGTAAGTTGATTGCAACATTTAATATAATTTGTTGTTATAATATCTGTGTTTGTGCAGTATTTATATACAACAAACGAAATATTCATTTCCGCCCTTAGTTCCATATCTCAAAGTGCTCAGTTTAGAATCGCCTATCATCTGTATAATGTTGACCGTTTAGGTTTTAGACATCCTGTATGGATGCAGATGCTATCTATTCCTATATTGAAACTCATTCCGCCGCTGTTGATGGTGAACCATTTTATGCGCAAAGGTTGTAGGGGTGCATTGTTTCGAGAGCAGAGCAGCAGAAGAAACAAATGATGTGGCCCTGCTTGCGATGGCGTACGGCGTATCGGCCTCGCCTGCGTCAGCGGATATTAGCGGACGTCAGCGCGCCTGACTGATGCTCCATCCACGGAAAATTCTGCTGCAGGAAACAAGTCTTCCGGTGCTAACCCGAACGTCGCCAGTAGGCGTTACGCAATATTCCGCAGCCTCCGGTACCCAGAAAAAGGAAAATGGGTTACACTAATTAGGGGGAGCTATACCTGGCTCTTCTCGGAGTGTGTGCCGTTTCCGCTCTCCTGCTACCGGGCAAATTCAATTACTGTTGACGTTCCTGTCCGTTACGTCACACTCCGGCCATGCGGCAGATCAATTCTTACCGTTACGTATATCAATGTTTCTTTCCATTCCATTTATACAAGAAGCGAGGGAAAAACGGTCTCGTCCATATATATCTGTGAACTATTCTTCGTTATTTCTTTTTATCTTCCCAGAACTCTTCAACCTCTCATTACTGGTCTGTCGTCTACGGATGTCCTTTTCTCTCTCTCTCTCTCTCTCTCTCTCTCTCTCTCTCTCTCTCTCTCTCTCTCTTCGGTCTGTTGCTTTGACGTGAACTTCCTCTGTCTCCATGTACAGCGTGTGGTTGCCAATATGTCAGCGGTGACTCCTGTGAGATCGTTTTAGCTTTCGACTAGCCATAGTACTTTGGATTTTCGTTTAAGAAGTGAACTTCTTCTTTTTTTTCTATCCGTCGTTTTTCGTATACGTCCGTAAAACTTCCGATGTCTGTTTTGTGCAATAGGACTAATTCTTTGCGCTCAGGAAATGCAGTCTTTGTTAGTTTCTGCTCATCCAGATACCGACTTGGATGTTGGTCGGACTACTGTTCCATTATGTCGATGGTACAAAAACTGGTGTTTATGATAAACTCTCAACTGCACAGGATGCTTTCCTCAGAAAGACTGCCGAAGATTGGTTTTTATAGAAAGGGATTTTTGTGAGAAGTATTCCAGATGTTTGTTTAAGCGTTACGCAATTTTTCTGCACTTGTTTTCTTCGTCACCTGTCATTGCCAGCGTTACCGTTGAAGTGTCTTACTGCCAGGAGTGTTTAACCTGAGTAATGTGGCAATATCTCGTTGTGACGTTTCCCAGATCTGAGTGTGTACAGTCCATGTAATGTAAGATATTTGGAAAACATTCAACCTAGGGTGTGTCTGGCTTCAGTGGCAGTCACAGAGACAAACGGCAGTAAAATAATTATTAATAAATATTAACATGCCTTTGTTTGGCCACATTTTAACACAAAACGATTAATATAATATCGGAGAAGACACAAATGCACAGTGGAAGCTTTCGGAAGCGGGAGAGAGACTGGTGTCTCGGCTTACAAAACGCCACCTCCTACCTCCACACACACACACACACACACACACACACACACACACACACACACACTCACACACATACACACACACACACACACACACACACACACACAAACACACACACACACACACACACACACACACACAGAGACGGGCGGATGGGGAGAGACTAAAGTAGTACAATCTGTCTATGGTTGCACCGTGTTTCCCATTCCGAAGACGTAACCACAGTTTTTCTTCGGTAACAAAATACGAGACCGTGATTCGCCAGTAGTAAATCATACAGACAGCTCGCTAGACATGCCTCAGAGGTGAAAGTCGCGCAACACATCCACGAATTTGTGTTAGGTTATACACTTCTAAGTGACTTGTACACAATACGGAAGCGGTCGTAGAAATGTGAAAGCCGCGAATTTACGGGCGGTAGAGAAGAGTGCGGGTGTGGTAATGATGAGGCGCTCCGTAGAGTCTAGGGTCGTTTGGCGAAGGATTCCCCTGCAAGCCGATCGATAGGAGATATCGGCAACGCTTCAGATAAGACTGACGTCTGCTGCGGTTGGCGGCGTTAGAGCGCCGGTGACAGCCGTAACGAGATTGGCGCCACTTTAAATCCTCACCTCATTGCGAGGTTTCGAATAAAAAGGCACGGCGGGCTGTAACCTGGTGGTACAGAGACGAGCGCTAAGATTCTGCGACCACCCGTACCAGAAGCTAGCTGCGCTCCCACAGCTACCAGTCACCCTCTATTTAATATCCAGTTGACTGCGCTCCGTCCTACGAAGAGATGGTTTCTGAGGAGTTTCAAGTATGGATATGGCCTTTTGCTACGTGATCGTGCCATTCGACGAAGATTTTTATCCTTCGAGACGCATTTATCAGGTATATTTAGTTTTCTTTCACTAGTAACGCACTCGCAGGGCCATGTATCGTTGATGTGTCCGGTATGTGCTGTAGTCTGTTGAGAACAACATGAACGACGTGCAACAAACGCAATATTCTGCATTTGAATTACATTATACATTTTCATTGTGTAACTCGCAAAGCAACATGTTTGCACCATTGTAAATAGCAGTAAAAACCGAGCGAGGTGGTGCAGTGGTTAGACACTGAACTCGCATTCGGGAGGACGACGGTTCAATCCCGTGTCCAGCCATCCTGATTTAGGTTTTCCGTGATTTCCCTAAATCACTCCAGGCAAATGCCGGGATGGTTCCTCTGAAAGGGCACGGCCGACTTCCTTCCCCATCCTTCCCTAATCCGATGAGACCGATGACCACGCTGTCTGGTCTCCTTCCCCAAAAACAACCAACCAACAACCAGCAGTAAAAACATTGTAGGAAGAAGAAAAAAAAGCGAACTGTTTATGCAGCTGTTCAGAAAGAACATTACTTAATTTTAAAAACGCTATTGTTAGGGAAGGAATGCTTGTAGGGACGCTCCGATACCAGTTCCGATACGGTATTTTCCATTGATATTAAGACTTACAACTGTGTTCATACGTTAATAAAATCGCAACAAAAGATATAGTACCAGCTGTACTGCAAGGTATTAGTTGCTTTTTTGTATATTTTAATCTTTTAATTAATAATAAAAGAACTTATTTTGAATAAAAGACGAAATGTGGAAATTATGCTGAGTTTCCATGAACCACTGTAATAAAATCAAACACATAGGATTCAGTAAAGGACAGATATTCCTAATTCAAAGAAAAATATAGGTTTTGAAGTAAATTTTCTTTACTTCAATTATGTTCACATACAGGAAATTTGAGTACACACACCACTTTCCAAGGTAATGGGGACGGAAAAAAATGGTTCAAATGGCTCTGAGCACTATGGGACTTAACAGCCATGGTCATCAGTCCCCTAGAACTTAGAACTACTTAAACCTAACTAACCTAAGGACATCACACAACACCCAGTCACCACGAAAGGGGACAAACATAGTATTACTGGTAGAAGTCGCAGAAATCTGGTTTGTTTATAAATGACTGCACATGTTATGCAGCTTTCACTAGCTCACTTGTGCTTCTGTATAATATATGTATATTTCATACACTATAATTATCACGGATAGAAATGGACGATTGTTACTTTCTCCTCCATGTCACTGCATAGTTCCGATACCGATAATCTGATATTCTTTCCGAGACTGTGAAATCGTCGAATATGTTATATTGGTAGCTTGCCCACTGCAATGGTAAAGGTTGCTTGTGGCATTAGTAGTTTTAAATGATTTGTGTTGCTTGCTAGAGTAGATTCCATAACCAGCGGAATCCAACCAAACGAGGTCTCCTCTGTACTGCTCAGGTACAATTGACCCCCACTTGCACCTTCCTCTCTGTGCCCTGTCGCACAACATACACGTCCAACACTCTGCATACAGCATGTACAACAACATCAGCAAAACTAATAAAAACCTCAAGGTCGCCACCGGGGGGGTTGCGACACTTGTGAGGAGCGACAGTTGTGAGGAGCGAAATTTGTGAGGAGACCCGGCCGAACAGGTAACGGGCGGTCTACAGGGACACCAAACAGATAGCACACCGCAGTTCAGTATTGCATCGTCACATCACTGCCGTTACACAGGAGTACAAAACGATCGCTGCAACGTATCAGGCAAAAAGCATAGGATCTACACAAGGTCCGACCGATGCTGCAGGAATAATTCTGCAAGATCATCATTTGCTAATGAATTATGGGAGCAAATTTTTACTTGCAGATGACGTCAGAGGACCAAATGATAGGATATTGGTGTTCGCCAGCGAAAGGGAAAAATCCTGTTCTTTGTCGATAGAATGTTCAAAAGCTCCAGCAAGCAGTTTGGACAGTTATTTATTGTTCATGCGGATATTTCTAGTTCTGAGGAGGAAACAAACACAGTTCCAACCGTGTACGCCTTGCTACCCAATAAAAAGCGAGAAACGTGCGATCGCTTTTTCACAGCTGTTGAGAGCAACGTACCTGGATGGTATCCTACAGCTATCATGATGGATTTTGAAGCTGCAATCATCCAATCAGTAACACATTTATTTCCTGATGAAAAGATTAATGGCTGCAGCAACAATTTCAATCAGTGCTTGTGGAGGCAAGTGCAGAATTGCAGCCTTGTTGCTACCTACAAGGAAAACGAAGAAATTCGTTTTCACATAAGATTGTGTTCCGCTTTGGCTCACATTCCCCTGGACATGTTAGATGATGGGTTAATATGCATTCAGGAGAGCATGTCATATAATGAAAAACTTCGGGATTTTTACGACTATTTTGTTGAACAATGGCTGGATAATGAAGACATGCCAAGAGATATATGAAACTGCGCAGGAAGACGTTACCGCACCAACAATATTTCAGAAAGATGGAATCGGAGGATAAATACATCAATTTCGAAGGTTCATCCAAATTTTTACTCCTTAGTAAAAATTCTCAGAGAAGACGCAGAATATCATGGGCACCGACTAGTTTTAAATCTAGATGGGAAAAGGAGAAAGAAGTCCGCAATTAAGACAGATGAGATAGTTTCTAAGACCATTACAAGACTCCAAGTTGACGGCAATATAAAACCATTTCTTACTTGCATGGCTTATGCACAGAAATTACAATGAAAAGGAAATGGCTGAAGCTACAGCAACACTTGTAAATATTGAAAAGGGGTTCAGTTCACGCCGATAGCCCTATTGTAAAAATTATAAATAAATAATCATCCTTTACTGTAAATAAATATAGTGCGGCATGAAGAGAGACTACCTCCTCGTGGTGTTCCCTGGAAACGACACAAAGTCGGCTAAATTTCTCTTGCAAATTGTAAATGATTCACAAATGATGTCTGAAAAGTCATCACTTTTCTAACAATCGCAACCAGCATTTTTGTGTAGAGAATTTTAGAAACAATGTCTGTTTCAGTGGACGATGAATACATCTTGTTTCTATACATAAATTGCATTCCTTAACGCTAATTGCTAGCAGGACTCACTTCAGACCTCAGTACACTTCCCTGCATGGTACGGAAAAATTGAGGTTTATTTCGAAATAATTAAAGAAAAAGTTTATACCGATAACCAAATTCTTTAGTTGGCTCCTCTTAATACACGGTAAAAGGTTGCCACTCCTATCATATCAAATTTTGGGTGAGGGGTTTAAAGATGGAAAAAATTTTCAGTTTCTGTAGTTTCTGTAAAATACATCGTTAACTATGAGGTTGAGCGAAAATTAACCCCTATGTAAGATTGATCAGAAAAAAAAAATCCAATGAAAAATGTCTTACGCATAACTGTGCTGCAACTAATGGTTGACATGATATCGTGGGGGCAAAATCAGCTCCGATTTCTAATTTGACTAAGGCCACTCTTCCTTGGCCAAAAAAATTCTGAAATAATGTAACCTGGCTGCACTGGAGGAGTGTGAATGTCCCTCGGCAGCTGCCCGGGCCGGCACAAGCCGAGCGCTCAGTCACATTAAGCGGCAGCAGGTAGTGGCCGAGCATGTAGTGGCGCAGCATTTGCGACACACCCTGTGGCGGTCCCTTAGCATCCCGGATTTCTCACAAGTGTCGCCACATTCTAGTTTCTCACAAGTGTCGCTTCTCACAAGTGTCTACAACTCCGCCACCGGCTACCCAACCCGGAATAAACAAAGCTAAGTCAGGATAGGTTTTTTACCACGATGTTCACACCTCAACTCCAGAACATTATTGACTTACTTTTCAGAAGCACTATTTATATCTCACGCTAATTATTTAAACTAAAACAGCTAGGCCACGATTTTTTTTTCTAGGGAGGAAAAAGCAACGCCAGTGCCCCAGGATAACTTACGTACAACTGCTAACCAGTTCACGAGTGCTGAGGAAGAAATCATATATGTCTGCCGCCCACGAGTGCCTAGGACGAAGTCCCCTTTTTGAGCGGCATCGACTTCAGCTCGTACAACGAATGTTTGTGTCAGCCGACTAGGGTCCTGTAACTCCCTCCACGATACTTTAACTTTTAATATCATTTTATAGTAATTGTGACTTTGAAAAGTGATTAACGTTTCCAGATAACTTTGTTGGAGACAGACCCTCTTTACCTATATGTCTCGAATTGAGGAATTAGTACACTACTGGCCATTAAAATTGCTACACCACGAAGATGACGTGCTACAGACGCGAAATTTAACCGACAGGGAGAAGATGCTGTGATGTGCAAATGATTAGCTTTTCAGAGCATTCACACAGGGTTGGCGCCGGTGGCGACACCTACAATGTGCTGACATAGAGGAAAGTTTCCAACCGATCTCTCATACACAAACAGCAGTTGACCGGCGTTGCCTGGTAAAACGTTGTTGTGATGCCTCGTGTAAGGAGGAGAAATGCGTACCATCACGTTTCCGACTTTGATAAAGGTCGGATTGTAGCCTATCGCGATTGCGGATTATCCTATCGCGACATTGCTGCTCGAGTTGGTCGAGATCCAAAGACTGTTAGCAGAATATGGAATCCGTGGATTCAGGAGCGTAATACGGAACGCCGTGCTGGATCCCAACGGCCTCGTAACACTACCAGTCGAGATGACAGGCATCTTATCCGCACGGCTGTAACGGATCTTGCAGCCACGTCTCGATCCCTGAGTCAACAGATGGGGACGTTTGCAAGACAACAACCTTCTGCACGAACAGTTCGATTCCCGGCGGGGTCAGGGATTTTCTCTGCCTCGGGATGACTGGGTGTTGTGTGATGTCCTTAGGTTAGTTAGTTTTAAGTAGTTCTAAGTTCTTGGGGACTGATGACCATAGCTGTTAAGTCCCATAGTGCTGAGAGCCATTTGAACCATTTTTTTTTAACAGTTCGACGACGTTTGCAGCAGCATGGACTATCGGCTCGGAGACCTTGGCTGCGGCTACCCTTGACGCTGCATCACAGACAGTAGCGCTTGCGATGGTGTACTCAACGACGAACCTGGGTGCATGAATGGCAAAACGTCATTTTTTCGGGTGAATACTGTTTCCAGCATCATGATGGTCGCATCCGTGTTTGGCGGATCGCGGTGAACGCACATTGGAAACGTGTATTCGTCATAGCCATACTGGCGTATCACCCGGTGTGATGGTATGGGGTGTCATTGGTTATACGTCTCGGTCACCTCTTGTTCGCATTGACGGCACTTTGAACAGTGGACGTTCCATTTCAGATGTGTTACGACCCGTGGCTCTACCCTTCATTCGACCCCTGCGAAACCCTACATTTCAGCAGAATAACGCACGACTACGTGTTGCAGGTCCTGTACGGGCCTTTCTGGATGCAGACAATGTTCGACTGCTGCCCTAGCCAGCACATTCTCCAGATCTCTCACCAAATGAAAACGTCTGGTCAATGGTGGCCGAGCAACTGGCTCGTCACAATACGCCAGTCACTACTATTGATGAACTGTGGTATCTTGTTGAAGCTGCATGGGCAGCTGTACCTGTACACGCCATCCAAGCTCTGTTTGCCTCAATGCCCAGGCGTATCAAGTCCGTTATTACGGCCAGAAGTGGTTGTTCTGGGTACTGATTTCTCGGGATCTATGCACCCAAATTGCGTGAAAATGTAATCACATTTCAGTCCTAGTATAATATATTTGTCCAATGAATACCCGTTTATCATCTGCATTTCTTGTTGGTGTAGCAATTTTAATGGCCAGTAGTGAAATACGTGTATAAGGATTGGCGATCATCACTATGAACAACGGCTGTGATCCCAAGTCTTTAATACAAGGTTTCAGTTGTTTATGTCTGTAAACAGCTAAATATTGGCTTTCGATCATTAGTTCTTCTTCTTATAGAACTCAGTTTAGGATCCAAGATAATAGGCATATTTTTTACCAAACAGGTCTCTGACAACCTGTGTGCTTGGCTGACAATTATAGTCTAAGTTTCAGCTCTATTACGTTAAAGTCCTCTGCCCCATCACGTAAACTTATTTCCTACGTGGTTACACATACTGGTTAAGCGACAAACGCTTTTGAAAAGAGTATATACGTCAAATATAAATTTTGGAACTGGGAAGAATGTTAGATTTTTGAGGGAAAATAAAACAGAACCACACAATATATCCAAGTTTTCTCCGCACACATTATCTGAGCAACGCGCTCACTCAAAATACTATCTCCTTACGTCTTCGTGGTAATAGCACCCTTGTAGCATGGAGATCAGTTCCAACAAAACGAGCACAAAAATCTCGCCTCGGGCTTCCTTTTGCTGCTGCCTGTGACAAAGGCGCATTCCGAGCCCCTTCAAAATACACATCGGAACCACATCTGAGGGCAAAGCAGTAAAATTCAGTAAGCAGCGGGAGACCGCAATCGATGCACCTTTGACGGCGAGCGGACTCGGGAAAACGATCGCGCCACTTCTCGCACGCCACCGGGCAGGAGAGGCACACGAGCTGAATACGGTCACTGCCACAAAATTTCCACTTCCTACTAAAATAATCGTTCAAATAAATGACGAATTAGTCAACACTCCCCTCATTAGCAAGTGGCGAACCTCTGCGGTATGGGCTTCACGAATCAATGAGCGAAATCTCTTTTGGAAGTGCAGCTGAAAGTTTTTCGACGTATCTTCCACTACCTTCAGCAACGCCGAACATATTTGGCAGTGCACACTAACTGTTGGAAGTTCGCCTTCCGGAGTGGCCGAGCGGTTCTAGGCGCTACAGTCTGGAACCGCGCGACCGCTACGGTCGCAGGTTCGAATCCTGCTTCCGGCATGGACGTGTGTGGTGTCCTTAGGTTAGTTAGTATTAAGTAGTTCTAAGTTCTAGGGGACTGATGACCACAGCAGTTAAGTCCCATAGTGCTCAGTGCCATTTGAACCATTTGTTGGAAGTTCGATGGTGTGCGGACTGTCCGAAAGTCATCTTTTTCGACTAATCTCGCTTCTGATTCATGAGCCTTTGTTGCCGAATACGTCTTTGACGATTTGGTGACTAACGACACAAATTATGCTTTCTGTATATTTCTGTATTGGTCAAGTTTCCTGTGCCATAAGCTTAACAGCAATCATAGCCCATTAGTGACCCTGTTTTATTTGCACTCATCCTTTGAAAAAAACTGTGAAGTGGATGGCTTAGGGAATTTTCCTTTAGATGTTAGGGTTTCTCCTTGTTCCATTCACGTATGGAGCGCGGGAAGGCCGATTGCTTGAATGACTCTACAAGTTATGTATTTACTCGACTATCGTTTTTTCTACGGGAGCGATATGTACGGGCTGGAGTATATTTCTCGATTTCTCAGTTAACAATGATTATTGAAATTTTGCAAATAGGCTTTAGTGAGACAGTTACCGTCTATTTTCGACGTGTGCCTTTTCAGATTTCTCCATGACGTTCACCTCTGTGTCAAAGAAGCCAGTGATATTCGTGTCGCCTTTCTTTGTTTTCGTTGAACATTCCCTGTTAGTTCTATTTGGTGTCGGTCCTACACACTTGGGCAGTATTCTAGGATGAGCCGCATGAGTGTGCTGCATGCAGTCTGATTTGTTGGCTGAAAGCGTTTCCTAATTATCCCTCCAATGAATCAATGTGTGCCACGTGCTTCATCTACGACTGAGACTATGTTATATTCCATTTCACTCATAATTTATATGATTTGTCTGATACCAATTGTGAATCAGTTATGGTGTAGGGCCGGCCGGTGTGGCCGAACGGTTCTAGGTGCTTCAGTCTGGAACCGCGCGACCGCTACTGTCGCAGGTTCGAATCCTGCCTCGGGAATGGATGTGTGTGATGTCCGTAGGTTCGTTAGGTTTAAGTAGCTCTTAGGGGACTGATGACCTCAGATGTTGAGTCCCATAGTGCTCAGAGCCATTTTTTTAGTTATGGTGTAGTCATAACACACTACATGTTTCCACTTTGAGGAGTGCAGAGTTTTACATTTCATGGCGGGTCTCCCATTCCTGAAGGGCACATACGACATAGTTTACTAGCACAGACAATGCATTTATTGTAATACTATCATCGTAGTGTGTCAGCTTCTTTTCCAAACTTAGTTCTTCTTTTCCACCGGTCGAAAAAATATTCATCTGTCTTCATTCAGTCTCCCTAGACTGGTGTAGATCCGCCATTGTCTTACCAGACTTATTAAGGAGCTCAACAGCTTTTAAGGATGAAACTGGGTACCAACGTGATAATCGGATGATGGCGTGGTTTACCGCTCGTCAGATATTCAATTCCTACCAATGAAGAGTGATGCAACAATCCAGCTGAAAAGTGCAGACAAAGCGAAACTGGGCATCGGGAAAGACACAGTTTTCGTTTCTGGATCAGGATATAACATATCCTAACAAGAATGATACTTTTTCATTAATATTCCATACCCTGTTGCCTCAAAACGTCTTACTCTGATAACACGGGAGTTACAACGCAATAATAACAAAATACTGATTTTTTTAACCACGAATATGACGCTTCCCGCCGTTATCACAACAAATCGTGCCACTAACGATTCGTTCTCTAGCCAGTCGACGTACTGGTGCTTAGAAACAGCATATATTTATCGGTATAAGGTATAACAAACCTCACCGAATATGGTCTTCAACTGAATACGACTCATACAATATGGCGTCTTGCTTTCTGCAGCCTCAATATTTCGGTCTTGCTTCCTACTGGTTCTACGTTACGTGACACGAAATATCGCAGAATTTTTTGGTGTTTCACGGGACGATATGGCTCCTCGCCGTGAAATAGCAGAAAGTGACGTCACAGTTTTCATGAGCACCACGTCATTCCCCCGAATACTTGCCAATACTGTCAACAGAGCTAAGTTTTTTCACAGAAATCTAAACAGGTTTCAGTGACATCAACTGACTACCAAACTCCATGAAAAAGGAAATCTGTTTATGGAGACTAGGAAAAATCGTAAATCATAAAAACATAAATTCGAAAATTTTTGTTGGGCGAATAATGTCAAATAACTTGTGCTTGCTAAAATATCCAGGACTGACGTCAACTTTGTTTTCTTGATTTACAAAGAGCAGGAAAAAACCTTGTAGGCTTACAACTGGTGGTAACAGATGCTCCATATGGCGCGAGGCTGGTTTAATTGCTGTGGTGCTGTTGGCACAGATGTCTGAAATTTGCAGAAGAAGGTGCAACAGTAATGTACACATTTCCACAATTTATTTTCGAAGTTCCTTGTATTGCGAAGTATCCAATGTGTGTGCATAATGTTCTACACCGCAGTAATAAAAAGACGTGGTTAACGAGGAGTTGGTTCAAATGGCTCTGAGCACTATGGGACTTAACTTCTGAGGTCATCAGTCCCCTAGAACTTAGAACTACTTAAACCTAGTTAACCTAAGGACATCACACACATCCATGTCCGAGGCAGGATTCGAACCTGCGACCGTAGCGGTCGCGCGGTTCCAGATTGTAGCGCCTAGAACCACTCGGCCACCCTGGCCGACTTAACGAGGAGTTTTACCTTTTAAATATCGACGGCTTTCTCGAAGTGCACAGACCACCAGTTAGAATACTGAAGTAAGCAAATGCATTACTTTTCTCTGAACTAATAACTCTGGCCATTTTCCATTATAATGTTTTTTTTTTTTTTTTTTTATTTTTTACTTGCTTTCCCAGCGTTTTCCAACTGACATTACACGATAAAAGAAACGATGTCAGAACGTTAGGCAGTGAACTTTAATTCCATCTCTTTTCCTGCAGCTTGAATATAGCGAAGTTTATTAACAATGCCAACAATTACCCTGTACTTTACTTGTGGTCGTAGATCGGTCAAGAGTTACGTCTCATAAAATTACCTGGATAGGCAGGGTAAGTAAAAGTCTACAATTACATTCACATGGTACTGTTATGGGGAAGATCTTCCTTCTGTAGGCCATCGATTAAACAAGCTCTTTGTGATTTCTCCCATCATAACCTAATAAGAGCTATAGGGCCATACAGTTAATTAATTCTCCGAACATTTAGCGATTTATTCTTATTAAAACAATTATATTAAGTTGCAAATAATTTTTTGTGGAGGGCAGTCGCAGCAGAAGTAATCCATGTTTCTGAAATAAACTGCATTTAGATGTATATGACCATTTCTTTTCATGTACAGGAGTACGATCGGTTTCATAATATCACATCACATCTTCAGGTGTACATTTCCAAGTAAGAAACATACAATCGCCATTATTCTAAAAAACACCGGATACCTATCCTAACACTCTATGTTCTGTGACACCCAGTATGAAATACTCACACGTCAGTAATACATAAAGCCAGTGAACGGGACCGCGGGGGACTCAACCTTCTCAAAACAAAATACTGTTGCCTGCAACAAACAGAACGTCATAGATCAAATTGACCAGTCAAAAAACTGATATGTCAAAAGCGCTTTTACCTATAATAAGAAAATTAAAATAAGAAAACAAACAAGGTAAAAAATCCTAGCTAGAATGCCCGCGATTAAGAAAACCGCCTCGCAGTGCAGGACCACACTGCTTACAGTCAACGTGCTGACGTGTGTTACACACATAGCGGGGAAGTTATTTTCGCTCGTATCCAAATATCATAGGAATGACTGAGGCCCCCGTTACACAGCACAGCCTTATAAACTAATGTGTAACGAGGGCCTCAGTCATTCCCATGATATTTGGATACGGCGAAAATGTTTGTAACTCCCTCGCTACGTGTGTGGTAGCGCCAGTACCCACTGTGACACACATTACACGTTGACTGTAAGCAGTGTTGTCCTGCACGGCGAGGCGGTTAGTGGGTTGTTGTCCGCTGCTTCCTGGTATGAAGTGAGTTTTGTTAGTCATGGGCTTTCTTGTTCGGACTTTTTACCGTTCTTGTTTTCTTATTTTGCTCTTTTCATTATAAGTAAACGCGCTTTTAACATATCAGTTTTTCAGCTTGTCAATTTCACCTATGATGCCCTGCTTGTTGCAGGTAACAGAACTTTATTTTGAGGAAACTGAGTTCCCCGCCTTCCCTTACGATGTGGTCAATGTTTTACTGACGTGTGAGTTTCTCATATTGGTTGTCATGGACTATAGATTATTAGGATGTGTATCCGGTTCTTTATCATAATGTCAACTGTATGTTTCTTACTCGCAGGTGTACACCTGAAGATGTGATTGGATATCACGAAAACTGTCGTGCTCCTGTAAATAAAAAGAAAAGTTCATATACAGCTGAAAGCTGTTTATTTCTGAAATATACCATAGTTAGGTTTCTGGTAAGGAGATAGGTATCTCTGAACGTTCATACTTGACGGCTAGTTCTTTATTACGGATTGAAATGGATGATTCTGAAAACAATGGTCAAAAACAAGTTTTCAGTAGTAAGATCATTATGTCGGCTGGAGTGTTCACGTGGGAATTAATACCAGCTTGTGGGAAGTGACAGGCACATCTCGTGCGACTGTGCATCATTTGAGATTCGTCTGTGAAGTCTTCGCCGCTACCACCCAGCAAGCTCTTGACTAGCATCAGAGCCTCCTGTACTCGGAAGATACAGTGCCATCTCCTGTCACAAAAGACATGCTCTGCTTCCTTCTACATCCTTCCTCATTCTAGGTTTTTGCTCCGTCTCCAATGACCTCATCGTCGACGGGACGCTAAACCCTAATGTTGCTTGCTTGTTTTGTGTCAATTCTCTTTTGAAGTTTGGCAGTATCCTACCAATGAGTCGTAGCCTGCTATTTGTTTCACCTACAAATGAGCCTATTTGGTCGTCACACTTCACATCTCTAGCCTTCTTTACTCTCAAATATTTGTATGACAAGAGTGACTCTAGTTGTTACTCATTAAACATATAGTAGGATACCACACTTTTACTTTTTATGGAGTGTAAAACTTTTCATTTTCCTCTATTAAGAGCTAGTTGCCAGTCGATACAACAGGCTGATATTTTGTCGAGATCTGTTTGGTCATTATCGCAATTTCTACGCTATAGTTTTCTCATACAGTTGCACCACCTTCGAGAACAATGAGATTACAGCTCATACTGTCTACTGAGTCATATACGGGTAACATTAAAATCTGCGATATTCAAACTCACACGAAGGCTTACCAACAACGCTCCTTCGACACTCGCTTGAAGCGCATTCGATATTACTTCAGTGTGTGTAGGTGACGCTGCATCCACGACGATGTTCTGCTCTCTGACTGTCAGAAAATTTTCACCAAAGTCGTAAACATAGTTACATATTCGACAGGCACGTATAATACTTAAACCTATCGAAAATCTAGAAACACCTAATCATTATGTTTTCCTGATTATGGGTACTTTTGTATCACAAGATGAGATCTACTCCTATTTGAAATGGTGGATGGAGTGCAGAAAACATGGCTGCGCGTTTTAGTGTGAGCTTTTACTACTCTAGTTGGACCTCGATGGTCTCTCTGAGAGAAATGCATCAGCGCAGATACACAGAGGCGTCATTGGTAATTATACACATCTTTACACCGATACAATAGGAGAGGCTTTCGAACCACAAGTAAACTGCAGAGCACCATTCGTTTCTTCTCCCACTCGAATATCATCAGCAGCAAACAATTTATTGTACGTAGAGTAGAGATCATAAATGAGTTCAATATGCTCGCTTTAAACTCGCCAGCGAGTTCTGTGACGTCATTTCCGAACTCGCTATCTGCGTGTGTCTGTAGACTCGACCCGTGAGTCTCCGCCGCAGCCCACTCGTCACGTGAGTCTTTTGTCGGGTACAAGCGGCCTCGACTACTCGGAAAGAAGAGCGAGTACACGAGTTTGCGAGAATAACCACAGATTCGCTACATATGCAACCGTTTTGAAGGAAATTTCTGCCATTAAACTGTACGTTACTGTGTACTTATTTCACACAATCATGATTTCGGCTTTATAGCCATTCTCAAGTGCAAGCTGAAATGTCACAAAATGTCCGACCTGCCTCATTAAAAGAAGCAAGTTATATACCAATGCCCACCCGGTTGGCCGTGCCGTGAGGTCTAACGCACGGGTTTCCGGGCGGGAAGGAGCGCCTGGTCCCCGGCTCGACTCCGCCCGGCGGATTTGTGTCGAGGTCCGGTGAACCGGCCAGTTTGTGGATGGTTTTTAGGCGGTTTTCCATCAGCCTCGGCGAATTCGGACTGGTTCCCCTTATTCCGCCTCAGTTACACTACGTCGGCGATTGCTGCGCAAACAAGTTCTCCACCATTACTCTACCACGCAAACATAGGGGTTACACTCGTCTGGTGTGAGACGTTCCCTGGGGGGTCCACCGGCGTCCGAACCGCACAATAACCCTGGGTTCGGTGTGGGGCGGCGGAGGGGTGAAGTGGACTGCGGTAGTCGTCGTGGGGTTGTGGACCACTGCGGCTGAGGCGGGGATGGAGCCACTCCGTCGTTTCTAGGTCCCCAGTTAACATACAATACAATATACACCAATATAACGACCGACTGGTTAGCAGTGAATATTGTTCTGTTTATACATAAATTTATACACATATAACTTTTTCGAAGAATGCTGTAAATTTCATTTTAATATTTAATATCTATTCAGAGAATGTCTAACAATTACGCTAACATATACACACTTTCCAGGCGTTACCAAGTCTGTAACGATAGTATCAGGAAGCACGGCAAAAGGATGAAGTGCAGTCTCTAAATGGTGATTAATCATTAAAATAAATTACGGAAATGATAAGCTACATAGTTTGCTGGTGGCCCATTAAAGCAAATTGCCATGACCAAATGAACACAGAAATAGCGAGCTTTTCTGTCGCACAGATATGACAGTGACGCTGTTCTGCGCCGCATTTTTGTTTCATGCGGCACGTGTGTTTTCTCATGGTGGAGGTGGAATACACAAGAATACAACCATTTTGTTTGCACTCGAAGAAATTTGTACGTCCTTCGTCCAAAGCGTGGATTACAGCGTGAAACTTATTCTAGATA